>NC_081826.1:164620611-165245611 GCF_030867095.1 Alligator mississippiensis
CTCGCTCCAAAGCCCCCTTCCCCCCAAATCAGAGGCAGGCCACCCTGGACCAGTGGGGGGAAGGTGGACAGAAAGAGGGGTGAGGTCCCAAGGCAAATGAGATCACCCAGAGCACTGGGAAGATGCTTGCTCTGGATAGCCAGCCCTTCTCCCTAGTTGAGTGGCCAGGGTTCAGGCAGTTCATAGCACTTCCGGCCCCATTCTACAAAGTGCCCACACTGACCTCCTTTAGCAGGGCCTGTATGAGGCATGCAGGGAGTACTTGAGGGAGGAGCTGTGCAAGGCAGGACCACAGGTAGCCTTGCACTTCACCTCCGACATCTGGAGCAGCCGGGGTGGCGATGATGCCTACCTCTCCCTCACAGGGCACTGGGGCGATCAGTCAGACTGTCGGTGCGCTCTACTGCAACCTGAAGTGCTGGATGAGTCCCACATAGCAAGGGAGATCATGGGGGCCATGAACCGCATGGTGCAGGGGTGGCTCGTTGGGCAGGCCGAGCTCACCCGTGGGTTCATGATCACCGACAATGGGGCCAATACGGTGAAAGCTGTCCATGATGCCAACTTTGTTGGCATCCGCTGTGTGGCACACAGGCTGCACCTAATAGTGAGGGATGCCTTTGGAGGGGGACAGGGCTGCCAGTGATGGCGCCGCCACCACTACTGCTACAAGCCACTGACTTTGAAATGCAGGAAGGTGGCGGGCTACTTCCACCGCAGCATCAAGGGGGACAAGATGCTGCAGGAGAAACAGGCAGAGCTGAGCATCCCACCACACATAATCATACAGGATGTGGAGACTCAGTGGAACTCCAAATACCTGATGCTGGAAAGGTTGGTGGAGCAACAAAAGGCCATCCACGAGATGGCCTTGCTCAGTGAAATGGGGATCAGCCGCCCCCGAACAGAGCTGAGTGGGGTACTATCTCCCAAATCTTGCTGGTCCTCAAGCCCTTCCTCGAGGCCACTGAGACCCTTAGCGCTGGTGGTGCCCTCCTTAGCCAGGTGAGCCCCCTAGTGAGGGAACTGGAGAACCAAATGGAGAAGTTGCAGAGAATCAATGTTCCTGCCTCGTGAGGCAGCTGAAGGAGAGCATCAGGAGATGGCTGGATCCCTTGCGGTCCAGTACAGTCCACATGATGGCAGGCATGTGCGACCCAAGGGTGAAGGGGAGCATGTGCACTGGCAGTCCAAAACTCTTGATCACTGGATGCAGGTGCTGGTGAACAAAGTCAGTGAGGCCGAATTGCAGAGGCAAGGGGATGTGGAAGAGGGGGATCCACTTTCCTGTGCCAGCACTCCCAGCACTGGCACCAGCACCAGCACTAGCACCTGCCAGTCTCCTCCATGCCAGCCACTGCCAGTGTGAGCCATGAGCATGGTTTCAATGCTGGGGTCCAAATGCACCAGACCCCAGCTTCGGCCAGGTAGCGCCGTGGCTTCGGTGGCTACCTATCTCGCTGAGGATGTGGAGCCACTGGACTGCAACCCCTTGGCCTACTAGGCAAACTGCAGGCACATGTGGCAGGATCTGGCCACGGTTGCCTGGCAACACCTGCCCTGTCCATCGACCAGTGTTCCAAGTGAGAGGGTGTTCAGCATTGCTGGTGATGTAGTGACACCCCACAGCACCTGCTTGGATCCTACATTGGTGGAGCAGCTGGTGTTCCTAAAGGTGAACCTCCCACTGCTGGGTTCCCCAAGCTCCATCTGCAGATGGACTGAGTGCCACCCTCCATCTGCACCAATTTCCTTTTTTGAGTTTTTGAAAAGCGAGTAATGCCCCACTCTCAGCTGGAGGGGTCACTAACTTCATCACCAGCCAGCAGGGGAAGAACATGCTCCTGCTGAGCTCATTCCCCTGCCAGGACGAACTTGGAGGTATGGGATTGGGGCAATGGAGAAGGAGGATGCCCCAGGTCCTGGGCATGACCACTAAAACTGCACCCTGCCAGGGTAGGGAGACCTGGTGGGACTGCTGGTGGCACGGCAGTCCCGTAAATGCCAGGACCAACGATCCCCTGGTGAAAGGCAGGTAGGAGGCGTCCGGCTAATGTATGCACGCATGAAGTTATGGCTGGGGAACACCTAGCCCTGTCGCGTCTTTGGCAGGCCTGATGCTTGTGAGGTTCCCGGTGAGCTCAGCTTAGCTGCCTGGGATGCCAGCTTTAGGGCTGAAAACCTGTTTGTCAGGCTGAGGAAGTACCTGCAGGTGGTCCTGGATGGAAGGAATAGTAAAGAAGCTAGAGGCTGGCCTGGCTTGCAATGCAGGCAAGAAAGCCAGGCAGTGAAAATGGAAATGGGGTGAGGGACAGGCTGGGGTGGGGGGTAGCAAGGAAAGGGGGATGCAGCAATGCAGGTAAAAGTGCAGAGGTGCCTGGGGTGTCAGATGTCCAGCAAGTCGCAGTGTGCCAGAACTCCACTGTCTATGTTGAGTCCATGAGTTTCTGTACCTACTACTTAGGAGGGTGATGAAGTGCAGTTCATAGGGCCAGCTCTGAAAAGTGGGTTGCATTGTAATTTGTTCCCTCTCAGTATCAGGCCTGAGAGACTGGAGGCAGGGTGTTTTTTTTGGTGTGGAATGTGCCCCCACAGGTAGTCAGGTTTTGTTGATAGCTTCTGGTGTGCAGTTTGTGGGGGTACTGGAGATAGTTGGCAGGTTTTGTGTTTTGAGCTGCAGGAAGTTGGCTTCAGTTCTGGTGATGAGGTTAGGTGCTTGTTTGAATGTACAAACCACTTTTCAGAGCTGGGCCTATGAACTGCACTTCATCAGCCTCCTAGGTAGTAGGTACAGAAACTCATGGACTCAACATAGACACTGACATTGGAATTCTGGCACTCTGCGACCTACCGGACATGTGACACCCCAGGCACCTCTGCACTTTTACCTGCGCTGCTACATCCCACTTTGCCCCCTACCCCTCACCCCAGCCTGTGACTCACCCTGTGATGCTTCCATTTCCATTTTCACTGGCTGGCTTTCTTGCCTGCATTGTGGGCCAGGCCAGCCTCTGGCTTCTTTACTATTCCTTCCATCCAGGACCACCTGCAGGTACTTCCTCAGCCTGACAAATGGGTTTTCAAGCCTAAAGCTTCCAAAGATATTTTTTTAAGTACTCCTTTTTTTTTTCATACTACACATAAAAACACAAGATAAGCCATCACCCACCATGAATAATATCATATGTCCAACACAACACAACACCTTTACTTCTTGCTGTCAATTCCTTTATAAAACGACAGGCTCTGTGACAGTTCCGTTTGGGTACCTTTGATGCTGCTGCTGCTGCTACTGGTGTTGAGCCAGCCAAATTATTTTACCTGTTGTCATGTAAAGCAGAGGACCAGGCGTGAGGCTGTAGGGGAGGAGGAGGCCTCACTGGGGCACACTGCCATGTTGTGCAGAGGCCCCAGAGCCAGGAAGGGTGCACACCTTAACACACACACAATATCACCCACCCACATGATGACTTTTGCCTGTCAGCAGCTTGGGGTGCAGGGCCCCAGACAACAGACTCCCCCAGCGAAACACACACACACAGCTGGCAGGCTTCATGGCCTGGCAAGGCCCAGCATTCAGGCCTGCACTAGATTTAACCCCCCTGTGCCCGAAGACAGACGCAGCCATAGTCCAAGCACCCATCCACGTGATGAGTTTTGCCTGTCAGCAGCTTGGGGTGCAGTTCCCTGTACCAATCTTCTTGAAACTTGGCAGGCTTTGTGGCCTCACCAGGGGCTAGCACCCGTGCAGTTTTCAGCCCCCTGTGATGTAAAACATAGACGTGACAGGAGTTTTGCTTTCAAGAATTTGGGGTGTAGTTCCCCCCAAACTCCTGCACTGAACTTCTTGAAACTTGGCAGGCTTCATGCTCTCAGCAGAGGCTACTGCCTCTGCTAGTTGCACTCATATCAGAGCTAAAATAACAAAGTTATAGATATTTCATTCATCCCCCATTATAACCTATAGATTTCATAGACATTTGGGCTGGAAGGGACCCCAGAGGATCATCGAGTCCAGCCCCCTGCCCCAGGGGCAGGAAGTCAGCAGGGATCATAGGATCCCAGCAAGATAAGCATCCAAATGTGTCTTGAAGGCATTCAAAGTGGGTGCTTAAACCACCTCTGGCAACAGTCTATTCCAAACCTTGGAGGCTCAGACAGTAAAGAAGCTCTTTCTTATGTCCAGCCTGAATCAGTCACAGTGGAGTTTGTGACTGTTCGATCTTGTCATCCCTTGGGGGGCTCTAGTGAACAGACATTCCCCCAGATCCTGATGAGCACCCCTGATAAATTTATAGGTGGCCACCAGATCACCCCTGAGCCTACGCTTTTCCAGGCTGAATAGCCCCATGGCTCTCAGCCTCTCATCGTAAGGTCTGTTTTCCTGACTTCTGACCATGAGCGTAGCTTTCCTCTGCACCCTCTCAAGCTTTTCCACATCCTTTTTGAATTGTGGAGCCCAAAACTGGATGCGGTACTCCAGCTGCGGCCTCACCAAGGCCGAGTACAATGGGAGAATGACGTCCCAGGACTTGCTTGAGAAGCATCTATGGATGCAAGCCAGGGTTTTGCTCACTTTACTAGGCGCAGCATCACGCTGAAGGCTCATGTTCATCTTGTGGTCAACCATGACCCCCAAGTCCCTTTCATCTGTAGTGCTAACCAGCGTAGCACTACCAAATCTATAAGCATGCTGCAGGTTTTTCCTCTCAAGGTGGAGAAGCTTGCATTTTTCGGTGCTGAACACCATCAGGTTCTTGTCCGCCCATTTCATGAGTCTGTAAGATCCGCCTGGATCACCCTCCTGTCCTCAGGTGTGAATGCTTTACCCCAGAGTTTGGTGTCATCGGCAAACTTGGCCAGTCCGCTTCTGACACCAATGTCCACATCATATGAAGATGTAAATAGTATAGGCCCTAGGACAGAGCCTTGTGGGACGCTGCTGGTCACAGTGCACCAAGACAATTGGCTCCCGTCAACCACCACCCTCTGGGTCCTACTGCAGAGCCATTCCCCAGCCAGCAGATCGTGATGACGTCAAGGCCGCAGTTAGCCAGTTTAGCCAAGACGTGATCGTGGGATACCAGATCGAAGGCTTTTTTAAATTTGAGGTATACAACGTCAATCTCTTCCCCCTTGTCCAGGTGATAAGTCACCTGGTCAATAAAGGAAATGAGATTGGTCAAGCAAGACCTACCCTCAACAAACCCATGCTGGGTATCCCTCAGGATATTGCCTTCAGCTAGTCTGTTAAGGCCTCCTTGATAATCTTTTTCAAGACCTTCCCCAGGATAGAGGTCAGGCTGATGGGCCTGTAGTTTGCTGGATCTACTTTCCTCCCTTTCTTGAAAATAGGCATGACATTGGCCCTCTTCCAATCATCTTCTAATCATTGGGAATCATCATCCAATCAGCTTCCAATAGCTGGATCTCCGAGGCAGCTCCGAAGCTTCAGAGCTGCTTCAGCCAGATCGAAGTGGCAAACCAGTCTGGAGCTCCAGATAGCCCATCCGAAGGGGCCATCAGAAGCGGCCAGATCCGAAGCTGGATCGGATCACTGCCGATTCACACAGGCCTAGTTACCACCCAGAAGGTATAGCGGGAAAAGTCCAGAGAGTCCTGTATTACCATATTTTCTCACATAGCACACTCCCCCAAATAAGCAAGATGCCTTGGTTTTGGTCAGGCAGAATCAATAAGCAAAAAAACACTTATCCAAATTTATGACCGCATATAACAGCAAACACCAAGGGAAGAGACTAATCTTCAGTCCAGTTACACTCCTTTCCTGCTCAGGCAAAAAACAGTTTTAACCCTTTCATAGATGAATGATCAGCAGCTGTTGGCTGCTCAGCCAAATGCCAAAACTGTAGCTGCTGCTGAAGGCTGGGCTCCATGGCATTTTTTAAAAAGAGCTGAAAACAGTTTGCAGGATTGTAAAAAGGAAAGAGAGACAATGAGTAGCTAAACTGCAAAATCTTCAGCTAAATTCCTGAGTAAAGAATAGCTTAATTAGTAGAACATCAAGAACTTGGAAAAGGAGAGTGGGTAATTAACCTGTTGAACAAAAAATAATAAGCAAGAATCAAGTAGATTATAATGAGCCATAAAGTCAGTTGACTCCCTCTGCCGCTGCATGAATAAAAATTCCATTGTAGCTGTTTTGACCAGAAAATCAGGAGCCCTGCTTAAGATACGCACCCAATTTTGAAAGGCTATTTTTGGGGGAAAGGTATGTTGTATGCAAGCAAATATGGTATTTGTTATTGTTTTTAATAGCACTCCAAATTATAAGTAAAAAAATTGAGAGAGAGAGACAGAGAAGAAAACACACTTGTGGCTTTATCCCTTCCATTTCTAGATTTCCAAATGTGCCCCATTTTTAATGTTATCAGGGTTTGTTTGGGGTTTTTTTTTGTAGCAGGTGTCTTTATTTGTACAACGTCTCCAAAAAAAAAGGATGAAATCCTGGTTTCACTCAAAACTAAGGAATTTCTACCACTAACTGTAGCTGGGCTTGCAATTCACTTGCAATAATGGATATAAAAAATGGCACTACGAAGCCTTCTTTTTCTTTAAACACCAGGGTCTGTTGTTTAAAAAACAGCACATCTTAATCTATAATATTGTTTCCCATTCATTAAAATATCATGGCACTCTGCCACACACTTTCCAGCAGGGAGAGACAGAGAGGGAGACACACAGAGAAATTGCAGTTATTCCTCAGCTGATGGCATGTCTTCAGGGAAAGTTTTCTCATTGCCAAATGTGGCATGGTTTCAACTACAGCTGTCAGCACAACAAGTATGTAACAAACAGTTTTTCTGGTGAAATTCCTTTAGGCCTCTGAGAAGGAAGAATCTAATCTTTAAAGAATATCAGTGGCTTGCTAGTCTTGAAAGGCTTTGGTGTTTTCCATTAAATGAAACATTCTGCAAATGACTAACAACATGGTCTGGAGAATTGATTTTCCCTAATTCAAACTTCATGCAACAAGTGCTGCTGCTGCTGCCTGTATTTATTTCAAAGTGCTCATCACCACTTTGCCCGCTTATCAGTAAAATAATGTCTGCTATTTGAGCTTTAGTCTAGAACAAGGCCCTGTGGAGCCACCAAATCACTGTGTGCCCAAACTCAAGGTCAAGCGGGGTGAGTGGGTAGTGGAACATAGATATGCAAGAGTGACAGTGGTTCTGCACAGATGATCATCAGCATAACCTAAGAGCAGGATTAAGGCCAAGAAGTATGACATGGACAGAATTGGCACATGGGATCAGAAGGGTTTATGGCAATATCAAGCCACCTTTGTGGTCTACCAGTCCTAAGCTGCTCTAGCATAAACTAGAGCTGGTGAGAGCTGCAGCTAGGGGCAGACATTACACATAAACTGGTTCAAGTGATCAGAAACCAGTTTAAACCTGTAACAGAACACCAGAGGCAGAGGGGGTGACTGGGGCTGGCAGACACTGGTAGAAGGCACAGCGGCAGGAAGTAAACCCCTCCCTGTCCCCTTCACCTTAACGGGGCCATGCCAGGACAGCGTCAGCATCCACATCCCACCACTGGAGCAATGAGGGGATGGGGAAGGATAGCAGCCTCTGCCAGACTGCCCAGGATGGGGTTTATTCCCCCCCTCCATTCCCTGTCTCACTGGCAGGGACCACAGCTGTCCCGACATGGCCCCATTAAAGCTAAGGAGGCAGGAAGGAGGTTAATTTCCCCCCCTCCCATTGGGGACTGTAGCTGGGGTGGAGCAGCCCCCACTCCTCCCTCCCCCCCACAGGGTGGGGAGGGGGACTCTGTGTGAGGCTGCCAAGCCCCTAAGGGAGAACTCTTCCCCATCCCCCATGAGGTGAGGGGGACTCTGTTCAGTGCTGGGGGAAGACTCTTCCCCCTCCTCCTTCCTCCTGCCCCCATGGTGTTGGGAGGGGGGCTCTGTGCAGGGCTGCCCAGCCCCAGAGGGGAACTCTTCCCCCTGCTCCTACCCCCGACCCACGGGTTGGGGAGGGGAGCTGTGTTCTGTGCTAGAGGAGGATTCTTCCCCTTCCCCTCCCTCCACCGCTGTGGGGTGGAGAGAGGGGCTCTGTGTGGTGCTGCCCAGCCTGGCCCAGCACAGCCTTGGTGTGGGGAACAGTGTCGCTGAGCTGCAGCCCCGTGACCCGGCTCCGCCCAGCTGAACCAAGGCCGAGGCAGCTGCACTGTGGGGCTGGGCTTGGTTGTGGGGATGGGGCCACCCCCACCAGCTGCAGCTCAGTGACTGGGACGCTGAGCCCTGTCAGCAGCACAGCCTGGCCCGGCACGCATTGGCAGCAACTGGCTGGGCAGCAGGCTACCTGGTGGGTGGCTGCTGGGCTCTGGGCTCACTGGTAATTCTGAGCCGGCCTGGGTAGCCCATTGCCTAGCCAGCTGCCACCTGTGCATGCTGGGCCAGGCTGCACTGCTGACAGGGCTCAGTGTCCCTGTCACTGAGCTGCAACTGGCAGGGATAGCCCTGCCCCCATGGCCCAGCCCCGCCCCCGCCATGCAGCTGAACGATTGGGGTTCAGTGGGGCCAGGCTGGGCCAGGGTGGCGGGGCCACCCCCAGGGGCTGCGGCTCAGTGACAGCCACTCCCCATGCCCAGACTGGACCTGGCAACACCACACAGGGCCCCCCCTCCCCACCCTGCAGAGGCAGGGGGGAGGGGGAAGAATTCCTGACCAGCACTGAACAGGGCCCCCCTTCTCGCCCCACAGGGGGTAGAGAAGCAGGGGGAAGAGTCCCCCTCCCAGGCTGGGCAGCTGTATACAAAGTCCCCCTCCTAGCCTTGTGGCAGTGGGAGGTGGGAGGAGGAAGAGGGGAAAGAGTCCCCCCAGCATGGAACAGAGCCCCTCCACAGTATGGGGGAGGGGGAGGAATCCCCCTCTAGGGCCAGGCAGCCCTGCACAGAGCCCCCCTCTGCACCCCACGGCCATGGGGGAGAGGGAGGAGTGAGGAAGAGTCCTCTGAGGTCTGGCAATGCTCTGTGCCCAGATTGCTCCTGGCAGTAAGGGAGCTGCTGGGGTGGGCAGAGCTCTCCACTCCTCCTCCTCCTCATTCTCCCTGCTCCCCCAGCCACAGAGATCTGGCCATGCCCTTCTTCCCCCACTCTCTAAACCCCACAGGTCAAGGTGGAGGTTTAAACCCCAACTCAGTCTTACTCAGGCCTGCTGGGCCTGGCCTTCCCCCCCCCCCCACCCCCGCAGCTTCTGTGTGCAAGGGGAGGGAGGGCTGCTCCAGCTCCCCCAGGCTTCTGGCCTGAACCACTGCAGGCATGTGACTGCATTTCCAGAATGAAAAAGGGAATGTCTATCCACTTGCAAACCAGTTCAATCTTTGCAGGTTAGACTAACCTGCAAAGATTGAATCAATTCAGACTCAGGCTTTTTGAATGTCTGTCCCTAGCTGCAGACCGCACTATCACTGAATCCTGAATGGCAATACATACTAAAGAGATTCTCCTCCCAACTACCTCAAACATCCCCTTCTTGGCCTACCCAACTATACCAGAGTTTCCAAAGAGGCACTAAGTAGGATGAACAGCTGTGCTTTCCAGTGCCTGCCTCAGGGCAGTTCCCACCTAGCTGGGAAGAATCCCTCCCTTACTTGGATGCCAAGGTTTGCATTGAACAAATTTCTTATGCCCACATGTTCCCCATTCTTAGCCTTCCCAGTTTTCAGCTTTTGTTCTCAGGAGCATCTACAATGTCACTCTCATTCTCACTAAGTAGGACCTACTCCTCAGGCAGCAGCATGGGACTCCTCAATGATTCCCTGCAACTGTGGGTGGCAGAAACTGCCCCTCAGGGAACAGGTGCTAAAGGAAGCTGAGATATTCTACAGCTCAGTGAGGGGGGCTGTGTGACAGCTGAAATTATGTCTGTGTAATACAGGTGCTTGCTGAAGGCCCTATGAAAATTAGACCAAGTGTTTTTCTGTATTTGTTTAGATATTAAGCTATATGTTGTTGCTAAAAGCCTAATTAAAGTCTAAGATGTAGTTAGGCCTTGTATAAAGTAAGGCCTAGTAAATTTAGCAAAGTCTAGAAGTAGTAAGGCCCTGTGGTGTAGTTAAAATTACCTTATCAAAGAAATGCAAGGCTTGTACTGCTAATTGGTCAGTCTAAGGACAGTTGAAGTAAAAGGAATCTAAGTGGTTGTACGTTATCAGTATCATTCAGAAGCTTTAAGTTGGCTGGAATATCTGGAAACCATTCAGAAGGAAGACACAGCTCTGTAAAAGAATTAGTTAGCTGTTGCCTGGATCAGTGGGCCCGTGGACCTCGAAGAGCCCAAGAACCGCATCCCAGGGTCCTTTCCGGTACCCCTTTGGACAGTGTCGTTCAGGGACGCCTGACTTCGCTGAACTTTGAGGAAAAGAAGCTTGGTGTGTATCAGGCATCAGAGGGGACTGCTGATAAGATGCCGACGCAAACTGCTTTTGTCTATCATTGTTTGTCTTGTTACTACGCGTAGTTGTGTTTTTGTTAAGTCAATAAATCTTTCTTACCTTTCTACCCACCCCCGACCATACTCTCAATCCCGAACCCTCCGCAGGAGGCTGGGACAGGGCTGTAATTAGAGACCAATTTGCAGAGCTGCTGAGTAGCCACAACTCCTATTCCTTTCAAAGACTGCAAGAACTCAGCTAAGCAGCTCTAGAAATCAGGCCCACGGTGCTTGACCCTGCTGCCACCTATACATCCCCATGCATTTGCAGTAAGACGCAAAAGCCACAGCTCCCCTCCTGCTGTGCACCAGGCAGAGATTTGCAGTGTTAAGGGCACAGTGTTAAAACTAGCATAAGTTCTAGAATGACAAGGAGCACAGAAAGTTAAAGTGAAAGACTTGAAAATCAATTTTTTAAAATGCAGAGATCTCAAATCATTAACAAAACATAAAAGAGTAGCCTTGAAAATGTAACAGCATGAATTTTAAAGTCAACCCAGAACTGCTTATTTAATGCTGTACTTCTTGAATGTGCCCATCAAATAGTCTCTAGATGTATTTACATAACTTAATGGACATTCTTGAGATAGACATTTCCCACTGCAATTCTTAGCAAAGTTCTGAGAAAAGAGATGGCCTGAAGGCTAACTATGTGCCTGTTCCTTCAGACCACCAAAGAGAATGAATTCCAGAGATAAGAGCCCTCCATAGAAGCTATTCAAACGTATGTGTAGGCTGCTAGCAGAAGTGCCCAAGTATCACTATGATGGATAAGCAGAGATGAGAAGAGGAGCAGGGACCAGTTATGGCAGTTCAATTTTCTCCTTCACTTACCCTCTATAATTTGGGTTAAAATGTTCTGTGTTCCCAATGGACTGGTGATGAACCTCACTAACACCCAATGTTAGCCAGAATCTGCAGTTACTTCCATCATTTAAGAAATTTGACCAATCTGCCTACAGTCCTGTACTTCTCCCTTCACTATCACACCCAAGCACCTCAAACACACAAAGAGGTAAACCAATGCATAACACCTAGCTATAAATCAGGTATGGCTCTTGCACATACACATGTGGGTTAATGAGCATACTCCTATGTTTACTGCCTGCATATATGCTTATTTCATGGTACAACCTACCATATAAGAGGACATGCATTTTTAAATGAAATGTTTCTTTGAAAAATGACTCATACCTTGAATTTAAGTTTAAAAGTGAAAAAGCAGACAGCTCTTATATGTCCCATACAGGCTGTATCCATATAACTTTTTCCATATTTGATGTTTCATTTTCTGGGTGATCATCACTGGGTTCAGTCAACACCAGGCATACATGAACAAGAACAACACACTAATTGTGGAGCAGTATGTAAGCTCTGCAGACCCTACTTGACTCCAACTGACTAACAGCTACTTACCTGAGAGACCATCTCCCAATTAGCTGTAAATAAGGGAGCATCTTTAAACTATAACTTTTTTCACTATATCCATGTAGAGACACCTGTCACTTATGTCATTTACGCATTTGAAAACCAGGTATAACATCACAGAAGTCCGAGTTTCTTACTGCTAAGAGATCAGAATGAGACCCAGTGCCTCCAGCCAGGGGTCAGCAATCTCTGGTCCATAGACTGGATCTAATGGCAGTGATTTGGTGGCATTCAGTGTCAGTGAGCGGTCAGAAGTATATCAGTGATATACAAGAAATCCACAGCATGGGATAGTAAATGATGGCAAGTGGCTGTGTTGCAGATGGTGGCCTGCCTTAGATCAAGCTCCATTAATTCAGCCTGTCATTGCTCAAAGGATGCCAACCCCTGCTGTGGTTTCAGTCAGTGCAATTCTGTCCATCTGCCTCAATGTGGCAAGGAAGAACTCTTATAAACAGTCCTTCCCCCACAGGAAAAGAATATGAAATTAGGTAGTCAGTACAAACAACTGCTGTAACACAAACAAATTACCAAAATCACTGCCATAATCTCTAAAGACTTTAAATAAAACCAAATTAAGGCAACAGAATAGCTTTCAGTGGATACCAGTGGTCTTTGGATCAGGCTGTAAATGACTGACTCAAAAACTACAGCTCACGGACTGGCCTAAGACCTGTTTTTGCTACCACTACTTGTCTTGTTGAAAGAACTTTAATCGTATCAGTCCTTTGATAGACAAGAAAATACTTTAAATAACTACTCGGCATACACGGGAATAAACAAAGTAAAGAAATTCTTCTCTTCAGTGTAGCAAGTCTGAAGTTCAGATAGAAAAAGAAGAAATTAGCCAGAAGGACAAATGAATTACTGGGATCCATGCTGCCAACACCACTCTACTGTGGAATTTTGCATCAGCAGATAACCTGGCTCTCTCTCTGTGTAACTGCATCTGCTAGCCAGGAAGGAGTGTCAGATTTTCCCTCCAACTCCTTTCAGAGTTTGGTAAGCAATTTGAGAAAATGCAGTCTGGGCTCAAGTTTGGCTTTAGGCGTGTGCCATGATTCAGAGAAATAACTCTCCAGGACTGACTCCCAACCCCCAAAACTCCTGGAAAGAACTCCCCAGTGTGACTGACAGTGACTAGTACAGGGAGTTATCTAGGACCAATAGGCATTAAATAAGTTGGTTTGGCAGGATACTCTCATAAGGCTGCCAATTACTCCACTAGGAAACATTGATCTTCCTTGGAAAGACAGACTGTAAAGTCACAGGCAACTGCTGAGCTCACGATAAGGGCTTTAACCCAGATTGCAGGGAGAGGCATTTTTTCTGTTCTTTGGTCTGGCTGATGTTTTCCCTTATAGTTACTATTAGAGAGCATAAAAGCAGCCACAAATGTGGGAGATGAGGTGGAGAGTTGTCTAGTGGGTCTTTTAATGGTTTCTTTTCTGGATTCTTTGCTTTCTTTGATTTAATTTATTTTGTTTAGAGCCTGAGGCCCCCTCTACATGTTACATGTACCACGCAAATAACTGGTAAATTGTGCAATTACCTTAAGGCCAACTACACGTGCAAAGGACTCACCACACAATAAAAAGCTCAAACCAGCTATAAAGTTAGACCTTAAAATGCATATTTATTTTATAGCTGTTTGCAATCAAGCTTTAATTTGCATGTACAGGCAGTCTTTGATTTACAACGTTTCAAGTTACAATGTTTTGCACTTACCGTGTTTATAAATTGACACCATTTCAACTTTCTGACGTCATTTTCAACTTTACAATGCTTGATCCGACACCACTCCATGCCAGAGAACAAGTTTGCTGTGTCACTCATCTCCCTGGAGAACATCTGTCCAAACTTCCTTGGACACTGCCTTTAAGAAAGCAGACAAGACTCCAAAAAAGCCTGCAGCCAAGACTCCTGAGAAGACTCCGGCCAAGAACCCTTCAAAAAGTCCAATCAAGAGTCCTTCAAAAAGTCCAGCAAAGTCACCTCAAAGAAGTCCTTCCAAATCAATATGATTGCTATTTACAATATAAATACATGAATGTAGCTATACTACTCATCTATAATTGACTGAGTACAAAATTCTGGGTTATTTTTGGTGAAAATAGGGTATCAGGCTTTGGTTCAGGAACCAATCCCCCATTTATAACATTGTTTCCTATGGGAAAATCGGTTCCAAGTTACAACGTTTCAAGTTAAGACACGGCTTTCAGGAACCAATTGTGTCGTAAGTCCGAGGACTGCCTGTATAGCAGGGTCTCCCCCGCAGTAGGGAGCCCTGTCAGCTACCAGGACTCCCAGCTACAGGGGTGCACCATGCCTAGCGTGAAACTCCAGGGCCTGGGGGATCGCAGCAGCTGGGATCCCCGAGGCTCAGGGGTGCATGAAACCCCTGGCCTGGGGGATCATGGCAGCTGTCATCCCCAAGACTCGGGGGTACATGAAACTGCCATGCCCTGGCACCTTCCAGACCAACTAAATTAGAGATGCATAAGCATTTGTAAGCAGTAGCTTGTTTTATCAGATGCTGAAAAGGGACAGCAGGAACCCAGGTTAAGAATTACTGGCCTACACGCTCTGTGTAGTACTTTTTAATTATTGTTGATAGGATTTAATCAACAAGTTAAAGGCCAGCAAAAACTTTCATAGATGGTTATCAGACCATAGTTAGAGTTTCACAAATCCTATAGAGAAATCAGTGTACAATATGGGACAATTAACAGGAACTAGCTTCTCTAAGAAATCCTAACTTGTTCTGCCATTAGGCTGTTTGTCTCCTTCCCCATCTCTGTTGTCAATTGTACTCATCATCTGGTAGCTGCCCCTATTTGTAAAGACTGAAGTTAAAAAAAAAGGCATTAAATATTTCAGCCTTTTCTGAACTCTTCATCATCCATAACTAGATTGCCTTCCTCATTCTGTAAGAGACCTATGGTTTCTCTGATTTTCCTCTTACTTTTATACCTACCGGCCACATATAAAACATTTTGAAAGATTTTAAGCTTTTATAATATTCTGAGTCCATAATCAGCAGTACACATCCTCTCTAATTTCAGAAATGTGATAAAAGGGATCCAGTTCACAGAGCCTGAAAGTGAGATGTTTCCCTTGCCCTTTATTTTTGCCTTTATTTGTCTCTAAAGAGAAAGTCCTTAAGTAGTTTGTGAAAATATAAAAAAGAATGCTATTATTTATCTGCACAAAGTACTGAAGGACAAATACTACCTTCAGCTCCTCTAGGGAACCCTGTTGTCCTCAGTTCTTTATTAAACTATGTGAGATAGTTAGCTGTGTTAGTCTGAAGTCAGACAGAAGACTGGGCAGGGTGGCACCTTAAAGAATAATTCAGAAAGTCACCTTTTCTAAAAAGAAGAGCAGTTGCTCAGGTATAAGTGAGAGCAACACTTATCAGTGAGAAATTTTACTGTTTCAGAGTTGCTTTTTGTCTTGTGAGGTTTGTCTGATTGAAGTCTTCCCTAAATTAAGATAATCTGCTCCAGGATAAACCGTGACAATTTTTTCCTTAAACGTAGATAAATGTTATTTTAAATGCCATCACTGTGTTCACAGCTTCAAGTTGCAATTTAGCAGGCATTACACTAAATAGGGATAGACAGTTCTATAAAAAACTAGCCAATTGCCCATCAAGAATGATGGGCATGGGGGTGGGGGTGATGAGGAACAGCCAGGGACAGAGGCCTGCGCCTGGTCCTGGCTCCCCACACCTTCAGGGCCAGGCCCAGTTCCCCTCTTCCCCCACCCTGGTTCAAGGCCAGGGCTGGGATGCCCCCCCACCTCTATCCGCTGGCTCTGCCTCCCCTGGTCCATCACCAGGCTCCGCCCCACCTCTGTCATTGCTGCCTGCAGGGCCGGGGGGGGCAGGGCCAGCACTGCTGGCCCTGCACCGTCTCTGTCCACCCTATCACCAGCCCCGCCCCTGCTCCATCTGCCATGAACGCTGTGTGCCTCCGGATGCTGGGGGGGCATGGTGACCACACACAGGTGGTGGCAGCAGTGTTGGCAGTGGTGGCATGGTGGCAGTGAGTGAAAAGCTCCTGCAAGAGGCCGCAGCAATGTCAGCGGCCAGGTGGGTAGGGTGGTGAGTGGCGACCGCCTGCTCGTGCTGCTACTTTTTGCAGGGTATGGACCACCAAGCTCAGGGGGTTCACATGCACCTGTGTGTACCCCCTACACAACACCAATGTCATCCACCAAGTCACCGCTGCCTGCAGGGAGCAGGGGGGGCATACCCAGCAGTGGTGGCCTTGCCCCCCACTTCCTGTCCATCCGTTCTGTTTTCACACCCTGCAAGGAGCAGGGAGAGGCAGCGGGGCCAGCGCCACTGACCTTGCCCCCCTGCTCTGTCAGCTTGATGGTGACCGTCTCCAGTGTTTAGGAAAGTGGCCACTAGCCCCACCTCCCTTCCATCCACTCTGATGCCATTGCCGCCTGCCAGAGCAGGGGACAGAGGCCTGCATCCATCCCCCCCACCCCCCCGCCGCTCGGGGCCAGGCCCACTCCCCCATCTGCTTTGCGGCCAGGGCCAGGGCCACTCCACCCCCCAGGGGGCCAGCAGGGACAGAGCCCAGCATCCAGCCCTGCACCCCTGTTCCCCTCGTCCAGACCTGCCCCCCCTGCCCATTTAGGTTCTACTCTGTTCCCCCGCAGTCCCATTCCCCCCTGGCCGTTCAGATCCACAGCCACACCCCCACCCCCACGGTGGCCTTGACCCCATTCCCTCACCCCCTCCACAGAGCAGGGCAGGGGGGCACACCACCTGTGCCGGCCTGGCCTCCCTTTTCCCTCTGTCTGCGCCATCATGGTGGCGCTCCACCGCCTACAGTCTGGAATGCTGTTGGAGTACTCTGATTGGCTGCCGAGACAGGCAATCAGAGTGTGAATAAAGCATTATGGACAGACAGTAAGACAAACAGACTAACTAAGGCTTTTATAATACTAGAATGAAAATTATTGCAGAAACTTGCAGCCTTTTGTTATAAGGAAGAAGCTGCACTTTACTATAATTTGGATTCTTTTAATTTTTTTTTACAACATTGATGTTTAATAGAGCAAGAGAAATTCCAAGAGATTCAATTCTCAGTACAAGTGAAACCTTGAAATTACCTTTTAAATGCATTTTGCAATTTATTAACAATAATTGCTAATATTAAAACACCAATAGAACCAGTCAGGTAATGGCCCTAAAGTTTTCATACAAGACTATGCCTTTCAAATGCCAACGTGAAAAAAGTTGTAATAGAGAACAGACTAGCCAAAATAACAGAAACATACAAATAGAAGATTAAATTGGTACACAGGCAGGTATCCAACAGTGCATCATATGCAGTTAAGTCCTTAATAAAGTTACCACATACGACTTTGAAGTGAAGTGGAAAAAACAGTAACATTAAAATTGTCCTAGACATGAAGCAAGATACAAAGAGATTTGCAACCAAATTTCAATTAGTTAGAAATATTGGGTAATACTATTGCTAACACCTAGCAGTTAAAAAAAAATAAAGAAACCTTTAACATGACACAATGCTGCTGTCTTCTGCATTACATTAATAACTGTTTGCTTACTCCTCCTTTAGAAAAAAACATTAGTCTCCTTGGCAATATTGTGTTGTTGAGCAGCTTGGAATGTCCTAAGCTTTAAATCAAAAGCTAAAACAGATTATGGCTAGAATTATAATCAATTGTTTTCTAACAATGCTCAAAAGACCCTCAGTTAGGACTGAGACCTCAGTGCAGTATATTACAACTGATGTCCACTGATGAGAAACAGTCTCAACCCCAAAAATTTAGTCTAATCTGGTGGAGCTGAAGGGGAAATATTTCAACCCTTGTGTCTAAACACTAATATGGCACACAAGGAGATCCTACAAGCCTGTGGGAGGGTTTTGAAATGTGTAAAAGTACAGAAAGAGCTCAGGAGATGGCTTGATTTAGTAATTACAAACAACAGCCCTACAAAGACTGTCTGACACCATCCCAGATATTGTCAGCATCAGTATATAGTTCAACAGGAGTTGTGGATAATCAACACCTCTGAAAATCAGACCACTTCAAGGAGGGCTTCACCCAGGCCTCACTGAAGTCAGTGGGATGTCTGTCAATGGAGTCACTGGACACTGGGTTAATCACCCAGGGCCTGATTTTTTTAAGGTATTAAAAGTGCCTAAAGATGCAGAGAGGCACTTTTGAAAATTCTAGTAAACACCTCTATTCACCATTAAACATCTAAATACTTTTAATCTGGCCCTAAATAACTAGAAAAGATCTAAACTTAAGCAAAAGACCTGGTTATGCATTCTTTAGGCAAACAAAATTCCAAATAGTATCAGAAGAGTTTCTGCCAGGTCAGAAAGGCAGGAATGAGGTATATGCAAGATCAGGGAACACATGGACCTGGACATGGACTCAGCTTCTGTATTTAATGGTGGTCAGAAACTCATAATTAATTGTCTGCTGAACAGTTCCACAATGAAAAACACTAGAGAATAAGAACTTTACTAAATAAAGCTTTCCAATGACTCCTGGGCCCTTCATTTAATCCTACTGGTAGATTAAAAAAAGCAAAAAAACCAACAAAAAACAAAAACGTATTTGTGGTTTTTAGGTAACCAAGACTCAGAATAACATGCAACTTCAGTCATTGTGTAATGTTTGGCAAGTTACACAAACAAAAATAAATCCTGTACTATAAACCAAATGTGAAATTCCACATTTTCCATGATTAAAATGAAACACCACTAATACACACACACACACACACACACACACACACACACACACACACACACACACACACACACACTGGTGTTTCATTTTAATAATGAAAAAATATGCATTTGGGTTACTTCTATATCCAGAAATGGGGATTTTTTTTATCAGAGAAAACCAGGTAAATTACTAACCAAAGGACCAGAAAAACTAGATCTACTGATTGATAACTAAAGGTGCTGCACCATCATGTAATTCTACATCTAGGGTTACTTTTATGGGTTACTTTCTTTCTAATTTGAGCAAGCACTGAAAAACTTACTAGCAGTTCATTAGAAACACTGGAAAATATGTCATGAATACATACAAAACCAAAGCAAGAGCAGAAATGAGGCCATGTTGGACTTTCAAAGACACACAATTTCTAACCTACTTTGTGTACATATTTAAAGTAGCACATGCAGAAATTATATTATTGTGCACACATCTGGTTAATTAAATGAACCTGCAAATATACCTACCTAGGTAGCACATAATGAAAGAAACTGTTTATGTAAATTTTAAGAAAAATCTAACGTGCATTTTACATACTGAATTTTCTGGAAAAGAAATCTACCTTACAGTATAAGTACACACATTTGAGGAGGTTAAATTGTAGCAAAACCCCCAGTTTTTCTTTTTTAATATATATATAGAGAGAGATATAGATATATGCATATCTATCATGTATATATATATATGATAGATATGCATTCCCTTCCCTTCCCCAATTATTTCTGGCCTTTCTTTCTCTCCCTCTCTATTCCCTATAGACAAGCATAAGCGAGCTCAGACTTAGGATAAGCTTTAACATTTTTATTTTGGTAGCAAGTTTTTAGTTTTGGATACCCACTGTTTTATATTGTATTATTATTAGGTTTGTATCAATTTTTACTGTTGTATATTGTATTGTTATCATTTTTGTATTGTTTTTTATTGTATCATATGGATACTGTATGGTTTAGGCCTGTGTTTGTAAGTGAACCAAAGTAATGTCAAGTCTCCATCTTGTGTCCTCTGCCCAGGCATTCCCTGTGTTGCAACTGTATGAGTCACGTACCTCTCCCATGTAAATTGGTTCCCAGATACATGAGTGTGATTGGGAATGATTGAAATACAATGGTAGCAGGCCTCTACTGAATGGCTTGTAATGACTGGGCGATCACCTCGCATTGATTCATCCAGGAACCATGGACTTCACCCAACAACAGAGACAAGAACCCAGCATTTGAAAGACAAAAGACCCTGCAGAACCAGCAACTCTACCATTGTACCCCACCATTACAGACACCCGAACCTGCACATCCCTGCATGAAGCACACGTACTCAGAACGCCAGGGGCTGACCCTTGCCTGGGCATGCCTCCTGTCACTAGGGTCACACTACGTCTGCCCCTATAAAAAGGGGCAGTGAAGACAGACCCAGTGGGACGCCCTCTCCATCTGGACCAGCACCATGCCACACCACCTATCCACCCAGAGGCCCTGCCGGCAACCCCACTCTGGACAACACCTACTGGACAAGGATCCCTTTCCAGCCTGGATAGGTAGCTATCACCCACTACCCCCTCTTCAACCAAGGACTTGGACTCTGCTTCTCTTTTTTACCTGGACTCCAGCCCTTCCACTGAGTCTCTTTCTCCTGCCGCCATTGTGAGTGTGTGTGTGTGTGTGTGTGTGTGAACCAATAACTTCATGGGGCTGTGTAGTGTGTTGTCTGTGTAATAAAACTGTTATTTGGATCCCTAAATTGGGTTTTGCTTTACTATGGTTTGGCCCTGCTCCAATCTCTGCTCCTCGTCCCTCTAACTTCTATCTCATTTCTCCCTCTCCTGTTTCTGGCTCACTGCCACCTTCAACATCTGTCCTGAGCTCCTCTCTGCCTCCAAACCCCCTGTTTCTTTGCCACTGCCTTATCCCCACTGCCTTTTCCTTTTCCCCTGAGCAACCAAGTTTCTGCCTCGGTTTCTTTCCTGGCTGTCTCCTCCTTGCCACCACTTATCTGCACACACCCCCCCCTTGTTAATATCTCAGCTGTCTGCTTCAGTTTCCAACCCCAGTCTACCTTAAGTAAACCCAAGCCTCAGTTCCTCAGCCAACTTCTCTGTAGTCTACCGGTTTTAATCCCAGTTCTGGCAACTTTCACTCCCTACACTTTAACTCACTCTCTCTCACCTGAAGCTTCCCCCAAGTATCCCAGGTACCCCAAATACACACTGTACCATCCAAGTTAGGAACTTACTTGTGTGTAGGTGGGTTGTATGTGTGTAAACTGGTGAGTGTGGGTGTGTGTGTGTGTGTATATATATATATATATATATATATATATATATATATATATATATATATATGCCATATATATATGGCATTGTGTGCATGATATATGAATTAGTGATCTGTGTCTAACTTCTGGGGTGTATAATGTATGTGCTTGAATTGGTGATAGGTATGCATGTGCCTAGGCTGGTTTGGATGTGTATGTGCCTGAGTTGGTAGTGTGTGTGTGTATATGTGCACTTGTGTCACACCCTCCTGTCTAACAGCACAATATTGAGATCCTGAGAGTTGGCCTGACCCCACAGGGCTACAAAATTGGGTTCAAAATGGTCACCTAATTTAAACCTAGCTTGTCCTGGTGCCAACCTTACATTTAAAGACTTGGTCTCAGCAACCAGGAATCAGTCTAAACCTGTGGCTGAACAGAAGTTTCACGCACACAAATTGGTCTAAAAATTGCAGAACCCAGTTTAAGATAAACCTGGATCTATGTAGTATCAAACTTATTCAGTTTAGGTCAAACCAGTACATAGAACTTCTGTTCACTTCCCCTGCAAAGATCCCAGGCTGGGAAAACCCAGCCACTGACCCCAGCTTCTGGGGCTTTTCACTCCCCAGTCCCCCCGCACTTGTTTATTTTTTGCCTCCTCCCGGCCCCTTTGCTTCCCCACCCTGCAGGTAGCCCTCTCAACCTCCATCCCACAAGTTGCTCCACGTGCAGCCACTTTTATCAGCATTTGCTGCTCCTGGAGCCAAGCAAGTAAGTCCCTAGGGAAGAAGGGGTAGTAGGCATTGGGCATGTAGGTTTTCTGGAGGGACCCTACCCGACCCACAGGTCATGCCTGCCTCCCCACCTGTGGGTCACACCCCATCCTTCCCTGCCCCACGTGTGGGATGTGCCTGCCCCCCCTACTCCACCTGAAAGTGATGCTTCCCCTCAATCCCCCAGCGCCACCCCTCCTGGCCCCCTCCAGCCTCCTGGGCCCCCAACCCCTCAGCTAGCCCTCCCATCATGACTTACCTGATATTGGCCAACCATTTTGAATCATTTAACCTCCATCTAATGCTCCCAAATGTCTGAACTTAGTCACAATGTCTAGTTAGGAATAAAATTGAGTTCTAAAAAGATTCAAATTTCTAAGTTATCAAACAAGAAAAGAATATTTGCTCTGCTTGTGCAGTGGTGACACACACTGGTAGTGTTTATTACACAGGTTCAATACAAAATAGATCAGCACGCTCCCATTTGGATTTTCCTGAACTTCTGCCTATTTGTTGCAGAAGGACATAGCTAATAGGCCTGGAAAGTTTTCCTCCACACAGTACTAAAAGGGTTAGAAAAACTAGATCTACTGATTATTTACTATTATGGAATGGCTCCTTACAATACAACATATACAGCTCCTTTTATACACTCAAGGTCTCCACCCCTGAAGTCTTCTGGACTTGAGTGTTGCAGTCTTCAATAAGGTCCGGCAGCGGAGGGAACTCTTCTCCCCCTCCCCTCAGGATAGGGGCATGACTTAACTCCTCTTGCTGCCCCCTGATTGGTGGATGGGCTCCACCAATCAAAACAGCAAGATTTCAAGCCTTGGGACTCAACCCAAGCTCCAAAAGGCAAGCCTGCTACACAAGCATAAGGGCAGCATAAAAGCTGATAAGCAAGACAGGAGTGATCCTGAATTTGTGAGCACGCTGGTATGTTGGCTTAGGGAGTAAACTTGAGAATCTTGCTCAAGTGCAAAGTATTGCGGTGAATAGCAGAGAGCTCAGACACATCCGTTTGCCACAAGCCAGATTTCATTTCTAAATAGTTCCCTACAAGCGAGCACCCTATGAGTAAGGAGATTTTCAGAGTTCCTAAGAAATACCATGGCTAAATGCAGAGGACTTGTCTGTTTACGCCTTTTATCTCACTACCATTTATCTTAACTTTGTCCATGAATTTCTTCCATTCACAGGGCTGTCCTCAGTGAGGGACAGCTAGAAACTCTGTCCCAGGCTGAGGCATTTCAGGGGACCTGAATCCACCAATTTTTTTAATAGGTAATATTATTGCTCTATCATAAAAATCATGGTAGAGCAATAATATTTGTGCTTCAAGTCCAGCAATGTAACTAAGAACAGTCACGATCCTAAATTCAGTAGCTTCGAAGAAGTACATAGGAATTACCAATAGAGAGGGGCCTGAATTGAGAAGTTCTCTTGAACCCCAAACTGTGGGAGATGCTGTCCAGTCACACTTGCCCTTGACTCACTGTGATGCAAGCTGCAAATGCATTTAAAAATAATGTGAACCCAAGACTGAGAACTGAATTGAACCCTGAATCTGATTCAGGCTGGGGTGGGGGGTAGGGGGCAAAGTGGGATGTAGCAGCGCAGGTAAAAGTGCAGAGGTGCCTGGGGTGTCAGATGTCCGGCAAGTCACAGTGTGCCAGAACTCCACTATGTTGAGTCCATGAGTTTCTGTACCTACTACTTAGGAGGCTGATGAAGTGCAGTTCATAGGGCCAGCTCTGAAAAGTGGGTTGCATTGTAATTTGTTCCCTCTCAGTATCAGGCCTGAGAGAATGGAGGCAGAGTGTTTTTTTGGTCAGGAATGTGCCCACACAGGTAGTTGGGTTTTGTTGTTTTTGATAGATTCTGGTTTGCAGTTTGTGGGGGTACTGGAGATAGTTGGCAGGTTTGTGTTTTGAGCTGTACGAAGTTGGCTTCAGTACTGGTGATGAGGTTAGGTGCTTGTTTGAATGTACAAACCACTTTTCAGAGCTGGGCCTACAGAAACTCATGGACTCAATATAGACACTGACAGTAGAATTCTGGCACGCTGCAACCTGTCGGACATCTGACACCCCAGGCACCTCTGCACTTTTACCTGCGCTGCTACATCCCACTTTGCCCCCTACCCCCCACCCCAGCCTGTCCCTCACCCCATTTCCATTTTAACTGACTGGTTTTCTTGACTGCATTGCAAGCCAGGCCAGCCTCTGGCTTCTTTACTATTTCTTCCATCCAGGACCATCAGCAGGTACTTCCTCAGCCTGACAAACGGGTTTTCAACCCTAAAGCTGGCATCCCGGGCAGCTAAACTGAGCTCACCAGGAGCCTCACAACTGCACTGAAACCAGCAAGCATCAGGCCTGCCAAAGATGTGACAGGTCTGGGCATTCCCCAGCCACAACTTTGTGCATGCGTGTGTTAGCTGAACACCTTCTACCCGCCTTTCACCAGGGGACCGTTGGTCCTGGCGTTTACGGGACTGCCGCGCTACCAGCAGTCCCACCAGGTCTCCCTACGCTGGCAGGGTGCAGTTTTAGTGGTCATGCCCAGGACCTGGGGCATCCTCCTTCTCCATTGCCCCAATCCCATACCTCCAAGTTCGTCCTGGCAGGGGAATGAGCTCAGCAGGGGCATGTTCTTCCCCTGCTGGCTGGTGATGAAGTTAGTGACCCCTCCAGCTGAGAGGGGGGCATTACTCGGCTTTCAAAAACTCAAAAAAGGAAATTGGTGCAGACAGAGTGAGAAAGGTGGCACTCGGTCCATCTGCAGATGGAGCTTGGGGAACCCAGCAGTGGGAGGTTCACCTTTAGGAACACCAGCTGCTCCACCAATGTAGGATCCAAGCAGGTGCTGTGGGGTGTCACTACATCACCAGCAATGCTGAACACCCTCTCACTTGGAACACTGGTCGATGGACAGGGCAGGTGTTGCCAGGCAACCGTGGCCAGATCCTGCCACATGTGCCTGCAGTTTGCCTAGTAGGCCAAGGGGTTGCAGTCCAGTGGCTCCACATCCTCAGCGAGATAGGTAGCCACCGAAGCCACGGCGCTACCTGGCCGAAGCTGGGGTCTGGTGCATTTGGACCCCAGCATTGAAACCATGCTCATGGCTCACACTGGCAGTGGCTGGCATGGAGGAGACTGGCAGGTGCTAGTGCTGGTGCTGGTGCCAGTGCTGGGAGTGCTGGCACAGGAAAGTGGATCCCCCTCTTCCACATCCCCTTGCCTCTGCAATTCGGCCTCACTGACTTTGTTCACCAGCACCTGCATCCAGTGATCAAGAGTTTTGGGCTGCCAGTGCACATGCTCCCCTTCACCCTTGGGTCGCACATGCCTGCCATCATGTGGACTGTACTGGACCGCAAGGGATCCAGCCATCTCCTGATGCTCTCCTTCAGCTGCCTCACCAGTGCCTGCACGTCTGGTGACAGTGGCCTGCCCCAGCCAGGAACATTGATTCTCTGCAACTTCTCCATTTGGTTCTCCAGTTCCCTCACTAGGGGGCTCACCTGGCTAAGGAGGGCACCACCAGCGCTAAGGGTCTCAGTGGCCTCGAGGAAGGGCTTGAGGACCAGCAAGATTTGGGAGATAGTACCCCACTCAGCTCTGTTCGGGGGCGGCTGATCCCCATTTCACTGAGCAAGGCCATCTCGTGGATGGCCTTTTGTTGCTCCACCAACCTTTCCAGCATCAGGTATTTGGAGTTCCACTGAGTCTCCACATCCTGTATGATTATGTGTGGTGGGATGCTCAGCTCTGCCTGTTTCTCCTGCAGCATCTTGTCCCCCTTGATGCTGCAGTGGAAGTAGCCTGCCACCTTCCTGCATTTCAAAGTCAGTGGCTTGTAACAGTAGTGGTCACAGTGCTGTCACCGGCAGTCCTGTCCCCCTCCAAGGCATCCTTTGTTATTAGGTACAGCCTGTGTGCCACACAGCAGAAGTTGGCATTACAGGCAGCCTTCATCAAATTGGCCCCACTGTCGGTGACCATGAACCCGCAGGTGAGCACAGCCTGCCCAACAAGCCACCCCTGCACCATGTGGTTCATGGCCTCCAAGATCTCCCTTGCCACATGAGACCTGGCTCTAGGGGAAACTTGATGGATGTGGAGCACGAACTATGATTCCCCCTCAGTCCCCAGAATTGCTTAAGCCAGCGCACTCAGCATCCCTGGTTCCAGCTCCAGCTCCTCCTCTGGCAGTGGGAGGCTCACGCTGAGAGCTGAAATTGGGGTGGAGGAGGCAGTGTTTCCACTGCTGGTGTCCACTTCTGGACTGGGTGAAGGTGGTGCAGGTACAGGGAAGTCAGGTGCAGACGCTGCGCCCACCTCCTGGCTTCCACTGGCACCACTCATGTCACGGCTGCTTGGTAGGGCTATGTGAGGCTTCAGACAGAGCTTCGGATCTGGAGAAGCTTCAGATGCTTCAGCGTCCAGAGCAGCACGTCTGGATCGAAGTACTGGCTTAGTTAGGCTTTCCGAAGCGGTTCGGAGCTTCCAAAGTGCTTCAGAAAAGCTTTGGAGTCTCTTAGGAGATTCGGCCATAGGATATAATGGGAAACAATGAAATATCTATAACTTTTTTGTTTTGTCTCTGATGTGGATCAAATTCACAGGGATTGTAGTCTCTGCTGCAATCATGAAGTCTGCCAAGTTCCAAGAAGATTGGTGCAGGGGTTTGGGGGAAATTGCACCCCAAAATCTTGAAAGCAAAACTGATGTCACGTGTATGTGTTACATCGCAGGGGGTGAAAACTGCAGGGGTGGTGGCTCTGGCTGAGACCACAAAGCCTGCCAAGTTTCAAGAAGATTGATGCAGGGGTTTGGGGAGAACTGCACCTCAAGATGCAGACAAGCAAAACTCGTGACATGGGTGACACTGTGTGTGTTAAGGCGCAGGAGGATGGAAACTGCAGGGATGGTAGCCCATGCTGCTGCCACGACGCCTGCCAGCTGTCGAGGAGATCAGTTCAGGGGTTCTGGGCTCTGGGGCCCTGCACGTCTAGTTGCTGACAGACAAAACTCATGCCGTGGCTGCTTGTGCAACTGACTGTCTCTGTCTTGGGACATGGGAGACACTACTGCAGGCCTGGCTGCTAAGCTACTGTGTTACCAGTTACCAATCAATCATGATTCAATCAGGGATCAGCTCAATACAGAGTTGCTGGCTAATGTAGTCAGTTAATTACTATCAATTAACACCTACAAAAGCAGAGACTAAGGAGAGGAAATAATGAATATAGACAATCAACTGCCCCAAGACAGAGACAGTCAGTTGCACAAGCACCCATGTCATGGGTTTTGTCTGTCAGCAGTTGGGGGTGCAGGGCCCCAGAACCTCCTTGCACCGATCTCCTCGACAGCTGGCAGGCTTTGTGGCTGCAGCAGGGGCTACCATTCCTGCAGCTTTCGTCCTGCTGCGCCTTAACACACACAGGGTCACCCATGTCACAAGTTTTGCTTGTCTATGGCTTGAGGTGCAGTTCCTCCCAAACCCCTGCACCGATTGTCTTGAAACTTGGCAGGATTTTTGGCCTTACTAGGAGCTACCATCCCTGCAGTTTTTACCCCCCTGTGTTGTAACACATACACGTGACATGAGTTTAGCTTTCAAGAATTTGGGGTACATTTTCCCCTAAACCCCTGCACCAATCTTCTTGTAGCTTGACAGACTTCATGCTCTCAGCAGGGACTACCATCCCTGCAAGTTTCATCCAAATCAGACAAAACAAAACAAAGTTATAGATATTTCAATGATTCCCCATTATACCCTACGGCCGGATCTCTGAGGTGGCTCCGAAGCTTCGGAGCTCTTTCGGCCGGATCGAAGCAGAAACCCAGTCCGGACCTCCGGATTGGATCCCTGGCTTCTGAAGCAGTTGGAACCGAAGCCAGATCAGATCGCTGCCAACTCGCACGGGCCTACTGCTCAGGAATAGAATGCATCTGTGTTTGGGAGGGGGTGGGCTTGCAGCTCTAGCTCTCCCCTACCCTCTCTCCCTCCCCTGCCAGAAGACCTGGCACCTGCCCTTCCAGCACGCTTCATATTGATCTTTCCTGTGCTGCAAAAGGTCTCTGTGTGTATGTGAATCCTTTTGTATTGTGTGTTTTATTCCCACTGTTGCGTGTGTGCACTGGCCTCTTCTTTGAATGTTTGCTTCTGTGTCAAGGGTTATGTAAAAATTGTGTGCTGTCTGTCTGTCTGTCTTTTCCTGCTGTGCTTATCTGTCTGTCTTCTGCTGTGAATATCTGTCTTCTTCTGCTGTGATTTTTTTCTATATTGTGGGTCTCTGTGTATGTGTGTGTGCGTGCGTGCATTCAAGCAATCTGTGCCTCCCTGCGAAGTGATAGATCACACTGGCTGGGAAAACACACCTTTCTTTTTGCAAAGTTTCCCAAAAAAAGAGCAAATATAAATTCAAAGAAATAAATTGAATTGTAATACTAATAATAATTGAATAGAATAGCTAAGCTAAGCTAAGCTAAATCCTATCCGCTCCTTCATAAAAAAGAAAAGGAGCAGGTAAGTCTCAGTCTGAGCATTCCTCTCTAACACAGTTGCTGACAGTGAATGCGCTGCAAAAGGCACAGAAGGCTGCAAACAGAGGCTTTTATGCTGTTTCTAGTCCCACCCCACAGATGCTGCCATTGGAAAGGTAGCCAAAGAGAAATCCTTCTCAATGGCTACCTACAGACTTCTGTCTTACCCCCCCCCCGCTCCCTCTCCCTCCCCCCCTCCACTCTCTGTCCATTCCCCGGTCCCCCTCCCTCTTCTAATTGTGACTCAAGATGGCTGAAGTGGGTCTGAAGCAGATCCGAAGTGCTTCGGATGCTCCGACCCACTTCAGATATCACTGCTGAGACCCCAATTCGATCCAGGTGTGCCACTTTGGACGCTGAAGCATCTGAAGCGGCTCCAGATCCGAAGCGGGATCTGAAGCCTCGCACAGTCCTACTATATAGCACACACACAGCAAGTTCTTCAAGCTCACGGTCTCATCAGTGCAACTGCTTCTGGAGCCTGCATTGTTGCAGCTCTGGAATCAAAGTGGTGAATGCTGCCACTCCTGGGCCCTCACATCCTTTTGCTTGCCACTGAATTCAGCAGTGTCCACCCCCTGTGTTCACAGAATCTAGCAGCAGCCACAGTGACAAGCCAATGAGGTTAGAGAGCTCCCTATGCACACACATCACAGCCGAGGAGGTGCAACTACACCCCCTGGATCTGCCCATAACTCAACGATCCATTCTTTTTTGTTAGAATGTTTTTTCCTTGTGTAAATACCATTGAAAGATGAACACTGGTATTAGAGAGGGAAAGGATAAGGAGGGGCTGTTATCATTCATACCATATGGCAGCTGATTATATCCATGCTTCATTTGGTGTCATAGCACTGCCGGTCACATCGATATGATCTAACATTTTGATAGCACACATCTATTCAGTTCACATGAAGGGATTAGTGAGAGCCTGGGTCTTCAGCAGAAATCCTGTTATGTGCAGAGGATGAATGACAGAAGGTGGTGCACACTCAGATCACCACAGGAGCTTTGCTGAAACACAGGACTTGCAGCATAACGTCACTTAACATGCTTTTGCTTCTGTAATTCTGTATGTTTGTAACTAAACTACTGATAGTAGTCAATGTCTATGAAAGCCACCAAATTGAAATAATGCTCTGAAATATTGTATAAAATGCAAGCCACATTTGAAAGTTCAGGCATCCAAAAAAATCATGTTTACAAGCAAAGAGCAAAATTCACTCATGCAGGGACAAGAAGGCTTAGCCTGCATTTCTACTGTGGTAGTCTGATTTACTGCTCCCCAGAGGGGATTTCCCTGAGAAGCAACACATCTAGTAATTTTCTAGGAACTTCCCAAAGTGTAGGGGGATGATTACATTCTGGTGGGGACTCCAATGCAGAACTTTCAAGGGAGGCTGAAGGGGGGATGATCATGTACCACATACCAAGCCTTTGACCATTTTCCAGTAAATGCTGCACTTTCATCTTGTATTAACCCCAATACCCTCTTGTACACATTATCCTAGGACCACTTTCTCCTAAGCTAGTTTTTTTATGCTAGGGCCCTCTAAGCACCAAGTGAATCTGGCCTACCAAGGTTGCTATATCACTCACAGACTCACTCTGACTTCTCATGTGCTACCATTAAAAAGTCTCAGCATGTCAAGAGCAAGAGAAAGAATTGATTCATTGGTAAAATGAACACATGCATTGCCTTAAAAATCAGAAGACCGCAATGAATTATCATTCTGTTTGTGTTCATGTTATTCCCAGACAGCTTGGTTTCTAAATTAGGTTTGCTCACACGATTGAAAATCTACCTTCAGTCACTCTAGCAAAGCAAAGGAGACACAGATTTAAGAGAGGCTCCTAACTGCCTACCAGGTATACCCATTTAAAACTCAGACCTTTTAGCATAGTTACAGCTGGCTGACTTGACAAGCTTTATCTGCTATCACAAATAATCAAGGGGGGGGGGTAAGAAAAAAAAATCACAAGGCCTTGAATGCTTACAGAGTAAAGTTCTTATTAATAAAACTACATGTGGCGAATTGGTGGACATTGATTACATACTATCAAATCTCACTATAAAACAAGACAAAATGCTCCTTAAGAATGTGTACGTATTGTGCAGGAAGAAAAGCTGTGCTTTATCAAGGGTGACATTCAGGGTGGGGAGAGGGAAGGGAAGAGGGGGTCATGCAGCCAGTAGCAAAACATTATTAAAGTTTCTAGTAATAATATATGAAAAGTTCGTAACACAGAAAGCCGAGTACCCAACAAGGTGTAAATCAATACTGGACGTCTTTCTGACAATCAAAAGAGAGTTAAATCGCTGACATAAAAATTAGGTTGCTTAGGAACCAACCAATCATCATTATCTGATAACATTTTTTTGTGCAAACAAAAAAATATTGCAATATTGCACCAACCATAATGCATATTATTGGAACTTTAAAAGTTCCATTTTCTGTTTAAAGCCACTGTCAGCATAAAAGAACTTAAGTGGGAAGTACAGTACTAGTGCAAACTGAGAATTGTTTGAGGACATCCTATAAGTTTCTCAAGAAAACCACAATTCTAACAACAAAAAATGTCATGCTAGTCAAAAAAATATGCTAATTAAAAGAGATGTGAAAGCAGCTAAAGAATGGAGACAGCTGATAAAGGAAGTTAAAGGAATGAATAATTTATCAGTGGTCAAGAGGGTTAAACACAATAAGGTGGCATTTTAAGTATATTAGAAACAAAAAGCCCTAGACTAAGCATACATCTATTGCTAGGTGAAATATTAAGTGGTGATGCAGAAAAATAGACCTCTGTTCTGTATTAAAAAAAATAAGAAGATATATCCATCCTACACAACAATGGTTAGAAAGTTTGATGCGTATAATAAAATAGGATGTGAGAGCATCTGCTGAAATTAAATATTTTCACATCAAGAGGCCAGATAACTTATTCCTGAGAGTTTAAATAGAACTGGCTGATGAAACCACTGTCAACTTTCCACAAATATAAAAAAACCTAGGGAAATCCAATACACAGAGTAAAAAAACAAGAGAGATAAATCAGGGAATGGCTAACTGCTTAACCTACTCTCAAGCACTGGCAAAGTGATGAAACAGCTCATCAGTACTCTGCCAAACAGTGAGAGGGTAAAAATAAATTAATAATTTTAATGTCAGGCAACATGGTTTCCTGGAAAGTAAGTGCAGTCAGACACCCCTTTTTTTCTCTCTCAACAGGATTGTAGATCAGATTATAAAGGCAAGTCTGAGTCAGTTCATCTGGATTTCTCCGAAGTACTGGACTTAGTATGAACCATATATGCAAGTTTATCTAATGCACACATTAGATGCCTCATTGACAGAACTGAAAATGTACTTGTTGAGGGGAAGAAATAATTGTATTCATAATTAACATGTAGAACTCACTGGCCTCTGCAACAACCTGTGGCAAACATAGGACTGGGTTCAAAAAGGACAGTCCCAACAGAAGCTATGAATATGGGTCTATTGAACTCAAGGTGACTGCCAGCTGATTTCACATGCAGACTGTGGAGCTAGCAGCCATTTTCACAGGCTGAGTGCAGTGGGCCCCACTCATGCCTGTGATTAGCCTCTGTCTGTGAGGGCTATCATGCGGCCCCTCCCCTCAGTACCGATTGGTGGACGGCTGTCATGCAGCTCCTCTCCTCAATGCTGATTGGTGGAGAGGAGTGGGGCAGTATGATGGACAGCATTTGCAGCCAATCAGCAGCAAGGGGCAGGGGTCACAACCATCTTGTTGTGCTGGCAGCCCCACATCCCCTTTCCCCCTGGCAGGCTGCGTGGTCAGGACTGCTAGCTCCCCAGAAGGAGCCAGCATTTTATTTTTGGTACATTTTTTTCCAGGGAGCCTGCACTTTTTTGCGAACCCCCCAAATCACGGTTTCTGCAAAAATCATGAAATGGTGATTTTGGTAGGTCCCTAGCTATAAAATACAAGAGTCAGGGATGTAACCAACTTGTGGTAACTGAGTGAGTATGGCAGAAGATGGATTAATCTACCCTGTTTCTTATGCACTTCCTTGTAAGAAGCTGCAGGCTTGCAACCCAAATCAGTTAGCCAGCTAGTAATAGGACACATGCCTAAGGGGCCACAGCTGGCTCAGTCAATGAGTAAATGAGGGGAAGTTGACTGGTGGACCAGGAAATAAAGCAGGACAGGAAGAGGAAGTGAGAAGAGAGGCCCAGGAGAAGGAATTGTTTGCATGGAAAGGCAGACTTTTCCAAGGAAGAAGGAAGTGTCCAGGGTGAGAACTAACCCATGCTTGTGGGTGTTCATTGTGTGCAAGTGGCAAATAGCAGTTCTATCCCAGCCCTGGACCATGCTGTCACCACCACAAGCTGGCCCCAGAGCAGCTCCCCACCCAGCTGTGCACCCTGCCAGTGCTGCTGGAGCCAGTCTCCAAGGAAACCCTGGCCCCCCTGCTGCTGCTGGGGTCTCCATGGAAACCAGCTACAGCAATGCAGGCAGGGGCTGCTGGGATATGGATTCTGCTGTGGGCCCAATCTGGCCTTCAGGCAGGACTTTGCCCACCCCTGCTTTAGATGCATAAGAAAAGGAAACATCCAAAAGAAGTAGGACGTAACCATACCTCTGTGCCCAGCACTCATATTATCAGAATATTGTTTCCAATTCTGAAATCTGCAAAAATCATGAAATATGCCACATTCTCACCATAGAAACATGGGGCTGCTTTCAATAATACTGCCACTAGTTCCACACTGATAAAACTCCACTGTTTTCCATTAAGTTTCTTTTGATTTACATTTGTATAAGAGAAATAAAAGTTAAGTCAACAGACCCTTAGCCCATGAACTCCATCTTACCTCTAGGTAGAAGGGACAAACTATGCTTCTCACAATACCTTCCAGCTGGTCAGCCATCCTCTGTTGGAGACATTTTACTCAACGCATTCTAGTACCATCAAGTTAGTAAAACTTAATGCCTCTGAATAGTTTCTGAGGCACTGATTACATCAAGCACTACTTGGGTTTGAACTCAGTTGTAGTACTTCAGTCTGGGTTTTCTGAATGGGGAAAGCCAAATTAAAATGCAGCTTTAAAACCAAGTTATATCCAAGACACCATATTTATCTGAATCCAAGATGACTTTGAATTTAAGACAACCCCCAATAATCAGATTCTAGATATAGAAAATTTATAATTTTGTTATTAATTTCCATGCTTGGAATCTTATTATTGGAAGGTCACCCTAAATTTACCCCCCTAACTCTGCTACTCCCCAGGCTGCAGTGAGGCAAGCAGCAGGGCAAGCAGGAGCAGGAGCTCCAATTGTACTCAAATGTAAGACAGGGGGCTTCACTCCACATCCACATATTGACTGAGGGAAAAAAAACTCATCTTAGTTTTGAGTAAATAGGGTACTAGTTTAAAACCTATTCATACGGCCAATAAAGCAAGCAAAAACTCCTTTGAAGTCAATGGAAATGTAGTCTGTTTAGTAGCTGCCAGATTAGAATACATAGTCTGGGGAACAGTTCTAAAATGGAGACATAAAAAAACAAAGCCATGTCAAGCATTTTTAAAAAGGCTTATATTTAGCAAAACTGTTCAGCACAAGAATATATCTGCCAAAAGACAACAAAAAAGCAACAAATTAAAAACTCTTGGCTGTTTACTTTTAAAAGATGATAGATAGTAATGAGGACAGTTTAAAAGACTCCTCTATCTGCTGTACAGCTGTGCAAGTTAAACATTTTGCAACTAAGATGGCCATGCTCAATAAACAAAAATAAAAAACGTTATGCATAGGTATAGTTTCTGGTTGCTAGCTTCACAGCATCCTTAATAGACAAAACAAAGTGAAGGAAAAAGTAGTATATGGAACAAATAACCTTTGAAAACAGCACTGTTCTTGGCATAGTCCAAAACTAACCACTAAGAACGAGTGTAACTAGCCCTTTGAAGATATGCAAAAGGACATAATAGGCCTCCAACTGCACACAGACCATTCAGGGTAGCAGCAGTACTTACATCGATGGAAGCAGATATAAAAAGAAAGAAGCAGGTGAGGGTAAGACCTCCATGTATTCTATCAAAGGGATAGCATGAGCTTGTCTGTTGTGCCTTCCAATGAAACTCCACTGAAGGTAAGCAGATAATTTGACTCATTGTTCCTGAGTCAAATTCAACATTTCTCAGAGCTGTTACTGATCATATTGGACAGTTGTAACTTTACAACCACTGTCTGAATCCAAAAACATGAGATAGGATTGCAGTATGAAAGCAAGCTTTGTTACTCCTTAATTCAACCCTAGCAAGTCTTTTTTTTTTAAAGGTAAATCTGGCTGAATGAGATTGTTTCATTTATTAAGTTTCACTTTCCGCTAAAAAGGTGAGTGTTATATTGACAGACCTTCACTCAGATACAGTCACATGGTTATTTTTAAACTAGATCTGCCTATTTAAGTAATTTAAAACAGAACAAACCAAAGGGAAGCTATGCAGCCAGAATCACATTTCAGGTGTGCGGCTATATGTTAGACTAAATGAATGAGTGTGATGATGATTATTATTATAGAGTAATTTACATGCTTAAATCACCAGATTGTTTCCTCTAAGGCAACAGTGACCACCTTTGTGGAAGGTATGCTACAGCTTAGTCCAGGGGTGGGCAAAATGTGGCCTGCGGGCCAGATGTGGCCCACTAGGCCATTCTATCCAGTCCATGGGGTCCCTAAAAAATTTAGAAAATCAATATTTATCTGCCCCTGGCTGTCTGTCATGCTGCCCTCAACGACTTGCCAAAACTCAATAAGAGGCTCTCCACCAGAAATAACTGCCCGCTCCGGCATAGTCCCTCCCCAAGGGCTGCTCTGATCCTCACTCACCCTACCCTCAAAAGCAGGGTACCTGATAATGTTTAAATGGAAGCTGGGGGGGGGGACACTGCTGTGGCCAGAACTGAGTTGAGCATGGGCAGGATGCTCCTGTGAGTGAGGCATCCCTGCCAAGAGCCAGGTTAATCCTTCTGTGGTCCCACAACCACTGCAGTTTTTATGCCAGTGAGGGTCCAAACCCTGAATTCAGCAGCAACTGCATGGGCAGGGAAGGGGTAATCTGGCTCTTGACTGTGACACCTGACACCTCCTCTCCCAGCTGTCCTGACCTGGTTCTGCTCATTCAGGCCAGATGCTTAGGGAAACTTTCCCCAGCTGGTTTCTCCTTGTCCACCCAAGTGATCAGCTGAATGGCAGAAGGAGGCAATAGGAAACCAGCAGGGCAAAGCACTGCTCCCTGCACTTGGCTCCTGGTACCTAGGAGCTAAGCCAGTGGTGGGCAATTGTATGGGCCCCATAGCTAGTTTTGCTGAGCTGCTGTGGGCCAGGTCAGCATCCCCTTCCCTTTCCTCCTCCATGCAACAGCTCACCAAAACTCCGTATGTGGGATGGGGCAATAGATGGGCAGGGAGCAGTGTTTGAGAGCGGGACAGGCGGGTAAGGCCAGGATCACAGGGTGGGGCTGCAGGGCGATGAAACTGGGACCAGGGTCCGGGGCAGGGCCATGAACCACTGCCTGTACACACCTGTGATGAGCAGGGGTGTGCAGGGAGCAGATTGTGGCTCTGACCTGGCCCTGCACTGTCACCAACCCAAGATCCTGGCCCCAGCCCCAGTCACAGCTCCTCACCCTCCAGCAGACCCATCCCATCCACCCAGCCGCACGTCCTGCCCACGCAGCTCCACACAGATCCTAGGATTGCAGGTGACAGCATAGAGCCAGGGCAGAGCTGCCAGCTGATGTCCACACATTTCTGCCCGTAGAACCAGGACTCTACCCTGGCTCCGGGTCTGGCCCCATGCTGTCAGCATCCTGTGAACCTGGGGTCTCCATGGAGCCCAGCTGGGAGCCATGCAGGCAGGGTATGTGGCTGGGCAGATGGGTTCGGTCTGTGGGGGGTGGGGAGCTGTGTGCAGGAGTGGGGTGAGTGGGGCTGGGGGCCAGGATCTTGGGGCAGTGACAGCACGGGGCCAGGGGCCAGGGCAAAGCCATGATCTGCTCCCTGCACACCCCACCCATGGAACCGGTGCCCATTTCAGGGGCATACAGGCAATGGATTGCACCTCTCCCCTGGGCCCTAGCCCTAGCCCTGCGCTGTCAATGCCCCAAGATCCCAGGGTCTCCACAGCCCTGCCAGCTCATCCACCTTGCTCCCCGCCAGCCCACAGCCCCATCCCAGTCGGCCAGACAGGCACCCTGTTTGCGCATATCCTGTGCCTAGCGGTGGGTGGGGGCAGATGGGCCAGGGTGCCTGGGCAGTGGGGCCAGATTCGGCAGTGGCAGCAGCCAAAAAGAGCTGCCGCTGCAGAGGCCACCAGGAAATGGTCGCTGCAGTGCCTAAACCCCACTGCATGCCTCGGGGTGTGCCCAGCAGCCAAGCAGAGGGGCTGGTGCATTAAAGGATAAATGCAAACGCATGGACAGAACAGCTGATGTGCAGTTTTCTTCATTTGTCCATACCCTTAAACCAGCTGGCAATATGCAAAACTAGTGGAGAGGAAGGGAAATAAAATCTTGATTTGCTTAATCCCAACCCAGCATCTTAACAGCAAATAAAATCGTCTGTGAACAAATATAAACCCTCCAAGTCTGTTACTCTTTCCTGGACATTGGAAGGAGAAGCAGCAGCAAAGAGATTTCCATTCGAGACCACAGAGTGGGAGTGGAGCCACTCTGCAAAAGGCTGCTGTGATCCTAGCAGCACTCCATGTGAACAAGGGGCAGAGAAAGGTCAGTGAAAAAAGCCTTTGGTCTTTTTTCCATTTTACTAGTATAAAAGTCCCATAGATATGGTTCCATGGCACCCGCTTTGTGGGAAGCTGGGTCTAAGAGACACATACCATTGCAGAAGACCCTCAGTAGCTCCAAAGAAAAGGGGCCTCTCACCCCCATGGAAGAGGAAGTGACAAGACTTTCTCTTAAAAGAAAAACTGGTGGACGACTGGGTATCTGGGGTTCACTCCTTCATATTCCACATATGGCATGACTGAGCCATACTTAACTGGAGGTCCTCTCATAAGCAAAGAGATGTGACAGATTTTGGGCAGTGCATAAAGAATTTTATGATTTAGTCATGACTGCTGCTTTTGCAGTGGCAGTCCCTACAACTCCTAAGACAAGAGAATCTGTGCCACTGCATATTAACAAATAAATAAATTCATTATGAATAGTCAATTTATACCCAGTTGGAACCAGCAACGTACATCACCAATGGCATCATTCAGGGGGCAGACCAGGCTCTAAGTCAGAAGAGAACCTGGTTCAAGAAACACGAACTGGACGTGTTAGTACTATTTGCCTCAGTCAAATGATAGCTTCTCTAGGAACTGTGCATGTACAAATCACATGCAAGACTAAATTTCTAAGGCTTACAGAACTCTTCAAAACACAATCTTAATACAGAAAACAAAGATTGCCCTTTATGATAGTTTCTAGTAAGCTTTTCAGTTAACCATAAGGCATAAACTGGCAACCTGACAGGTTTGGAGTTTTCACTCGTAGGAGTAAGTTCCACATCCTTGACAACTGCTGTCCCACAGCTGCCCACAACTGTCTCACTCCACTTCACCCTCTGCATGGGCAACAGACACTAGCACACGAGGCAAAAGATGGAGAAAACAGACAATTCACTTCAACTTGATTACACCCTGTCCTGAGTATGTGTGGGGTTGATATTTGTCTAAGTCAGTGATTGACAACCTGTCAGGTTACAGGCCAGAAGGACTCAGCTTGGATCAGAGGCAGGTGCACAGGCAGGTGCTAGAATCTGGCCCCTTCTCTCTGTGGCAGCATGAGAAAAGTGACCATCACTAAATGCCAAATTCCAACGTCTGTGGGTCAAAACAAAAGGCCTGGAAACAGCCTGCAGGGCCATAGGTTCCGCTCCCCATCTGTGTTATTGTACCCTCGCTCAATATCTTACCCGACTGCATTTCATAAGTTAAAAAAATAGATACTGTCTTTCCTTTCCTTCCCTGCCAGCAGGTGCACTAGGAGATGGGATTCTTAAAAGCCAGAGGTCATCTGTCATCTTTGAAGCAATTGAGTTTAGCTGTTCTTAATAAGGGGGTTATATATTGCTGTATTTCCCTACTGCATCCTAAGGGGCCATCTTTTTCTCTTTTTTGTCTGGCCCTAAAATTACCAAGTACTTCACTTCCTCAAACGTGCACTTTGAAACCTCCTTCCTAAAGAGTTAGTGGCCTATGGCCTACCCCTGGTTCAGGAAAGGAATATGAAAAGATCATAGGTATGGATTCACATGAGAGGACAGCACAGAACATTGCCAGAATGACTCAATTTTATTGTTCAGAGACAATTTGGTTAGTTTTTGGTTCCCTGTTTGTTTTCTATCCATTTGTTCTTGGAGTCTCCTGACAAGTCACCAGGCTTGAACTGCAGAAGGACTCTAAAGACTTTTTTTACCTTGAATGCTGGGTTTAGTTTCCATTCCTGGCCCCAAAATCTTCTCCTCTGTCTGGAGAGAGAGAAAGATTTTTAACTGGGGCACTTCTTCATGATGAAAGCTTAATCTGAGCCTACTGCCCCAGCGCAGCTAGAGAGCAAGGGCAAGTCTTTCCTGATCGACCTGATTACCTTCTATGAGAAGATGACTGGTTCTATGGATGCAGGAAGAGCAGTCGATGTGATATACCTTGACTTTATCAAGGCTTTTGATATGGTCTTCCACAACATTCTCACAAGCAAGCTAAGGAAGTGTGGGTTGGATAAATGAACTATAAGGTGGATAGAAATTAGCTGGATCGTCAGGCTCAAAGGATAGTAATCAAACTTGTTTGAGGTGCTGCAAAGTGCATGTGGTGAATGTGCACCCATTTGCCAGACTGCTAATTAGCAGCATACTGGGGGCTTTTGACACTAGGAGATCTTGGTGTAAAAAAAAAACACTGCTAAAAAAGCAGCATGGCACAATGCAGCAGCAGCATGCGCTGCCAGAAATGGAGACTAGTCAGCCAGAGCCATGCTCTGGCTGCCAGCCGAGCTCCAAGCAGCTGGCTCAGTGCCACTGCCGCCCCAGGAGGCCCCCAGGACCCCAGATAAGGCTTCTCGGAACAGCACAGGTGCTGGTCCCAGCCTCCCCTACCCGACCTGGGTCAATCTGCTATGCACCAGAGTGCGCGTGTAGGGGCATACGCTGGAACAAAAAGCAGTGGCACAAACATGGACCACTGTTATTTGTCCCATGGGAAACGCATGCCCCTGCAATTGCACACCCATCAGGACATGCCCAATGGCTCCATGTCCAGCTGGTATTAAGTGGAGTGCCCCAGGAGTCACTCTTGTTCAATATTTTCATCAACAATCTGCAAGATGGCATAAAGTACACCCTCAGCAAGTTTTATGGATGTCACCAAGCTGGAGGGAGTAGCAGATATTCTGGAGGGTAGGGCTAGGATTCAGTGACCAAGATGAACTGGAGAATTGGACCAAAAAAATGTCAAAGTTCAACAAGGACAAATACAAAATCCTGCACTTAGGATGAAACAAACCCATGCACCAGTACAGGCTGGGGGCTGGTGCTAAGCAGCAGCTCTACAGAAAAGGACCAGGGGGTTACACTAGACAGTAAACTGAATATATGCCAACAGTGCCCTTGTTGCAGGACAGGCAAATAGCATACTAGGCTGCATTAGTAGGAGCATTGCTAGGAGATCAAGGGAAGTGATTCTTCCTCCCTATTTGACAGTAGTGAGCAGGGCCATCCCGGGGGGGGGAGGGCATTAATTGGGGCAACCACCACAGGCTCCGCACCTTGGGGGACCCCACGGTGCGGGACGGAGCAGCAGCGGCACAGAGCCAGGTGGAACGGCTGCTCCGCATCCAGCTGCTTGCTACCCCCCACCCCTGCTACCCCTCACTCCGCTTCTTCAAGTCCAGGACCATGGAACTGGAGCAGGGGCGAGGCCCCACATGGACTGATTTGCCCAGGGCCCTGCACCCTGCTCAGGTCAGCTCTGGAGTGAGGCCAAATCTGTCCAGTTTGGGGCCCCCGGCTGCGTTGTGGACAAGTTGGAGAGAGTCCAGAGGAAGGCAATGAAAATGGTTAGAGAGCTGGGGCACATGATTTATGAAGAGAGGCTTTGGGAACTGGGCTTATTTAATCTGGAGAAGAGAAGACTGAGGGAGGATTTAATACCTGAAGGGTGGCTGCAAAGAGGATGGAGCTAGACTGTTCTCAGTGGTGGCAGATGACAGAACAAGGAGCAATGGTCTCAAGTTCCAGCAAGGGAAGTTGAGGTTAGATATTAAGATACGCATTCTCACTAAGAGGGTAGTAGTAAAGCACTGAAGTTGGCTCCCCAAACAGGGGGTTGCACTAGATGACCCCCTGAGGTCCTTTCCAACCCTTACTTTCTATGATTCCATGATTCAACCATCAAGTTCATTCATAAGGGAACCAGGCTTATTCAAATACCAACTTTTTCCAATTTCAGAGCAAATGAACCTGGAAGGGTTTTTGCACACATTTACTCAAACATATTAGGCTCCCTTTTTTTAACCCTACAGTCAGTATGGACATAGGTGTCCCTTGTAATGGAGGCTTTCCAAATATCTGTTAAATGCATCCATTGCTATTTCTGTTGTCTTCATCTTAGGGACTCTTCTGGCCCACTGGCACCCAGTTGCTATTCAAAAATGCACCACACTTCCACTTATCTTGGTGTACCATCAGCTTCTATCCACAATCATGGGATCCCAGGGGTCAGCTGGTACACTGCAGCTTATACCAAGCATCACTTAAGAGCATTTAAGGCAGCAAAATTTCTCTTACCAATCTCTAGCTCACTGTATAGTAGCTGATTGGGCATTCATGTGTCCTAAAATACCAGAAAGGTGTGTTCTGAGCATGAACACTAACATCAGTGATTCATCTGGGATTCAGATACTTCAGTGATGAAACTATTTAATGCTTCAATTAGAGGAACTTGATCCAATGCATTTCCTTCCTAAAGTGATTTAAATCCAAGTACAATAACAATAGTTTCTTCTATAAATGCACTCTTTTTTTTTATGTAAGCTTTCTGGAGTTTCAGACCTTTTCCTTCATTAGATAAAGCACTGAAGCACAAGACTGCAAGGGTGTCTTTACATAGTCAGAACTTCTTATGACAGTTCCTTTTCTTCTGAAATAACTGAATGCCTCCCCGTCATCTTGTGCATTGCATTTTCTTGCTTTCCTCATTCTCTCTTCAAGGATATTACTGGCATTTATTTACTTTTAGAGTCTAGTGAGTAGTTCTCATAACCCTTAAAATTTTCCTCTCCTTGATAGTTTGTCCTAACTCCAAAGCAGCTTGAAACTAACATGTCCTGTTGCAGATACCCCTCTTAATATGTGACTACTAATTTATTATCATACAATAGAGTATAATTGCTGATTTTTATACCATGGACCACTTAAAGACAGCCCTGCATTTATCAGGACCTGACTCTTTACGTTCTAGGAGAAATACCAATTTTAAATTATAGTTTTTCCCTATGAAACAATAATCAATTTAAAAATGTACTAACACAACAGTTAAAGTAGCTTTAAATCAAATTTGTCTACACCAGACATCATGCAGAACATTAAAATAGCACTATTTCATGACTGCCACATAGACAGGCAGTATCTGATATCATGCAGATGGTGGTAGTATCAGGTATCTGCTGTATGCTTATATCAGATACAATAAATAATACACGACTAATGCAAAATATCAATTTCATTCTGTTCCCAGTTACTCGAGCCTGCACTGCATGCATTACCTTATCTCTGACTGAATGCAGTGCATCTGCCCAAACCCATCACAGAAGACTGAATTAAATTTCCTTGGCAGTAATATTATTATATACGCAGCATGTTTATCTAGTGCTGTCTTTCCTATTTTCTATCTTAAGTGTCTTGAAAATGTAAAAGCAATTCAGTTTGCCGCCTACTCAAATACTTTCCACTAAACAATCTAATGGGTCAAACCATGTGAAAATGGTAGCATTGTTTTCTTTTGTCAGTCCCCTGAAATCAACAAAAACAAGACATTGTTTCTGAAATAGAATGTCATATCAGCAGAAATCTTACTTTGACATCCTACTAAACTCCCTACAGTATAATTATAAACCCAGAGAAAGTGATATCTTAGTTTTTTGAAAATAGCATATATTCTTTCTCAGACAGAGAATAATTAAGGATAGAATGGCAGAACATTTGGATAAGCTGAACTTGATCAGATCGGACATGGTTGGAAGGGTGAACTGTTCACCTTTTATGGCTCAGAGTTCTTTGAATAAGCCAATAAAAGTAACTAGAAAGTAGATATAATAAATGAAGGTGACCCATTTGACTTGATTTGCTTGGACTTTCACAAAGCTTTTCATAAGATATCTCATACCATAAAGAAAAGGCCAGTTTCAATTCAAATAAAATTTCTGCTGAAATGACCAGAACAAAGACCTATTCATGCTCCAAAAAGGCTCCTGTCACACATGATCCTCTGCACAAGTCAGGAGGGCTTTGGTACCAATCCCTTTCTTACTGCCATTCTGCCTCAAGATGGTATTTCGGGAACTGCACTGCAGGACTGATTCTATATCCCAATACCCCTGAAAGACCAGAAGGGCAATCTGCAAGAAAGTCTTGAACACTTTGTGTTGCTTGGGCTTTCCCACATGACTGGAGATTGTCTTGAGGCTCCCCTCCCACTCTCCTGGGCTGTATCAGCATTATGGGCTACAGAATCCCAGCCCCGGTCCCTGCTCTTCCTGGGCTCCAGACCTCTGGGCTCTGTAGCCCTATTGACATATTGTCCCTATGGGTTTGGGCCCTTTGGCCCCACATGGTGCCATCTGGAAGGCCCCAACCTCTGAAGCATCTCTCAATGCAGCCTAGTCCCCCTTAGGCACTGGAACCCCCTGGTTCCTCCCCAGGCACTGGACATTTGCACCCTAGCCCCGCATGGGCACCGGACTCTCTTAGTTCCCCACCAGGCACTGGCTGTTCTCCCCAAGTACCTAGTCCTTCCTGGCCTCAAGCACTATCTCCCTCTAGGCCCCAAACCTATCTCTTCCAAGGGCTGCCTCACCCTCCTAAGGCACAGGGCCAGTTAAGATCTCCATACCTCCCCTTCAGTCCCTTCCACAACCACTCAGTCATTCAGATGTGCATTCAGCAGCCCTCTTGGGCCATGCTTCTATTCCTAGGCCTATCTACTCCAAGGTCTGCCTTGCCCCTCACTGGTGCTGGGCCCCTAGCCCCTTTTCCCAGGCCTGCTTCACCTCACTCAGGCGCTGTTCTTAGGATTACCATATTTCCAGTTGCAAAAGAAGAGGACACCTGTCGGCAGGGTGATTGTGGGGGGCAGTGATATGCTGGTGCCCTGCCCCTGCCCATTCCATTGCACCTCACGTCCAAGCCACAGCCCCTGCCCCCCCCCCCGCCCCGCTGCTGCTCCTCAATCCCAGACTACTGGCCCTGCCAATGCCCCCCACTCCCAACCCACAGTAGCCTGCCCCCCTGGGCCATGCTGAAGCCCCTCATTCCCAACTCACAGCTCCCCCCCATCTCTTCCCCCCCTCACTCCTGACCCAGAGCCCCTGGCACTACCAGTGCCCTGCACTCCCAACACACAGTCCCCCACCCCCTGTGCCCCTCACTCCCAACCCACAGCCCCCCACCCAGCCCTGCCAGTGCCCGTTACTCCTGACCCACAGCCCTCTGCTCCCCAGAGCCCTGCAGCACCTCCTGGTTGCCCCGCCCCTGCAAGCACAGGCACCAGCCCCAATGCCACCAGCCACACCACGCAGCTTCCTCTTGCCCCTGAAGGGTGCCCCTGCCCTCTTCCCCCACTGAAAGGGCAGGCACCTCCCCTGCCTTCCTCTACAGCCATAGCAAAATACTGTAAGTGCTTTGCCATCATGCACCTGACGTCTGAAATAGCATAGTGAAAACTGATCAGCACAGCCTCTCGCCCTTCTCCATCACTTGAAAACAAGAAGCAGAAAATTCAAAACTGATAAAAGGAGGCCCTGCTGTAAAAGCAGGATGTTGGAGTCAATATAGGAAAGTCACAGATCAAGGAGAACACTGGAAGACAGCAAGCTTTCTTATCTGAATCTATTCATTTATGTCTGACTTTTAATGCACATCTAGATATTGACCTAACAATATTTAATGCTAATGTAACAAAATTGATAGTTGAACGTCTCCTAAAATCCAATTAGTATCTGTATATCTAGGTAGGATATCAACATCAGGATCTGGCCCTCAGCAAATTCCTGGAGTGAAAGAATCATAGAATCACAGAAAAGTAGGACCAGAAGGGACAAGGTCATCTTGTCAAACTTCCTATTCAACGCAGCCTCATTTGCTATACATAGACAATGAGGCTAGGGAGGGAGCCACTAAATACATAGCAACTAAATGCTAGGGACAACAGATGAAAAAACAGGAATAGGAGTAAAGATCATGGGTTAATAACTAGAGATTCAGGAGGGGCACCTAGCAGAGAACAATGACTAGCATCCCCTACCCTTTGGAACTTAATTAAAGAGCTTGTGAATAGTGCCTAGTGAAACTCTGCCCAGAGACAGGAAGAAAGGAGCATCATTTCCACAAAAGCACCAGGCAGGTGTTAGCTTCTCCTTCAGAGATAGTCTGGGATAAGGCAATAATCTGACCCAGAAGAAGTCCTGTGTTATTATAAGACATGCAAAAAACTTGAACTCTTGGTTCCAAAATTATACCTTTTATTAGACCAACTGGGAAATCACAAGAAAATTGTCCTTTTCTGCAAGCTTTCAGGATCAAAGTCCCTTCATCAGGCTCTGGGAAAAGTATAGATGGTACAAAATGGTAAAAAGTCCCCAGAGGTAGGAAATAAACTTCATTTTTGCACAAAGGGAGCTGCAGATGGAAGGCTGTCTCTCTGGGTCTGTGAGAGTGTCTTTGTGAGTTATTATAATACATTTATAACACACTTTGCTTTTCATTAAAGGAATACAATTCTGGTAGAATCCATAACAGGTATAAAATATACTGCAGTGGCACTTGGTTTTAACGCTTCCTATCTTAATCCTCATTGTATTACCCCATTTAAGTACTTTTGCACCAGTTAAATGGCCTGTAAAATTTACAAGTAATCAAACAGAGAAGCACAATTTATTTAGCAGCTAGGAGGACAGTAAACAAGAACATAGTTTCTGGTGTCTGAAAACAGGTCACTTCACTTTATAGGATTAACTAGCCAACAGGAAAGTATTGGACGTTAACTCAAAAACAAAACAAATTTCTAATGTTTAATAATGCATATCTTTACCATTTGGCTCTAAGTTGCTATTCCTCCTTGATTCACAGCTAGACCTGAACAAATTTCAAGTGTCTTTATGACACTGTACATATGCAGACAGCAAGAACAGTCTATTAAAGCAGATGCAGCATATTTAAAAGTACTCAATTAAAGTGTGGAATGTTTCTTGTAAATTAAGGCCCTGTTGAAATAACCCTCCTCCATACAAATTGTCTGTTTCTATATTCTAACAATGCTCCACTATCATGCAGAGCAGCTTCAAAAAACAACTCATTTGCAAGGCTTGACATAAAGTATGCTCTCTCATTCCAAAAGAACTGTGAAGTAAAATTTAACTTTTTAATATTTTTTGCCTGACAGCTTTTCTGTGAATGCATCTGCACTATGGCCTGACATATTTTTCCACAGTCTGATTACAGTGCTTTGCATTTTAGAATAGATTGTTTAACCGCACACTAGAATTTGCCAAAAGCAGGAGAGTGGCAAGTTATTCACCAATAACATGGAAATTGACAGGTTAACAAAAGGCACAGATTCATTATTCACTAAGAGTCATCAACATGCACTGCTATTATTCAAACATCTGTACCAGATGCACATTACTGACTTCACTGAGATTTCCCACAGGTTAAGCATGTGCTTAAGTGTTCTGCTGGATAAGAGCGGACTGCTTATCACCTTGTCAGATTGTGCCCACATTACATTAGCATATAAATTAATAAGGGAAACTGATTTATGATCGGGGAAAAACCCAACATGCCATACACAGAATATATAAAATAAAGACTCCTTTGGTTTTCTTCCCCCACCCAAAAGTACTTTTCCACAGTAAATTAAGAATGCCAGTATTTGTAAGGTTAAGGTATGAAGATTATTTCGTGGGATACTTAGCTGTTACCATTGCAAACTTTTACCAATCTATCTAGCTAGAAATAGCTGTGATATGTGCTAACAAACATAGCACCTTCTTTAGTAAATGTATAATACAGATTTCTAAAGTACTAAAGTCTAAAAACGTCCTGTTAATAAAAAGCCTTGGAAATATTACCCTATGAAAGGATGTTGTGTGGAAGGGGTAGCATTACTGGGATAGGAATGACTGATACGATTTTTGACACAAATAAATAGTACAGGCTGTATTAATACAAGCAACTTGATACAGAGTAATTCTGGACAGCTTAGAACTATTGATGGATGTTCTGAGCATTCACTCATGGGGAGGGGAAGGAGGAGGAGGGGAAGGAAACAGTTTTTTATAGTAGTTTTATTCCCTGAAGTTACATATATTTTTAAACTGGAAATGGAAGTATTATGCCTAGATAGACGGCATCTGTCACCTGGTGTTAGAGAGAATTATTTGGGATTCTGTGGCAATGGGAATTAGCTGGAAACTTTCAACTTAATTCCCATGTTCACTGTCATTTAGAATTTTAGAAAGAAAGTTTAATTATCTGAACACCACAGTATACTCTAACACCTAAATTAATTTTATCCAAATTAAAAAAAACAAACGTATAGTTGCAGGCATACAAACAACCTGTGTGGGGGTAATATCCATGTGATATTATATATTATCATGTACTGTGGCTACCTCACCTTTTCTCTATCCTATATTACCATCTTTGTCTTGAATTACTAATGCTCCAAACCTCTAAACAGCTGCAAACTCACACCTTTTGGGGGGGAGGGGGAGGGGAACGGGAGAAACTAGAGAAATATTCTCTCCCCCTGATCTCTCTTCTGCTATCCACCACCAAGTTTTAAATTGTCCTGTGCCCAAAAGCATACTGCTTTGAGGTACAGAATGGACAATATTCTGTCCTGGATTACGAACACACTTGCTTAGTGAAACAACTTTTAAAGATTCCCATTTAACTTACACAGCAGGCCTCCCAGCAGACAGCCAAAGTGTGCATCTTCCTCCTCCTGTTCTGTCCTCTTGGCTCCACGGACCCATTGGTCTGTTGCCTCTACTCCCAGCAGTACTCACCCCAAAGAGTCATCAAGGCCTCCCCCCCTACACCTTCTGTGTGACAGCAATCAAGTCAAATCAAAGGTCCTCTAATCCTAACAGATCTTTGAGGTAGGCACACAGTTTCTGTAACTAACCACACACAAGGGAGGATTGCAGTCAGTCACTTTCGACTCCCCCAACAAAAATAACCATGTAGCCATTCACAGTTGGGCTGACTGGGAGTCACCTTTGGCATGAGTCCAGGGCAAAACCTAAATAATTTGCCTCCAGGGTTCCAGTGAGACTCATGAAATGTCCTATGTAGCAAACCCCCCCGTTTTTCTTTTTTAATACATATAATAGATATGCATTCCCTTCCCTTCCCCAATTATTTCTGCCTTTTCTTTCTCTCCCTCTCTATTCCCCATAGACAAGCATAAGCGAGCTCAGACTTAGGATATGCTTTAACATTTTTATTTTGGTAGCAAGTTTTTGGTTTTGGATATTCACTGTTTTATACTGTATTATTATTAGGTATGTATTGATTCTTACTGTTGTATATTGTATTATTCTCATTATCGTATTGATTTTTATTGTTTCATATGGATATTGTATGGTTTAGGCTGTGTTTATAAGTGAACCAAAGTAATGTCAAGTTTCCATTTTGTATGTCAAGTCACCATCTTGTGTCCTCTGCCCGGGCATCCCCTGTGGTGCAACTGTACGAGTCACGTACCCCTCCCTTGCAAATTGGTTCCCGGATGAATGAGAGTGATTGGCAATGATTGAAATACAATGGTAGCAGGCCTGTAATGACTGGGCCATCACCTGGCATTGATTCATCAAGGAACCACGGACCTCACCCAGGAACAGAGACAAGAACCCAGCATTTGAAAGACAAAGACCCTGAAGAACCAGCAACTCTACCATTGTACCCCACCATTACAGACACCCAAACCTGCACATCCCTGCATGGAGCACACATGCTCAGTACGCCAGGGGCTGACCCTTGCCTGGGCATGCCTCCTGTCACTAGGGTCACACTACGTCTGCCCCTATAAAAAGGGGCAGTGAAGACAGACCCAGTGGGACGCCCTCTCCATCTGGACCAGCACCATGCCACACCACCTATCCACCCAGAGGCCCTGCCGGCAACCCCACTCTGGACAACACCTCCTACCCACTCACTCTTCAACCAAGGACTTGGACGCTGCTTCTCTTCCCTACCTGGACTCCAGCCCTTCCACTGAGTTTCCTTCTCCTGCTGCCATTGTGAGTGCGTGTGTGTGTGTGTGAACCAATAACTTAATGGGGCTGTATAGTGTGTTGTCTGTATAATAAAACTGTTATTTGGACCCCTAAGTTGGGTTTTGCTTTACTATGGTTTGGCCCTGCTCCAATCTCTGCTCCTCGTCCCTCTAACTTCTGTCTCATTTCTCCCTCTCCTGCTTCTGGCCCACTGCCACCTCCAACACCTGTCCTGAGCTCTTCTCTGCCTCCAAACCCCCTGTTTCTTTGCCACTGCCTTATCCCCACTACCTTTTCCTTTTCCCCTGAGCAACCAGGTTTCCGCCTCAGTTTCTTTCCTGGCTGTCTCCTTCTTGCCACCATTTATCTGCACACCCTCCCCCACCCCCCCCTGGAAATTTCTTAGCTGTTTGCCTCAGTTTCCAGCCCCCAGTCTACCTTAAGTAAACCCAAGCCTCAGCTCCTTAGCCAGCTTCTCTGTAGTTCTCTGGTTCTAATCCCAGTTCTGGGAACTTTCACTCCCTACACTTTAACTCACTCTCTCTCACCTGAACCTACCCCCAAGTGTCCCAGGTACCCCAAGCACACACATACACACTGTGCCATCCAAATTAGGAACTTACCTGTGTGTATGTGTAGGTGGGTTGTATGTGTCTGAACTGGTGAGTGTGGGTGTGTGTGTATATATATATATATCTATATGGCATTGTGTGCATGATATATGAATTAGTGATCTGTGTCTAACTTTCGGGGTGTATAATGTATGTGCCTGAATTAGTGCCTAGGCTGGTTTGGATGTGTATGTGCCTGAGCTGGTAGTGTGCGTGTATATGCACCTAATTGATTTGTGTGTTTGTATATGTACAATTGAGTCATCCCTCCTGTCTAACAGCACAATATTGAGATCCTGAGAGTTGGCCTGACCCCACAGGGCTACATGTCTATATTATTGTCAATCATCCTTCCCATTTTGCAGATAAGAAAAGCCACAACAGGCAAGTCACTTCAACAATGTCACACATTTCATAGCTGAGAATTAGGGGGGATAGAGAGAGAGATCCTGTGTGGCACCTATTGTGATCCCCTATTTTCATTACAAACCCTATGTTCAGCCCATGTTGCATTTAATGTTATTGAGCTATCCTCCTAGGAAACATCCATGCTTCTAAGGGACTGCCACAATAAAGCATGCCACCCCACTCTGCACATAACACACCCCAGAATGAATAGTACAACTGCCTTGGTTATATGCCAGAAGAGAGGTGACTGACACATGACCAGCACCACGCAAAAGTGGCTGCATTTCATCCATTTTGGGGTGTGTGGTGCATATGACATAATGGTGCCATACCTTACTATGGCACCCCCTGGCACAATCATCCCCTTCAACAGACCTTTAGCGATACAAAATCACTTCTGCTATTTACCGCTAGAACCAGCTCTATGACAGAGGAGGGAACATATGAAAGCTTGTAGCACCATTAGCCAGATACTCAACAGCTGGCTGGAAAGTCAAGTCATCTTCTCTCTTGCCTGTCCCAGTTCCCAGTTCTAATCCATACTCAATTATACAGACATTATTCATTCTAAAAGAGTGTGTGTTTAGAAAGGTAATGAAAACATAAATGTTCCAAGTTTATAATACAGTCACTTCACCTCTGGGATGGCTCATAGTAGTCTCAAACTGGTCAGATCTCCAAGAGCTCAAAAACGGAGATGTTTCAAATTAATTCTGAGCTTCAGAGCTGTATGACAAAACATACAGCAAAGATGAAGGCAGTTTTCTAAAACTGCTGAGAACTTGAACTTTTAAAACACTGGAGAAATATGAAATTGGCTGGAAGAATAGAAAGGAAAAAGTTGACTGTTCTTTCAGACAGTAAAATGCAAATAAATTAAATCCAGTGTAAACTCACAAGATCTACTTAGCAAATGCTAAAACTCATATAACAGGTACAGGCTATGCCAGCTCTCATGAGGTTACAGAACAGTGTCAGTTATGATTCCCTATTTTCATGACAAAATATTTGCCTCTGGGACTGATATTTTACTTATTTTGAGTGAAGACTTTTTTTAAGCATGAGCAAGATCTCTTCATTTTTAAATTACTTCATGGAAGGTAACCAATATGTTTTAACTGAAAAAAAATTCTAATGCTTGATTTATTTATAACACATTTACAGAAGAATAAGGTGGAAATGTCATAATGTCATAAGAAATGTCATAATGCAAGTGTACACTTTCTTTGAGCAAGAGAAATAAAATTCAAGATATAAAAGTTAAATGATTATTAAAAATAATATTTGACCATTTTCTGAGATTTGATATCACAGAGGGGATTGGTCTGATCTGGCATGAATGACAACATGTGTATGCACAGAAGCTGCAGCTGCTGAAATAATTTGCATCACAGGAAATGTAAAATGTCTCAGTGAAACACGCATCAAAATCTTCCAAGCAAAACTGGCTTACTATCAGGAACTGAAATCTTACCAAAAAAAATAAATAAATAAAATCACTGTGTCATTTCCCACATTTGTAAAGTATTTCACCCATTTTGCTTCATTCTGCAATATTTTGCAAATTCTAAGTCGTGGCATTTGGAGTGTTATCAGCTAAAATCTGTTGGCTCCTTATGGTGTATTTCAGTGGTATATGTATAGTATCACAGGACTTGAGAGTTTTGTATTCAACTCCATAGAAGATTTTGCAGAGATTTTAGGCACATTCCTAATATTTGTACTTGTCATCTGTCTCAAACCCCATCCATGAGGGACCCCCCACAACTCTGAGTTCCTCCCCAGTGTGCTGCCATTTGCCTCAAGGAACAGACAGAGATAGCCCCAAAGTAGCTCCCAAGCCCAGCACCCCAGATCCTCTGCCCTTGTACCAGGACTCTGCAGCTGCAGTGGGGATTTTTCAGCAAAGTGGCCCCCTCTTTAGGACATGGAAGACATTTATAGGTTCCCACCAGGAGGAGGAGTTAGACCTAGAATTCTCGAAACAGCCCTCAAAGACAGTACGCTCAAAGGATCTAGTGGTCATGAGTGACTTAAATTACCCAGACATCTGCTGGGAGGAGCAGTTGGCCAGGTCTGCCCGTTCATGCAGGTTCCTAATCTGCATACAGGACCTGCACCTAACACAGGAGGTATGCAGTACCACTAGGGGAAATGCCGTACTTGACTTAGTGCTGGTCACAGGGGAGGACTTGGTGGGTGATCTACAGGTACAAGGTCACCTAGGGGATAGTGACCACCAGTTGATAGGATTCACTATCCGGAGAAAAGTGGGAAGGACAACTAGTAGGGCAGAAGTGCAAGACTTCCGGAAGGCCAACTTCAACGAGCTCAGGAGATTAGTTAAGAGTGGGACTGGGAGGTAATCCCATCTGTAAACTGGGAGTCGAAGAAGGGTAGGAGTTCCTCAAGAGACTGATCCTGTAGGTACAGAGGGGCACCATACCAGTTCACACAGAGGGAGGCAAAAGAGCCAAAAAAAACTTCTTGGCTGAACAGGGAAATCCAGGAAAGCCTTCACAGAAAGAGAGGCTTAGGAGCTGTGGAAGCAGGGGGTGGCCACCAAGGAACAGTACACCTGCTTGGCTCGCGCTTGCAGGGAAACAGTGAGGAAGGCTAAAGCAGATACAGAACTCAAGTTGGCAACAAAGATTAAGAGTAACAAAAAGTCCTTTAAGTACATGGGGAGCAAGAAGGTGGTGCATAGGGCCTCTACAGAATGGTCTAGGGCAACTCGTAACAGACAGGATGGATAAAGTGGACTTCTTTGCATCTCTGTTCCTGGACAACTGGATACAAACACACTTCCCAGTAAGACTTTAGTCTGGCATAAGAGAAATACTAATCCATTTACGGTAAGCACCGACCTAATGAAGGGGCACTTGGAGGGGTTGGACATATTTAAGTTGGCAGGCCCTAATGATCTTCACCCAAGGGTACTAACAGAATTGGCCGGTGTCATAGAGAAACCACTGGCACAACTGTTTGAGCGCTCATGGTACACAGGACAGGTCCCAGAAGACTGGAAAAGGGCCAACGTGGTCTTTATTTTCAAGAAGGGGAGGAAAGAGGACCTGGGTAATTATAGGCCTGTTAGCCTCACCTCTATTCTTGGCAAGACCTTAGAAAAGTTCATAAAGGATCACATTTGTGGGGGGCCAGCAGGTAAAACAATGTTAAGGGGAAACCAGCATGGGTTTATAGCACGCAGATCCTGCCTGACTAACCTGGTCTCTTTTTATGACCAGGTCACAAAGTGCTTAGATGCAGAGGCGGAGATAAATGTTACCTACTTGGACTTCAAAAAGACTTTTGACACAGTGTCACACCCAGTCCTCACAAGCAAACTGAATAGCTGTGATGTGGATTTTTTCAGTCAGGTGGGTGAAAAACTGGCTTATGGGACGCACCCAAAGAGTGGTGGTGGATGGGGTGGTTTCTCCCTGAAGAGATGTGAGCAGTGGTGTTCCCCAGGTCTCTGTCCTTGGGCCAGTGCTGTTCAATATCTTCATCAGTGATTTGGATGAGGGGATTGAAAGCATCTGTCCATATTCGCAGATGACACTAAACTATGGGGCTCAGTAAACACATCAGAGGGCAGGGAGCGAATCCAGGCAGATTTGGACAGACTGGGAAAGTGGGCGGATCAGAATAGGATGCAATTTAACAAGGATAAGTGCAAGGTACTGCACCTGGAAAGAAAGACTCTCCAATACGCCTATAGACTGGGAAGTACTATTCTGAGTACCACGGCAGTGGAAAGGGATCTTGGAGTCACAGTGGACACAAAAATGAACATGAGTTGCCAATGTGATGAGGTAATAAGTAAGGCTAACTGCATTCTTTCTTGCATTAGTAGGTGCATCACAAGCAGGTCTAGGGAGGTGATACTTCCCCTCTATGCAGCATTGGTCAGGCTGCAGCTGGAATACTATGTCCAATTTTGGGTGCTACACTTCAGGAGGGATGTGGATAACCTTGAGAGGCTTGACCCTCACCTATAGCACATCTCTCATACATTTAGTGGACTTCAGTCTCTCACCTCTTACAGGTTCTGCTTTGAAATGTGTATATAGCCCTTCACTTTCTTTGGTCACTCCAGCCCAAGCAGTCTGGAAGCCTTGCTTGCTCCCTTAGCTCTGTCTCCATTATACACGTGATGATTGTGCCAGGGCTTTGCCAACAATCCCTTCCTTGATGGCCCTTTTAAGCCATCATTCTTATTTTTAGGCTTGGGTGTGGTAGAGGATTGAGGCCTATCTAACTCAACACCTAGTAGGTTGCAACCACCAGCAGAGCAACTGTTTGTTCTTCTTGATAGCACTCCCACCATCTTATCCACTCTTGCCCCAGCCTCCACTTTGATTGTTACCATCTTATGGCACGAGTCTGGTATTGGGTGCCATAAGCTCCACTTCCTATATGTCTAATGGGTTGCAACCATTAACGGAGACTGATCCTTTTTGTGGTATCTTGTCACCTCAACCCAATTTTGCCCCAGCCACTATCCTTTGCATGCGAGAGTTTCTTTCCTAGCCATTAGAATTTTCAGGCAATTACATAAGTGACACACATAACATAACACTCCAAATACAGCTATAGCCAATATATTTTAAGTTTTAGCTTAAATGTTATATGCTAAAAAAACAAGGAAATAAAAAAGAAACTAAAACTGCATTACTATCCTTCTATTTTTTCCTTCCATAATAACAAGACATGTTGTTCATGCATTTGTTGCTTCCATTGTTTTACAGACAGATATAGCCAAAGTATAATACAAATAGCAATCATTTGAATAATAATAAAATGATCAGGGGGTGAGTAATAATGTGAATAAGTCCTTGGCTGAAGTTCCAATGGGTCTGTTTATCCCACCAGTTGTCTGTAGTACTTTCTTTGATGCTAGCACTCAATTTCTTGAGCTGCTTGCTTTTTCAATCCATGAGCACACCCACAACTTCTTCTTCTAGGAGAGACCAGTCTGTGTTTTGCCAATTTTCTCCAGCTTTTTCTGTAGCCAAATGTGCAAGTTAAGGTGCCCCACATTAAAATGCTTTACTACGACTTCTGGGTCAAAGTGTCGTGTAACATTCTGGACACATTAGTACTTGGAATCTAAGGTATCCTTTGACATTAACAGTTTGCATGGAAATGTTACTGCACCAGGTTCCCTCTTGTAATCCTGCTTCCCCTATCATTTAGTTCACTATAAATGCAATCTTCATCACAGGTAGTCACCGAATCCCTGCTCGGGCCATCCCTCCAGGTTTGTTGAACCGCACCTGAAACATAGTTGATAATGGTGTCTTCACACTTCATTAATTTCCTTTCCAAGCTTTTAATTGTGAAGAGTGAAACCATTTTTCTTACATTTGGAATTTTGATGTGTTTCTACTTGATATATAGTTGGACTGGCTTTGTTAACAATTCTGACTGGTCCTATCCATAGGGGACTGAGAGCATAGTTTTTATCTTTTACCTCTTGATACAGCATCCAGTCTCCAATCTCCCATTCCTGAGGATGCAATATGGAGCCTAGCAGCTTGTCCATTTTCTGGACACTGGCTTTCAAGGCTATAGCCACTTGCCTTTGTGTGGTGGCCACTGATTGTAACAGGTTTTGTATCCATTGATCTGTTAGGATATGAGGTTGGAGGCTATCTGGGGGCTCCCCTCCTAGCCACCATTGTTCTGATAGCCACATCTCTCGCCCTGTCATGTCTTTGTGTGGAGTGATTCCATGTGCAGCCATAGTTTCTTAGTGCCACCAAAGTAAAGGGTACCTTCTGGTCCCAAACCTCCCCTTGTTGACAGGACACTTTTCACAAAGCAGTCTTTATGGTTCAATTGGTCCTTTCTACTAGCTCTGAACTCTGGGTGTGCTCTGCAATGTGCAATCTCTGTTTTATTCCAAAAGCCTGATAGACAACTTGTGTGATTTCTCCAACAAAATGAGGACCCTGATCCAAATAAATGTCTTTGGGGATCCCCCCATCCAGAAAATACCTGTTCCACCAACACCTGTGCTGTAGTGGTAGCTGTGTTGTTATGAGTGGTCCATGGAGTACGCTACAGATAGACTGCCTTGGATCCATGCCTCAAACAGCAAGGGGAAATAGTAGATAGCTTTACAAATTGGATCGAAGCTATACCCACTCATAACAACACAGCTACCGCTACAGCACAGGTGTTGGTGGAGCAGTGTCTGGGCTGTAGGCTATAGCAACCCTCCTGCCCCACACAGCCTCACAGCCCCGGCAAATGCAGCCCCTCCCTGGGCTTTGCCTGCCCCTGGGGCCCCTCACCCCTCAGGGAAACTAGGGCAGACGCCGGCAGTCCCCACCCCAGCTCTGCTGTGCTCACCCAGCTACACCACTGCAGTCAGGTCTCTCCAGGCTTGGGCTCTCCACACCAGCAGTCCCTGCCTGCTCCTGCCGCTGCAGCTTCTCCCCTGCTGCTCCTGCAGGCCTCTCTCAGGGGCTCTCCGAGGGACCACTGCACTGAGACTCTCAATCCAGTCTCCAGCCTGTCCCTCAGCCCCCTCTCTCTCTTGTTCCCCCTGAGGGAAAAACTGCTCCCCCTTTTATCCAAGCCTCTCAGCCAATCCCAGCTCAGGGCCCTTCCCGGGCTTTTGCTAAGGGCTCTCTTTCAAACTGTGCCGGGGTTACATCACCCCTCCCACTTCCAACAGGGCTGCTCCCAAACAGCTTCACTTGCCCTCAGAGCCTACAGTGTCCCCTCGGGGACAAACTCTGTCTCTGCCAGGCAGCTCTTCCCATTCTCTTCAGGTGGGTCCATTTTTTAAAGGTTGCTACACTAAAATAGTTCTTACTACCTAATCTAAGTCAGAAAACACTGCCAGTTGTTCATCTAGTGGAGTATTCTATAATGCTGCTGCCACTGCCACAACCTCAGCTGCCTGTGCTGAATGGGGGGTGTACTTTCCTTTTACCACCACTTTGGTTTTGGTATTGACTTCAGCATATCCTGTCAGGGGAACCCCCTTATAATAGCTGGATCCATCAACAAACCAAACAACATATGGTCCTTTTTCTGCTTCAGCAAGGGTCAAGTTCCCTCTTAATGGAGAATGCCTGTCTGGTTTTGCCTCAGGCAATGGACACTCATTCTCTTCTCCATTTGCAAAGAAGCTGTATGGGACTGGAGATAAGCTGGTTTGGCTTTTCACGCTGACATCTTTATTTATCAGTGCTAAGGTCCATTTTGCTAATCTTGGATTGGATACACAGCCTTCATTAGTTTTTCCAGACAGTATGTACTTTACTGGGGTGGGTGTTGTCCTTAGTATTACTGGGGCCAAACCAACCAAATACTCCCAGTGCTGCAGTGCCCGCACTAATGCCAGAACTTCCTTCTCACATGAAGTAAAGGCTTGCTCTATTGAAGTTAGAGTTAGAGTCCTGGATGCATATGCTACAGGCCTCAGGTCAGTGCCATGGTCTTGATTCTGCACTGCTCCAAGTCCTCGTGCAGTGGTTGCTAACTGGAGGACATATGGTTTATTCACTTGAGGATAAGCCAAGGCTGGTGCTTGTACCAAGTCTTCCTTAAGGGCCTTAACTGCTTCTTTTTGCTCCACCCCAACCCTGATTCCCATAGAGATTCCTTTTTTAGAAACTTGAATGGAGGAGCTGCTTTTCCTGCATACCCCTCTGTGAACTCCGAAGAGAATTCTGACAGTCCCAGAAATGACCACATGGTGGTGACATCAGTTGGGGCTGGTAACTTCTGTAGAAGCTCTGTCCTTTGCTCATCTGGGGATCACCCTTCTTGCCCTAAAATTACACCTAGATAGTAAACCTGTTGCTAGAGCCTTACTTGGGCTCACCATAAACCCTGTCTGTTCTATCAGTTGTAGGACCTGTCCTAACAATTCTAGATTCTCTTCTCGGGTATTAGAGCATATCGAGATATCATCTACATAGGAAATCTCTTTTCCTTGGTTATCCAATGTATCCCACATGCACATCACATGAGTGTGGCACATAGCAGGTGTGGTATGAAAACCCTGTGGTACCTGTGTAAAGGTGTACCGTCTCTCCCTGAATGTAAATGCAAACTTGTACCAGGAGATGCTGATTCTGGTAGACTCCCAGCCAATCCGAGAAGGTTGGCAAACTTATTTTGGGGTGGGGGATCAGATCCAGCAATTAACATCTGGGTTTTGATTTTCCCACATTCCAATTTGTGTTAGGCTCACGCCTGTGGAAACTTATTGGTTACAGTTTGGACATCTTTTTCCCATTCAGGTTTCATTATGCTTTCTTCAGCTTTGAGAGCAGCGCATCTATGCCTTGTCGCAACCACATGAGGGAACTTATCCACCATGTCACCTGCCATCTGACAAAGCACACAGCATTATTACTTAGATTCACGGTTATCTGTAGTGTTTTAAGCTATCCATACCCAATATTCCTTGCTGCTCCAATTTCATCATACCAAATATGCCTTGGGCCCATTGGGTCAGTATTCCAAATTGCTTCACCTGTGAGGAGGGGTCTAATGATTCTTTTTCATTAAACTCTTCAAGCCAGTTTTCCCCTACTTGCTTCCAACTATGAGCAATCACAATCGAAAATGAAGCACCCATGTCTATTAGCATTGTTTGCCTCAGTGTCCAACCATTTACATCACTTTCAAAATATACATTCACTAGAGGACACCGCCAGCTGTCATATTTTATGAGTGCTAGAAAAATGGGGCTATCAGGCACCGGGGCTGTCCTAATACTCCAGAGGCCGAGCGTTAGTTTCCAGCCTTACTCCTTCTTCGTGGTGGGCTAACCATTGTAATAACTTTGCAGTAGGCAAATCATCTAGCTCTTCTCCTCTTTCATATTTAGTAAATCATCACCAGATTTGTACTCTCCAGGATTCTGACTTCTTGTTGGCTCCCTGAAAGCTCCTTTTTTTCTCCCACAGACTGCCCTGTCCCCTTTGGTCTGTTGTTACTAAAGTTGATGGCTGAGACTTTTGCTTTCCCTTTCTGATAGGCTTCATTACTGTATTGCACATGCAGTACTACATTATGAATTGTCTCCCAATCTGACTCTGAGTCATACAGCAGTGAAACGTTGCTTTTGGTTTCCCTGTTAAGCACTCCAAACAGAAGCTATTTGAACAATGGATTAGCATCCCTCATATCTTGCCCCTGCTGGGATGTAGTTAAATTGACCCTCAGCTGAAAGGCCAGCCACAAATTATTTGTAAATATCCTTGCATTTTCACCTGGTTTCTACACATGCCTGGCCACCATAGACAGTATCCCATCATTTCCAACAAATACTCATGCAACATCCCTCAGGATGGCCATTGCACTTTTTCACCCTACAAACCTTTCTTGGACAGTAAGGAACTATTTTTTCCTAAGGCCACTTTTACAATTTTTATCATATCTGCTGTCAGTTTATCTGGCTGCCACGCCTGATTTAGGGAATATAACCAATCCCATAAATGATCCCCATTTAAGGGTTCCAAATTTTTAGCAATGACAATTGACTGCTGTCCAGATAAAACCTTGGTAATGAGGGTGGACATTGGCTCATTCCCTCTCCCAGAGGTCTTTTCAACAATAGGAACTATAGGTCCTTGACAAGCATCAGTTAACCTTTGCAAATCCCTCCTTAAGGGGGCATACAGGGGTGGTGGACAAGGAGTTTCACTGCAACAATCATTTTTATAATCATAATTGGGAAAATTTAAGTCTGGGCTGTTGTCATCCCACTCCTACAATTTATTTTCACTAAACATGCCCTCCCCTACCCCCCCATACATCCTCCTTGTATTGCTGCCATGATTCCTTGTGATGCTTCCAATCTAGCTCCTAACTCCCTTATCTTCTGGTAGCATTGATTATGATCAGACCCAGATCTATTTTGAGACTCTTTTAAAACTGCCTGCGCTGAGCTTTGGGCATCCAGTGCTTTCCATTTACACAATGCCATTTTTTATTTGCTTCCTCCATTTAGTCTTGTAAATGTTCCACCTGTTTTTCTAATTTTGCAATCTCTACTGCGTCTTTTAAAAACATCCCTTGCAAAGCTTTTATTTGTTCCGTTCTGCTGCAGCTTTTCGGATTCTTTTTTCCCTGTCTTTAACAGCTGTTCCTGTGTTGTTGTATCTCTCTAGTTAAAGCTCTGTATGTCAATAGTAACCCTTCCAGAGTAATTTATTTCTTTGTCTTTTATTCATCCAGGGTTTATACCATAGATGATCCGAGAGGACCACTGATCATAAAATTGTACAAACACATCTGGTCCACAGACTGTATCCTTACTCCAAAAACCTGGAGCTATTTTTCTTATCACCCATTTTTCTAATTCCAACAGCTCCTCTCTCACCAAACCTGCCATATCAAGTCAGTCCAAAAAGGGGGAAAGATCTTGAATTCCACTGAATTTCAGATTAATCTCTGCTCCCTCCCTTGCAAAACCAGTTTGGCAAGTTTAAGTGACTGAGTCTCCAAACCCCAGGAACAGATTTCTCAATCTTCTACAGCTCTAAGTTCAAACGGCCTCCAATATCTAAGTTCAGTGTTCAACAAAATTTCCAAGTGTTGTGCACAATAAAGTCTCTCGGTCCAAGCAAATTCAGTACTGCCCACCCAGGGATGCCAAAATCTGTTACCAGATTTAATATTAGACTTTAGATAATGGCACTGAATTCATAAATGCTTGAACAAAAACAGTCCATTCTCTGAAGACAGCATTTATTGAGCATAACAATTTTCAACTTGAAGCATAGGACAAGGAACAGAAAACTTCATCTAAGCTAAGACACAGACCAGTAAGACACAGTGACAATACACACAATTAAGTCTAATTTAAAATGCAATATTATAAACCAAAAAGATGACAGAAAGCCTTTGCATGACTCTTACATAGTCCCCAGGGCAAAGTGTCTCCTTACAGCCAGGGATTCAGTAGGTCCTTCTGGAGAAACTGAAGGTCTTCTTAGGTACTGGAGTAGAGAATCCACAAGCCCCATCTCTGCCTGGGTTTTTGTAGGTGAATCTGTACCTCCTTCTCCCCCTTGCATGCTTTGAGCATAGTCACATATAGTGTGCTTCTCACCTATAGCGTCTCTCTCATACATTTAGTGGACTCCAGTCTCTCACCTCTTACAGGTTCTGCTTTGAAATGTATATATAGTCCTCTGCTTTCTTTAGTCACACCAGCCCAAGCAGTCTGGGGCCCTCCCCTGCTCCCTTAGCTCTGTCTCCAATATATACATGTGATGATTGTGCCAGGTCTTTGAATACCACTAGTGGCCCCTTATTTCTACTACTGTGAGTTCTTGTTGTCCTGGCCCTAGAACACAATGACAACAGATAACTAGGAATTCCACCCATTCCTTGAGTTCCCTGGCTAATCCATATCCAAAATTATCAAGATGTACAACAGCATAATTGGGTATGGCATAACATGGGTTTTCCAATGAAAGCACACATGCTATATCAGTACAATAAAATACAAGAACACAATTATGACATGCCACAAATCCCAAAATATTTCACAGCAGACACACTAGAAGTCGAAAAATCAAGGTCTATAATTATGCGAACACAAGGAATTACAAAGGGACAGCAAGCCAAAAGAAGTAAGAGGCTGATGCAATGCCAGTGGAGTATCCAGTGGTTCTCAACCTTTTCTGTACCAGGACCCATTTGTAAACATTAGTGGCCAGTCCCAACCCAGTAAATAGTTTAAGTAGAAAACAGTCCCCTCGCCCTGCCGGTGCCCTTCACTCCTGACCCAGTGCCCTCTGCCCCCAGGCCCCAGCCCTGCAGTGTGTGAGCCAGTGGATGGGTGTGTGGGGCAAGGGGAGTGTGTAGGGCAAGTAAGGCCCTAAGCAGACCCTTGCAGGCTGGTGCTCTGCCTGCCTACATGGGAAAACACACTGTTTCTCATGCTTTTCTCTTTAAAGGAGAATCCATTTTTAAAAGTTTTTTGATACACTTTTCAGGGGGTTTTGTTGTAGCTGTCTTGGTCTAAGACATAGGCAGACAAGGTTCTTTGGATAAATCTGATATCTTTTATTAAACCAACTAAAATATCTGGAAAGATTCTTCTTTGCAAGTTTTTGGGTACAAACACCCTTCTTCAGGCAGAGGGCACATCTTCAGTTGTTTTGTGCTTTCATGAATGGGATGGAAACCAGTACGCAAGAATCCATTTTTTAAGTTTGCTCATGACCCTTTCATATATTCTTGCAACCCACTTTTGGGTTGCGACCCACAGGTTGAGAAACATTAAGTTAAAACAACTTCTCTTTATCTGGAGCTGTATACAGGTTGGCAATATATGCCCCAGAGAGATTTTATCCCATTTGTGAAACCTGAATATTAGTGGTAAAACAAGAAAGCACTTAAGTGTATGTTTTAGTCCTGCTGACAGCACTTTTAAATATATGTCTAGCTGTAAGTATGACGTTAGGAAGGACTCAAACACTGCTTAAATGCTTTCCTGAATTGGAGATCATCTGTGGAAAATGTCTCTTATTAGTAACTGAGAAGGATAAAGCTGAGCATGCTTCCAAGTGAAATTAAACTGGGCCAGCACTGGAGAGAGGGGGCAGATTGAGAATATGGAAGAAGAAGGAAGTACTATTTGCATTTTTGCTGAAGGAGCAAGGGTTTTTAAAGTAACACGGACATTAAGATTTTCAGCAAAATGATGTTTTGCTTTAATATAACTGTCACCATTACTTTTGACACTCCAGCCTATGTAGCTGTACCTCAGTTCCTGTGCACTGAAGGGGATGCTGTTAAATTTTAAAAGTTTCTAAAATAAACATTGTATTTGCCTAACCAATAGAATACTCTGCATCTCTATGGCACTCCTTTGCCAAGTACCGCCAACTAATTTGCAGATAATTAATTTATTCTTCCTAATCCCCCAGAGAAATAGACATGGAACATCCTGTTCTGCAGTCAGGAGAAACTACAGACAAACACTCAGGGCATGCCTATACAGCAAATGAAGGCGTGACTGGCACCCTAGGAGATATGCTTCTTCTAAGTGCAATCCAGCTAAGATAAGTAAAAATGGCAGTGAAGATGGGGTAGTGGGGATAGGGCCAAGCACACCAGAGCTCTTAGGTTACTAGCCCAGTCCATGCCATCATGCTCAATAGCTGCCCTAGGTAGATTCAAAATACCATGGTTCTAGATTAAGTACATCTTAAACATGCTGCAAATACAGCAGGTAAAGGTGTATATATTAAGTCTCGTGACCAGGGTCAAACAGGAGGGGCAGAATCAGGACTTGAGAGCTGTTATAACCACTAAGCTACAAACTTCCTTTGGAAATAATGCTCTTAGCTTTTGTAACCTATTTTGTTTTCACTTATTTTCACTATTTATGACATTTGAATGCCTTGTGTGCTAGACTCAGTTTGGAAAATGAATACATTGATCAAGGTGACTGTTGTGTACTGCTTCTGGTCCTTTGTACTTGCAGGTTCTCATGCATTCACAGATTAAAGAAACTGGATTTGAAAACTTTACAAAGGTGCTTAAAGCCAAAGCAAACTTGTTTTCACCTTTGTAATTAAAAAAAAAATTCTTGAATATATATATATATATATATAGTTATTTAACATTTACTCTTAAAGTTTTTCCTAGAGGGATCAACCATGTGAGCTATATTTCACTAAGCCCAGGTCAAATTATGTAATAACTGCCAACAAGAATTTGCAGTCAGTGGGTGCATCTACAAGTGCAGTTAAGGTGATGCAATAAACTCTGGTGCAGTTTGTGTCAAAGTAAACTGCTCCAGAGCACAGCATCTACACATGGACCTGGGACAGCAGTCATTTGAGCTGGGGCAGAGCAGGCCCAGGCTGGCAGAGGGAGCAGGGGTCAGCCCTGAGCTCCAGGTGACAGTGTCAAGTGGGAAAGATGCTGGCTGGGGCATGAGGTTGCTGACCCTGCACAGCTGTGTTGCTAGGCAGCAGGCAGGAGTCTGGCCTCTGCCTGGTCACTCTTTATATGTGCATTTCAGTGCAGTAGGTGATTCTTGATAGTACTATCTTACGGTGGAGTTAATTAGTTTACTGCACCCTAATACCGGTGCACATGTAGATGGTGATGCTTTACTTCAGAGCTAATTAGGCAACTGCAGTAAAGTGCACATGTAGATACACCCAGTGACCCTGCAAGCACACTGAAGCCGGTGAAGCTCTTTCTATTTATAAAGTTAAAAATTAGTTTTTGTAAAACTAGGGTTTGAAGGACAAGATAGAAAGCATGAAAAAGGCAGTTTCCATGATAACCATGAAAAATGGTGTTCCGCATAATTTTGTGTGGAATTGCCAGGGGGAAAAAAAACCCTTACAAAAAACAAAATGCCGGCTCCCCAGTGGAACCCAACGGTTGCTGTGTTGGGGAGGAAGCCACCAGCATGAAAGGGAGCAGCCTAGATGGTGGCCACTCCCTCCTCCCTCCTCTGTCAATTGGCTGAGAGGGCTGCCTTTTGTGTGGCCCTGCCCCTCTGCCAATCAGCAGTGAGGGGCAAGGCCACATGAAAGGAAGCCCTCTCAGCCAATCAGCAGCGAGAAGCAGGACTACCAGGGCCCCTCGGACAAACAGCGGTTGGGGGGGGGAGGGGGGTGCTTGCTGCACAAAGACCATGAAAATGGCACCAGGCACAGTGAGCAGTCCACAATTTTTACTTCCCCTCCACACATTTTAAGTAGATCCACAGACATGAGAAATGGATGAGACAGAATTGGAAGATGATGCACCAAAAATAAGCCTATTCTAGCACATACTACTAGTGTATAAGTCAACTCGGAAATTCTATTAATTTTAATATTTGCAAAATCCTTTAAAAATATCATTCCCAATATGTGATCAAAACTACAGTACCTGATATCATCATCCTTTTAAAAAATGGTTGCTGTTCGTTTTCAAGACAGCAGTCTCTAAACTATGTGGGATTATTGCTTTTAATTGTAAAGTGAAGTTTAAAACAAAAGTATGTCATGATTGAGCTACTAGTTGAAATAGCTTTCTTTTTTCATTCATTTCCATTTTGAGAATCACTTTCAATTTTTAAATCTGCTACCTGATAAGTGTTGTATTTTTTAATTGGCCTACTGTTTTTAATCCAACATTAGAAATATTCAATTAATTATGTAAGCCCTAATTTAAAAAAAACAAAACCTGCTTTTAGTACAGGGACCATGCAGTAGCAAAGAAAGAATTTCAGTTTAACAGGCAAATAAATATTTGCAGAATGATTCTCCTTCTCCCTGGCTTTAAAATGTAAAAACAGAGCCAAGTAGAATAAAAACTAATAAAAATTGTTGCAGAAATTCCATGGATTTTGGACAGAACAACTGCAAGATGCAGGCTTGTGAGGGGGGGGTAACTGTTATAGATTTATATTGTCTGGGCCTTTTACAAAGAAGTTACTGATTAAAGCAGGACCCAGAAAGTGGAAGACTAGGCTAAAACAGTTAAAATACAGTTTTAACATCTTGTGTTTTACTGGGAAACCAGCCTGATGAACTCTAGTCAAGTTCAGAAGAGAAGTTTTGGAGGCTTCAGGTGCTTGGCCTGTCCATTTCTGTGGAGTTACAGTTGCATGTTTCTATTTTTAAAAGTGCTTTTCTTCTCCCCCCTGTCAACCCATGCAGTCTACAGGGGAGACTCCATGAGCAACTCATTCTGCAGGAAGAACAATGGATCTGACCATGCAATGAGAGCTGTCAAATGCACAAAGTAAGCAAACTAAGAGGAAGCAGAGAGAAGCACACATACCCGCACACACATATATGGTGATGTTCCCCATCAGAGAGAGAGAGAGAGAGAGAGAGAGAGAGAGAGAGAGAGACTGATGTTCCCGATCACAGAGAGAGAGACATACACACACCACCTTGATGTTCCCAGTCAGAGAGACACACACACACACACACACACACACACACACTGATGTTCCCAAGCACAGAGAGAGGGGGAGAGAGAGAAAGAGAGACACCACGCATAGTGATGTTCCCATTAAGAGAGGAAAAGAGAGACAGACACACACCCACACCACAGGGTGATGTTCCCCATCACGTCCCTCCCCTGCAAACTCATTTCTTTATCTTAGATGTAACTTGTACATTAGTAAGTAAAAATATTTTAGGCAAAGTGAGATTTTTTAAAAGATAGTCTCTTTTGAGTTCACATAGTGAGAACAAAAAAGAAGGGGATATTTCGTATTGGAAAAGAGCACAGAATTACCATGAAAATGCCTAATCCTGTAAATTCCTCCTCACATAACTCCTGGTCCTGCAAGAGTTTCCATGGGTCTACAGTTTGGGGGTTCTTAGTTGCATTGGCATCAGTAGTGCCTCCTCACTGGAGTTAAGACTATTTGAGTGAAGATTTATAGATTTGAACCGTAAAATGTTAGGTAATATTGCAAATAGCAAACTGAAGAAAAAGTAATGGATAAGCTAGATAATATGCAGGCACTGATCAGCAATACAAATAATAAATTGTTTGGATAATTGGCAGACTGGGAAACGAGGGAGCAGTTAACCTTGGGGGGAAAAAAAGAAAGACAAAAGAAAATGTAATGCAGATACAAAATTACTATTCCCTTGCACATGTGAAAACAGACTTGAGAATTGAACATACAGTTTAAACAAAACCCAAGACACCGGGTTATTTGATTCACTGCAGACTTCTCGATACAGGAGCAATATATTATTGCATAATATCCACTTATAGTGAAACTTAATACATACTACTTAAGATAGAATGCAACAATTCTTACAACATAAACAACTTCTATTTTCCATATCCACTCGGTTTTTGCTAGTTTGAGTTTGGAACTGTGATATAAACAAGGCCTTTTATTTACTTCAAAACTCAGATTCAGTAAAACAAGAAAATTTACACTATAACTAGCCAACCAAGGGCCTCATTATGGAATCTGTGCAGTATATTTGTTACCTAGGAAACGAAATAGAGCACTGGTACACTGTAATTTCTGTCTTGCAATAGAATTCTCCAATCCTGCTGGTAAATAAAGTTCATAAATCAACAAATCAGAACCAAGGTCAAGTAATTTAAGATGAAGCAGTTATTCTCCATATGTCTTTTAAAACACTGACTCTCTCAAGTCACTTTGCAGATATACTGAGGAATATTGAACTTAAGATATAGTTGTATTTTAAATATTTTTCATGACCAAAGTGAACCATACGGGACTGAGCATTCATTCCTATTTAAAATAACTTCATCTCCTTTCTCACCGATCTTTACCTCACACTATTTGATTTTGCAAAAAACAACAAAACAATAGCATTTGAAAGCAAAGCCTTAGCTAGTTACACCTGAATTACCAGATACACAATAATCCAAGGGAGGATTCATTTCCATGCATGTTTCTTTGAAGTGCTTTACAAACATTAGTTAATCCAACTCACAGGGGTGATGTAAGGATAAGTATTTATTATCCTCATTTTAGAGACACAGGAATCAGAGTGACTTGCCCAACAGCATAAGGAAACCCAACGTGGAATTAGAATTAGTTCCCAGTGCTGTACTCCAAGCATCATATTATGCCTAGATGTTTAAAGGCATCTTTAAGCACCTAGATTTAAAATAGCTGGTGTGATTATATATATGGTTAAGTGGGTGTATTAATAACAACATTAAAAACAAAACAAAAGGAACAAGTTACTAGTGTGAGAAGTAAAGAATATTGTAAGCATTAAGAGACTGCTTTACTTTAACTCTCCAATTTACCATTTAAAATTAAATACAATACTACTCATTTTAAATGTCCATTGGACAAACATCCAGACTAGGTTTAAAGCACACTTAAAGGTATAGTTGATAGCTGTCAAGAGTGAAATGTTAACATAATAAACAGAATCTTAGCACTTTGCAAAGAACATATCAACAAGACATTATCATATTGTGAATATAATAAAATTATCCAGTGTTTCTGTAATCTCCTACAAAATCAGATATAAAGAACTCCCTGGCAAATGCAAAGTAGAAATTAACAATATTCAGAATTCACTGCACTGAAGACAGAAAGTTAAAAACCAACTTACCAATAACAACCAAATTAAAGAAAATGGTATAAAGGTGTTACTGTTTTCCACCAAGACTTTGATTACCCTACAGGAATCCAGCTATTTTCAAAAGAATAGAAAGGTCAGTGTAACACTATTTTGATAGGAGCTGAGCTACTGACACTGCTACAAAAAACTGCACCGCATCTCAGACAAGACTCATGCTGCACATAACAGTCCATTATCCACCTGAACACTTTCAGTTAATATTTAGTTTATACAATATCTCTTTGTTAATTCTTATCTCTAGAGCTTGCAGTGTGTAAAGTATGCAAATAACCAATTCAGTTTGTTCGTTTACCTTTTATAACACTTCAAAAAGCTGATAAACTTTAGCACAATACTGAAAAACAGTGTTTTGCTTAAAGCCAAAGATGGGGAAGAAGGAGGGACCCAGGTTTTTAACTCAAGATGAGGGGCAGATTCAGGGTAAAGCCAGGAGGGCGAGTAAGACTTGTTTCATTTCAGACTTAACAGCAACTTTTAAAAGGTAAGGAAAAGCAGGACACAGATGTTTAAAACACATTTTGTATCTGAGGCAACTTCTTCAGGATATTTTTGGTTCATAACAACAAAATAAAAAGAAACCAACAATCTCAACCACTCCCCAAAATCCCACAAGGAACTTAGTGGGGATGTAATTATATTTGCACATTCTTGAGCCCACTGACATGCGTTACAGACTTGACTCTCTTCCTATTCAAGTCAATGACAAAACCCCACTAACCCTAATTTAGCAAGATCAAGTCCTGATTATCTATCATAAATCTAACTTTGGGGTATTACTAATGTTAATAATAAATATAACCAAGAAAGCTAGTGAGATACAAAAGCCAACCAAGCAAACAAGAATAACCAAACTGTCTATGATCATCATAAAACTCTACCGTCTTCTGAAATTTTTTTTAACCTGTTTGTCTACTGTCTTATGTCAGGTTCATTTTTGTTTTGTTTTTTAAAGAAACTAGTCATTTTCCTGTTTAGTATTATTTAATATCCAGCTAAGCACAAAGAATATTTATAGCCACTGACACCATAAATAGAAGGTGAGGTCTATCATGAATAGCACATTCATTCTTTCTGCTGGAAAGAGGTTTTGTTTTTGACTGTTGAAGCTATGTTATGGAAGGCTTGATATACTTTCCACTGCAGAATGTTTCTTTATTTTCCTTTACACTTAACTGTCTTTCCATGCTTGTTTTACAGGGTTCTGGCTTATCACTCCTTATTTGTCTTTGTGACCAGCCAAGTTCAGGATAGGTTATATTTTTAAAGGCTTGCACTGTCTACTCATTACCAACAGTTTAATATTCCGCATTCCCTACAGGAAAGTCATTACGACCATTTGCAAGGGGCCTTTCTAACATCTGTTATGCAAGACTAGGCTAAGATAAATAGATATCAATCGCTGATGCCCTAAATATTTTTGCTTCTAAATCAATCTGTGGAAAACCCCACTCATCAAGGCATTTAAACGTGACATCCAGGCAAGCAGACATGCAGCTGTAAAGTGAGTGCCCAGTTGATCAGTCTGAAGACAAACAGCTAAATCCAGTTCAACCGCTAATAGCTTTGACATATGTTCAAGGTACCACAATTAGCATCGTGCTGTTTATCTCTAGTCCTCTAGAGAGAAGCTGTATTTTTTGTCCTAATAAAAACATGTCTAGCCTTTTCCCTGACACACACATACACCCCTCTGCGTTTACCTCTCAGGATAACAAGTTGCTCACTTTCACTGAAATAAACCAGGCACAAGTGTGAGGGGGAGAGGGAGGACAAGCTTCTTTGACCGCCCCCCCCCCCTCCGAAAAGCAATTGCAAAATGCAAAATAACTTTATTTCCAAAACGTGTGTGTCAAAAAACCACCCGGGCAAGCACCAAGCCATCCCTCAGCAAAACAACCGCCTCCCCAGCGCCTCTGGGATCTTAAATAAGCTCCAGCTCAACTCCTGGAGCCTCTTGCTCTGACTTCTGCCAGCAACCCCAGCCCTGGATGGATACGAGACCAAACCCCGGCCCCCGTGCGCAGCCTCCCGGAAAGCCGGACAACTCCCCCTGCCTCTCCCCGCTAGAAACAACAAACGGCGCGGCGGGGCAGCGCGGGGAGACACAGCAGCAAGAACAAGCACAGAAAAGTTGTGTGCGCGTGCGTGTGTGTGTGTCCAGGGCACCTTCAGTCCTGCAGTCCCACCGCTTGTGGAAGTGGACAGCTGGGACAGGAAGGCTTTCTACCCCGGCCCGCTTTGGTTTGGGTCAGGGGCAGGGAGCGGCTTCTTCAGGCAAGAGGTGGGAGCAGGGGGGCAGCGCGTCTCCCCATCGGCTCACGCCGGCACCGCCTCGGGGTGCACAGCCCTCAACACCCGCGCTCCGGCGGGTAGGCGGTGCACGCGCGGCCTCTTCACAACACATGCACACGCCGCCCTTCGTCTTACACGCGCACGCACGCATGCTTCCCCAGTGCGTGCGCTCACACACACTTTTCCACCCAGCTGTAGCCTTCCCCCCAAAACGCACACACCTCTCTGCCCAGCTCCCCCATATACACGCCCCCGTACACACACGCACACCCCTCCACACACACCTCCACCACTCACACACACACATGCCCCTACACAAACACCCCTCCACCACACACACACATATCCCTCTTCACACACCCACCCTTCCACACATACCTCCGCCACACACACCTGCCCCTCCACACACACCTGCCCCTCCACACACACATACACACACATCCCGGGGACTAGAGGACAGGACCAAAGAAAGGAGAGCTGCGCTCATGCATTAAGGCACTAATGACCCGAGGAGCACACAGCCCGGGCAATAACAAGAGCAGCCCGGCTGGAGGGCACCTCTGTTTGTGGATGTCCTTAAACCAACACCACCAAGCCCCGAGCCCACGCACAAAGAAAGACACACTGTATACAACTCCGCGTACACACACACGCACACGCTATCCAATAACCAGCCTATCTCCCGGCCATCCACACACAAAGGGACGCGCAGTCTCCACGCCGCCACCCCCCCCCCCCTTATTTCCTAGCTGCCCCAACACAAAGAGGGCTCCTGCACACACGAGCCGCACGGGTTCCCGAGCAGCCCCCTGCCCCCGTGCACAAAGCGGGGCGCGCACAGCCGCCCCCGGTACTCACCGCCCTGCAGGTGTCTGTCCATAGGAATGTGGGGTGAGGGCAGGCTGTGCTCTATGTCCCTGTATTGGATGGGGGGATGGGATGGCTAGTGGGGAGGGGGCTGTGAGCCTGTGGGGAGGGGGGAGGTGGCTCTGATCCCCTGGCCCTGGCTTCTCCCTCTGTCCTCCTCTTCCTCCACCCCCCACTTTGTGTGTGTGTGTGCGCGCGGCTCCCCCTCCTCCTCCTCCTCCTCCTCTGCGCGGTGATATTAAATGCTCAGGGAGAGAGAGACACTGAGACACAGAGAGAGCTCGTATCAGCTACCGGAAATCGCAGCCCTGGTCATAAATATACCACAGGAAGTGTGCAATGATACACACACACACCTACTGTTACACACGCAGCCAGCCCTGCCCCCCAGCATGGACACCCCCACCCCCCACTGCTAAGCCGGGAGGGCGGGGGTGTGTGTGTGCATATTTAGACCTCCGCCGTGTAATATCCCGCGTGTGTGCAGCTCAGGGCAGGTTGTGATACACGCAGGAACTGACAAGACAGGAGAGGCGGCGCGCCCCGCGCCCAGACGAGACGAGGCGCCCCGCTAGTCACAGCGCCGAGGGTGGACACACGTGGGGGCCCGTGCGCAGCCCGGGGGGGCGGGCACCGTGATACAGTGTGCGTGCCCCGTGCTGTATACTGTGAGTGTCCCGTGCTATAATGTGCGTGCCCCGTGCTATACCGTGCGTGCCCTGTGCTATACTGTCTGTGCTCCGTGCTATACTGTGCGTGCCCCGTGCTATACGCCGTGCACATACCGTGCGTGCCCCGCGCTATATGCCGTGCGTGTGCTCACGCTACCAGAAGTATATGGCACGCGCTCGTAGCCCGGGATGGCGCCAGCCGCTGGGACCATCGGGGCTAAAGGGAGCAAGGGCCACCTCAGGGGCTGAAGCACCCAGATCTCCTTGCCAACAGCGCTCCCTCCGGAGCGGGCAGGCCCCACAGCAGAGGGGTGCAGGGGCCGGACACCCCCCCCCCCCCCCGACGTTTCGCTCGTTGCGATGCCGGGCCTCTCCCTTGCGAGCACGCAGCGCTGGTGCTGGCGGCCAGCTGGGGACTGTCCCGCTCGGAGCAGGCCGCCGGGCTCAGCGACCTCTGGAGGCGCCTTCCCGCCCCCCCTGCTTTGCTTGTGTTGCAAACGGGCTCCCGCCAGCCCGCCCCTGGCAGGAGGAAAACAAGCCCCGGGACAGGGGCGGGCTCTCTGCAGAGGAGGGGCGAAGTGGCAGGGGTTTGGACAGCACTGGGGGGTGCTTTACTGTACGTGGTACCCCCTTCCCCTCCCCTCCCCTCCCCTCTCTGCCGGCCAGTGGCGCTGCATATCTCACGGAGGAGGGAGAAAGATGGAGGCACTGGAGGGAGGGAGAGGGAGGGAGCGTGTTATTCAATGGCGAGGCAATAAACAGCACGTTGAAGGCTATGTCAAGCCACTGCCCGCGCTGGAACAGCGGAGGCTGAGGAGAAGCAGCAGAGCCGGCGCCAGGGGAGCTGCAGCCGTGCCTGGCTGTTTCTCCCCTTAAAATATGTCTGGCTATGTTACCTGCGGGGTTATTATTCTTCCTATTCTAGTGTATTTGGGGGCCCTGGGCGGGAGGGCGCGGGCAGGGATGGGGGGAAGGGCTAGGAGCCTGCCCTGTCCCCAGTGCTCCCGAGCAGGACAGGAGGTGCCTTTCCTGAGGCAGTGCTGCTGCTTGCTGGAGCGGCTGGAGATTGCACCGGGGCTCCCTCCTTTCCAGCGGCCCCTGGCTCCTCCGGCCTGGCAGCCGGGGAAATAACCTCTTCAGCAGGGGAGGGAAAAGCTCGGGGGAGGGAGGGACTTGTCCCTGCTAGAGCTTTTTAAGACGTGTTAACCAGCAAGGGTTTCCTGAAGGCTTGCTGTAGACAAGGTAACTGCAGTCTGGAAGCATTTGGTGGTCACAATCATCCCGAGCTGGAGAGTGATACAACTGAGAAGACATACCCAAAACTCGAGCTTTTAGTTCCAAAATGATACCTTTTACTAGACCAACTGGGAAATCTCAAGAAAATTGTCCTTTTCTGCAAGCTTTTGGGATCAAAGTCCCTTCGTCAGGCTCTGGGAAAAGTAGAGATGGTACAAGATGGTAAACAATCCCCATAGGTAGGAAATAAACTTCAGAGAGGGAGCTGAAGATGGAAGGCTGCCTCCCTCTGGGTCTCTATGAGCTCTTTGATGTGTAGATCAGGTAGAGTTTCTTCCCTGGAGGTGTTGGCAGGCAGGAAGGTAAAACCTCTTTCTTGTTGTTCTGCCATGAAGTTTAAAATCCAAAATCAGCTAAAAACTGAAAAGACATATAACTGAGAAGATATGTATTAGATGTATGTCCTGCCCTTCCTCACAAAGGCTCAGGATGGCTTACAGAAGAGAGCAACACAACTTCTAAAACAGAGAAAAAAGCCAGGAGAAAGAAATTAACATCAAAAAGCCAATGAGGCAGTCAAATTGAGCAAAACTCCTCTATACCCTCAGTTTAGGGTTGCCAGCTAAACACCTGCTCAAATGGAAGGTCTCCGAGCGCTCCTGGAAGATGTCTCTGGTGGGCTGCCAGAGGCAGAGAGGTCCAGAGCTAAGGTGTGACTGCTGGCAATAGCATCCATCCTACACCTTTTTTGCCATATAAACTTGCAGGAAGTTACTCTTGGTATGTCTGTGGACATAAAAGTGATTGCACTGTAACATAGGCATAGGCACAGTAGCTTTAAACTAGCTAGACTATATACCAGTCACAGTTTAGCCCAGCAGCGCCAGACTCAATTTAACAGCCTGAGCACTGTGCTGCTTGCGGCTACACTGATACCACCAAGCTCGCTACAATAAAGCAAGTCAAGATATGTCTACACCAAGCTAGTCACTGCAGGTTTACCATGATCTGCTAGCAGCTTGTATAACCGCAACTGACTTGGCCAACACTAGGTGTGTAACATATATTAGCTAAATAAATTGTGTATATGTTGAAAATGCTCCTTTGAGCATTGCATCCATCCATCCTTGAGGCTACATCCTTGGAGGTTTTCAAAACCCCACTAGACAAAGCTTTGGCTGGGCTGATCTAGTAGGGGATGGTCCTGCTTTGAGCAGGGAGTTGGACTAAATGACCTCCCGAGGTCCCTTCCAACCCTAACTTTCTATGATTCTATGATTTTTTTTCCCAGCAAAACCAAGGCAGCTTGCCTCTGTGTGTATATGTAGAACGCATAAGCATTTCCTAGTTAGCATACAAAAATTGAAATGAATCCAGATTAAGCATGCCTAATCTCCAATCCTGGAATTAGAGTCACTGACATCAGTTGAACTACTTGCATAAGTGAGGGTCACAGAATATGATCCTAAGATCCAGTCATAGATCATTTCATTGACTTTTGAATGCACAGAACTTTAAGTGCAGGATTTAGAGCCACTGCAAACATTTAGATTACACATATGCTTAAAGTTTGTATGTGTTTAAATACTTTATTGACTCAAAACTTGATGACTGAGAAAACTGTAAAAGGACACTCATGGATTTTCCTAACCCACCCTGCCCCAGGAAAACCAGCATGGAGTAGCACGTAGCCCACGAAGTTCTTTGTTTGAAAATTTTGTACTATACCTACCGAGAGAATATTCCCTCTAACTGCTGTAAAAAAAAACAAACATGCTTTGGATTTGTGATTACACACATTCATGAAAATGTGTGAACATGTTCAAGGTAGGATCATAGTTTTATTTAATTTATCTTAAGAAATCAGGACTGAAATGCAAGGAGAAATGGTAATGTAAGATTATTTTTGACATTGTTAAGGTACACAAGTAAAGAATGGAGTTTTCCAAAGCTAAGGAACCAGATTCTCAGCAGATGTAAATTGGTATAGTTTCATTTATTTCAAATGAAGTTACGTTAATTTATGTCAGTTAAGCATCTGGCCAATGGTTCTCAAAGCAAATGCTACTTGGTCATTGAGCATATGTATAAATACCTACAAAGCCAAACTGAGTGCAGCTGCACTGAGTGCAAGATGACTAGGGCACAGTCCTAAACCAGCAGCAGTGTGGTTATGTTTGCTGTATAGAAGCCAATTAACTTTATTCCTAACAGCTAAGTCGCCCACTCTGTGCTGCAATAACTTAGAGGATGGCTCAGGAGTTAGTGTATACCGTGTGTCTGAGCACAGCACACTTTGTACAGGAGGGGGCACCAGGGGTGCACTCAAGGGGCAAGTACCACATACTGCACCTCAGGGGTATAGGTTGTAGTCATGTTGGTCTAAGGACATAGGCTGACAAGGTTATTTGGGTAAATCTGGTATCTTTTATTAGACCAAGGAAAATATTTCATAGATTCATAGATGTTAGGGTCGGAAGGGACCTCAATAGATCATCAAGTCCGACCCCCTGCATAGGCAGGAAAGAGTGCTGGGTCTAGATGACCCCAGCTAGATGCATATCTAACCTCCTCTTGAAGACCCCCAGGGTAGGGGAGAGCACCACCTCCCTTGGGAGCCCGTTCCAGACCTTGGCCATTCTAACTGTGAAGAAGTTCTTCCTAATGTCCAGTCTAAATCTGCTGTCTGCTAGCTTGTGGCCATTATTTCCTGTAACCCCCGGGGGCGCCTTGGTGAATAAAACCTCACCAATTCCCTTCTGTGCCCCCGTGATGAACTTATAGGCAGCCACAAGGTCGCCTCTCAACCTTCTCTTGCGGAGGCTGAAGAGATCCAGGTGCCCCAGTCTCTCCTCATAGGGCTTGGCCTGCAAGCCCTTAACCATACGAGTGGCCCTTCTCTGGACCCTCTGCAGGTTATCCGCATCCCTCTTGAAGTGCAGTGCCCAGAATTGCATGCAGTACTCCAACTGCGGTCTGACCAGCGCCCGATAGAGGGGAAGTATCACCTCCTTGGATCTATTCGTCATGCATCTGCTGATGCACGATAAAGTGCCATTGGCTTTTCTGATGGCTTCGTCACACTGCCGACTCATGTTCATCTTAGAGTCCACTAGGACTCCAAGATCCCTTTCCACTTCCATGCCACCCAGCAGGTCATTCCCTAGGCAGTAGGTATGCTGGACATTTTTCCTCCCTAGGTGCAGCACTTTGCATTTCTCCTTGTTGAAATGCATTCTGTTGTTTTCTGCCCACTTGTCCAACCTGTCCAGGTCTGCTTGCAGCTGTTCCCTGCCCTCCGGCGTGTCCACTTCCCCCCATAGTTGGAAACATTCTTCTTTTCAATACTGCACCTCTGCATTTTTATATATTATTAACATTTGTGTACAGTATAGGATAGAAAGATGTGTATGCATGAAATGTAGGAATGCACATGCATATATATACACACACGCACATAACTGCATATAGCTTTATGTGCGTGTGTGTGTGTATGTGTATTCTAATAGTATAAAAACCTTAGTCAGTCTGTCTGACTGTCCATAATGCTTTATTCACACTCTGATTGGCTATCTCAGCAGCCAATCAAAGTGCTTTAGACAGATAGGACAGATGGCAGAGCGCCAGCATGACAGTGGGAACTGAGGGGCCGGAGAGGAGGGCAGGGCTGGACTAGCACGGGAGGGAACAGGGAAGCAGGGCCAAATACTGGGCTTCAAACCTGCTACCCCTCCCCCCATCATTTTTGAGGGGCAATTTGCTAGTATGTATATATATCTATATATTAGGGCTGTGCAAAATTTTGCTGGCTATTTCATTTCGACGCTGTTTCAACTCGTTTCGAGCTCAAAACAGTGAAATTGAAACAAAGCAAAAGACTTCGAAACAGCCTTGAAACAAAATGAGGACAATCGAAACGTTTCAAAAGTGCTCTGATATTGACTGTGTAGCTGGCCAGTGACTGCGATCCCTCCCTCAGGTCCCTTCCAATCCCAGTGCTCTGGGGGAGGGATGGAAAAACAGCATAAAAAGCATTCTTTGAACTGAGCTTTCTCTGTGTCTTCACACTTACAAGTGACACAAGTTTTGTTCTGAACAGTTTGAGGTGCAGTTTCCCAGAAACCCCTGCACCTATCTCCTTGAAATCTGGCAGGCTTTATGATCTCAGCAGGGGATACCAAGCTTGCAGTTTTCACCCTGCTGTGCCTTAACACACGTGACATGAGTTCTGCTTATCAGCAGCTTGAGGTGAAGTTTCCCAGAAACCCCTGCACCTGTCTCGTTGAAACTTGGCAGGCTTCGTGGCCTCAGAAGGGGCTACCATTCCTGCAAGTTACATCTGAATCAGGCAAGAAATGACAAAGTTACAAGCAGTTTTGTGCTTCCCCGTTATAGCCTATGGGCGAAACATTGAAACAACAAAACAGTTTTGACAAAACGAAACAGAACAGCGGTTTCGAAATAAAATAAAACTCAAAACAAAATACTGTCCCGTCAAAACGGTAAAACGGAAGTCGAAATGAAACAGTGCTGTTTTGCACAGCCTGCACACACAGTATTATGGATAAGCATAATGTACATCTGTAATAACAACAATTACAGATGTACACAAGAAGCCATCACAATTAATTTTCTGATTTGTGCATAATAACAATCTCACCTGTAGCATTATACTTGTTAGATTTGTTTATATTTAAATTATAAAGAGCAAACCATGCACTTTGCATCACATGGTTGATTTCTCTTGCAGTAATCAGGACCTTTGCCAAGCAGTCCCTCTGTTTATCCTCTCTTGAGCAAGGATGGCCTTCTTTCTTCCAGAGGAGACAGGCCTGGGTGCTACTAGAAGAATATTGACATTCCAAACTGGCTGCCGGGTACCCCAGAGGTTTCTTCTTTTCTGCCTTTTGCCAACATTCTTAGAGCTTGAATGGGCTAACACATGTTACTAGCTTTGATGACAATATTGCTTAAGCAACAGTATAATAGAGGCAATCTGGACGTGTATTAATGCCAAAACAATGCTCTTTCCAGGTTTGCCTACGCTGTAGTAGTGGCAATTGGATCACAAAAGTTAACCATGTTTGGGGAAAGAATGTGTGTCTGTCACTGTTATTGGCAGACAAGTTTCTTTGGGTAAATCCGATATCTTTTATTAGATCAACTCAAATAGTTGGAAAACTTCTTAGCAAGCTTTTGGGCACAAATACCCACATGTCACTGTTACTGTAATTCAGTAGAAATCATGAATTCTTTAAAAAATAAGGGCTCCATCTTGAAGTCCTGGAAGTCTTGAATTCTGGGGCTAAATCCTGGGACTTTTCCCATGAGTAAAGAGCAATCATATAAAGGTTGAAGGACTAGGTTCCAAAGGAACCTCTCTTCTTCCAATCTTTCATTTTCAGTGCCTTTATCTGCCATGTTTCCAAAACATCAGAACCATCCAGGGTATTGAATCTGAAGCAAAATTGCAGCCCCCCCTGAATTCACTGTTTTGCTATTGATGCTATTTACATCAGTGGGTCTAGGATAGGGCTGTGCAAAATCTCACCAGCAGTTTTGTTTCAACACTGTTTTGAGCTTGAAACAACAAAATCGAAACAAAACAGAGAGCTTCAAAACAGCCTCAAAATGAAACGAGGCAGTTGAAATGTTTTGAAATTTTCAAAACGTTTCGAGTTTCAAAGCTCAAGCTGGGCTTGCCTGCAGGGGAACAGGAACTGAAGTGAGGAGCGGGAGTGGAGAAGCAGGGTGGGAAGGAGTGCTCTCATTATTGACCGTGTAGCTGGCCAGTGACTGTCATCCTTCTCTGAGGTCCTTCCAATCCCAGTGCTCTTGGGAAGAGATGGACAAACTGCAAAGAAGGCATAATTGTTTGAACTGCCCTGCTTTCTGCCTTGGTATTAGTTGAGTAAGGGCACACCTTAACACACACATAGTGTCACCCACCCATGTCACAAGTTTTGCTTGTCAGCAGCCAGAGGTGCAGGACCCCACAACCCAGACTCCCCCTGCACCTACCTCCTTGACAGCTGGCAGGCTCCGTGGCCTCAGCAGGGGCTAGCATGCCTGTAGTTTTCACCCTGCTGTGCCTTAACAAACACACGGTCACCCATCTCACAAGTTTTGCTTGTCAGCAGCTTGAGGTGCAGTTTCCCTGAAACCCCTGCATCTATCTCCTTGAAAGCTGGCAGGCTTTGTGGCCTCAGCAGGGGCTAGTAAGCCTGCTGTTTTGACCTCACTGTGGCTTAACACATACACGTGACATGAGTTTTGCTTTCAAGACTTTGAGGTTCCGTTTCTGCCAACCCCCTGCACCTATCTCCTTGAAACTTGGTAGGTTTCATGCCCTCAGAAGGGGCTACCATTCCCGTAATTTTCATTCAAAGCAGGCCAGAAATGACAAGGTTATAGGCTGATTTGAGCTTCCCCATTATAGCCTATAGGCTAAATGTTGCAACAGTGAAACTGTTTTGACAAAACAAAATGGAACAGTGGTTTCAAATCAAAATGAAATTCAAGACAAAACGCTGTTCTGTCGAAACACCAAAACACAAGTTGAAATGGAACAGTGCCGTTTCACACAGCCCTAGTCTATGATTTCAGCAGTGGTATCTAATTTTTTATATCAGGCACTTTACGGTTCTAGTTCCCAAGAACAGTTCCCCAGGCCATTTAGAGCAATCTTATGTCAGCCTCTCTTCCTTCCCATCCCCCTGACACAAGGAACTGCAGGACTCTTAATTATTTGCTACATAGCACTGTACCTAGACTTCTGGTGGCCCCGGACAAACTTTTAGTATCGGGCCCCCCTTCGCCAGAGATGATAATAATAATAATAATAATAATAATATCATTTTTAGGCCCCCTTTCTGTCCAGGCCCTGGGCAGCTACCTGGTTCACCCATGCCTGTGTCCAGCTCTGCTGCTACAGCAACAGGATAGAATTGAGGAGGTAGCGTGCAACTGTGCATCCATACAAACAAGGCGACAGGCATTTAACATTCAAAGCCAGGGTCAGCAACCTATGGCCTGTAGGCCATACCTAGCCTATGGAGCTTTTGTTCTAGCCCAAAGACCATGGGGATTTGGTGCCAAAGGAAAGCACCTGTCGTTTGGCAGCAGGTGGCTTTGGCAGCATGTGCTTTCCTTTTGCCAAGACAAGGAAAAGCAACAGCAGCAGGCACAGAGAAAAGCAGCAGCAGTGGCTAGGTCCTAGAACCTGTCTGATCCAAACTAGATCAATCAAACCTGCAGCCTTAAAAGTTTGCCAATTTCTGTTCTAAGCTATATTATTGCTTTTTCTTTCCTATTTCTATTGATTCCTTTCTTTCCCTTCTCTTCCTTTCTGTTTTTCTTTTCACTTTTGATTATTTTCTCTCTACTTTTTAAAAAAAATACAGTAATAGGACAAAGTAGCACTCATCCCCCACCTGCTTTTTGGTTTGGTTTTGGGTTTTTTTTTCCCTTCCTGTTCCTGTTTCCCTCCCTGACTATCAGTGATGGACAGAGGTCAAGGAACTCATTTCATTAAAATGAGTTTTGAAAATGCTTCTCAAACCTCTGACCTGGTTGCTTGGCTATTCCACCCTATTATCATCACGGTGTTGTACATAGGGTGGTAATTGTATCAGAGGCTTCTGTTTCACATCATATGTACCACAGATCAGCTCAGATGGCTTAATAATCTCAGGAGCATTTCAGCACTGAATTACAATTTTAGATGAACTATTTATATTGATAACTACTCTTGAAGCATAACTGCATAGTGTGCATTGCTTTCTTGTCCAGTAGCAAGCGAGGATAACTGCCTACTGCTGCTAACAGTAAATGGAGTTGTTTCTTGAATTCAAGTGACAGAACTGAGCGTTTAGTGTTCAAATGATAGTGATGAAATAGGGCAGAGGACTGGTAAAATTTCCTCAGATTCCTTATTTCTGTTTATTTAAAGTGCATTTATTTGTGGCCTGTGCACCTGCACAGACTTTGAATCCAATCCTGGTAGATGCTAAGCATGGTTTAGTAGAAGGTTTAGTAAAAGCTCTGAAACAGGAAAGCAGTTAAGTCAGCAGACTAGAAAGGTAAGGTTTCAGATCTGAAACAGACTTTATATGCAACCTTGTGCAAGTTACTTATTCTTCGTTTCTCCATTTGTAATTACAGTATTTCTTCATCTCACTGGGGCAGCTTATTGTAAGAAAGAATTTGTTTATAGAATACAGGCACTCAAGTTCCAATCAGGAAAAGTGCCACAGAAACCATGCTAGTTATTTTCACTTTAGTCAGTAGCAAATTAGTATTTCCCCAAGAAGTCTGGCAACTTGAAGTATTATATTATTTTTACCAATAAAAATAATATAATGAACAACTTGAAAACAAGGCACAACTTGAAAACCATCTCAAATCCTATAGCATTAAAGGTCCCACAGAGAAAGCCTGACAGAGATGACAGGCCTAGAAATATGACACAATGGGCAAAAATATGAAGTGGGAAGGAAAAAGTAAGGATGCCAAAGCACCTTGCCTTCTGTTTAAGGGAGGGGACTGTGGAAGTGACCTCATGTGTTGCAGCATTACCTGAAGAGGAAGTTACCCAGGGGCCTCAGACCATTCGGAGGTGTCATGAACACTTTGGGCATAGCAATGACTTAGGAGCTAAGACAGAGCACTGGCAATGAACTCCCTGCAGAAAATGTCACCAAGCAAGCAAGTGGCTTCATTCTGTACCAGCTGAGCTTTCTGATCAGTCTTCAGCTATTGCATCCAGTAACACATGACCCAGAAAATGCTCCATCCATAAGGAAAGAACCAGTACCCACAACAACTGCCAATATCCAGATATCATGAAGACACTGAGGAGTCAACAAAGCTTTCCATGGTGTTTAAAAACAGGGGCAGGTTTCTCAGCTGAGAAAGCTGATATTATCAAGAACAACAGAGTGTGCAGTTACAGCTAGAGGCCTGAGGGAGAGCTATTCCATTCTGGAGTGAGATTGCACAGGGCTGGCAGGATTGCTGGACTTTGTTTCAACCTTTTTTTTTCCCTCCATCCTCCCCAGTCTCCTGGGTTTTTGCTGACTATACAGACTTGCTGCTGGACCCTAGTCCATCTTTATAAGCAATACTTTCTATTCCATGTGGCACTGACAAGCCATCCAGGAAACAGAAACAAGAAGTGGTTCTCTTCAAAGCATGTGCACCCTTAACCCAACTGTACATGACAGGAAATCCAGGAGAACTCTGGGGAAAGGCTAGAGGGGCTGTCCTGTACTACAGCTCAACTGTCCCAGCAGGGTTAGGGAAGCTCAGGCTTCAACTGCTTACTCTTTGGTTTCCTATCTTTCTATCTCTGTGAGATCCCTCTTTATTCCTCACAATTATTTTCTCCCTACTGCCTGTCACACCCATTAAAAATAGGTGCATACACATATTGCCACTCTTCTCTCTCTGGTGCTCCCCATTCCCTCATCTGCTACACTCTGCCACACAGCTCAACACTTTTGACCAGCCTGCCAGGGGGGGACAGTCTATTATCGTTTGATGATCTAGATTCTATTTCCACTTGGTTGTCTAGACCATTAGACCTAATGGTTACTTAGATGGCCAAATAAAAATAGAATGTCACCCTAAATGTTTCTGAGTAGGGCTTCAAAGTGGAGTAGACTAAGGCTCAGATCCAGTGGACTAGCAGAGGTGACTCCCTGTGCTGTAAGTGATGCCAACTTCAAGGTCAAATGTACTGAAGTCTCCCACCTCTGCCTGTGGGAGAGAAACAGTGATAAGAGCTACAGAGCCATCTGAAGGGGAGATAAAGGAGAGGAAGGTAGGGAAAAATGGGCTTTGCTTAGAGCAGGAGTCCGGGCATATGTTAAGCAACTATCATAGAAGCATTTGGGATGAAACCAAAAGAACTGAGCGGTGAAGAATTACTCTCCTGCCCATAATTAGACTGTAATCAGGACTGTTGCCTTCTTGTTATTTTTATAAAGAGGGGCAGGATCTAATTTAGCCTTACAGTTCTGTTGCATTTGGAATTCAGCTCTACTGAAATCAATGGAGCTGACACACAGATTCAGGGAAGACGCTTCACTGGTTTCAATGAAGCTAATCTCCAAAGGCAGTAAAGCATCGGTGCCAGAGAAGTCATCATAAAATCAGTATAGCCAGCACTGATTCAGGCTCTTTAATGCAAGGTTTCCAGGAAGGGATCTGTTAGCACCACTCTCCACCAGATAGTGCTTAGGAATCCTTAAAGCACAGTTAACCCTTAAACGGAATGTGAAATATGAACAGAGACAACTCAGTGTCCTAAAATCAAATTCTAACTTTATTAGTACAACCAGTATTATCTTAGTAGTTTCTATATTCAGAGAGAGAAAAACATTCAGTATAATAATCTTACCCGATCCCAGATATTACTTTGCTGAACAGAAAAGACAGCCACTCAGTTTCTGGAAGCAAAGGGTATGTCATGGTCTGGGATGGTCCAGACAGGTGTTGAAAGTTAGATTTAATGATGACAATGACAACTAACTTTCCTGCTCCTCACTTTTATGCTACTTTGATGACTTTTTGCTTTCAGGTTGGTCTCTCTGCGGTCAGCATACTGTCCATCTTTTATCCTGTTAGCATATTCCTTAGTTTAACAAGCCCATCACAAGCACAACTCTTAATCTGGCCTTTTTTTGGTGTCTTACTTTGCAGGTTGTCCATTGGTCTCCCTTATCACCTTTCAATAACATATCCAATTATTTCATCCCTCTGATCCACCTGGTTAGTGCCACATTCATTTAATTTGAGCTGGTAACAAGGCCATTGCTATGTTATGTTAAAAGAACTTCTCACAGTGATAAAAAAAGAAAAGATATACTATAATGAGCACTATGAGCTCTACAAAAACAACTCAAGGCCAGCTAATAAAAAAAAGGTTAATAAGGCTATACAAAACTTAAGCAATGATTAAATAAGGCTAAATATACACAATACTATAATTCACCACTCTATAAGCAGGTGCAACTTCAAAGTATTAAATATAACAAGCTACTCTAATAGATCTCCCTTGGTGCCAGCAGATTCACTCCTGACTTACACCAGTGAAAGTGAGATCAGATGTGCCCTACAAATTAGATACAAATATTTCACATTTTTCAGTGCAGCATTTCCTTAGGGCCTGTGGTCAATGCAGCCAGGGGTCTTGAATCCCAGACTTTGAGATTCAAGATCTCTTGAAGTCCCCTTTCTTGGGAAGCAAGCATAACCACCGGGCAATGAACAACAGGCTCTTTAAGCCTTCTTATATATGAATCTAATCATCCAAAGACAAGCTCACAACCAAATCAAATATCATGTTCGTAAGCATGAGGCATTAAACTGGAATGTCATTTTATTTTGGGAATGCCCTTGCGCTGGCCACAGTCTCTGTGGAAGGGCAGACCCCTGAGAGTGAGATGAGTGCAAAGCCACCTAGACAATCTTCTCCTCCTTGGCCTCATCTTCTGTATTGTGTTTGAGTTCATTACCATCAGCTGTCTCACAGATGGCAGGAGAGATATTTTGGGACATCTTTGTCTATTTGAATGTGGTGGATGTTTTTGACTTAGCTGGAGGGTAGACTGCTACAACACCCAGACAGTGCTGGGAGCAAGAGAATGACTGATATGAAAGGGAAACTGAGGTAGAGGCAAGACCTGATGCTAACTGTAGCTGGGCCTCAGAACAACTTTATTTTTTAATTTGCCAGCCCAAACAAAATGGCAACAAGTCACACTATGAAATATTTTTAAATGAGAGCTTTACCAGAATTACAACAAACACATGGTTTTGGCAAGCCATTGAGGGCCACATGATAGGCAGCCAGGGGCAAATAACTATTAATTTTCTAAATTTTTTAGGGGTCCTGCAGGCTGGATAGAATGGCCTGGCGGGCTGTGCCTGGCCCGCGGGCCACATTTTGCCCACCCCTGCCATAGGGGGTACGTGCGGGCAGCCGTGGAGTGTAAGCATCCCTGCCCCATGGGGGTGCCTGGCTAGATGTTAGGAGTGGGGGAAGCTCACACACAGCAGCTGCCGCCGCTCTGTATCCAGCTGCGCACCACCCCCTCCCCACCTAGCCATGTGCCATCTCCCTCTCCCCGCTCAGTGGCTGGCCATGTGCCCGCCCACCCCACCTTGGTGGCCGGGGGTACACTGCTCTGCGTCCAGCCACCTAGAGGTACAATGTTTGAAAAAGGTTGAAAACCCCTGCCCTAGGGGATAGGCAAATACTATCTTCCCCACATTACAGATGAGGTAGTAAGGCAAAGAGGCTAAGTAACTTGCACAAGGTCACACATGTAATCTGTCACAGAGGAGTAAGGGGTGGAAAGTTGGTTAAGACTTGCACCCCAGTTCAGATATGCATCCCAATTTTGGAGGACTGATTTATTTATTTATTTATGTAAGTAAAATGGCAATATGTCCTTGAAGTCTGTGCATGTGGACCCTTTTCTAAGTGAGCTTTTTCCTTCTTCATGAAGTATAAAGAAATTGCTCACCTCTAACATGGCCATTTTCATGTGCTACTCCTTCAGAAGAACCAGGCATAGGTATAGGAAGGAGAGATGGATACATCATTTCCTTCAGCTACCTGTGCATGCATCCTGGGTCCATCTGTACATACTCTTAAGCAAATTTCTCTTTTGAATTGTCAGTGCTTTGAGTGTGCACAGAGAAGAGAGCAGCTGGACAGTGAGTGGGATGCTCCACCTGCATGAGAGGCATCGGCAGGTGCCTCAAATATGTTTTAGCAACTCCTTCAGGTGCCACTTGCTGGAGGTGAGGCAGCTTGCCATGATGCCAATGCAGAGGGTGCTAGTCAGCCTGGGCATTCTAGGTCTGATTCTCCCTGTCCCTTCTTTCATGCAAAATGCCCACCTACTATGCAGATGAGTGTGATTTTTTTCCTTCAAACATCATTTAATTATTAAAAAGGATTTGCTTTATTTCAAAACTGTAGCATAAAACTGGTGATGGTGCTTTGGGAAGCATCTTTTGGCCAAACTCTGCAGTCCTAGGAACTAATAAAGCTTCTCCACAGTTAGATCTGAGAATCTAAGAGCAGAAATGTCTGCATGTCTGCCCTTCCTTCATGAAACTTATTTTCTCATTCTAATTAAAAACACGGATTCTTTATTATTAGCTTAGAGACCTGGGGAGTTAGGTACTAAGTGGGATTTTCAGAATCGCCTATGTGCTTGTTCAGTTGCCTCAGCCTGGGTCTGGATTTCAAGAATCACAACTTCGACTAAGCAACTCCCACTGCATAGTGTTAAGTTCTGGATGTAAAGCACTGACAAGAACAAGGACAACCAATTTCAAAAAATAAAGAGTAGGTGAATGTCAGAAACCACTCTCCAGGGTTGTGATGTCAGCCAACCACCTCAAATAAAATGCAGCACTTGATTCAGTTCTGGGACCCTGTGTTATTTGATATGGTTTGGGGCTATTGGAATGATTCAGTCTTCAACAGTGCTGGTAGCTTTCGTCTTGTGAACTACAAGTAGAATTCGCAATGTAGTTCTCTGTCTAAACCATGTAATATGGATTAAAGGGACATCTGATCCCTTTGAATCTTTGCTTGTCAGACAAAACATTTACAAAAGACAAATTCTTACAGTGTCAAAGACTCTTTCTATTTAAAAAAAAATCCATAGGAGAGGGAAATGCTATAAAATAGCTGGAAAAAATGTGGAAATCAAGGTACAAAGTCTTTAGGAACTGGACATAAAAAAATGCTACAAAATGAAGAATCTGTGTCACTAAAAATAAGTCACCAATTTGCCAAGTCATTACACCAAAAGGGTTATGCTGGGTGCATCTACATGTGCAATTATGGGCCATGTCCACACAAGCGTGGACGTTTTGTTCATATTTTGTGGACGTTTGGGGCCAGCACTGGGTTGGCCCCAGCAGCCTTACCTGGGGTCCTGGGGGCCTCCTGGGGCTGCAGCAGTCACAATCCTGCCACCTGGAGCCTGGCTGGCAGCTGGAACATGGTTCTGGCCAGCCAGGCTCTGGTTCTGAGTGACATGCTCTGTCCCCGTGTGTGCCGCTCCACTTTTTTTTTCCTGGTTTTTTTTGGACCCCCTGGAAAGCCCCTCCACACTGCTCCCTTGCAGTGCAGAAAACAGCTGAATGTGCAGTACATCTGTGGCACCACATACTGCACAGCTGCACTCATCTGGATGCGGCCACGGTGCCTGAATAAACTGTGGAGTTTATTGCTCTGGAATTAATTGCTCATGGGTGTGCCATTTGAACAAGAGCCGAGGAACAATTAACTATAGAGCAATAAGCTCTGCCGTTTATTCAGGCACAGCATGTGGAGCCTAGGCAGAGCAGCCCTGGCTGGTAATGGGCCCCAGGGGTCAGCCTGCTTGCCCAGGGCTGCTCCACCTGGCTCAATGTGCTGTGGAGGGACTGTCTGGGGCATGAGGGAGCTTTAGCGTGGGGCTAGCCGGCAGGCAGCCCCTGCACTGAAGCACAATTGTGCCCCAGCCATGGAGCAAGTACTATCCTGCTGTGGAGTAAATTAATTTATTCTAGTGTAATAGGGGAACATGTGTAGATGCCAAGATGTTTATTGTGCAGCTAATTAGTCAGCTGCACAGTAAACGTCTTGTGTAGACACACCCACTGAGAAAAAAGGTGGAACCACAGCTTCCCTTCCTCTTCTAAAAGCAAGATGACTTGTTGACAACTGTACAAAATGGTACAAAAATCATGATTCCCCCTTATTCCTATTAATCATGAGATGACTATGTTAATAGTATGAAAATATCTGCTGTTTTATAACACAGAAATATACAGGTAGGGCAAGGTGATTTAAACTAAAGCCTGAGTAATTGGTATGGTAAGAATGTCTAATAATAGCTGAACAAGAAAACCACTTGAAATAAAAGTAGGTAATTTGGCAGTATGAATGTGTGCTAATTATAGGACGGATGTTTGGCTGACATTGTTATAATGTACAGCATGTAATTCTTTTTATTGGGTAAGGACAATGAACTATATGTTTTTGACATTTTGGAAACCATGATACTTCAGCCTCCAGCTGTTGCCCTGGCATTATCCTCTAATGTGCTTTGAAACATGTAGAATGATTTTAAATGCAATGATATCGTCCCTTTGAAATTAACCTCTAGTAGTTATTTCCTAAGTTCAGAAAATGTACTTCGTTCTGCAAAGGCACTCCAAGGACCAGAGGGCAGACTTTATGCCCATAAGGATCACATTGCAGGCCTACTACTTAAACAAAAGGTAGGGGTAAGAAAGGGTGTGGTCTTAAGGTGAAAGTATTGGACTGGGGTTCAGGATGTGTATTCCATTCCCTGTTCTGCCTCATGTGTGACCTAGGGCAGTTCCACTTGGGTCAAGTCAACAAATGGAGTAAGGCACCTATTTCTCGGTGGGGAATTCACAGGTGAATTGGGTATCTAAATTCTCAATGTTGGAGTTAGATGCCTAGAAACTAAAGGCACAGAAACCCACAAAGGAGAGGGAGGAAGAGACACCCAGGTGGACCAGTAGGAAATGCTGAACAGAGAGGAGTATCTGAAATACTATCACTCTTAATGCATTTTAGCTAACATCTTCTGGATGCAAAATGCACAAGCAGTCCCTGGAGCAGGGACCAGAATCCAATGCACTCCTTAACTGGCTACCTTTTGCTTGCTCTTGCTTTGGTCCCATGAATCTTGCAGTCTTGGTTGTGCAGTGGCAGCCTCATATCATAAAGAGTGTGTAGGAGGCTGACGCGAGTTTAAACCCCAGTAGGCTCAGGTGACTAGATCAATTGTCCTCTAGTTCTGGAGCAAGTGCTATAATCACTAGTCTATGATATAGTAGGTGGGCACAGGTAGCAGCACCACTAAAACCACCACCTTGGAATTGAAACCAAAATTACATAGTGTGTTGTAATGGAGAGAAGCAAGGAACTGGGAAATACTGTGACAAAATTCAGAGAGGCAAAGAGAAGACTTTAGTTGAGCTATGGAGAAGAAGTGCATGGGAAGTCATTCAAATCAGGTTAATGATTCAGAACATTACAGCAGAAATCTATGTTCTGCCCAACTCTGTGCCACTGATCTTAGGGACAAGGTTTCTCTTTCAGTTTGGGCCCTGTGATTAGAGAAAAAAGTCTGGAGCTGCAGAATGCATCTCAGAACTTTTTGGAATGATGCTGCCCTGTCACCAAAAGACTTGTTGAGAATTAAGATTATTCCCAGCTCAGCTGTGCTGGAAACACTGGCTACATTTATGTATTTTATTTTATTTGCTCTGTTATCTCCTTGGCTGTGAAATCTTATTGTAAGAAACTCTTAATTCAATCTCATGATCCCAGTTTAGCCCTTTGTCTAAAAACTGGGAATCCTGAGGAGTCCTAAAATGTCATAGGACACATTTACTGCTCTTTAGGATCTGATCCTTTAGTCATCCTGTATGCATAACTTCCATTCACTTTCTCATTCATATTGAACCCAAGTATGAAGGATCCAGCCGGGGCCAACTCTAGCAGTTGGCTTTCAAAATAATTATACCCAAAACAGCAATCACAATCAATGCAATACAACCTGCTCAGGTGCCATTTTTTTCAGGCAAACAAACCAAATCTCCCATTCTTCAGCCCCCTGCAACTTTTTTTTTTTTTTTTTTGGGTGGGGGGGAGGGACTAAAGAGAGGGGGCCGAGATGGGGCTATAAATGGAGTTATTTTGAAATAGCTATGCCAGAGCAACCATTCCTGAACAACTCCATGGATGGATGGTCTTCTTACTCTACTAACCCATTCTTATAGAAGTGCTCTGGTTTAGCTTAATCTACTTGGATTTACCCTGCTATCTTTTGATGAGTAAGAGATGGAGCAAAATATGTACAGGTTCATTTACCTTAATATTGATCTGGAATCTTTTTGTAAACATTCATCTCTGCACTAAATAAGTCCTGCCTGACAAAGGAAGATCCTGTAGTATTTTCTGCATTTCCTTAGGAAAAAGACTTACTTTCCTCTCACAAGCCTATCAGAAGTTTTTCTCCAAAGCCTGCCATTCTGTTTTGTCAGATACAAATATACTTTAATTGTATGTCCTAATAATTAGTTATCAAGACTTCCAGTAAGGCAGAGGAGTTGATTTTGCTTGCAAAAATGTTTAAGTTTTTTAATACCTTCTTTCTAGGCATAGTTGGAGGATACTGAAAAGCATATACCATGTTCTTATATGTATGTATGCATGTTCTTATACCATGCGTAAGAGAATGTTAAGGACATCAGATATCCTCTCCAGTACTTTCTTAGATGTCTTCAACTTGTCTTCTGTGGGGCATTACGAAGTGGAAAGCTCAATCAGGAAAAGATTATAAAAAATGCATCCCTTAATGGGATTCTGTTTCCTTTCCTTCACTCCTTTGGCATGACCTGTTTTTGAGGCTGATGAAAAGATGTTGAATGGCCCAGTGTTGGAGACTTACTCCCACCTCTTGATATAGCTGTGGATCACCACTTACAGTACTGAAACCAAGGTGTCAAGGCCAGGTTTGAAGGCCATTTGGATATTAAGATACAAAAGAGGCTTCTAATGATAGTGCAGAATTTCAGACATCTGACTTCTTTCAGAAGGATACAAGGAAGAATGTTTTTCATGCCAGTCTTTGCTCTTAGCATGCTTGAAAAAGCTAGTTGGAGGTTCCCTTCTAGGGCTAGAGACAGACATTACACATAAAGCAGTTTAAGTGATTAGAAACTGGTTTAAACCTGTAACAGAACAGATGTTCAGTGCACATAAACCAGTTTGAAAATGGCTGAAACCGGTTTGAGATGAACTTGGTTGAATGTAGTATCAGACTTAACTGATTTGGTTCAAACCGGTTTATGCAATGTCTGCCCCAGACCCTTTGCTGGTTTAAATTAAATCAGAGTCCCCCAGCATCCCAGCATACTCTGTGAGCTGGGCTGGACCCTCCCCTCTGCTCCCTGGCTGCAGCTCTTGCAGAGACTTGCAGGCACAACAACATCTACCTGGTTTCCTCCTGCTCTCTCCCTCCTCCCCCACTCCCCACTAACCAGCGATCCCCATCCCCTCTACCTTACACAGACACTTTATAATTAGCTAGAAGACCACATGTTGACTACAGTCTGTGCTGTGGCAGACAGTAGTATTGGCTTTGGGCTTTTTGGAGCTAATCAAAGCTCAGATGGTAATGTCCCTCCATTCCTTCTTTGCTTAAGAAGAGTTTGAACTAATGAGAGGGGCTGTGTTTTCTGGTGGGTGACAAATGCCCTGTTATCAAGGAGGGGAGGAACCCCTACTTAATCCTGACGGGGCCTGGCTGCGCTCCCCTCAGTTCAACCCTGTAGAAGGGAAGGGAGGGCTTCTCTAGTGCCCCCTGGCTTCTAGCCTGAGCCCCTGGAGGCATGTGCCTGAATTTTTGGGTTGTCTGAACAGTTACAAAGTGATTCAGCCTAGCCAGGTTAGACTAACCTGCAAAAATTGAATCAGTTCAGGCTCAGGCTTTTTGAATGTCTGTCCATAGCCTAGAAGAACAAAATAATGAGCAAAGATGACAAGAACGCTTTTATTGGAAGAGCTGCTCCAGATAGCACTCAGGATGGATTATTTTGTAGTTTAGAAAAGTTTAATAATTGGTGTGACAAACTGTCTGTGTAACCGCAGAGTCCCAAGCTTCAACCTACCTTTTTGCTATGCATTTCCAGGGAACAGATTAGATTTTGCCCTTTAGGTAACTCCTCACCCCAGCAAACCTCATTCTCCGCAGCCCCTAACCAGACTTTAGTGCTCCAATAGAGGAATCTGTAGTTTATGGGTTGTTCAGTTTGCAAAACACAGGGACCCCCTATTGGCTACAGCAGTGGGGAACCTTGTTGCCAGGCATGCCACAAATTAAAGTTGCACTCTCCCCAAGTGCCATTCTGATCCCTTTTCTGGGCGTGTCCAAACAAACACAGACCTCCAGTATGCTGTGCTGCATACTTTACATACTGCACATGCAGGTACTCCCCGTGCTACCAATTTGCAGCACGCAGGGGGGTTGACCCCAGGAGATCCTAGGGTCAAAAAAACCTGCACCTATAAAAAGCAGGGCAGCACACATGGCGGCAGCGTGTTAAGTTATGAAATGGGATTCAGTACTAGTGTTAAAGGACTGACATGACAACTAGTTCGATGAATGACAGAAAGGCTTTATTTACTAGAAGTTTTCACAGTTAAATGAGCCTAAAGCAAAGCAAAGTCCAGTATTTAGTTGTAAAAGTGTTAGTGTCACACCAATTATAAGCAAAAGAGGCGGTCTCTGTCTTTTCAGCTTCTCAAAGTGTGGATCCTTTCACCTAGATCAGCTAGGCGTGGTGACAATTCTTGTCAAAGTGATTTCTCATTCTGGAATTTTGCCCTGTTAGCTGTTTTGTTCCTCTTTTCTAACCTTTATCTCAGCATCTTCAAAGCGTTCTTGTAACTTGTTAATCAAGAGAGAGTCGCAAGCAATAATTAACAGGAAAATCCTGTTAATCAAACTGTTCATTATTGGTTATCAGAAAATCCCAATTTTGTCCTCAGTAACAGGAGGTTATCAATTTCTACTAAGTTGGAACATATCAGGAAATTGATTAACAACCAGGAAAAACACAAGGGTTTTGAGGAGTCTCCCTTGGAAGATCAAGGGAACCACTGAGGCAAAACAAGAGTAAAACAGGAGGAGATACCTATCAAAGCCCATATGGAGAATGTCTCTTCCAACCCTAAACATGAGTTACTTGCAAAGAAATATTTACTATACTAATTAATCAGGGATTACATAATTACATATAGAAGGCTGCTTAAAATCGTCATAAATATAGTAAGATAAGCTGGAAGTGATGCCTTATTATTTCTTTTCAGAAGGTCCAGCTACAAACTTACATTCTTTTGCACTATTGTCATCAATATTGCAATTGTCATCAATATTTTAAATTTTAACTTTTGTGAGTAGGCCAGGCTCAGCTTGAGTTTCACAGCCATCACAGCACGCGCTGGCCAAAACTGGAGCCTGGCTGGAGTGGCCAGAGCCATGCTCTGGCTTCTGGCCAAGCTCTCTGCTGCAGGATTGCCATGACTGCAGCTCCCAGAGGCCCCCAGGGCCCCAGGTAAGATATTTACATCCTTTGAATGCAATTTCATTTTTTGGATAGAGATCTGTCCGGCAAACTCAGTGACCTTCTAATTCAATATTATATTCAAGAAGGATAGCAATATATATCTTTTCATGTGACTTCAGATAAACTTCTAGTTTTATTTCAGCAAATCTTTCCCCTTCTTGTAAAAAATGAAAGAAATGAATCTGTGTGTGATATTTTCTTGTCCTAGGTATCTAAGAAATATGTTTTTGGTTTGTTTGTCCCCCTGCCCACAAGGTCTTATTCATTTGGAATGCAACCAGCTTTTTTTAAGTTAACTCCTCTCCATCCCTGGCTTGCTGTTGGTGTTTGCATTGTTGATATTTGAGATTCAGGCTCTAAACTCCTCATGCTGAGTGAGGTGTTTTCAGTCCACAAAAGCCAGGAGTCACTTGATCACTGGATTATTTACAGCCCAAGTTTCAGCTGAGGAGCTGGAATATCATCCCTTCCAACAGCCTCTGAACCAGATACTGCTCTCATAGATTTTCCATGAGGCAAAGAGTTGAACAAGGCTCTTGTGCTTCTAGAACAATTAACAAATCACATATTTGGAGGAAACATGAATCTTTAATTTAGAATAAAGGCACTTGCTTCATCCATCCCTTCAGGGAATAGCTCCCTCCATAAAATAGGCAGGTTCTAATACCAGAAAATCAAGATGCAGCTGTGAGGCTTGCAAGCCTCAATGAAGGTAACTGCCCATCCCTAATTAGGTGTGACAGTCCCAGAATGGGAACCTTAAGTCCCAGTCCTGGGCTGCATGACTCCGGGACAGCAGTTGTCCCAGATTTGCAGTATCATGCAGGGATCTGGGTTTCCCCTTGCAGGCTGGCAGCTTTCCAGCCTGCAAGAGGCTGCTAGGAGCTAGATGCAGGGGTCACCATGTGCACGTGAGTGCTTGTACGCATGCACATGGCCGGGAATACAGGCAAGCAGAGTGGAAAGCAGTCCCTGAAGGTAAATCTAGGGGGAGAAGAAGGGGCATGGTGGGGGCAGGTGGAGGCCCCCATGGTGAGGGAGGGAGTGGGGCAGGGGCAGGGGCTGGGGGCGCTGCCCAGCCAGGGAAGTGCATGGGGGCTGGGGCCAGGGTGTGGAGCAAGATGGAGCCATAGGCGGCTCATCCAGGGTGGGGGTGGCTCCCTGCCACTGTGCATGCTTGTGGGGGGAGGGGACCATGGAGGGCACATGCCCGCCAAGATTTGTGTCTGGGGCAGGGATGAATGTGGGCTCCCTGCTGCAGGCTCAGGGCTCCCCACTCTCCTGTCTTTCCCTTGGGAGACCCCAACTGGCTGTGCACCCCCTGCCCATCCAGCAGCAGCGGTGGCATGGAGTTGGGCCCACCACTACTGCCAGGTACGCAGCTAGTGCAGGGATCCCAGGGGGAGGGCAGCAGGGCAGGGAGCCCCAAGCCCACAGCAGGCAGCCTGCACGTGCACCTGCCCCTGCTCTGATCTGCTTGGCTCTGGTCCAGCTGTGGCGGGGGAGGGGGAAAAGGGGGGTGGATATGTGTCCTGCCTTTCCATTTTGAAAAGGTGGTTAACCTAGCCTCAGTACCATGTGCCCTACAGAGAACTAGCTCTGTAATAAACAAGAGGGGGCTTGTCATCTTTCTTTTTTACCAGCTGGCTGAAAAAGGAAATAATAAGAGGTATGACAAATAGGTACAGAACAATCCTAGATATGGCAACAGACTATCCCAAGACAAAAAACATGGGGGTTATTCTGACTTCCTGCCAAGAAGTAGAAGAATGAACCAGGAAGTGGCGTGGATCACACCACACTTTATGCCCTCAGCAGAGGAGCACACAAGTATCTGGGGCACATGCACAATCCCTAATGAACATTGCTGGTGGGAGCTTTCTGAACTCCTGTGCAGCGTACACAGGCAAACCATGGCTGAGATCCATGTGTGCGGACCCTCCAAACAGCCACAGGTAAAGGCTTGCCTACATTTAGGCCACAGCATTTCTCCATGTAACTGTAATGGTATAACCCTTATTCCAGCAGTCCCCTCTAGCTCTTATTCCAGTTTTGCTTAAATTGTTTTCTGAATAATCCACCTGAACCAGGATAGTTCTGACACTCAATTTTCTGGTGTTGACAAGCCTTAAAAACAGTTCCTAAGGCTCCTGCCACATGTTATACTTAAGACATGATTAACCAGCTAATCATTTTTAAGTTGTGACCCAGCCACATGTTTAATTAATCACATGATAAAAGGGGGAAGAGAATGAGCCAAAAAAGTGTGTAATAATTTTGTGTGGGTGTGGCTTTGAAGCCAGGGTCCTGACTAATATGGCATGGCTGCCCATCCTGGTCTGCCACCTGCCAACATAACAGTAGAACAGACACAGGTGGCCAGAGCCCTTTAGCTGGACCTAGCCACACACCCACTCCCTGCCACCAGAGTGGCCAACCTAGGTTAGCTGACCCTTCACCCATTTCAATATAAACCCAACCCAGGCAAGAAGGTTCAGCTGTGTACCTAGGCTGCTGTACTCTTAGCTTGTGCCACTACTGGCTTCCTGACAAAACTCTCCAGATACCTGACCTAGAGTGTCCACAGACCCTGAGTCTGGACTGACCCTTTGGATACCTGACCAAGTTCTGGTTTCATCTCCTGGACACCTGTCCTGGCTAGCCTCCTGACTCGGTGCTCTGCCTCACCCTCTGGATCTCTGACTTGGTTCCCCAAATGAATCTCTCCTGGCTTCTAGCTTCCATATGCTCTGACTTGACATGCTCCCCTCAGACTTCTGTTGTTTCTCCTGACCCTGAGGCAACCCTCCAGACCTGGTCACCTATGACCCAGCATGACAGGTTGGTTCCTATCATGCCATTAATGATGTGGCCAGAGGCTCCCCTGTGGCTGGGAGCCCCATCAGCTGATTGTAGCTTGAGGTTTGGGGCTTCTAGGGTTACCCAGACAGTTTGTCACACTGGTTATGAAACTTCTTTAAACTACAAAAGAATCTGTCCTCTTCCAATAAAAGTTTTCATCATCTTTGCTCACTTTGTCCTCCAAAAGAGAACTAACCTCCAATTAGACAATCTATTGCTTGTATGAAAGACATTTTTCCTCTTGTGCCCCTGAGCCTGGGAGCCTGCAGCTGATGGGGCTCCCAGGTATAGGGACACATCCCCATGGCTGGGAGCCCCGTCTGCTTATCTGGGCTCCAGGCACAGGGGTGTCCCATGTGCCTCTGCAACTGGAAGTCCCATCAGATAAGTTAGTCTCTGAGATATGAGAGTTTGCTACTTGCCAGTGCAGGGGGAGCCCCGGATCACATTCTCAGGTGCTCCGTGCACCAATAACTAGGTGTGGTGGGATCTGATGCACCATCCCACAATCATGCCTCTGGCCCTAAGACTTACTAGAGCTTCAGTGAACTAGAGGGACTGAAGGAGCCTAGTTTCTTCCAGTCTTTGGTTCCGTGCAGGTTCTCATCCCTGTAGTATTCATATGGACTTTACAAACTCCTTCCTTGGCACAGCAGTTTTGAACACGGAAGGAAGAGGTGTTGTGGCCAGCATGACCTCTTTCCGGTCTCTGCTGATTTTTTTGACATCTCTGCAGCAATAAATGCAAAGATCACAAACACTGCAGGAACTAGATGGAGGTTAAGCAATTCTGTCTTCCTTCTGCACAGGCTTTAGTTCCTGCAGAACTGGAGGCACCAGTAGGGACAGGGTCATGAAGTGCTGGAAAACCAGGAAGGTTCAACTTCCTTGGAGGCTGAACTCCCATTAACAAACATGCTGCCCAAGGAGGCATCTCAAAGCAATGGGTTTCTCAATTTACTGCATTCTGATTACAGTGATCTTAAAGGGTAACTTTAATTGGCGATTCCATATGTTCATATAATCATGTAACTTACTAGGGATAAGAACAGGCTTAGTATAGTTTTCTACTTACTCTTTTATTAGTCCTTAATGCTGAGAGCAATTATATCACATCCAATTAAAAAAAATCCTATCTACTCTGAAGAAGCATTCAACACCCCATGGCCACTTTCAGAAGAACATCTGGAAAGGGTGGAATTGCACTGTTGATTGGGAAAGTAGTTGGGAATCATCCAGGAAAAAAGGCATTCTTTAATTATCACCTATGTATTAATACAGCATTTTTTAGAGGAACTGTAGTCATAACAAATGGATAGAAACATAACTACAGGTTAAAGGACACTTGAAAGGAATATTTCCTGCAGTTAGAAGGCAACGAAGTGCCTGTCATCTTGAACAAACCAACAAGTGCAATTATACCAAAAAACCTCTCTTTAATTAAAATTAGCACTACTGAGACATGCTGAAAAGGGAGCCCTGCCCAATGGCCTGGAAATCTGCTTAAAGCTGTGATGAGATAATGTAGTCCCAAGAAAAACGTTTTTGCAAACCCACTTAGCATAGGCCTAACATTGGTCCCACTGAGGTGAAATAACATTCCCACTGCCCCAAGAGAAGCAGCCAAGTTGACAGCAAGCATTTTTGAAAAACCTCTGTAAATCCACTCTTGGATTTCAGTTTGGGTGAGCCTTACGGGGTTTGGTAACTGTTAAATCACTGACTCATGAGGATGGATGGTACATTTGATGAGGCAACCTCACTGCTCTTGTCAGGAAAAGGAACACTTTACAGCAAGGTGGCCTTCATCACCCCAAGGTTGAGAAAGTAATAGCCTGTTATAATTGCTCCTTCTAAAAATATCCAGCTGTAATAGATCACCACCCCAGCATCCTTCTCTTGTGCCCAAGTGTCAGCACTAGGTTGACACGTCCCTTCCTCAGGACTAGAAAGCAATGCTCCACAAGAGATTGCTGAGCCTCTTATGCCAAGGGTCTGGTCAAGGGCAGAGGGGAGGAAACAGGTAAACTCTTTGTTTCAAAACTGTAAAACGGGGACCCATTACAGCCAAGAAAAAGGAGCTGCAAAGAGTGGTCCACGGTTGCAGAGCAAAATCCATTGGATTAGTAAGGGCTACAACAGATGCAGGCAGTTGGGGAGGTTTGTTGCATTACAGCCAGGTTCTGGGAACCTGACACATGCCTTTCTCTGGTGAAAGGCTCTATGTTCCACTTACTTTCTATCCCTTTCTCGCACTATTGTCATTTCCTGTTTCAATCTACGCTGGGCAGGGAGATGAAGCGACTGCTATATTTACGTGGCCACTGCTCCCGTGACAAGTATAGCAAGAACACCCCTAGAAACAAGAACAATCCCTTCCTGCCAGACTCTGTAAGTAAATGCATTCTCCCTGGTGAAATCACTCTGCCAGTTGCTGTGTGCGAACCATGCTGATCAGTACCTTTAAAAACCAGGGAGAATTTGGCAGAAGGGAGTGTTCTCCTCATACCGAACACCCAAGGTTTAGAAACCCCTCTAGTAGCTATGCAGAACCAGGCTATTGTTAAATTGTTTTAGCTGGCTGTGGCTGTGTGCAAAAGTGTCACTAGGTGAAGCTACACATGATGTTTACTGTTGCCTAATTAGCTCCTCAGTTAAGTCTCAGCATTTACACATGCAGCCCTATTAGGCCGTGGTAGACTAATACCTGCCGCCATAGGATAGTGCTTGTCAACACTGAAATTTATTCAGTCAAATTAATTTCACATGTAGATGTGCCCACTGAAGCAGCAAGAGAGATTTGGAAAAGAGCAGGGGTGGTAATCAAATTGGTTTAATTTTGTTTAATGTTTCTATTTATCAAAGCTAGAAATGTTAGTGAAATTTTTTTTGTTTTTAAGTCAATATTTTCCAAAATTTGATTAAGTCATCTGTGAACACTCCCTGGGGCCTAAAGAAAAGAGCTCTATAGCTATGACTCATGACAGGTTTCCATACTTGAGTTTGAGCATCTAGAGCAGTGATCTAATCAAGAGATTTCAAAGAGGAGGCCATCCATTAAAAAAAAACCCAACAACTTTCTGATTTGCTGTGGGCTTTCTGAGTTCTTTGCAACAGGATTGCCCTATTATTTTTTGTGGTTAAAAAATGAGTGAAAGCTAAGAGCTGCCATTTTCTATGTGGTGCCTCGAGCCTAAAAACATTGAGAGCCACTGTTCTGGGGGTCTGTGCCATGTCCCTAGTAGGTCCTGAGGGTGACAGGACTGAGTGGGCCCTGCCTAGTCAAACCCGTTGACACACTTCAAAGCTAGAAATGTACCCATGAGGCTGCTCCAGGCACCTGTTTTCAAGCCCCTGGTCTCCAGCGACCCTAAAAACAAACACTGGGGACAAGTCCAAGGCAGCTTCTTCATTGAACTTCTAACTCTGGAGCACCTCCATGGATTTGGAGTAGAGCGGGGGTCAACAACATTTTGGGGCAGAGTGCCAAAAGCACCCACAACTTCGACTTGTAAGATGTTGGTGTGCTGGGGCAGACAGTGGGGGAGCCATGAGTGGCCCAAACCTTGTTATGGCAGCACGGCCCCGGCCCCTTCCCTGCTGTCTGCTCCGAGGCACACGTGCCAACCAAAATGCCTTTGTGTGCCACACTCTGGCACCTGTGCTGGGGGTTGCCTACCCCTGGAGTAGAGAGTGCCCAGTCCTTTTCTCCTCCAGCTCTGCAGCTGCTGCAACACAGGTGGGCCCTAGGAGGCAGGGAGAGAGCCGGTGTGTGTGTAAACAAGTCCCTGAAGACTGACTGGTGACTCCAGAATAAATGGACCTAAGTGACTCTGCAATAATTTTTTGTGGGTGGTATCTTTTTTAGACCAGCAGCATGATTGGGATAAAGTTAGGCAAGCTTTTGAATACAAGGCCATAGCTTGAAAGGTCATAGCTAAGTCTCTCTAAGAAAAAAACAAGAAAGGTTCAGCGTACACAGACACCACATGTATAAGAAAGTTACAAGAGGCTTTTTCATGAAAATCTACCCAGGGCTTGAAGTGGAAATGATCTCTCTGAAGAGGTTCATTTCACACTTTATGTGAAAATAAAGGCATTCATTCTCACTTTTTAAGGCTTAAGGAGGACTACTGGAAAAGTGAGAGAAATGTGAGACTAAACGAAAATGCTTCATGATGGCTATTCTCCAACCATGGCAAAGGAACTAACAGGATTTATTTATGATTGCCGTACCAAAAAAAAAAAAAAAAAAAGAAAAAAAAAATCAAAACACATTTTAAACTCAACATTTTGCTCCAGACTGAGCAGGTAGCACTGCCTGAGCCATAACATTACAAGGCCCATATTTCAATTGCTTACAACTTTGACAATCTTAAGCATTTCGATTGAAAATTTCCAAGCTGGGCATCTGCCTGAGGCTGTTTGTTTGGGAGGGGCCAGGAGGGGAGTTTCAGCAAGAACACTTCTGAGGCTAGGAAAATAATGCCATCTTCCGATCATGGTCAGAAAATTCTTCCAGGTGTTTCTTGAGGCGTTCGGTTCTACCACTCCCCGCTTCTGGGGGCAGGGGCCAATCTTTTCTCTTCCCCAAATCTCCTGCCTCATTCAATACACTCATGTCCTATGAAAAATGAGGCAGAGGTCTTATAAGGTAACTGCCTCAGCCTCTACACAGCTGATGGAAGAGACAGCACGTGATCAAATAATTAAAAAGCCAGTTTGATCATACAGTAGGCTATGCAGTGGCCAAACACATATGTGGCTGGACAGGCAGAGACTCCTCCCATTGTTTAACCCCAGTAGCCTAGGGGCTAGAGGTGTGTGTGCACACGACACTTTAAAGTAGGATAAATGCTTTTGCAGTGCTTTAAAGCTGTCTGTATTTGCACACGTTGGCAGCATATTGCATGTTAATTCTAGCTGCTGTAGGAAATTCAGAGGCGTCATGCACCTTAAATGACTCGGGGCACAGAAAACTAAAACTCCTACAAGGAGTTTTAGTTTGCTGCCCCTACAGCTGTGGAGCGAACCCAGGGGCTCTACAGGAAACCCTGCAGGCAGCCTGGCAGCAGCCTGGGAAGGCAGGCTCCCCGCCTCCCCGCAGCACAGGGACCGCTCCACCTGCCAGCAACTCACTCTCCCCTCCCCACTGGAGAGGCAAGTAAGTCAGCAGGGTGTGTGCCTGACACAGGGGTTTAATCAGACCTAAATTTAAGTGGTGTTTTTTAAAACCCACTGCTTCAATTTAGACCGCCCATTTCGTCTACACATGCCCAGAGCACTCACCCCGGAAGCAAGAGACCTACGTTCTATGCCCCATCTCTTCAGAGGGGAGTTTGAATGTATACCCGATTTCCCAGCAGGGTGCTCTAATTGTCATGGTTTAAGCTAGGTGTCCTCTCCAGTACAACTCAAAACTTTCCACCCACTAGAAGCAAGGCTTCCGGCTAGAAACCAGTGCCTTTCCAGAACACGATCCAGCTCAATGAACCACAACATCCTCTGGTTTGCCCTCCTCCTCCTCATCACATACATCTTCCTCAGGGGGTCAGCTTCAGAAGAAATACTGGAGAGGGTACTGTATATTGTCTAACCTGCCCCATTCAATATATTCTTATGTCCTATGAAAAGTGAGGTAGAGGTGGTTAAAGCACTGTGCATGCTTAGTGTGCAAACACACGCTTGCGTGTCCGCAGTGCAGGGGTAATATAAGATTGCAATCCGTGCATAACTTCCAAAAATGGCCACCTTAAACAGCTACAAAGCTGCTGTTTGGGCACATAAAGACAAACACAATTCTGTCCAATCTGTGCCCATAACTTGCATATTGAACATTTAATAGAATATAATTTTGTCAAAATAACTATTAAAAAAACATACAGAAATGAAGCCAGAATTTAAATAAAGTTGACTGAAGCTGAAACAAGCTGTGTATACCATAGACCTATACCAGTTTCTGCTAACTGGCAACCAACTGAATAGATAATACTTCTAAGAAGCTTTTGACCTGGAGGGGACTCAAGTTGCACAGCAAAAAAAATCTGGAGACTGTTTTGGCACACCTTTCCTGAAAAAGTGAAATGAGTGGTTATTTTCAAGCCTGGAATTTAGTAATGTTGTGGGCTGGTCACCTGCATTTACCTCATTCTTTGTACATAAACAGCCTTTGCAAGAAGTTGACTAATCCTTTTTCTTGCAGATACCAAAACATTGAAAGTTAACTGACTGCAATTAGAAGAGGTAGGCAGTGCTTTTTTCAATGTTATTTGGTGCTGAAGGCAGTGCTGTCTGGTATTGAACCAGATTTAAAAAAAATTAATGAAGAAAGTATCACATTAATTTAACACTCTTAATAGCCATATCTCATTCCTCCATTTCCCACAGCAATACAATTTTTTGTTGCAGCCATGTCCCATTATTCAGTGCTTGCTAGATGAAAATATAAAAATATTGCTGAATTGAGCAAATATGTTTAACAAGCTTCTGTCTTCATAGGCAAGTCTATCTCTTTCTGTATGCTGCTCCAGTAGAGCAGGATCATGTCTTGTCCTGAAAATGGAGAGGGGCACTGCAGTCTTCCACATCGCATATGTTTACAGCAGGCCGTTCAGAAATGGCATTAGAAAGGGAGATGAATTATGATCTAGATCAGGTGTTTCAAACATAGGGCCTTTGGGCTACCACCATAAGTTATAGGGTGTGACCTCCTGCAGAATTCAGGGCCCTTTGGCCATGATCACTGGTGGTGAGCTAGGCTCACTGCTGCAGCTGCTCTCAAACTCGCCCCATTGTGGCACACCCCCATTTCCAGACCCATCATGTTTGGACCCATTGCCAGATCTGCTGCCACAGTGACAACAGTGGCTGTCCCCAGGCCCTGGGCCAGATCTGCCTTGCAAGAAGCCCCATGTCCCAGGGCCTCAGGTAAGCTTGGCACCACTGATTTAGATCAAAGGGAATTCTGGGCATTTGACTACAAAGTCCCACCAATCTGGATGGCACTGTATCCAGCAGGCTAGCAATGTAGTTTGCAGCACTGTGATGACACAGTGTGAACGGAGGCCACTGCAACAGCATGAGTGGCTGCGTGGTATCAACACATCTTATGCCAATGCTTCTTTTTAAGATGTGCCTGCAAATTTTGGTTTCCCCTTTTCAGATTTATAGGTTATCTTCACCTGTGTAAGACAGCAAACAAGAAGGATACATACATTTCCAACATGATCACTATTTCAGAGGAAGAAACTGGACAGTGTTCTACAGATGCCAATGCCATAAATACTAGGCAGTTATTAGCTACTAGCCATTTTGTCCAAGAGTTAAGTTAGCTAATATACAAGTAAGGTAGGCAAAAATCAGGTAAACTATTAGTACAAAGCTTATTTATTAACTAGAGGCCCAGCTAGAAAAGCATAGAAACAAAAGGTTTGTCTTCTTGTTAGATACTAGGGTTTAGGAATGTGGAAATAAGTTTAACCAGGTCTCTTACTTGAATAAGAGGAGAGACAGAGAGAAAGAAAGAGAAGAGAAAAAGATGCTGATGCTATGTTTTCAAAATGTTCTAAGATAAGGAAAAACCTTCATGCCTTGTTTTGTCTTGATATACTAATCTCTGTGTGCAGATGTTAACCTCCTCCTTTCTGGGAACCAGAAACTGATAGCTGTTCCCAAAACACAATGTGTTTGCTGAATAAGCAAACTGCCTCCGTGTGACAAACGAATGATCAACTTCTTCCTGTTTCTTCAAGGTTGTTTTGTCTGAACCCTGCATCTTTTCTCGCTGTCTAAAGTATAAATACGCTTGTAAACTTATAGAGTTCAGAGTTCCTTTGAGAACCCTCCTTGTGATCACTTGTACAGCTCTAAATAAACCAAGATGGCTCTGTCAATTCTGATACAACCACAATGCGAAGTTTTATTTCTTCCTCAATTTGGGGCCGTGACTCTGATAGGGATGCCTGGAGTGATTGGTTGAGATATGGACTGTCTCCTCACTGATGCCCCGGCGCCAAACTAAGGTAAGAGACCTTTTGAAATCTCTATTGGGGCTTTTCAGTGAGAGACTGCCTGTGTGTCTGCCTGTTCGCTGCTTGAGGCTTACCCTATCCAACCCTTTTGTTGCCAGAATGGTCAGACCCACTATGTAGGTAGGAACTGTGAGTAGAAAAGAGTTTGAAACTGTGTTGCTGTTGTCAGTGAATGTGTTTCCCCGTGTGAATTGAGTTAAGTTCTGTAAAGAACTATGAGGTCTTTCTGAAGTTAGGAGTGGAAACCTTGTGCAGCCGCCCTGAGGACGCCAGACTTGTTCTGCCTGCTCTTCGAAAGCAAGGGTGCAAGGTGGAAACTCTTAGACTGAAGCTACCCTGGGGGTCTTCAAGAGGAGGTTAGATAGTCATCTGGCTGGGGTCATCTGAACCCAGCACTCTTTCCTGCCTATGCAGGGGGTCGGACTCGATGATCTATTGAGGTCCCTTCCGACCCTAGCATCTATGAATCTATGAAGGAGATCAGGGTTGCGTGACAAATTTTCCCTACCCCCACTCTCATGAATGAGCCGTGTCTAACAGTGAGTAACTGCATTGTGTGCTGTTTCTGCGGAGTCTTGTCTTTGGACACTAGCCACAGCATTCCTGTGCTACTAGCAAATCTCACGACCTGACCGGACATCCTCAATAAGCCTCTCCTGTGTGAAAGACCTGTGTGAGTTGAGCTTAAAGACATGGGGAGCAGAGGGACTAAAGATGTACCGGCCCTGCCAAAAGGGACTCCAGCATTGTACACGTACACACACTATGGCCATAAAAGTTGTAAGTTTCTAGACAAATGGAATTGGTATACCAGAGATGATTCTAGCTTGCAGTTTCCCCTGGAGGGAACATTTGATTTAAGTAAAATCATTCATCTCTGCGGAGCCCTTGAGTCAAGAGGCAGTAAAATGCCACAGACTCAGTGGGACACATTTTTTGATTGGTATGCAGAAGCTTCCAAAAGACATCAAGAATCTCAAGTTCGGATCCTTAAGGGCTCCCAAGAAAAACTAAAATTTCAGATAAAGGAATTAAAACTGAAAAATGCACCAATAGGGGATCCCCCATCAACAGCACCATCAGCACCAACACGACTTTATCCACAATTGACTGAGAACGAATCTGTAGAAGACATGATTGATTTTTGTAGTGTGCTACCCCCATACCAGGCACAATTTGAACCCGAGGAAGTTCAAAGTAACCAAATAGATACTTCCTGCAGAATCAGCCCACCCATCAGGAAACCATCACTCAACAACCATCATCTGCCCTCGGGGCATGCCCGCGGCCACCGGAGACATGGCATCTGTCTCCTGAAGCCTCAACCTCCTCTTATTTAAGGTCCGGCACCCAATATGGTCCAGTCCCACCTTTAAAAGTGAAAAAGACTCATCTTATGCCTTTACGCCAACTCCCAGGGCAGGGTCCAAATGGGGAAACTACAGTCACAGTCCATGCCCCCTGGACATCTCCTAAACCTTGTTAAGCAATTCCCCAATATCAGGGAAGAACCCCAGAAGTTTAGAGATGAATTGGGAACTGTAATCAATTGTTATGAGCCAACATGGGTGGATTTAAACCAATTAATGAGAAGTGTTCTGCCCTCTGAGGTCCGTAACCACCTCATCAAACAGGCTAATTGGCCTCCTCAAGACCCCTGTATGGGAGGTCGCTTAGTAGGTGCCTGAGAACGCCTTCTTGAGGCCGTGCTTAAAATCTGCCCCAGGAAAACTGACTGGGCCAAAATAAATAACTGTAAGCAAAATAAAGGAGAATCCCAGCAGACTACATTGATCGCTTGAAACTTGCACTTGAAAGACTTCTGGCATTGAAGATGCAGCTGAAACTGCCCCAGAAGCAGTTGCCGCCACTTTTGTCCAAGGTCTTCTTTCTAAAGTCCAGGAACAGCTGCATACAATTGTTGTAGGTTGGCTAACTAAGATGCTTACAGAACTAGTCACCATTGCTAATCATTGTACAGTCTGCCAAGAAAAGGAAAAGGAATCCATGGAAACTAAGCTAATGTCTTTACAAATACAGACTTTAGACAGAGGTAGAAGCCGAGGTTTCCATTGAGGACAATTCAGAGGCAGGGTACATGGTCGTGGGATGGGACGAGGAGAATTTCAGTCCCAAAATAATGACAGTTGTCATTATTGTGGCCATCCAGGACACTGGAAGGCTCAATGTCCTTACCAGCCTGGCCAGCTGGGGATGACATTTGACCCGCCACCACCTCCTCTCACTCAATTCTCCGTCCCGAATCAAGGAGCCTCCTGTTAGGACAGCCTGAGGAATGATAACATCATCACAGCCCCGCTTCTCTCACTTAATCAAGAGGATCCCTTCGTTTATGGTTTAATACATGGCACTCCTACAAAATGTTTAGTAGACACCAGCGCAAGTCGCTCTACTCTCCAAGCTGAAGAATTTTCTATAACTCCCCTCTCCTCTGCTGTTGTAAACGCTGTAGGAATTTCAAATCAGATAGTTCCTCATCCTGTTTCCCAACCCTTACATGTTTTTCTTGGTCCTGTTTCTGATCAACATAGTTTCATAGTTGGTAGGTGCTTTTCCCCTCAGTCCTTGTTCTCCTGTTAATTTGTTAGGCAGAGATTTGCTTTGTAAATTTGGCTGTACTATTTATTGTTCTCCTAATGGTGTTTATTTAGATGTTCCCTGTGTTAATGAAATGGCTGTACTTGCTACCCTAGCTAGCTCACCTCCTGAGCCCGAGTCCCCTAATCTTTCTGTGTTACAAGAGGAAATCATAAAGGCTGTCCCTCCGTTTCTCTGGTCCCAACATGCTAATGAAGTAGGGCAAATCCATACTGCCCAGTCTGTAAAAATTAGATTAAATCCAGCTAAGCCGTTACCTAAAGTTGCTCAATACCCTTTATGCCCAGAAGCCGAAGAAGGGATATGCCCTGTTATAATGGCCCTTTTGAAGCAAGGTATCATTGTCCCAATTACAGAGCGAAGAGGATTTGCCACTACAGAGCGAAGAAGATGTACCCCAATGACGCCACTATGCCCTTCAGGAAAGGAAAAAGGCCTCTACCTAGTTCCTGGTTCCGGAGGTGGGGTTGGTTAGTCGTGACCTGGGTACTTCTCAGTCTTTCCTATTGGATCATCTTATATGAACTTAAAGACTCACCAGTCAAAAGAAACTTTGTAAATCAGACTAGACTTCAAAACAGGTCAAAAAGATCACTCCCACACTGGCATGCTCACCAAAACACTTTTCTTCAACTGTCTTATCAATATGCAAAGAATTTAAATTTTCTAAATGTTGGGTATGTTCCCACTTGCCTCCTAGTACAATGACAGGGGTGCCCATGATTGCTTTATCCCTTAATTGGACCGACTTTTGTGATATGTATGACCCACAGCACAACTACAGTGGGTGCTAAGGATTTTGGTCAAATCAGACCTTTTCCCAACATCTTCCTCCCTCTTCTGATCCTGCTCCATTTCCACGTATCCAGTTAGCTAGAAAAGCTCCTGGATTTTTGTGTTACAAATATAATGGTACCAGATGGGTAGGAACTAGTACCTGTAATTATACTATTGATTGTTCTTCAATGAACAATAATGTGCGCCTTGAAATTAAGGGATACAGAAAGATAACATTTAACAGCATAGGCACCAATCATCATTTTAAACAGTACTCATGCTCAAAACAGGAAATGGGTGGCATATAATGGAACTTATTATATTTGTGGAGATCATGCATATTTTTGGTTGTCTGGCAACTGGTCAGGATCATGTTATATTGGATATATTACACCAGCTATTCGACATCTGTCTTCCCTTCCTTCCAGAGCAGTTACAAAAAAAAAAAGAGAAATCACTGAAGAACGATTTGGGGCTATAATGTTTCCAATGTATGGTGTGGCCAGGACCATTAAAGAAATAAGACTGTTAGCTAATATATTAGAACAAGTAAGTAATGATACTGCAGATTCTTTAGACCAACTGTCCCAAGAGATGGTAGCGCTGCGAACCATGGTTTTGCAAAATCTTATGGCTCTAGACTTCACTTTAGCCAGTAAAGAAGGAGTCTGTACTTTAATAGGTAAGGAATGTTGTACTTATATTCCCGATAACTCAGAAGAAATTCAGGATTTGACTGCACATATTCAGAAAGAAACAGCCAAATTGCACGAGTCAGACAGTTGGAATTTAAGTTCTTGGTTCAGCTCCATTTTTAGTTCCTTGGGCTCTACAGTTATTCATGGTCTGTTAATACTGTTTGTTATTTTTTTTGGAGTATGCCTAGTATTTATGCTAATACGATGCTGCTTAAGTTGTGCCGCTAAGCAAATGCAAAATAGCTTGTTAACCTCTGTGCAAAGAAACAAAGTGTATAATATGTATGTTAAAATAGCGGAAGGTAAAGAGAAAGAAAAATTAGAAGTTAAAAGGCTCATGGCTATAAATATCTAACATGTTGGGCCAAAAAAAGGCCCAAAAGGGGGGAATGTGGAAATAAGTTTAACCAGGTCTCTTACTTGACAAAGAAGAGAGACAGAGAGAGAGAAAGAGAAGAGAAAAAGATGCTGATGCTATGTTTTCAAAATGTTCTAAGGTAAGGAAAAACCTTCATGCCTTGTTTTGTCTTGATATATTAATCTGTGTGTGCAGGTGTTAACCTCCTCCTATCCGGGAACCAGAAACTGATAGCTGTTCCCAAAACACAATGTGTTTGCTGAATAAGCAAACTGCCTCCGTGTGACAAACGAATGATCAACTTCTTCCTGTTTCTTCAAGGTTGTTTTGTCTGAACCCTGCATCTTTTCTCGCTGTCTAAAGTATAAATACGCTTGTAAACTTATAGAGTTCAGAGTTCCTTTGAGAACCCTCCTTGTGATCACTTGTACAGCTCTAAATAAACCAAGATGGCTCTGTCAATTCTGATACAACCACAATGCGAAGTTTTATTTCTTCCTCAATTTGGGGCCGTGACTCTGATAGGGATGCCTGGAGTGATTGGTTGAGATATGGACTGTCTCCTCACTGATGCCCCGGCACCAAACTAAGGTAAGAGACCTTTTGAAATCTCTATTGGGGCTTTTCAGTGAGAGACTGCCTGTGTGTCTGCCTGTTCGCTGCTTGAGGCTTACCCTATCCAACCCTTTTGTTGCCAGAATGGTCAGACCCACTATGTAGGTAGGAACTGTGAGTAGAAAAGAGTTTGAAACTGTGTTGCTGTTGTCAGTGAATGTGTTTCCCCGTGTGAATTGAGTTAAGTTCTGTAAAGAACTATGAGGTCTTTCTGAAGTTAGGAGTGGAAACCTTGTGCAGCCGCCCTGAGGACGCCAGACTTGTTCTGCCTGCTCTTCGAAAGCAAGGGTGCAAGGTGGAAACTCTTAGACTGAAGCTACCCTGGGGGTCTTCAAGAGGAGGTTAGATAGTCATCTGGCTGGGGTCATCTGAACCCAGCACTCTTTCCTGCCTATGCAGGGGGTCGGACTCGATGATCTATTGAGGTCCCTTCCGACCCTAGCATCTATGAATCTATGAAGGAGATCAGGGTTGCGTGACAAATTTTCCCTACCCCCACTCTCATGAATGAGCCGTGTCTAACAGTGAGTAACTGCATTGTGTGCTGTTTCTGCGGAGTCTTGTCTTTGGACACTAGCCAATTCTGATACAACCACAACACGAAGTTTGATTTCTTCCACAGGAAGGTATACAACTAACCAGTCAGCTGTCCTTGAGAAATCCTGGAGTCAGGCAGGGCTGTTAAAGGAATCATGCTGATGCTCAAGTAATAAAAAAATATAAGTACCCTTGCTCTTACTTTCTGTAGGGTTGTACAACTGGATTTAGAAACATACTTCATACATGTATGTGATCATTGGAAAAATAGTTTCTGTGAACATGAGGGTTCATTCAGGATATGTTACACAAAGAATATCAAACAGAGTGCTCTTTACGGACGACAATTTCAATAACAAGACAAATTTCACTGGAACATCAGAATTTTAATATTTTTATAGTAGTAAGTTATTTAAAGACAAGTCTATTCCTTATTTGAAACTAGTTATAACTGTTTTACATCATTCAATCAAAGTGCTTTCCAAAGGAGGTCAGTATCATTATTCCCATTTCACAGATAGGGAAACTGAGGCACAGAGTAGTATCATGACACACCCAAAGCCATCTCACAGGCTAGTGGCAGAACTTACAATAGAAACTGGGTATCCTGGGTCTTAGGCCACTGCCTTTCCTGTTCATTGCTACAGACAAGTTTGTATACAGATACAAATATTAGCTTATTACAACTCATTTAATGTGTTGGCCAAGCAACAGTTTTCACTCACAAAATTAGACAAATTTAACGTATTCCCTTTAAAAAGCATTGGTATTTGACTAAATTATTTAGACCAGGGGCACTAGACATCCAGCCTGTAAGGGGAAGAGGCAGGGATTCTGGCAGTGAGGCAAGCAGCAGCAACCTCCATTTGTCCCTGAACTGAGACAGTAGCAAGGAGTAACATCACCATTGCTTGCCCTGCCACTGAAATCATGGGTACAGTGGGGACTTGTTTTGGCAGAGGTGTGAGGCAAGTGATGGCAATGCTAACCCCTTTGCCTGCCTGAGCCAACACTGCGACTCAGGTAGCTATAGGATTAAATGCCACTGCCACTTGTCTCATCCATGGAGGTGGATCTGGATTTTGCCCATGAGTCCAAGTGGAAGAACTTGATACCCCCAGCAACAACGGTTTATACTTTGGATTTTGCTGAGTACAATTTTACAAAAGCATCTATGTCAGATTTAAGAATTCCTTAGTAGAAATCAAGTTTCACAGTTAAAGGCCTGGGACAGAATATTTCTTTAAAACATTAAAAAACCCAAATGACCAAGTCATCCATTCAGATCTTTATAGTAGGTGTTCAGAAAAAAGGATAATTTAAAACTGCCAAGCTAATCACATGGACTTGTAAGACTACAAAAGCAAATTCATTTCAATCCTTTGTCTCTTCAGCCCAAGGAGAAGAGAGGGAGCAACTAATGGCCTTTCAGTGCAACTTCCATTCTTTATTGCTTGAATATGATCAACTGGCTTTGAAGAAAATCTCAAAGGCCTCTTTAGAAGTCTACTGATCAAGGTATGGAAGAGAAGCTTAAGTCCAAGAGAGAGAAGAGAGAGGAACCGCAATCTCCAGACTGGCTGCAGGACTGCATTGACTAGGGGAATTTTGAAAACACATGATAGATCTGTTGCCCTAATTATATCATCAAGTTATTCTCCCTCAAATAATTCCATGTTTCATCAGGCCAAATCCACATTTTTCATATTATAGCAGAAAAAAGCAAGAAGTACATGTTTTAAACAATGTTGCCATTTTTATTTAAAAGGCTGATGTTCTATACAATAAGGCTTTCTCCTCACAGTTTGGAGCCAAGCTGGGACACCAATTTTTCCAATCTTAGTGCTAATGACATGTTTCCTTTAATCCTCAGTTTTCCTGACATAAAAGCCATGGTTGGCTTTAACTTGCCTACAAAGAAGGGAATAAAAATATCAGCATGGAAAACGTATGCAAATCCTCTCTCCACAAAAACATCCCCCCTCTCCCTACACATCAATAACAACATTTACAAAAACTGAAGTCTACCAAAGCTGTTGAGAGCTCCCTTTAATGTATCTAGGTGATTTTTAGCCATGGTAAGAAGGTCAAATTATGCTGCTCTTTGATTAAATGTTTTCCGCTCTCTGGGGCCAATTTAGCAACAGGTTCAGTACGTGTGCAAAATTAATAAAACCTGATTCAGCAGAGCACTTAAACAATATTTGTTTGGGGAGTTTTCCTTCATCCACCCATTTCTATAGTGTTTTTTTTTGTGGAATTTATAACTATGACTGATTTATTTAAATAATGGACAACTCTGCAAATGATTCATTTACACTTCTCTTCTGTTTTGAAGATATGCTAGGATCAAACTAACATTTACATTTTTTTCCTCTTCCAAACAAGCTCAACATTGTCCCCACAGAAACACACATGCTTGCAAGTCTGCATCCAGCCCATGATTCCAAAAAAGCTCAGCAGAACCCAATCAACGAAACTAACTTATAGGCAAGTGCTGAAACACTTGATGTAAGTGCATCTGAACAAGCAATCATTTGTGTATTTTCTGGATGTAGTATATTCTGCAAGCCTTAAGTGTACACAATTCAGAGAGATTATTTAAACAAGAGAGGCACAAACAAAGATCAATAGGTTAGTTGGCTCTTTCTGAAACATCTAAAGGGTTGGGAAGGAAAAGGAAGACTTGTAAGTAGATGTTAAAATAATGGTAGTTCCACCCTTTATATATTCTCAGTTCAGTAGTATAAAGGTCAGGAAAGATTTGGGGAGTAATATTGTACTTAGCCACCAAAACCCAAAGACTTCTAGTCACATATCTACAATGAAAGGAACCTCTAATGATCAGTGAATCACAGAAATAACTCTAGCTACTACCCACCTGTGAACATTTTCACAAAGTCATTGCTGGACATGCTCATAATTACATCAGCTTTCACAGGAGGCTCTCCAGACCCTGTGTTCCCACCTTTGTTTTTAAGATCAATGTACCAAGTTCCTCCCTCTTCACCTACATAGAAGGCAATGGAAACAAGTTACAGCACCTTAGGTAAGAGTCACACTGTCTGCAAGATGAGCATTCATGTCAGTGTGGAAAAAGATAGCAGTTTTGATAGCAGTTTTCATAAACTGCTAAGTTTTTTTTAAACAGTTTTGTGTTGCATAAACTAAGAAGTTCCACATCCTCCTCCATCACATGGAAGATGTCAAGCACAAGTCATCATTTTTCACTGCACCTTTGGATAAGCCATGAAAACACAAAATGAATTTTACTGTAAGCTTATGCATATTGGGATTCAACAAAAGAACCTCCTCCTTACCAGATAACTCAAAAAGAAAGACACCTTGGGTGGATTTTACAACATCTTCATTAATTATTCCCTCAATAATTTTAAATGTTTCTGCAACAGACCCCGAAGGCTTAGCTGTACTTGTTTCTAAGCTAATCTGGCTCCCCTCCGGTCCTGTATGCTTGGCTCCATCTGCTTTCTTCTCCTCTCTGAATCCTGAGGAAGCACCTAAAAATGTACAAAGTGCTAAGTACATGCTTTATTATACTTTATCTCTAGAAATCTGCTTAGACAAGTATATATAATGTATTTTAAAATACCAGCAATGTTCTAGATCATGGGCAGTCAACCTCTGGTCTACGAGCAAGATCCAGACCACAGAGCCATGTCATCCAGCCCATGGGGCTCCCTACAGGTCCAGAAATTTGGTGGTGGGGAAAGGCGGCAGTATTAATTGCAACTCCCCTGCTACCAAATTTCTAGACCTCTGAGGAGGCTCCAAGGGCCAGGTAACATAGTCCTGTACTTAAGATCAGGCTGACGCACGGCCAGATCTGGGTGTGTAGTGATAGCTGGGACATGGCTGGATTCAGTGTGCAGGATTGGGATGATGTGCAGCTGGATCTGGAGCACGGGGTTTATATCCATGGCCCAACCCCACCTGCTGACTCTGCAGGGGATGCATTCTGCAGACTGACCCTGTGCCTCTCATCCAGCCCCTGGGGCCAGCACCACTGCTCCAGATGTTAAGACTGGCAGCTGATCAAGTCTAGGCTTACTGTATTTCCAGTTCCAAAAAAAGAGGACACCTGTTGCGCGTGTGGGGGAGGGTAGTATATGATTGTGAGGGGCAGTGATGACAATGCCCTGGCCCTGCCCATTCCATTGTCCCTCACTCCCAAGCCACAGCCCTCCCAGTCCTGCTGCTGCCCCTCACTCCTAACATTCAATGCTCTGCCCCACACTCCAGACCCACAGTTGGCTCCCTGCCCCTCACCTCCAAGCTGCAGCCCCCTGCTCCCTTTGTTTCCTGGCTGCCCACCCCTGCAATCTTTTTCCCCCACAGTGGGCTGCAGCGTACAACCCAGCCCCCTCCATAAGTTGCAGTCCCATACCCCATGGTGATCAGATGCTGCTGCAAGAGAAATAGGTAAAAAGATGCAGGTGTTAGGATCCTGGGGGTGCCTTCTCTGCTGTGGCAAAGAAACTAAACTGAACTTGGAACAGGCTGGGACCCTGCAAACATCTCTTCTGCCTCCCCTACCCTGCTGCTGCTCAGGGGCCCAGGCACCTCCCTCTCCCTCCCACCCTCCACTCCCTCCAGACAGCTGAGCTGATGAAATCCGGGACATTTGATCGAATTTAAAAAACCCACCCTGGAGAGAGATCGGAGGATCCAAAAAGAGGACATGTCAGGGAAAACCCTGAGGTATGGTAACCCTAATCAAATTGATTTCCTCAAATCCACAGACTTTGCTAATTTAGAACCGAGGTGAGGAAAAAGTACATCGTTGGTCAGAGTATAATACTCAGAAGAAAGCTAAGTAACAGTGGCAGTGATTCTTTGGTCAGTCATGTTCCTTTCATATTAACCTCCCAATTCCTTCAATATGCATACACACATTCACAAAAGAGAAAGTTGGACATTTAACTGAATTTGTTATTGACCTCTGGTCTTTTCACAAGTGATTATAACCTCTTTCATACAATTTCACATCAATTATTTGAAAGTGTGCAACATGTTTCTATTGAGTTAATTATTTAGAAGATATCAGTAGATCCACTATCCTACCACACTGATTGTCAACTTTGATTAGAAGATGTGTATGAGTTTTAACCTTAGGTTGTGTAGTTTGTCAAAAAACATTTAAAAGATTGGTTCTGAAATTGTGGGTAAAATGACCAAAATAGCTCAGAATATCCTAGCAAGCGATTACTTCTTACATGCTGTTAATAATAAAAAGTTTGTGTTTTTAAAAAAAAATTGATATGACATATTGCCTCTGAAACCTGTAGTTTAAATTGACTTGACCAACCGCAGTTACATTGTCTATAACAGAGCCAGGGAAAGAATCCATCTCATCTAGGACCCAGGACACAACATTAATCACAAGACCACTCTGTAGAACAAATGATACCCAATCATAACTTTAAAGACTGTACGAGTCACATGTGTGTTGGTGCTTCATGAAAGGAGATGTAGAAGAGAAACCCCATTTAGCACACAGCATTTATAATTACAGTTTTGGGTTAATCTTTCAAAAACTTACACCACAGTCTCTCAGAGATTTGATTCTGCTAGAGGACAGACATCAGTTTTATTCAAAGCTCAGCCAGAGGTGACCTTTTAAATCAATGTCTCAGCTCCCTAGTTAGAGGTGAAGATACGTGAAGGTGAGTTGTAAGCAAGTCCTTGCTTAATGAGAGGTTTGTGAACCATGCAATTATCACAGTGGAAGAGGACATAGTCTCTCAGGCTTCTTGTTCAGTACATTCTCCTAAACCAAATAGTGTTCTGGAGTACAAAAGTAGTTACTGATATGTCTCATCCTTTCTTCCTCCTGTACAATACACCTGCCCACATTGTCATGGCTGAATTTGGGCACTTATCTGCCATTAACTAGAATGGCAGTTTTCCAAGAAAAGGGATATACAGTAACATTTTCCCAAATGGGGTTTTAAATTCAGAAGAAGGAAATTTACACCTACATTAATTTGGACATTGAAGGATGCTAAACTTTTTAATATAAAAAGGGAACAAATTAACCAACAGGGACTGCATATGACTTCTGAAAAGTACACTTTTTATATTGAAATCTTTTTCTAGGAACACTTGGTGATGACCATAATACCCTCAAAAAATTGTAAGGTAGGCCCTCAAAGAGTACTTTTAACTTTTCCTTTTTAAATGACTTTACTGTTTTTGTACCACATTGGTTTGAAGGTCCTGTGCAAGGCAAAATTCTTTTCCTTACCCTAATAAGGGGAAGCCTCTCCCAGTGCCTTCAAAAATAACACATACCGACTGAGAAACAAGCTTTTACTGAGTAGTTTAAATCGAGACCAAATTCTTGAGAAGAGATGCAATAACCTTAATTTTTCAATTTCATCCTTGGAAATTATGTTCAATTGAGTGAATTCAACATGTTTAATACATTTCTTACCCTGGGCTTCCATTTTCATAGCTTGAGTATCAAGATCTTCATCTAAAAAATAATCTGGTATCACTGGGTGACCTGAAATTCCAAAATAAATTCAAAATGAGTTAGCAAGGGTGAAGGGCAAAAAATCAGATCTCTATCACAGTTGAATAGAATCTAGGAAAAATATAACTTTAGGGACACTGAAGTCAATAAAGCAAAGTAAAGCTATATACCTGGTATATTTTTTTCAGAAAGATTTGGTTAGTCTTGCACCACTTTAGAAAGGACAAAAACCAGAACTGGAGCATTATAAAGTTGAGAGGGAAACTCCCACATTAAAAGTATGAAAAATGGCAGAAAACAAGTCGTCACTGGCTGATAAAAATGACATTGCTTAAGTGATACAAAGACATTTTTCTTTGGTTAACTTATGTTTAACTTGGCAGAAGTTTTATGAGTAGAGGTCTAGTAGGACTGGAGCCACTGTTTCCAAGAAGGCAAATTCAAAAGAAGACAACCAGGCAATGGGCCCAACTTAACATCTCTGGTCATAGCAGAAGACTAGGCTATAATCATCATTATAGATTAACTACCTATATCCCAGACCTCCCATACTGAGTTTATTTCTTTTCTTAAAATCTGTTTACCTGGTGCAACTGCATATACATCAAAATTCTTGATTCCTTCTTTTTTTAATAGATGCTCATCAATAACGAAGTTTCCCGTGAAACTTTTTGGTTTTGTTAAAATACAGTATGCAGCATCTGCAACAATATCAGTTTTTCTGCACTGCTTCTCCACTCCAGGTCCTCCCAGCATATCCATTGCAGCTGTATATATGGCTAGAATGTTTAAGGGGGGAAAAAATATGAAGGTCAATAACAAGGGTTTAACATTCCTTTCCATGAAATGAGCATGCAAAAAACAAACAAACGCTGCACTGAGGAATAAAGAATAACAAAACCAACAACTCACTTTGGATTGAGGTCATAGGTTAATAACAAGGGAACTGGAAGGGGACACCAAGCAGAGGACACTGGCCAGCACCCACTACTCCCTGAATGAGTCAAGGGAGCCTGTAGATGCTGATCAGTGAAATTCTGCCCAGAGACACGAATGGAGGAGTGACGGGAAGACAGCTCCACACACACCTGGTTTTCCTCTGGCTGGAGCCTCTTTCCTAGTTTTATAGATGGTCAGTTTGGCCAGAACGAGAGGTCGGTCCCAGGGCTTCACTGGGCTGCAGACGGGAGGTGCATAACAAAAAAAGGTGTGGATAGAAGTGCAGCCAAAACCTCAGCATGAAGTTCTGGAGGAGTCAGAAGAGGGACTGCAACCTGGAGCACTTGAGGTAGGTGTGGACCAGGGTCTCCCTCCATTGGCAAGAGAGGCAAGTGTCAGGGGTGTCCGTAAAGCACACCAGATGCACACCCATGGCAATGGCTCCATGGAGGAACCACCAGATACGGTCCCAGGTGGCTCGTGGTACCAAGGTGGAATGCAGACTTGTTCACTGGGGATCCTTGCCCCCGCCCTCACCCTAGGGTGTCCCAAGGGGTGGAACGCAAGGACAGGATGAATTGTGCAGAACATGTGCATGTAGAGCTGGCAGTGGTGGGCTGTTCAAAAGTAGGCCAGCTTGATATACCCCAGCCTGCTGTGCAGCCTGCCAAGGTAGCAGCCCCACAACCAGCTCTGGAGGGCTGGGGCATACCAGGGAACAGGAACTGCCCTTGAGCAGGACTTGGTTGATGTAGGTGAGGGTAGTGAGTGGCAGGGCAATTTTTACCTCATGGAGTAAGCAGTGGGGAGCATTCAGTGTGGGCAGCTCCATGCACTGGACCAGTGCAGAGGGATCCACCCACACCCACCTGGTATAGTCCAGGAGGTCTCCAATATGAGTGATGCTGGCCAAAACCACCCTCCATTGCACCTAGGGCACCTCCGTCACCGGCACCACCAGCTGGGGGGGGGGGAGGAGGTGTTCAGCAGGGGCTCAGTGTGGAGGTCGGTGCCCTGGGTGGCCATGTGTGGGGACCTGGAAGTAGAGGCCAGCCTCCAGGCCTTGAGGAAGCCCTGGTAAAAATCCAGCAGCTCCTCCAGGTCTTGCTTGGGGAGACTTTGCAAATAGAAGAGCTACTGGTCATACTGGAAACCTCAGAGGTGGCAAAGGAAGGTGCAGCCAATCATTTACCAAATCACCTGGCTACTGGTACTGTACAGGAGCCTCTACAGGGCCTAAGGCAGAAGGTAAAGATTGGGCTGCAGGGGAAGACCAGGCCCTGGCTGTCATCCTGCAAGGAGAGGCTCAGGACACCTGAAGAAACCCAGTGCCACCCAGCCAGAACCCCAGCACCCACCTCTGGAGACTGGCCAGAAGCTCAAAAGGCATGGCCAGGTTGTTGAAGACCAGAACACGGACAGGACCATTTGGTTGATGACCAGCACCTTCCCACAAAGGGAGACACTGTAGCAGGCCCACCCATGCCTGCAGCCGCTCAGACACCGACCTCTTGCTGGTGCCAGTTTTCTGGTAGGGAGAGGTGACTGGGAGACAAGCAGACCCCTAGATAGAGCAGTAAGCTCGCACTCCATTGGATGCTCTGGTGTGCAGGTGGGAGCAATCCCACCTGCCACCCATCAATCACCATCATGCCAGAGCTCTTGACCCTGGCAGAGAGACTGACTGGCAGGCCTCCACCTACACCAGGTCACCCGGGTCCTGGACAACAAGAAACATGTCATTGGTGTATGCTGACAGGACCAGCCTCATGGCTGGCTTCTCGACCACTAGCCCCATCACCCACTCGTGCAGGAGGCAGAGGAATGGCTCAAGCTCAATGACAGAGCTGGCTTGACAGTGGACAACCTTGACACACTCCCTGCCTGAACAGGATGAAGTCCATTAGCATCTAATTGAGCTTGACTATATGGAGGTGTACAGCACCTGGAGAAACTGCATGAAGCAGGAGCCAAAGCCATATGCCTTCAGCATGCCTGTGAGGTACCTGTGATCCACCCTGTCAAATGCCTTCTCCTGATAAAGGGACAGGAGGGAGAATGACAGGCCATCCATGCAAGCAAGCTGAAGGAGGTCCTACACCAGATACAGACTATTGAAGATGGAGCACCCTGGAACTGTGTATGTCTGATTGGAGTGAATCACATCCACCTACATGGACCTCAGACACAGCAAGATGGCTTTTGCTATGATCTTATAGTCCAGACAGAGAAGCCAGTTCCTCAAGTCACAGGCGTCCCCCATTTTGGGCAGCAGGATCAGGACAGCCATCTTGCATGACAGGAGGAGCTCCCCATCCCCTTTGGATTCAGGCCAGCCCATGGTAAGGTCCAGGCCAAGGCTGTCCCAGGAAGTGCAGTAGAACTCTTATGGTCAGCCCATTGATGCCTTTGTTAGCAGGCATCAGCCAAAGGGTGTCTGAGAGCCTGGCCAGGGCACGAAGAGCTTCCAGCTGGTCCCGGTCACCCATGCTGACCTGCAGCAGTCCCTCCCACAGGACCTGGCAGGCATTGGCATCAGTCAGACACAACAAGAAAAGCTCTGTGTAGAAAGTCTTAGCCCTTTTCTTGCAGCTCACCTGGATCTGTGAGAGAGTGCCATCCTTCGCCAGGAGGCAAGCAATGTACTTAGATTCGTAGATTGTAGGGCCAGATGGGACTTCGGAAGATCATCGGGTCCAGCCCCCTGCACCAAGCAGGAAAGACAACTGGGGTCAGGTGACCCTAGCAAGGTGACCGCCCACTCTCCTCTTGAAGATTTCCAGGGTAGGCGATTGCACCACCTCTGGTACATCCTTCTTCTCCAGGGCACACAAGAAGTGGGAGCGGCAGTCTATCTCCTGAAGGAGTTAAGATGTGTGAGCAGACATATGTCACTGAAGGTGCAGTGGCTGTCCAGAGCTCAGAACTCTTCTTGCCTCTCCTGACACTCTCCATAGCAGGATGGGTTTTCTGGGTCAGCGGCCAGGCTCTTCAGCTCCAGCACTTCGCTCTCAAGCTGTTCTCTAGTGGAACTCCCAGAAGGTGGCCACAAAGCCCACATCCTCCAGCAGGTTGTTGTTAAAGTGCCAGTAGGTTGGCCCTGGACACTTGGACTGCAGTGTAATCCAAGCGTATACAAGCAGTCATAAACATCAGGGCTGGAAGAGACCTCAGAAGATCATTAGGTCCAGCCCCCTGCCCCAAGGACAGGAAGTCAGCTAGGGTCAAAGGATCGCAGCAAGTTAATCATCCAAACGCTTCTTAAAAGGAGTCCAGAGCAGGTGCTTGCACCACTTCTGGAAGGAGTCTATTTCAGGCCTTGGGGACTTGGACAGTAAAGAAGTTTTTCCTTATGTCCAGTCTGAAATGGTCTTGGAGGAGTTTGTGACCACTGGACCTTGCCATCCCTTGGGGCACTCTGGTGAACTGGAGTTCTCCCAGATCCTGATGCACACCCCTGATGTATTTATAGGCTGCCACCAGGTCACCACTGAGCCTGTGCTTTTCCAGGCTGAAAAGTTCCATTGCTCTCAGCCTATCTTCATAAGGCCTATTTTCTTGTCCGCTGATAATGCACATGGGTCTCCTCTGGACTCTCTCAAGCTTCTCACATCCTTCTTGAATTGTGGAGTCCAGAATTGGATGCAGTACTCCAGCTGTGGCCTCACCAGTGCCAAGTACAGTGGGGGGATGACATCCTGAGATTGACTTGAGAAGCATCTATGGATGCAAGCCAGAGTTTGGTTTGCTTTACCAGCTGTGACATCACATTGGTGGCTCATGTTCATCTTGTGGTCAATCATGACCCCCAAGTCTCTTCTGACCATGGTGCTAGCAAGCGTAGTACTGCTGAGCCTATAAGCATGCTGCAGGGTTTTTTTCCCCAAGGTGGAGTACTTTGCATTTGCCAGTATTGAATGTCATCAGGTTTATATCTGCCCACTTTTTGAGCCTATCCAAGTCAGCCTGGATCACCAGCCTATCCTCAGGTGTGGGCGCTCTACCCCAAAGTTTAATGTCATCGGCAAACTTGGTCAGTCCACTTCTGACACCAGTATCCACATTGTTGATAAAGACGTTAAAGAGAACAGGTCCAAGTTCGGAGCCTTGGGGGACACCACTGGTCATGGAGTGCCATGATGATTCACTTTCATTGACCACCACTTTTTGGATCTGGCCTCGACTTACAACTTTGAGTTATAGCAAACGGCATTTATGACCTTTATAAATTTATACGGTGTCAAGGTTCTGACACCGGTTTCGACTTTATGATGCTTGACACAGCTGCGTCCAGCTGGTAAGTCCCTTGTGGTGGAGGGGGAAGAGGGGAGGGAAGAGGTGTGGCAGGGTAGATCAATGCCCCCACAGCAAGGGAGGGATTGGGACTGGGGCAAGCACTGTCCAGCTGGGACGGGGGGGGTGCAGGGAGGGGGTGGGGCGGGTGAGGCCAGGGCTGCACCACACTGTGTTTCATGGCAGGTGGAGGGGGGTATGGGGGGCCTACGGCAAATTATAGGGTGGCTGCAGCCCCCCCATAGCCTCTGCCCTACCTCTCCCCCTCCACCCTGCCTCACCCCAATCTGGAGGCACACTTCCACCCCCATGCACTGCCGCTGCTCGCCCCACCAAGGCTAGGTGGAGGGGCATGGGATGAAGCCACTGCTCATCTGGGAGGCACGGGGAGTCCAAGGTGGCTCCCGTTGCTGCGTGCCACTGTACTAGATAGTGGTCACTAAAGGGGGCCAGCCTAGTGCTAGAGGCATGGGCTTGGGCTGCATTTAGCCTGGACATGAAGATTCAGTCCCACAAGGACTGGCATGCCTGCTGCTCCTCCACCCTGACATAGGTTAAGGTGGTGGTGTCGGGGTGGTGGGCATGCAGTGGTCCAGAATGTGCAGCTCGCCCTTTCTGGAGCACCACGTGCTCTCTAGAATTGTAAAAGTCTTGTAAAAGGTCTGAAAGATAGCCAAGTATCCTGCATCCTAAGGGTTCAGGAAGAAGCTAACCTGATACAACAGAAGAATGGGAAGTACAACAGAAGACCAGCCTGGCTAGACAGTAAGGAGTTGAAACTAAAAAAGAAATCTTACTAAAAGTGGAATCTTGGTCATACTACTAGGGAAGAGTAAGAGTATTGCAACCATATGAGGATAAAAATCAGGAAGACCAAGGCACAATTTGAGATGCAAATAGCAAGAACATAAAAGGCAGTGACAAGGGATTCTACAAGTATATGAAAAGTAAGTAGAAAACCAAAGAAGTCACAGGTCCCTTACAGACAGCACAAAGCAATCTAGTTAAAGATAATGTATGAGAAGGCCAAAGATAATGCCATTTTTTATTTCATTCTAAATTAATCAAGTCAACTACCAGATGATGAGCACAGTGGGCAGCAGAGGCAGGGAGAGAGAAACAACCTAGAACAGTGGAAGAACAGGTTAGGGATTACTTAGAGAAGTTATATACTTTCAAATTGGCAGGGCTAGGTAGGATATACCAGAAGTACTGAAATAATTGCCCCAGGTAATTTCAGAGCCATTGGCTATCCTTTTTAACAGCTTGTGGAGATTAAATGGGTGTTCACCAGGATCTGAGGGAATGTCTGTTCACCAGAGCGCCCCAAGGGATGACAAGATCAAATGGTCACAAACTCCTCAGTGACTGATTCAGGCTGGACATAAGGAAGAACTTCTTTACTGTCCAAGCCCCCAAGGTCTGGAATAGACTGCCACTGGAGGTGGTTCAAGCACCTACTTTGAACGCCTTCAAGACACATTTGGATGTTTATCTTCCTGGGATCCTATGATCCCTGCTGACTTCCTGCCCCTGGGGCAGGGGGCTGGACTCGACCCTCCAGGGTCCCTTCCAGCCCGAATGTCTATGAAATCTATGAAGTGAGGTCCTGGTTAATTGGAAAAGGACAAATACAGTACCCATCTATAAAATAGGGAAGAAGTAGGATCCAGGGCCTGACCTTAATACCTTCAATAGATGGAATTTAGATTGGAGATTGTGAGGAAAGAGAAGAGCCACAGGGAAGTAAGATTACCTCACCAGAACTGCAAGCAGCTGTCCCAGCCCTGAGGCCGCAAAGAACTATGCAGGGCTCATTCTCCACCTGGTGTTTCTGGAGGGGAGGGGGAGTCAGCTGGAACTCTAAGATAAAAAGAGACCTGAAGCAGGCAGAATGGGGACTGCTGACTCAGCCAGAGTCCAAGCCCCCAAGAGACAAGTGAAGGTGCAGAGAGAGCGGCTAAGATCGGGTCTCAGAGAGGTAGCTTTGTGGAGGAAGTTGCCAGAGAAGAAAACCTGGAAGAAGCAGCCCTCAGGGAAACTGAAACTGTAGCAGAGCAGTCCAAAGGTACCATAAAGACAGGATTATAAGGGCAGGAGAAGTCCAAGTTTGTTTTCATTTCTCCTTTTCTTTGGAGTGAGAGAGGAGTACTCCCAGAGACAACAGGATAGCGTGTTTGCAACTATCTTGACAACAGGCCAGTAAAAAAACTGGTTAAAATTCATGTCAGGTCTGTACATTGATCCAAGCCTGGTGAAGGACAACCCGGCTCAGTGGGGCTATTCATTGGTCAGATCTAGAGATATACAAAGTGTTTAGGCTGCTCCGAGGCAGACTGAATGGACTGCTGAATTAACATCCGGTGGAACGGGTGAGGGTGTAGGGGTTGGTGCAGCCCTCACTACACTGAGGCAGACATCAAAAGCAAAAAACATCAAAGCCCGCACATCCCAGCATTTTATTTTTCTCCCTTAACAAGTCGTGGCAGGCAAGATTGTGGACATGCGGGAGAGTCCATCAAGACGTCGTGATGGGCTTCGGCCAACTGGCTGAAGTGATAAAACTGTCTCAGTGTAGAAAATGGAGTGATAAAAAAAGATAAAAACTGCTCAGACAAGGGGCTGGACTTTGGGCGAGAGCCCTCTTTAGGACCGAGAGTAAGAACTTACATGAGTATGAGGGTGGCTAAGCATTGGAACAGGTTACTTAGAGAAGTTGTGGAATCTCCATCCCTGAAAATTTTCAAAAGCAAGTTAGAGAGACACTTGGCTTGGATGGTGGAGATTTCAAAAAGTCATCTTACTTCCATTTGAACTTTAACTTGGAAAAAACTATTTCCCTATGCACATCTTCCCTCTTATAGCAAGAAAGCCTATAGAGCTGATTAGTACCCCCAATTTGTATTTAGTGGAAAACTTCTTCATAAATACAAATGGAGATGAATGGCGAATTATAATTTCCTGGTTCTTTTCTCCTTCTCAAAAGATCAGCAAATGATTTGCCCTTTTCCACTTTTGAGACCTAACCATTTTCCGTAAGCTCTTAACAATAATGGCTAACGGCTTAGATATCTTTTCCCACTAGTTTTGCAAGTATCAAGTTATGAGCCCGTGCTTCATCTTCCTTTCACTATAAAAGTCCTTATAAATCTTTTCCTATATCTCCTTGTGACAGGGGGGCCTCCCGGGGCCGAACTCTGTGGCCCGCCCACCTGTCACCGTGACAGCAGGCCTACTCTGGGCCGAGCTCTTTGTGGCCCGCCCACCTGTCTCTGGGCAACCACCCGCCTATCTTGCCCGCCACGCCTTTGATGATAATGAGTTCAATTGAGATGTTAATTAAGCGGGAGGCTACCCATTGTAATGCCCCGATGCCAAGGGGCGCTCTGTTGCTCCGACCTCCCCTAATACTGCAGCCCAAGCCTCGCAGATGGCATCATGGTGTTCTTCCTCACCGGCCCCCGCACTGGGCCCCAGAATCTTCTATGCAAGACCCCACTATGGTCTTCTCTACTCAGGCGGCCACTCCGCTGTCAACTGGGCTACCTCACCCCCCCGAAGCCTTGTTCCCCTCTCGGGTGTGGTTCCCCCGGAACCTTCGGCTACCTAGCCCTGGCCCACCTCAAGGCCAATCGGGACCCCAGGCCCCCGGCTCTTGGGCATCCCTCGCAGTGGGCCCCTGGCCCTTTTGACCCTCACTGGTCCTGGCCCCAGCATGGGCCAGTCGAGGGGACTCTCCCCTTCGGGCTGGGTCTCTCTAGCCACTCACTGTACTCCTCGGGCCTCACCGTGCCACTACTCCCTTCCTCCTAGGAGCAACCGCGGCACCTCGCCCACATCACTCCCACTCTCGGGGTCTGCCCTCTCTGGGCCCCTCACAATGCTGGCCCTCTCGGCCCTCACAGCGCTGGCCCTCTCAGCCCTCATCCAACTCAGGGGTCACCCACCCTGTGGTGGTGGGAGCTAGGGGTTAAGGCGCCCCAACCCGCCTTTCACCGGGGTGATAACTGGCCTGGCATTTCCTGGGGGCTCCCGCGCCACTGAGAGCCCCACCAGGCCACCCACTCCCAGCAGGGTGCAGTTTCAGGTCATGCCCAGGACCAGGAGCCTCTTGCCAACCCCTTGCAGCTCCCCCTTACCTCCAGGTCGTTCGCAGCAGCCCTAAGGCCAGGCGATGTTGCTGCCTGACCTCCTGCAGCCAAACTGCCTGGTTTATATAAGCCTCAAAATGGCTGCTGCAATCAGGCACCTGGAGGCTGCCAGCTCCAGGCCCTTAAAGTGGCAGGAGCACCCTGTGCTCTGCCACACTCCTCCTAGTTGTGATATATTTTTTGGCTTAGCTGTTCTGATTTTCCCTACATGCTTGTGCTTTTCTTCCATGCTCACCCTTAACAATGGTTCCTTGCTTCCCTTTTTTGATTTTGTATGTCTTTAAAGTGCTCCTGATGCAATCATATTGATCTCTTATTTATTCTTTTTGTTTGAGAGAATGTTGATTTTCTCCACAGGTAGTAAGAAGTCTGATTAAACCGAAGTCAAGAGTTAAAAAATAATTTGCTTCCATTTTAGTGAAGTGGTAAGCTATGGGGAATGAGGTTAATCAAACATATTCACATGAAAGTGGATTTGTTAAGCAATTTCCAGTGTTTTAGATGCCACAAAACTAAATGATTCTTTTATGTTAGGGCACAAACATATTAAATTCATTATCTTTGTATTTTGAGTATAAGCATTTTGAAACAGCTTTATTCAAGAGATTTTTAACCTGCTTGCCTCTCTTTCATATTCCAAGGCACAACAATGGTTTTCAGAGGCAGACAAATTTAACAATATTCAGAAAGCTGCGCCTTATAGTTCTGCTGCTTTTAAAGTAAATTAGGGAAGATGGGCTCATTACTACAAGAAGCTCATTATTTTAGAGAAAAAGTTTAATTATCTTTTGAAAAATATTGCCCTGCAACCTGCAGAAGGCACTTCACAAATAATACAAGTTAATATTGTTGTTCTGGCATCATTTGTAAATGGAATCCCGAGGTTCTATGCAATTCTGTATGTGACAAATTAGCTGCATTTTTAACTCCCTTCTGTGTGCCCAAAAAGTAATCTAAATTACTTATTGTACCACGTAAAATATTTTAACAATGTCAGTGACATTCCAATGCATCACTAAAAAGTAGAACATAACCAAAGCAAACGTATATGTAAAATTGCCTTCTCTGAAGCTGATGTGCTCCAGCTCCTAGGCAAGGTCAGGAATGCCTCTGCCCAACTTTTGTTTTCCCAGGAAATTGATAAAATACACGGGCCTTCCCTTGAATGGCAGACAGCACCAAGGTACAATATAGCACCTATCAAGGTAGGCAGGTCTCAGGAGATTCAGAAGGCTTTAGAACAGGGGTGGGAAAAATCTGGCCCATGGACCAGATTCAGCCTGTGGCGAGTTTTTGTCCAGCCCATAGCAGGTCCCTTGGTCCCCAGGCCCAGGCACAGTCCAGCTGTGGCGCATCCTGCCATCCTGTGGGCACGCAGTGGGGCTGGGGCAGCTCCACAGCTGGACTGCTTTTTTAGGAAGCCAGGGTGGCAGATGGCTCCTTCCAGCTGCCGTTGCCATTGGCCCCAGCCCCGCGGTACTGGCAGGGACCCGTGTGAGCAACCCTGACCCTGTGCACCCCCACACCTGCTCCAGACTCGCCCACCAAGGATCAGCAGCAGCAATGCAGGACAAACTGCTGCTCAGTGACGGGCAAAGCAGCCTCTCCCACTGCTGGCAGTTCCCTGCTGCAGCCACACAGAGCCCGCACCACGTCAAGCTGCCCTGAATCTGTTCTGCGCTGCCACCACTTCCTGCCTTGTGGGGTAGCCCAAAGGAGGTGACAACAGCTGTGTAGACAGCTGCCTAAAAAGGCTGTCCAGCTGCAAAGCCACCCCAGCCCCCAGGGCCTGCAAGATGAACCATGGGCAGGCAGTGTGGGGCAGGCCAGGTTGGGGCTGTGTGTAGGTTCCGGTTGATCTTCTCCCATGGGGGTGAGTCCAGAGCAGGTGCGGGGCAGGGCTGGGGCTACGCATTGTTGGCAGTGATGGAAAGTGGCTGCAGGATGCACGGGCTCTTGACCATTGCAGGGCACGGGCTCACTGGCCTTAGGACGGTGCATGCGGGGAATCCCATGAACACCCCACAATATCCACAAACCCTCTCCTGAAAACCTCACAACCAAAACCGTCCCCCACACAATCACACACCCCAGAAACATTGCGGCCACCCATACTCTTCCCCACACATACCAGTGTGCCTCGGGGAGAGGGTGGAGCTCCACTCACTGCTACGCACATCGCCCCCCACATGCACCCTCTCCCCTCCACACACTCCACAAACCCCATCCCCACACACCCACATATCCCCACAAACACTCACCCCACAAACCCCACCATATCCACCCCCCCCATAAACCCATTCCCACACCCCTCCAGGCTCCCCTACAATATACAAGAGTAAGATCTCGTTTTGAGCGATTATGCAATCACCTCTATATACACCACACAAACCAGGACAAAAATATATATTTTTAATAATCTTAAAAAATGCTATTGTCAATATTTTATTTTTAGTATATAATTTGTTGGGCTTTTTTTCCAGTTCCAAGATGGCAAGCCCCCTTCCCCAACAGAGTACTCCAGGAGGTAAGGGGAGGGACTTCTGGTGGCAAAAGTCAGGGGTTAGGGGGAGGGACTCCCAGTCCCAAGATGGCGACCAGGTGGAGGGGACCTGTCAAGGGGCAGGGCTACCCTTGCGGCTTGTGACAGCTCGTCAAAACCCGTTAAGCAGCCCTCTCCCCAAAGTAACTCCCTGTCCCTACTTTAGAATGAGTAACTCCCCACCCCTGCAGCAGTGGGTGTATAAGGTACACAGACAATTTAATGTCCCCTGGGGAGGAAAGTTACTAAGAATGTGATTTTCCATCTTCTTTAAAAAAACTGAATTGAACACAGCTACAACATCACTTCAACACTACCAAAAGAGTGAAATGACAGTCACACAAAAGGGATGGCCACAAAAATCCTTTAGCAAGTTTACATACCAGTTCCATAGATATCTGAATATAGTGCGAATGGACAGCGAAGTATTGTGTGAGAAGGCAAAAGAACTATCTCCATTCCAATCCCACTTCTTAAACAGATTCCTTGATGGGATTGCCCAAGTTGGTCAATTCATAGATGCAGGGAAGCTTTAGTCATGTTGGACTGTAATTACTCATACACAAAAGACCTAGAAAATAAAGCCTCCACGGCATGCAAGGTATGACAAAGAAAATCCTAGCTTAAAGAGTCTGAAGCTGAGGGCCTCCAGAAGTGAGCTCCAGGCTCCATTCTAGATGCTACCAAGACAGACTCAAGAACCATTCAGACCCCCAAGTTCCAGAAGAAGCTTTGGTACTATCCTAACAGGAATGATCTTTTATTTAAGTGAAATGAAAATAAGAGCTTAGAATAGTGGGAAAAGGAAGTTATCTTTCCTGAATCTGCTTTAAAATCAAAATGTAGAAGAGACCAGAATCAGCAAGGGTAACATCTCTGGGGAGGATGATTCTTCCCTCAGCCACAGGGAATAAATAAAGTCTTTTTATTCAATACTGTAAGAGGGGAAAAAGTAATGACTTGAAACTGCAGTTTACCCTGCCACATCTACCATACTTTGTTCTCTTATGAGAGAAATAACATGATCACTCTGGGGTTCCATCTCTTTTATTTCGTATCCTTTTAACTCAAAACATACCTTTAGACTTTGGAAACTGCATACTTTTCATTAAGAATTATGTTTAACCAAGTTAGCTACTGTCATGTGGTCTAAGCTTACTACAAAAAATTGCAGTATTAAGCAGAAAAATCCTCGCATGAAAACATGGACCCACAAGTTGTCTTTCAAGATCTGTTCCAAAGAAGCCTGACAGGACCAGATGCCATCTCTGTGGCACCTATGCTTTGGTTAAAACAGAGGACCTCAGCCTCCAACACTGTGCCATGTGGAAAACTTACCACTCTCATATTTACAAACACAATTTAAACTATAAAATTAGGAAAATTATTTCAACCGCTTATCGTCTTAATGGCAGTTGATCAGAGCGTTCTCAGGATGCAGGGCGCGAGAGAGATTTGCAGCCACACCTTTCTGGGCTTGCCTGGTTCACAGATATAACATCAAAGATGTAAACTGACAGCAAAATGTGTTTCTTTTGTAGCTTTCTATTGACAGTTAGCCTTCTGCGTTTTGTCTGGCTGAAGTTTAAAGATTTTTTTTTATTTCCTAGTATCTTTTGCAGTACACGATTTGAAGCTTTTAAAATACACTTTTGAAACAGATGGAAATGTTACTTAGTTCCTTCATAATGGAAAAGCATGCACAACATGTGTAATGACTGCTTTCATGTTTTACATTCATTCTAAGATAGTACCAAAGGCTTTTTTCAAGCTGAACTTAGAAGTAATTACCTTTTTTTTTTTTTTTTTAAATTATTATTAATTTTATGTATTCCAGGCCAAACTAGCCAAAACAAATTCCAAATCCGAGGATCCAGAACCATAAGAGGCCCTACTACTGGCAAACGTCCTCCATCCCCATCTGGAGCTTCAGATGTTTCCAAAACTTTTGGCGGGCATCCTACTTGCAGGATGCTCCCCGAGTTTTGCTTGCCCTTAGCCGTAAGGCCCCAGGGGCAATTCAGAAGTAGTTATATCACATAATCAGAGGTTGGCAACCTTTCACTAATGCAGGCCACAGCTTGTGACCCAGCCAGTACCATGGGCCATCATTCTCCCCCTTGGCTGCTCCAGTGATGATGCGTAGATGACATAGCGAGGAAGAGCAGCCCTTTATGAAGACCAGAGAAACTGAGATGCAGCAGCTAGAGGTGATTGACATGCCATTAGCAAAACACAGACCAGATCAAAGAGCTGCGGATAAGCAGGATTTAGTACAATACAGCCTAGATCAGACCTTTGCAATCCCTTTGCAGACCTGATCTGGCCCATTAATACTTCTATAATGTCATCTACGGACAAAGGCAACAAAGTAAGGAAAAAGAAAAGTTTAAGTAAAACATTAAGAAAGGGTCACTAAGCTGATCAGTATACAAGTGTCTTCAGTCAAATGAGAGATATGAATCAACTGGAGGATACATTCTGGTTGTCACACAGGCATTCACCGTTAATAGTCTACACAACCAGCCACTCAGTCCAGGCCTCACTGACCTATCAATTTAGAAAGACAGGGGACCCAGACAACAGACCCTTTTTATGAAATAAAAAAGCACAGAACATGGGAGGGAGAATAAAATAGCTAGTCTCCTGATTTTAATCTATTTTCACAGATCTGCCTCAGAACACACCTAAAGCCTAGTTCAAGTCAAAAAACACATGCAAATTGGAGGTTTAAAGAGAAAAAGAGATGGAAAGACAAACCTTTTAGCATCTTAAAAATAAAATTACCTGTTTTAGGCCATAAAGCATTGACTGCAACTTCTCCTCTGAATTCTTCCGCCATCCCCAGGACACACATGGACATACCATACTTAGAAATGGTGTAAGCTAAGCAAGAAAACCCAGCAGAATTTTGTTAAGTGAGGTATGAATTCAATGTCTGTGTTGAGATACAAATTTCATTAGTTATACTATACCAAGGAGAGGAGAATTGATTTAAAAGAAGTTTCTCAAGAGAGAGCAGCCTAAATGAGGCAAGATCTGATGAAGCAAAAGGTTTGCACTGAACTTTTTATTAACTAATCTTATGGTTTGCCATTTATTATTTCACCTACAAACTTGCGAACTCAAACTTTTAACCAAAATTCCAGTTTCATTGTACATTAAAAAAAACAGTTTTACAATTCTTTGACATGAAAAGTTTTGAACATCACAAATGACAGACCTGTCAAACTGTTCCATACTTTTAGGGTTTGTTACCTGATACCAGCCCAGATAACTAGAAAATGGTGCTTCCTTATTCTTATCAAAGAAATCATGGGTCAGTTTTATCTTGCTCATCTCTTTCTTTGAATAACAGCCACTACTACAATTTACTGCATTCACATAATTTTATGAAACAAACTTTCCTCATCAGAAAAAGCCAAGTAATGAAAACAGTTTCAGTTTCAAGGAAAAGAAAGAAAGATTTAATCTCACAAATAGGAGGGGGAGGGACAGGTTCAGAGTTTTGAAACTAAAAAATATCCAAATCTAATATCAATGTTTTTGTTTACCAAGTGAAGATACCTTTGTTAGTACACAAATCTGAAACAATACTTTGAGAAAGGGAGTCAAAATCAAAATTGACTGTTTAAGTGAATGTGTGGCCAGGGACACTCCTGCAGCTGGGGAACCCCATCAGCTGTTCATAGGATGATGCTTGGAGCTTCCGGGGTTACCCAGACAGTTTGTTACACCAATTATGTTAGGGTCTCAATAATAATTCTCTCCTTTTTCCTCTCCCCCACAAATATAATCCTTTCCTGAACCACAATGAGACACACTTTCAGGAAGCGTGAAAAAGCCTGGATGACTCAAATCAGGGGTGGGCAATTATTTGGACTGGAGGGTGGATGGGATGGGGCTATGGGTGGGAAGCAGCATTGGGGAGCGGGACGGAAGGCCAGGGTCAGGGCTGGGGTCAGGATTGCAGGGCTGTGATATCACAGGGCTGGGGACCGAGGAAGAGCTGCAATCTGCTCCTTGCACACCCCTGTGGCGGGTGCCATTTCTGTGGGAGGGGCCATGGAGAACTGGAGGGCAGGGGAGTGTGTGGACAAGGCATGCTTAGCCAGGCAGATGGGACAGGGCCATGGACGGGTGGGGAACAGTATCCAGAAGCAGGATGGGTGGGCAGGGCCGAGGCTTGGGATCAGGATTGTCGGTCTGTGACAATGCCGGGCTGGGATTGCAGGACAATGACAGCACAAGGCTGGGACCCGGGCCCGGGGCAGAGCTGCAATCTGCACCCAGCATGACCTGTCCCATGGAACTGGTCCCTGTTGCAGGGATGTGTGGGCAGAATATCGTTGCTCTGCTCCACGCCCTAGCCCTGACCCTGCCTTGTCACAGCCCCAAGATCCCAGCTCTGGCCACTCATCCCGCTCCCTTATGCCACTCTCCACCTGCCTGCAGCACCATCCCATCCGGGTGGACATGCCCTGCCTGCGTGGGTCCTGGGCTCCATGTCTGATGCCTCTGGCTGCTCTGTCTGGTGCCCTGGCAGTGGGTGTGGGGTGGATGGGCTGGGGTGCCTGAGCAATGGGGCCAGATCCAGAGGTGGAAACTGGCTGTAGCAGCTGGAAAGAACTACTGCTGCAGTGGCTGCCGAGAAGCAAGTCCAGACATCACGCTGCCCCAGCCCTATTGCATGCCCCAGGGGCAGCAGGACCAGCTGCATGCACCACAGCCTGGGCTGCCCCCTGCATGTGAGATGGGCAGGGCTGAGGGACCTGCCATGGGCCAAAAAATCTTGGGTGGACCAGATCCAGCCTACAGGCCATATTTTGCCCACCCTTGACTCAGACCAATTTGTACCTGCAGCTGAATGAGGGGCTTGGCATATAGGCACACCACTCATACATCTTTCATAAATGCTAGTTAACTTAAAAATAAAATAATGGAGCACTACATACCACAGTGATTTTTGAACCAGATGGGATTCAGATTAAGTGGGGGGCTGATGTTAAGGATGTGAGCTATTTTACTGTTTTTTAAGAAAGGAAGGCATAATTTAGACCTAAAAAGAAATGAAACAAAGACAAATTAGACAAGTTAACAGTAGTCAGGAACTTCCGTTGTACACATTTTAACGTTTTTGGCAAAACCACCACATTAGAGGAATTAATAAAATACATGTTTTATAACAATGAAAGCTGCACCCTGATCTCATTTGCCTAGCCCAGTGATTTGCAACCTTTTCAGGGTCAAGGCACCCTACCACCACTTTTTTGAATGTAGCAGCACCCCTGCCTGAGAACCACTATTGGTTACCCAAGTCCTTCTTAGTCAGCTGCTGCAGTCAGGAAGGACTGTGAACCCTTGATGAAACTGTGCTAGGCTGCACAGCCAGCCCAGGGAGGGCTGCGCCATTCGCATGTGCTTCTCCTGCATTAGGACTCTGATCAGCCTAAAATAGGCAAAAGATGCCTTGGGCCGTACAGCTCTTCCTAGTCCAGCACCCGCAACACTCCTCCCAGAAACAGGAGACAGGACAGTTTCACCTGCACCTCTTTTCAAGAAGAGCATGGGGGAGGACAGACCAGAAAGAGTTGCATAGCATGAAGCAGCTTTGCTGCCTGCTGATTAGACAGACCTAAGGCAAGGGGAGTGGGAGGCAGTTTTGCTTGGCCACTGCCACCACAACATCCCTAAAGGGAACCCAAAGGATCCCGGTTGAGAACAGCTGGCCTAACTCCTGCTTTTGTATTAGATTAATACACAGCCCACAAAGAAGCTACACAATGATACCTTATATAATGTATAAGTCTTCCTTCCTTCCTAGTATTGAAGCATGAATATTAGGCAAGATTTTTCAAAATAGCACATAATCAAGAACCAGGGTGGATAATAATCAACAATTAAAAAAAAAAAGAAGAAAATAATCAGATTTTTAAGATTTAAATGAGATTTTTTTTTCACATTTTTTTGTTAAGATACTTTTTGAAAAAAAATAAACCTATATAGCTTTAAGATATCATCATGGAATAGGGATTATAACTTCTAATCATATACTACTTGAGACAATATATTCATGTAACCTTTTTAGAAGTTTTATAAATAGGTCACAGGCCATGGACTATATTATAGGCCAGAGGCTCCTCTATATATTAGTAAAGATTAAAGAAAACCACTCTACCCAATGGGACTCAGTGCTCAGTCCAGAACAGGGGTGGTCAACCAGGGGTATTTAGAAAGGCTGTAGGGGTTATGCGCGGGCAGGCAGGCAGGCACGCAGGGACGGAGCGTGTCCTGGGACATAGTGGTGAGGTCTCCCCTGGTGCGTTCCCATACTTTTCTTCTTACTGGGCAGGAAGGGGGGTGGGGCAGCGGCACGTGTGCTGGGCACCTCCGGCCCCACCTGGTACACCACAGTGCCTCCCTGCCCCACATCTCAGCTCACTCTCTGTGCCCGCCTCTAGGAGCAAAGCCAGAGGGCGAGGGCAGCAGTGCCCCTCTGCAAGCCACACACACACTGCAGTAGCCACCACTGCCACAGTCACTACCCTGCACCACTGCTGCACCCCGCGACACTCTCTCACAGCCGGTCAGACATGTAGCTCTGCGGGCTGGTGATAGGCAGCATGACCCCATCGCCAGCTTGCAGAGCTGCATGTGCAACCGGCTGTGAGAAAGTGGTACAGGGCACAGCAGCGATGGCCACCGCATGCGAGCCCACGCCAACCATTCAGGGGTGCATGTGTGGCCCGTAGAGGGGCACCACTGCCCTTGCCCCCCGGCCCTGCTTATGGGAGTGGGCACAAAGACACCCCGCCCCCCATTCTCGATCTGGCCCCACCCATTCCTCCCCCCCACACACACACACACTTATCTGCTGTTGGAGGGAGGTGTCTATGTCTGCATCTGCATGTGTGTGTGTGCATGCCTTTCCCCTGCCTGCCTGGCAGCAGTAGGCACATGGCATCACGTGGCTTTTGGGGCAGTGGCAGCAGGGTGCAGAGCCCAGCCTGCAGTAGCATCTGCCTCCACCCCATGCACAGATCTGGGGGGCCCATGCCCCCTGGGCCTCCACCAGGGTGCACACAGCAGCAGGAGCTGCCCCCTTGCCTACACTCCCTGGAGGAACCGCTCTCACAACGCCTTCCTGCACTCTGCCCCAGCTGTGTAGCACCTGCTCCTGCCCCAACCCCAGCCCACTCCCTCCCTCACCATGGGGGCTTCGATCACTCCCCCCACCTTAAAAACAAGAGAAAAATATAAAGGTGTACACGAGCTGAAATTTTGAGGCACCTGTTAAAAAAGGTTGAAAACCCCTGGTCTAGAAGATCCTATTTAAGCATCTCTGTGATGCTTAGTTTCAGTTCTCAAATTGTGGATCTGTCTCTCCAGAGATAACATCCTTGTTAACTTCAGCATATGGAGATGAGAGGTAACAGACCTGATTACCTACCCATCATCCCTATTCTCTCTGCAAGTTTGTGTACAGTCAAGCCCTTAACCTTTCTCTAAAAGTGCAAAGTTTCAAGAAGTTAAATGAATAAATGACTGTTGGGAGTGGAGTAGATCTGGGCAAGGAGGAGTCTGGAGATGCATGCAAGGAAGGAGGGGCAGGAGACACAAAAGAGAAACATTTATTCCAGAAGTCTTGAGGGATAATTTTCTGAGTATAGCCTCTCCACTGATTAGAGATCTAGTGAGGGAATGGTATGGTAGAAGGGAAAATCTATCATGGCAGCAGGCTTGCCAGGCCATAGGAGAGACTCTGTTTGGGAATATTTTAATTAAGTTCCTCTACCTGTGGGTAAGACAGGCATGCGTGCAAAATGCAAACAGTGCAACAAAGAAATGCAAGGCCTGGTTGCCAGAATGAAACAACATCATGACAAGTGCTTTCTCTCAGGAGGAAGCTGCTTTGAAGAGGATGGATGGAATATGTCTGAACATGCAGGATTTTCAGGTTAGTAAAATTTCTTATTTCATAATTCTTTCTTAAAGCCCACCTGTCTTCCCTGTCCATATCTTTTGGGTGGACTTCTAGACTACCTGAATTATCATAAGAATGTTTGAACAAAAATATTGTTGTTACTTTATGGAACTATCATACTTTGAATACAGTTGTGATATAAAATAATGGCTGAAATAGGCAGATCTTCCTTTTACAGTTTCACTTCTAAAGTAGTACTGAGTGCAATGAGAAATACTAAAGGAGCAGTACTGTAGTGACTGCATTGACTTCTTTTGTTCAGGAGGATCCATCCTCAGCATACAGGATTCTGACTATCCATCTTCAACATCATCATCACTGTCTACAGTTTCAGAGTTATTTGCTAATAATACCAGTGTTCCAGTCAAATGCGTGTCACATGGTATATCACCTGTAGCCAAAAGGGAAAAAAAAATCTCCATCATCCAGAACAACCATAAATAAATTTGTAATAAGCACCAGCAGATTACAGCAAGAGGCAATTGATGAAAAAAATTGCTTGGTATGTTTATGCATCAAACTCTCCTTTCCATACGATTGAGACCACACATTTCATTGACGTGGTTCAGTCATTACGACCAGTATATAGTCCACCTAACAGAGCAACCAGAGCGGGCAAATTGCTAGATCAAGTGTATGAGAAAGAAATTGAACACTGTGCAAAAAGTCCAGAGAGGAAAACTGTTAATTTCAGTCTTGATGGGTGGAGCAATGTCCACAATGATCCAGTAAGATGTGCTTGAGTGGCAACAGAATAAGGGACTGTATCTTACAGAAACAAACTGATACATCAGGAAATACACACACAGCAGAATACTTACAAGAAGTAGCAGTAACAGCTATAACAAACTGTGAAAAAGAATTCAAATATCTAGCACGCAGCTTTGTCAGACAATGCTGCAAGCATATCAAAGATGAAGAGAAATCTAAAAGAAAGTCCCAAGATAATAACATATGGCTGCAGCACTCATTTGATGCACCTCTTAGCCAAAGACTTCAGTGCTCCAGAACTAAAAGCAAATGTTGCTGAAATTGCAAAATACTTCTGTAACAGCTACTTTGCAGCAGCTGCTCTAAAGAAAGCAGGAGGAACCAAACTAACTCTCCCACAAGACGTGCAATGGAACTCAGTAATAGACCATTTTGAGTGATATATTGGGAACCGGCCTAATCTGATGATAATTTTGTGAATAAAATCGTGACATAATAGATGGAACTTTCATAGCCAAAGTTCTCAACACTGGGCTAAACAAAAATGTAGAACGTATGCTGACTATCCTAAAACCTATTTCCATAGCCTTCAACAAAGCACAGGGAAATCGCTGTTTGATTGCTGATGCTGTTGAAATTTGAAAGGAACTGAGTGAGACCTTGAAAAGACAAATACACAATGAGAATTAAATTACATCAATCAGTGCATCTCCAGCAAAGCTAGGGAAGTGATTCTTCCACTCTACTTGGCATTGGTGAGACCACAGCTGGAGTACTGGCTCCAGTACTGGGCACTGCACTTCAGCAAGGATGTGGTAAAGCTCGAGAGTCCAGAGAAGGGCCACTCGTATGGTCAGAGACTTGCAAAGCAAGCCATATGAGGAAAGGCTGAGGGACCTGGGACTCTTCAATCTGAAAAAGAGAAGGCTGAAAGGGGACTTAATAGCAGCTTACTGCTACATCAGGGGAGTACATCAAAGGGCTTGGTGAACAACTGTTCACCAGGGCACCCTTAGGGAAAACCATGCATAATGGCCATAAACTCCTGGAAGACCATTTTAGGCTCAACATTAGGAAAAACTTCTTCACAGTTAGTGTCCAGACTGTGGAATAAGCTCCCTCCAGAGGTGGTGCAATTGCCTACCATGGAAATCTTCAAGGGGAGACTGTATGGTTGTCTTTCCTGTCTGGTGCAGGGGGCTGGACCTTACGATCTTCTGAGGTCCCTTCCAGCTTTGCAATCTCTGAGTCTACAGGCATTAAAAAATGAATGGATCAAACACCATCTCCAGCTCATTTTCTTGCCAATGTTCTCAATACTTGGGACCAGGGTGAACCTTTAACTGCTGAAGAAGAGGAGTTGGCTATGACATGGGCATCCAGCAAACATCCTTCCATAATACCAACCATAATAAATGTCAGGGCTAAGAGTTAACCATTCAAGAAGTATATGTTTCCTGATGAGGTTTTAAAGGAAGTCACACCAGTGAACTGGTGGAAGTCACTTAAGCACCTGGATTCCTCAGAGACTATTAAAGTAATAATCCAGCTTTTTAACAGCAGTAGTTTCTTCTGCAGGTGTAGAAGGAATATTTTCTTCCTTTGGATTAATTCATTCTAAACTGAGAGATCTCAGGCAGGAAAGGTGGTCTTTTTTTCCAGTCTATGAATAAACAGGAAGAAGAAGGTGAAAAGTGAGTTTTCTGCATAATTTAGGTTTCTCATGTTGAGCTGGCTGAAATAATCTATTTAATTCTTTTAAAACCATTTCACATTTATAACTAAAACAGTTAAAGATTCAAAAATATACACGCTTGCTGTTTTAGTTAAGTAAAACAATTTAAATGTCTGTTGGTTTTGGTGATGGTTGTTGTCCTCCCAATACAGCGTAGCAAAAATATTAGGGCTGCGTGAAATTTTGCTGGCTATTTCGTTTTGAAGCTGTTTCGACTCATTTCAAGTTTGAAACAGTGAAATTGAAACAAAGCGAAGTTTCGAAACACCCTTGAAACTAAACAAGGGCAGTTGAAATGTTTTGAAAGTTTTGAAACATTTCAAGTTTTGAAGCTGAAACAGGGCTTGCCTGCAAGGAAACAGAAAGTAAGGAGAGGAAGAGGGAAGGAGTGGGGGAAGGACACAGTGAGGACGTGCCTTAATACACACCCAGGAGAAGAAGCTTCTGTAGGAGAGGAAAGAAGAACTCTGTCACAGATTGGCTATCTGAGATGCTGCTGGTGCTACTGTGCTGCTCTTCACTAACTTATGATTTTACCTGTTATTATTTAAAGTGGTGGACCAGACAGGCTATAGGGAGGAGGAAACCTCATTGGGACACTACCGTGTCATGTAGAGGCCCAGTGCCAGTGACAGCATGCCTTAACATACATACAAAGTCACACATGTCACAAATTTTGCTTGTCAGCAGCCTGAGGTACAGTTTCCCAGAAACCACTGTACTCATCTCCTTGAAAGATGGCAGGTTTCATGGCCTCAGCAGGGGCTACCATGCCTGCTGTTTTCACCCCCTGTGTCTTCACACTTACAAGTGACACGATTTTTGCTTTCAAGACTTTGAGGTGCAGTTTCCCAGAAACCCCTATACCTATGTCCTTGAAACTTCGCAGAATTCATGCCTTCAGAAGGGGCTACCATCCCTGCTGTTTGCATCTAAATCTGCCAAAAAATGAACAAGTTATAGGCAGTTTTGTGCTTCCCCATTATAGCCTATAGGCAAAAGGACGAAACACCAAAACAGTTTCAATGAAATGAAACGGAACAGTGCTTTTGAAACTAAACGAAACTCGAAACAAAATGCTGTTCTGTCGAAGTGGCAAAACGGAAGTCAAAATGAAACAGTACTGTTTTGCACAGCCCTAAAAAATATCCCCCAAATATCCATTATTAATCTAGTGAATTGGAGATAGCTCTCCTCCCAATGACTTCACAAGTATCTGCTTCAATTAGCTTTGGTAAATAAAATAACCAAATCATAATTCATTTCTCTGATGTAGCTGCAAAATTAGTCTGAAAAAATACCAAAATAAATCACTGCTTTAAAATGTATCATGTGTACCTTCAAAAAATGAAACCTACATCAATCTCCGAGTTGTGAATAATATGCATTAAGGTTATATCAAACAACAAGAAAGCACTTTTGTAGAAAACAATGAATAATACTAGGCTTCTTGACCAGTGATTTAAATCACGATTTAAATAATGATTTAAAATCGATTTGATTTAAATCAAACCCACCCTGCCAAGAACTGGAAGCAGAATCTCAGTGCTCAGTCTCCTAAATGCTTTAACTCTGACATTTCTGGCTAGGTTTTTACAATGCTTGGCACAGTGCTCTAAGTTACTGACACTAGCAGTTTATGGTGTCATGTTTTCATGCAAAAAAACACAGCTTCTTTCCTTGTATCAACCTGACACACATTCCTTTTTAAGTTTTATAAAGGAAACAATCTAATAAGTAGATCACAGGACATGCATATCCAATCTATATATGGGTTGGTTGAGGGGGAAAGGCACTGGTTGACATGTAAGGATCCTTTTAGTGTTTTTTTTAAATACTGTAAAACCCTAATATATGTTTCAATGTTCTGAATGCACTTGAATCAAGAAACATTCTGATAGGCATACTGCATAAAGTTGAGGAAAACTCTTCTATACCCCATTGTGCCCAGATATTACATATTTTAATAAATGGAGCTTTGCAAAAAAATTGTAAAAATCTCTTTAAATACTTGTTTTTTTTCATATACCTGTTAATGGAACCCATCTATCTAGACAGCAAGGAAAGAAAGGGTAAAGCATGTCATTTGGTTAAACCACAAGTCTTCTTATTTAATAGATACAGTAGTAATGATAAAGGCCATTCCTCCATGCACAGCTTCCTTTGGGAGTCATTTGTCTTTCATATTTTTCAATTTGTGACAACACAAAACAAAAGCTGTTTTCCTTTTTTAATGTACTAAAGGAGAGATTGCCACTCTTGTAAAACAGCAGCAGCAATATCAGCACTTCTTACGGATATTAATCAAAATTAATGTCACCATCGAGGAAATGTGGTTGTTATTGAGAAAAATAGTACTCTTGCCAGTGAGAAGATAACACTACTTATTCAGAGATTTAGCAACAGACATTCATAGGGTGCACTTCAACATTTGCTCTAAATGTTTTCCTAAATGTTATGTTCCACAGGGTGTTTTTCCCCTAATCAACTGAGCTACTATTTTCAGACACTGTTACATGAAGACTTTCAGGAATAGGTAAGTGCAGGGTGGGAGTGGGGAGGGGAGCAAACTCTTTAAATAGTCCCTTTAATACAAACATATATTAGGCATGTTTGTTTAGTTCAGCAAAAAAGTGTTTTAACCCATTCTTATGCAAAACCAACTAATACCCTTTTTCAAAGGCAAGAATTATTTTAAATACATGTTTTTTTTCTCCCACTATGTTGAGTTTACTACTCAGAAAGTATGATCTTTACCAAGCAGCATGACAGATGTAGCTTTAAGATTAGAAACCATTAGATCAAAGAGTGCCTGCATTAGTACAAGCAGGGCATGTCTACATGTGTGCCTGATTGCATAGTTGTTACTGAACATTTAGTACTTCTTTAGCAAGTACTAAAATGACTGCTCAGCAACCGCTGGTACTACACAGTCCTGGTGCTGTATGGGTCGCTTCCAGCCCTACCATAAGTAGCGATGAGCTACTGCGCAGTAGCAGCGGTGTCACTGTTCATGCCCGCCGATGCTACAATGCCACAGCAGCAGTGATGTAGCACCTTGTGTAAATGTGCCCATAGTAACTGAAATAAAACTCAGAAGGTTCTCTAACAAAGTTCTGTTCAACCTAGCTTTCAGTTTTAAAATCAAACAATTACACAGGGATGGATGGCTGCTTCTCTCTAGAAAAGATTTCTTTTTTAGTGTATTTATTTGGAAAGATAAGGAAAATATTAGTAAGGGCCACAGAAGTTGTGGATTCAACTCTCAGTGGCATTTAATGATGTAATAAAACTGCTAGCCTTCTGAAAGAAATGCAACAATTTCTTTAATAGAAAATGAATATTCTGCTTAATGCTTCCAATTTACTCACTAAAACATTTGAGTATTTTTTTAGAGCTTAAAAGACACACTTGCGAGAAGGAGACTTACAAATACTGCTTTGCATACAAAAAGATAAAGGGAATTGGTAACAGATGGTGATTTTATTTATAACACGAGAGCGCAGAAATTTGAGTAAAACAGGATTTGAATTTGAATTTTGTTTACCAGAACTGCATTGACCTAATTTGCTTGTAACTATATGGAAAATAATAACATTTGGAATCAGTATCACAGGTCAGCACCTCTCAAGAGCAGATACTAACATCTTATTACAAACCTACGGGAATGCTATTCTAGTGACATACCCAGTTTTCAATCCCAAATTAATTCTTGAAAGAATTAAAATCTAAGTCATTCATTCAGAACCTCTCATTTAACTATATCCATATACACAACATCTTAAACTTAAGTTTAAAATATGTGTAAAAAGATACACAGTTACTGAATGAACATTGACAGTTATGTAATTTAATCCTTAAAGTTTTAAACTTTTTGAACTTGTACTTCTACAGCACTCACGTAAGGTAAGTTCCTCTTGTGTTAGCACTCATCATAAGATCCAGTTTCTTTGCAGTTGTTTCCAAGGTACCGGTCAGGGAGATGGCACTTGCATTATTCACCAAAATATCTATTCCTGAATCAAAATAATCCATTTCACATTAATATTTTACACTCTACCATTTAAAACAAAATGGGGAAAGAATATAATGAAAATGTACTATTAAAGTTTCATTATTTCAATAAGCTAATTTTAACTGAAAAGTTTTGAAGATCGTTTATTAACGAAGGACATCCCTGCTCCCTCAGTGCACACAAATTAGCATACCTCCAAATTTCTGTACAGCTTTCTCCACTGCATCAGCGATTTGCTCTTCTTCCCTCACATTAACAACACATGGTAAAGCCTTTCCTCCAGCCGCTTCAACTGCAGAATTTAGAAACCAAAATGATTTTAAAATTGGGCAACTGATATCAGAGTAAATCACCTGTGCAAGTTAATGATTAACGACAAAACTGACTCCAAAATTATTATGCAACCCACATAATTCTTAGTGCCATCAACCTCCCATGGCTGCAAGCTACACATCACCACAAACTCAGAACAGAAAGCTCGAGAACTGCAAGGATCCACTGTCCTCAGAGTGACATTAGGGCTCCAAAGGACACAGCCATTCTTAAGACACATTCAGCACAGTATCATCTCCTACTGTTAATCAAAAGGCAAGCAGAATCTGCAATCACTACTTCTCAGCAAGACTGCTGCTGAGTCTGGGAGGTGAAAAGAATATGGAGAAGGTAGGGGGTAGCAAAGAAACATATCAGGCTACTGGGAAAAAGCAAAAAATACCCTTCAGTCACTATTATTTAAAAGAGTATTTCAAAAGCAATTCAAGAAAGAAAACAAAGTTAAACTAATTTAAAGCCACGACTTCACAAGTTTCAAACTCAAGAGCCGTTTGATCTGACTCCTGCACCAATGCAAGAATGCTACTCCTAAATCATGCTTGTCCAATGCTTATGCAGCTTCCTCCTGAAAACTTCCAATGAGGGAGATTGCCCTGCTTCCCAGGACAAGCTCTTTGATTGTCTTAATAGTTCTGAAAGTAAGAAAGTTTTTTTCTTGAGAAGTAATCTACTTTGCTGCCATTTTAAAGCCATTCTATCCTGCCCTTTGTGGCAAGAGCTGTTCTCCCTCTTAAATATTTTCAAATATTTTAAGACCGCTATCATGTCCTCTCAATTTCCTTTTTGCCAAGCAAAACACACCTAGTTCTCTTAAAACGTCCTTGTACAGTTTGTCTTATCGCTTTTGTCACCCACTTCTGGAACCTAACATTACTAAATCTTTAATACATGGAGTCCAGGAGTACACACAGTACTGTAGATAAGGTCTTACTAGTACTAAATTACTAATGTAATTACCTAAATCCAAGACAACTTTCATTTAAAATGACTCCACAACATGGAAAATGTATAAAGTTGTTATAAATTTTCACGTATCGAATCTAATTAATGAAGGGTCATCTTATATTTGTTCTCCCCACCGTTGCAGCATGGCAAGCAGCAGCAGAGGGGCAGGCAGTAAGGGGGGCAGGTGGCAAGGGAATCGAGTGGCCTGACCCTTGCTCCTCATAGGGCCTTGCCTGCAGGCCTCTGACCATAACGAGTGGCCCTCCTCTGAGAAAAAGACAGACACATTGCAAGGCCAAAGCTAGGCCTATGATTAAACAACGGACATGACCATTTAAATTATATTGCTTTATTAACTCCTATGCAGTACAGTTGTCTTGGTGGTAGACCCTTGCCAGAGTAACAGGGCTTGGCTAGCTCACATTGGTTCGAGACCACCCTGTTTTTCTCTCCACGTTGGACCTTTCTCCCTTCACGTGAAGGCAGGAGCCTAGAGGACCAGGCACCTACCCCGATACCATCACAGGAACACCCGAGTAGAAAGGGGTGGGTTCTAGGGGAGATGAAGCCCCCCAGAAGACACCTGGACACTGAGATCTGCGCCCATCTCATTGTACCCCACTACAGTCAGGTACCGCCTTATATCCTTTTCACTAGCAGCAAGTTGTGGCAGGCAGGATATAGATAAGGGAGCTAAGCACTCCTTGAGAGTGCAACACCTGGGCCCCACCCCGGTGAGTCTCTTTGGTCCAGGTTCCACTACAAGGAGTAAAACAATATGAATATAAATTGTACCAAAGCCTAGCCATACCTCATCACCACTCCCTGCAGCCACTGTCAGTGCTTCTCAAATGTGGGAAATCTGGAGTGGAGAGCTAGAGGTCCTGATACACACAGACAGATCCTAAAAACAGTCTCCTGCCCCGAGAGGTTGAGTAAGGGGTAAAAGGATGAGTAACAGGTGGTAAGTAAAAGGATACTGGGGAATGGGAGAAAGGGAAATGTTTGGCAATTCCATTTTCTGGCAGGCCAGACATCTGGAGCAGTGATGCAATTGTAAAAAGTAGGCTTATGTTCAGGGCCTGGTGTGGGATGCAAGATCTTGTGTTGCCCTGCTCATCTTCCATATCCCAGAAAAGGTTTTCACTGTCTGCACTGCTCATTCCAGCAGCTGTGGATCATGTCTCCTACTGAGAGAGGCTGGCTGTGACCTATCTGCCCTCTCACTTCTGTCTTGCAACATCTAGTCCTGCCTGGAGTTCCCCTTCCTTTTTTCTGCTAGGCCATCCAGTCCAAGTCCTACTCAAGCCGTGATCATCCCAACCAAGTGTCTGACCTGCACTTAAAAGCTTCCAGTCAGGGAGATTCCACAGCCTCTCTATTCATAGATTTTTGGGCCAGAAGGGACTTCAGCATATAATTGAGTCCAACCCCCCACCCTGGGCAGGAAAGAGCGTTGGGGTCAGATGAACCTAGCCAGATACATGTCCACCCTCCTCTTAAAGACCCCTAAGGTAGGAGATAGCACCACCTCCCTTGGAAGCCCATTCCAGATTCCAGCAACCCTTACCATAAAGAAGTTCTTTCTGATGTCCAACCTAAATCTGCTCTCTGTCAGTTTGTGGCCTTTGTTCCTAGTTACTCCAAGGGGTGCCCTTGTAAACAGAGCATCTCCTATTCCTTGCTGCCCTCCCCTGATGAATTTGTAGGCGGCCACAAGATCACCTCAGCCTTTTCTTGCAGAGGCTGAAGAGATCCAGGTTCCTCAAACTCTCCTCGTAGGGCTTTGCCTGCAGGCCCCTAACCATACTAGTGGCCCTCCTCTGAACCCTCTTGAGGTTATCCACATCCCTCTTGAAGTGTGGGGCCCAAAACAGGACATTACTCCAACTGCAGCCTGACCAAGAGGGGAAGTATCACCTCCCTAGACCTGTTTGTCATGCACCTGCTAATGTATGATAAAATGGGGCTTCCTTTACTGATTGGTTTGTCACACTGACGACTCATGTTCATCTTGGTGTCAGCAATGACTCAGAGAGCCCTTTCTGCTGCTGTACTGCTGAGAAGGTCATCCCCCAGCCTATAAGTGTGTTGGTGGTTCTTTCTGCCCAGGTGCAGCACTTTCCATTTGTCTTTGTTGAACTGCATCCTATTTCATTCTGCCCATTTTTCCAACCTGTCCAGATCCACCTGAACCCATTCCCTACCCTCTGGTGTGTTAACTTTGCCCCATGATTTGGTATCATCTGCAAACTTGGACAGGGTGCTCTCCACGCCCTTATCCAAGTCACTGATGAAGACACTGAATAGCACCAGTCCAAGGACTGAGCCTTGTGGGACTCCACTGCCCACATCTTTCCAGATCAATATCAACCCATCCACCACCACTATCTGGATGCGACCCCTAAGTCAATATGCCACCCACCTGACTGTGTGATCATCTACATCACAGCCTGTCAGTTTTTTTATGAGAACAGAATGAGATACCATATCGAAGGCCTTCTTAAAGCCTAGGTAGATGACATCTACCTTGACTCCTGCATCTAAGCATTTTGTGACCTGGCCATAAAAAGAAACAAGATTAGTCAGGCAGGATCTACCTGCAATGAATCCACGCTGATTTCCTTTCAGTATTATTTCCCCTGCTGGGCTCCCCCATAGGTGATTCTTAATGATTTTTTCCAGAGTTTTCCCAAGCATAGAGGTGAGACTAACTAGCCTATAGTTTCCTAGTTCCTCCCTCTTCCCCTTCTTGAAAATAGGGACCACACTGGCCCTTTTCCAGTCCTTTGGGACCTGACTGGAGCACCATGAGTGCTCGAACAGCCATGCCAGCAGCTCTGCTATGATGCTGGCCAATTTCTTCAACACCCTTGGATGAAGTTCATCCAGGCCCCTCCAAGTGCCCCTTCACTAAGTCTGTGTTAACAGTTGGTGATCCAGTGTCCCTCCCATGTCTATTTATGATCCAACTGGGAGATCTGTCATGGTAGGTGTCTAGGAATACAAATGCAAAGAACTCATTGAAGAGCTCAGCTTTGTCCCTGCTCTCCATCACCAATTGCCCTAGCTTGTCCTGTAGGGGTCCTATGCTACCCTGTGCCTTCTTTTTATTCCCTATATACCTGAAGAAGGACTTTTTGCTGTCCTTAATTTTTGTCACCAGCCTAAATTTGAATCCTCCTTTGGCCTTCCTGATTCCCTGGAAATGCGAGCCAGGAAGGTATACTCCTCCTTGGTAGCTACCTCCCTGTTTCCACAGCCTGTATACCTCTTTCTTTGCCCTTAGGCTTTCCTGGACTTCCCTGTTCAGCCAAGAGGGCTTCTTGGCCCTTTTGCCCCTTTTTATGTGCAATAGGATTGTCTCCTGTGCCTGTAGAATCACTCCCTTGAGGAATGAACACCCTTCCCAGACCCCCATTTCGCCAATGCTCTTGAGCTTTAATGCCTCACTAACTAGTCTCCTGAGCACACTGAGGTTAGCCTTTCTGAAGTCTAGCATTTCAGCCCTGCTGGTTAGTTTACCCACCCTTCGCTAGATAGTAAAGTCAATCAATCAATGGTCACTATCCCCTAGGTTACCTTGTATCTGCAGATTCCCCACCAGGTCATCCCCTGTAGCTAACACCAAGTCCAGCAAGGCATTTCCCCTAGTGGGATCGTATACCTCCTGAGTTAGGTGGAGGTCCTGTATGCAGGTTAAAAACCTGCGTGAGCAGTTAGATTTGGCTGACTGCTCCTGCCAGCAGATGTCAGGATAGTTTAGGTCACCCATGACAACCATCTCTCTTGACCGTATGGTCTCTGAATGCTGTCTGGAAAATTCCAGGTCTAGCTCATCCTCCTGGTGTGGCGATCTATAGTAGACCCCAACTACCAAGTCCCTTTCCCCCCGACCTCCTTGTATCCTGACCCACAGTACCTTGGTTTGGCCCTCCTCGGATCCCATCTTGATTACAGAGGATGTATATTGTTCCTTAACATAGAAAGCAACACTCTCCTTTTTTCTCCCCCATTCTATCCTGCCTGTACAACCTGTAATCCTCAATGCCTACTGCTCACTCGTGTGTAGGGTCCCACCAGGTTTCAGTTAGTCCAGATGGTCCTACTTTGAACAGAGGGTTGGACTAGATGACCTCTTGAGGCCCCTTCCAACCCTAATTTTCTATGATTCTAAAACTCTCCATTAATCCTGTCATTTAATTGTAAGAAGATTTTAAAATAAAGAAATCGAGTTGCATCTAGCCACATAACTGCTGCAAGAATGGAACAATTATAATCTAGGACTAATTATTTTAAAATGGGAAATTCTATTCTTTGAACATGACACTAGTCACTGTTTAAGTTTCTTACTAATGCTTATTAAATAGACATCAACTCTTTAATCCTAGACAAACAAACTAATCTCCATCACTGCATTAACTGGGGCTGACCCACATGTGGTTAACAGGCAACACAGAACTGCTGACACAGCACCTCCCCCTCCTCTTTCAAATGCAATCTCTGGCTGTGGACTTTCAACTGCTTTAAAAGTACTTTGTTAACAAATAAGGGAATTGAGGGGTGTTTTTTCAGGCTCTTCTAAATAGTGAGAGATTCCCTGATCACAAAAGAACAAAAACTTCTGTATAGCACTTTAACAAAAGAAAAGAAACTGTACAACAGAAATGAAGTGAGGTTGATTGTTCAATGCTGTACAGTATTTTCACACCTCACGAACAATAAGTTTACCCTGACAACACTTCTGCGAGTCAGAAAAATGATCCCTGTTATACTGAAGAAAGACTAGGGCTGGATAGAGATTAAGCAGTTCGCTTATTGTCACACAGGAACTCTGTGATCCAACAAGAAACAAACTCATGTTTCCCAAGTGTAGTCAAGCTCCTGAAGATTGCCTTCCCTTTAGTCTCTGCCCTTCATTTTGCAAAGTAACATGCGGCTCCTCAAAGACGTCAAGCCCTAGAGGCTTCTGAAAGAGCCTGCTTTTCACTGCAGTTTCTGCAAAAGCAGTAGTCTTCAAATAACCCTTTAAGATTGTGATAAATAATTATTCTTATATTGTTTCAGAACAACTAACTTTTATCTATAGGGTAACAGATTTAGACCACCGTGTATTAAAAAAGTTGTATGATACTAAAAGAGCTTAAATCAGCATTGAGTTAACCAACACAGACAGGATGTCTGAACTTAACCACAATAAGGAAGAAAGAAGAAAACATATATAGAACAAATCATAACATCACAGTTAAGACTGATCATAGACTAACACGATATCTGAAGTAGCATAAGTTAAGGTCATGACAGGGATTATGTATATGTCTAGGCTGGCCACCAAAGGGAATATCTATATTTGAAATACAAGTCTAGGCTGACCACAATGGGCCCCTTTTTGATCTGGAAATAACCTGCATATGATTATTACATGCTTGCTAACTTGCTGACTATGCATAAGGACAGGTAGGCAAGAGGGAAAAAGAGGAAATAAATTGAGAAAACCTCAAGAAACGTGAAAATTGGACATGAACAAGGGTCAACTGAAGAGGTAGTAGAATTTGATTGGATAACAGCAAACCAAGGAACTTTGAGGTATAAAAGCAACTCAGGTACATGACACAGAAGACACCACTGCGCAGATGCACAAAAGCCCCCCTTACCTGACAACTTAGCCTGGCGACAGACGTCGCCAAGCAGCAGAGTACTCATCCTATAAGTAACGTTATCTGATCATTTCATTTTGCTTTGTTTAATCTGTCAACAAATCAATGTATTTTGCATGACTGGAATGGTCAGAGTTCCCAGTTACTGCTGCTGCCCCAGCCACCTCAATTCTGCCTGCAGTCTGGGTGTAACACCCAACTGAAAAAACTTACTCTCCTCTGCAGCAGTGTAGATTGTTCCTGCAAGCTTGGGATGAGGCTCACTCGTCTTGGCAGCTATCACAATGTTTGCACCATCCTTTGCAGCTTTCAAAGCAATTGCTTTACCAATGCCACGGCTTGCACCAGTGATAAAGAGAGTACATCCTGATAATTTCCTAAGGGCAGGTAAGAGGAAGGAAAAAAGAAAGGAATTTTTTTTTTACTACCATGAGAAAAAAAATAATAAGTCACTTAAGGAAAAAAAAATAGACCTAATAACTAGGTTACAAGCTAATAACTGGTCAAAAAAAATGAACACCATTGAAATGAATACAGTAGTAATTCTCAAAAATAGTGCGGCAGCACCCTGGGGTGTGCAAGAGGGTAAGCACTGTTATAAATAATTTTTTTTAATGGGCTGCTACTAAATTCAGAAAAGTTATGGAGGGGTGCTTTGAGCCTAAGAAGCCTGAGAATCACTGTCTTACCTCATGGCTTTAAGCATGTTATTTCTCTATCCCACTGACCTAAAAAAAAAAAACACGTACCTTCACTTTCAGTACCCTTTATTGCCAACACCTATGCTGTCTCTCATCTCTCCTATCAGGGTCGTCCAATTGCCAAGAACCGGGGGCGACAGCAGCATTAGCCACAATGCCCCCAAGCCTCATGTCACAACCCAAGGGTGTGATTTTTGTTTTGTGTGTGCTTTGGCACCACTGAATTATTTTCCCGCCAATTTGTAGCATTCTTTGCAGTGTGCATTTCTTCTTTGCAGCTAAGAAATGCACGTTGCAAGGAGTTCCCGCCATTTGTATTCTAATTCGAGCCCCATTATTGGCTTGCGTTAAATTATTCACGCGTGGCAGCTAGTGATTGGCTTGCTAGCCGTATAAAAGGCTTGAGTTGGTTTCCGCCCAAGTTGGAGGACTCCATGAACATCAGGAGGAGGAGACTTCACGTCTTGTGAAGATCTCTAAGCGCTGCGGAGCCTATTGGACCCAACGTGTTTCAAGAAGGCAACAGGGGTCTGATCAGCCTCTCGCCTCTCCCCGTCGCCGCCTGATCCCTCGACGTACCCTTCCCTGCACGCAAGTTCCACGGAGCCTAGCAAACTTTGTGTGAGTCTATTCAGAGCTCTTTGTTTCGAGTACTTTCTTCGGTTGGCGGGACGGGCTCGCGGTTTAGAACCTCCAACCGGATGGGCTAGAAGACTGTTCACGGGAAGGAACTCTAGTCCGCCTCTCTTCTTTTCTATCTGTAACTGTAACTCAAGCAAGTTTTCCTCCCTGCACCGCGACCATCTTCGGTGTAAGTAAAATAATCTTGAATCAACCATTACGCGTCCGTGCCTAATTCTAGCGTGTCGCCTAATTTCTCCAATCCAGCGTGCCTGGGCTGCTGGCCACAGCCCGTGCGGCGCGAAAAAGGGCCCGGCTCGCTCCCGGCCCACACACCTCACACCCCACAGATACTCCCCCCCACCGCTGCACTGCATGTCCATGGCCCCCCTCACCACTAAATCATGTGCCCATGACTGTCCCGACCAGAGCACCACATGCCTGGGACCACCTGCTTACCCCATACCTACTGCTGCACCGCACGCCCCAGGCTCGCCCTCAGCTCTGGCAGCTGCAATTTAATCCCATGCAGGCAGCAGGTGGTCCATAGGCCCATCTTATACTTTCAAGATGCCTGGATCAGACTCTTATTAGATTTTAGCAAGCAACAACTTCCATGCTTTCTACTATGTTTCTCCCTCACATTTTCAGGGAACTTCCCTGAAAATGTTTACATTGTCCTCCTTCAAATGTTTTCTTATATTTTATGTTGTGTTTGGGAGAGAGGAGGACACCTGCCTGGGGGGCAGTGGGACACGCCACGGGCCGGATGGCACCTAGGCCAGGAGGGACTGAGGGACCCACCGTAGGCCTGACAAAGTCCCTCCATGGGCCAGATCCGGCTCGCAGGCTGTACTTTGCCCACCCCTGGTTTAAGTCTACTGGCTCCTTATCATGCTAAATATTATCTCATTGGCCCTTTGTAAGCTGACTTACACCAGTCTCTTACCTTTTGTCTTATACTTCAACTGCAAGCATTTTGGGGACCTTTTTTGTTCTGTGTTTATACAGCACTGTGTTTGATGGTGGTATACAGAGCTCAGAATTCATATAATTAAAAAACCGAGACACTCAGACTTCTTTTATGTTGCCTGAAAAACCTTTTTAAGTCTGTTCTGGTCTAAAAACCCTGTTCAACTGCCATTGTGAAATTCCATTTTTGTTTCTTAATCATTTTCATACCAAGTGTATTCTGTTTGCAAGGAAAGAGATGCTGATTAACTGCCTGCCCTACAAACAGCTTTCTATCTGTGAGTCAGTCTGAGATCCTGTCTTTTCATGCATCACTGATGATAAAAATTCCATAAAATAAATGAGCAACACTTTTTTTAAAACTATGAGAAACCATCATACACTGCTGTTGCTAAAGCATGGAAATGGACGCATTTCAACTATCGTACTTTTGGCCTTGCAGTATGGCAAACAAAAGCAGAAATTATTTCCAAGTTCAGACCCTATGCATGCATGTTGAACTCTGAAATTAAGGTGTCATTTACATAAAATGATTTTTCAGAGGAGAGTCACAACTTAAAGAAACCTCACTTCTAAATAATTTAAGATGAATCATTTTCATTGCAGAATCTAGCAGGTATAAACATGCCAGTTGGTCAACTACAAAGAATACTCCTCCGGCTCTGTGTCCTCTCAGGCTCAGTCCTGCTCCCTCTGCCTGTTGCTAAGATTGTCTCCTGACAGCAACCTTGGAACCCATCCGCTGCCAACGACAGAGGATCAAAGGTCCGCGGTGCTTCTGCCCCAGCCCTAACATGCAGTGGCTTTCCTTGTGGGAGCCAAATCAAGTTACAAAACTATTAGGAATAAAAATGAGGCTCTCCTCATTCTTTCAGACCTAGGAAAGAGACAGCAAAGGATTATGGGTGAGGCTTGCAGCACTCCAAGACTGCCCAATGCATTGCTGTCAGCTGCTTCTAAAACTATCCCAAACTTTAGCCCTTTGGACTGACAACTCTCACAATAAAGGTCAGCCACATCAGAGGACTTTTCTACCAAGTGGTTAAAGATTTTAGAGCAGAAATGCTGTGGACATTTTAACTCTCCCTGCACCTGAAGGGTGTTTGTACCCAAAAGCTTGCAAAGAACAATTTTTCCAACTATTAGTTGGTCTAATAAAAGATATATCTACCCAAAGAACCCTGTTGACTTTTTAAACACATCTCTTCTATGAGCTCTTCGAAAATGTCCCTTTTTTTCCTTATCACCTCCCTGCTCTTCTCCTTCCTCCTCCAAATCAGAGACCAGACCCAGAGCCTGCTTTGGCAGCACTTTTCCTTTTTTGGCCCAGCCCCCTTCTCTCCTTTCTTTTTATCGAGATCCTTCCTTGGCTTGTCTTCTTCCTTCTGAGTTTCTGCATCCTTTTTTTCCACCTGCTTTCTAGGGCTTTTTTTCTTCTGGTCCTTTTTTCTTAGTCTCACCTTCCGCATCCTGAACTAGTCGCTCTCTGAAGGGCAGCGCTAGAGGGAACCGTGCTGCTGTGCCCCTGGCAAGGGCTCTGCGGGGCAGTGGGGTGTGCCAGGGAGGTGCGCGAGACAGTGGGGTGTGCGCAGGGGTCCCTCCTGCACTGATGCTGCAGATGGGGGGCATAGGAGCGCAGGAGGACAGCTACCCCACCTGGGAGCTGTGCCTCCTGAGCTACTGGAGGACTACGAACTCTTTCCCCACCCGCCAGTCCCGGCCCCAGGCGCTGCCCGATCCCCCGGAGGTGTCCGAGGAGCGCACCGCGCATGCGCGGCCAGGATAACACGGAGTGGGCTGCAGGCAATGCGGCGTGGACAGACGCTTACCCCGTGTTGGGCAGCATGGCCGCTATCGGCGAGTGGGCCCCGGACGAGACGGGAGCCCCGCAGACGTGGAGGGTCGGGGGAAGGAGGAAGGGGAACAAAGAGCGAGCCGGAACCTCCTGGGGGTCCAGTGAGTGCGCGGCACCGGGTGAAAGGTCACAACAATGGCGGTGGGGTGGCCACGCCCCCTTAATGACCGCCGGCCCCGCCCCCTGAGCGCCGGCCAGCCCCTCCCTCCCCATGGCAACCAGCGCCCGAGCGGGCGTGTTCTGGGACACGTGTCGCGGTGTGGGCGGGGCTGAGCCGCGGGGTGGGGGGAAGGGCGTCTGACGTCACTGAGGACAAGGGAGGGCTGTGAGGGGGCAGGCCCTGGAGGGATTTAACCAACTAGTCAGTGAAGTAACCAGTTAGTTTGTAGATGTCTTTCGTTTCTCTTTTCAGTTTCTCTCCCCAGATCTGCTGCCGTGAGAGGAAGGAGGTGTGTGACCAGGAGCTGGCTGCCCCTTTGGAATAGGCTTGCACTCAGCCACTTTGGTGTGTCTAGAGCAGTGGGTCTCAACCTTTGTTGTACCAGGACCCATTTGTAAACATTGACGGCTAGTCCTGACCCAGTGCTCCTCACTCCCAACCCGCTGCCCCCAGTCCCTGCCTGCCCAGTGTGCGGGGCAAGGGATGGGTGTGTGGGGCGGGGGCATGGGGACCCAGGCAGTCCCTGGCAGGCTAGAGCTCTGGCAGCCTGCAAGGGAAAAACCGCCATTTCCCATGGTTTTTCCCTTTAAAGGAGAATCCGTTTTTAAAGTTTGCAACCCTTTCATCTATTCTTGCAACGCACTTCTGGATCACAAGCCACGGGTTGAGAAACACTGATCTAGAGAGCACAGGCCAGCCCCATGCAGAGGTACCCAAGTTACCTCCTCACCTGTGAGTCAGCTCTAGTAGCAGAGAGAAGTAGTTAGCCGGAAATCAGGCAGAAGGCAAGGTAGGGATACACCTTGTAGGCTTGCTAAATCAGATGCATAGGAGCGTAAGCTTTCCTGAGCTGAAGCTCGCTTCATCAGGTGCTGTGAAAGGACAAGCCTAGGGCAGTGTGTAAAGTAGAGAGGGTGCTTTGGATACAAAAGATTGGGAGGGTGGGAGGGAGACCGTGCTGGGGAGAGGCATAAAAGCAGTCAGCTGTATTTGCACTGTCTTGCATCTAGGCCTGTTAGTACTGATGGGGGGAAAGAGCGCTAGTTAGCCTGCTGCAGTGCTGTGTGAACACAACTATACTGTTTCTGGAATGAAAGCTAATGTGTGCAGAGTTAGGGTTACCATTATTTCCAGGATCAAAAGAGAACACCTGTGGAGAGGTAGGGGTATATAATTGGGGGGGGCAGTGATGTTCCTGTGCCCTGCCTCTGCTCCTTGCTCCTAAGCCCCTGGCCCCCCAAGCCTGCTAGTACCCCTCACTCCTGACCTGCAGTCCTGCCCCCTCAGCCCTGCTAGTGCCCCTCACTCATGACCCTCAGCCCTGTCCCCCCCCTGCTTCCAGTGCCTCTCAAATCCTGCCTCCCCCAGCCCTGCCGGTGCCTCTCACTCCCAACGTGCAACCCTCTGCCCGCGACCATGCTGAGTACACACATACACCTCCCCCCCGGAACAGCTTGCCACAGCATCCCCCACCCCACTGCAGAGCATGTGACCCCTGGCAACCAATCACTTTGCCCACTGCTCCCAGTCCCAACCATCCAAGCTGCTAGTGCCTGGGAAAAGCAGAGGCAAAACAAAAACCTGGATATCTACTCGCATTTTAGAAACTCACCTGGACACAAGGAAAGGGGCCCAAAAAAGAGGGCACGTCCAGGAAAACCCAAACATAGAGTTGCCTTTGGTATCTTTTGTTTTGTACCACGCTTTCATGCCCTTCAAACCCTTTGATGCAACTGTCTTCCCCTCTATCCCCCCCTCAAGCCAGGCATGCTGTGTGCACTGTCAAAGGCTTGTAAGTTCTGAGAAATACCATCTCTCCCTGTATCTCCCTTGCTGTTTATTGTGCCAGGCTCTGTGGCTGCTCCTTTATTGACAGTGCCAACTACAAGGTACTATTTTACTGTCCCTTTTCAAAATAGAACAAATCTTTAAGGGCACTGCAAATCTCACTGAATATAGTGTCGCAGCCTATATTTCTTGTTGGAAGCTCATTTTATGTTCTAATCCAATGCCTTAGGCTCAATAAAATTTTCAGAAAAAATGTATAACACGTATGGTAGATGGGGTTGGTAGCACCGACTTTTATTCAGGTGACCTGAGACTTCCTATTATAAAACCCAATTTCCATTTAATTGTAAGTCTGTTATGTTAACTGTTTGGACTGAATTTTTCCATGCTGGGTAACTGCCTTGGGCTATATTTTTTCAGGCACAAGTTCAGCCACATCCAAAAATAAGGGGAAAATGTTTTGCCAAAATTAAACACTGTAGTGACCTTTTTGTTAGGAAGCTCTAATGCTCCTTCTATAATCTCATAGTGCTTAGGGTCAGATGGGACCTAAACAGATCATGAGGTCTGACCCCCTTCCCTGGGCAGGAATGGGTGCTACGGTCATATGACCCAGCCATATATCTGTCCAGCCACCTCTTGAAGGCCCCCAAGATAAAATGCTCTGGTAGTGGTGGGATTTGAACCCACACCACAAAAGGGAATGAAGCCTTAATTTAGCACCTTAGACCGCTCAGCCATACTGGCAAAGCAAAGGCTTAGAATTTGATGTAAAGGGATTTTGTGTCAAGGTTATGCATTTGCTTTCCCCATGAAAATCCACCTAGATTTGACCACGTTACAAGACTCAGAAACATCTTAATGTATACATGGTCTGTAGAGACTTCCTAGAAGTTTGCAACTAATTCTTTTCCCAGTAGACAAGTTCCAGTCAAGGAAACTGCTGAAGAACTGGCCTGAGAACTGAGAAGAAGGTGGCTGACTGTCTCCCATCTCAGCCCGGATAGCATGGAGGAAGGATTTTTTTTTAATTTGAAAAATCCCATAGTTAGGGAAATGGAGTTCATCATGCTGATGTCCAGAGATTTAGTGATGATAATAACCTTTGTTTTCTCCAAAGTGTATTCTTGGCTGAATAGGGAATCCCTGTATACTTTGTAGTTACTTGAACTAAATAGGAGGAGGCAGTTCTGGGTTTATTTTATTTACAACTAACCAAACTTGCCTAATGATTGCTAGTTCTAGTCTTAAGTCAGAAGAACATATAACATTATTCTTTTTGGGACCTGACCTGAAGGGACTTTTACATATACCTTTCCCTGCACGTTTGGGGAAATGAATAATCAATGAATTAGGATAAGTTGAAAAGGACATTTCAAGGCCCCAAACCAAATTTAATAAATCACACTGCTACAAGGTTTGGCTATATATAGGAGAAGCAGGAGTTTTTATATCTTGCTGTTTCATTAATCTAGTAGTATCTTTTACATCTTAGTTTTTTTCTTAATCTAGTAGTAATACTCTTCCTGTGGGTCTAAAGAAGGTTGAGAGGACAGATCAAAATAGGCCACATCCACAAAGGGGTTCAACCTGACTTAAAACTTATAGGCGCATCTACATGAAACATTTACTGTGCAGTTGACTAATTAACTGCTCAGTAAACCTCTCAGCGTCTAGACATGCTCCCCTAATAGGGCACACAAACCTAATAAACTCTGCAGCAGGGTAGTACCTGTATTTGTAGGTAGCTAGAGAAAAGAGTCGTACCCCAGATCTTTTGGTCCATATGCCTTCAGGATTCTGCACCATTTGACCCCTTCACACATCTCCTTTCATCTGTTCCTGCTACTCCGTTGCTGATTTTGTTTCTCTCAGCGCTTGTTCTTGATTATACTTCTTGTCTCCTCCCACTTTTGATTTCACATTTTCTGTTGGGTTGGAGAACCATACAGGAAGCACAAAACATTATTAAATTGATATGATGACCACCAGCTTATACAAGTTACCAAACAGAAAACTAAATACAGAGAAACTTTTTTAAAGAAGAATCCCCATGTACCCCTCTCCCCCCCACACATCGCTGCATCAAAGCAAATATGTTCAAAAGTATCTTATGTTACACAGTTTATACCTACTGCTCTCGAGTGTTGCCTCTAAACAGGCTTCATTCCAACTATAGGATGACAATGGTTTCTAGAATTCTACTATCTTCAAATAGGACAGAAGAATTTTCAGGTTTTAAATTGAACTTTTATCACATTTCATCTCAATTCCTGGAGGCTCCCAGAATCTCACTTTTTTCCCACTTCAAATGTTTGTGGTTGAGTCCTCTTTCTTCTGCTCTTCAACCTTATCTGCCCCCTCCTCTTCACTGGCTTTCTTCACAATTTCTCATATAATTTAAATTGTGTTCTTGCCTTCAGGATTCTGCACCATTCACTCCTTCACACATCTCCTTTCACTGTTTCTTCTACTCCATTGCTGATTTTGTTTCTTTCAGCACTTGTTCTTGATTATACTTCTTGTCTCCTCCCACTTTTGATTTTATGTTTGCTTTCTTCTTGTGTGCTGTGTTTGGAACGGCTTCTGCCACACTTCCTCTTGCATTTATGAAAACTTAATACCAAGACCCCTTTTAACATATGCATGTAACCCAAGCAGTACTCCAAGAGGTACCCTGTCTCTAATTGAAGGGATCAAAGCAGGTGCACAAGCGCTGTGGGAGGTATAGGGACTCTTCTCCCCCTATAGAGCAGAGCCAGACCACCAATGGGGACTTAACCATATACCTTTTAATGAGGAAACAATACTGGGAACATAACCAGTATAAACCGGGGGGGGGGGGGGGGGCATAGGGGACACTACAGTGCCCTGAAGGGGCAGGATTCAACAAAGGTTAGACACTTACAATCATAGACATATTCATCCAGTTGACAAAAGACAGGGTTAACCAAAATGTAAAACACAAACAGCAGAACAAACAATACTGGTTGGTATTACTGGAAATACAAAAGACACAAAATACAAAATGTCAAATGACAAGGAATATAGGGCCTAGGTACCTGGAGAGGGAGAAAACCACAATAGCCCCTTTCCACTGCAAGAGGAATTTTTCCCTGTTAGCTCACTCACCCCAAGTCACCAAAGCTGGAACTTGAATTCTGCTCTCCCACATGGTAGGCAGAAACTCTGCCACACAGCCACCAGTACTGGTATTGTTCTAAGCTGCTAGGGGTCTTGACCTTCCTAGAGCCCTGGCCTCACGTCAAGCTGCCTGGCCTCTGATTGGAGGAGCTGGGAGCAGATCTGGGAACCTCTCAGGTCACTGCTCAGATGTTGCTGGAGCTGGGGAGCCTCTCCTGCTGGCCACAGCCTCTTGTAGGGGATCCTGGAGCCCCAGCGGGGAGCCTCTCCTGCCAGCTGCACGCTGCACTGCTGAAGACCCCAGTGCTGTCTGCAGGTCCCACTCCTTCAGGCTCTTCTGGGGCAACTGCTTCTGCCAGCTCTTGCCAGCTCCTTGAAGCTCCTTCCTTGTGGTCCCTCGCTAGTCTCTCCTGAGTCAGCCGTGCTGCCCCTTTTATCCCCCTCCAGGTGATCCACAGGGCCAATCAGGGGACATGGAAGGTGAGTCTCCAGGGCCTGATTGGTGAGGAAAGGGAATCCCAAGTCCTCCAATCATCTTTTACCCCTTCAAAACTCCTGGGCCAAATCATTACCAGATTGGTGAGGAAAGGGAATCCCAAGTCCTCCAATCATCTTTCGCCCTTTCAAACCCCTGGGCTAAGTCACTGCCAGCCAGCCCGTCACATCCATAGTGGATCTAACTTCTTCAGCATGGCATTCTGGTTTCTACAGGGCTGTAATGCAGTAAAGTGAAGTGTGCAATGGATTCAGAATCAATATGTATGGAAGGGTTTATTGAATTGAACATGGAAGTGACTAATACAATTAGTGTGGTATTCATTTTCATTTTGATATCATGTTCAATTTATACTGTCACTGCATTTTCTGTTTTCATAGTGCTGCAGATGCCTGTAGGCACAATACATAACTGTACCAAGATGATCAACAACAATTGAAAACATGGACATTTGAAATTGCTGTTCAGTTTCCTAGTCATCACCCCAATAAGATAATGGCATTGTGCACTTCTTTCTGAACTATTGTTTGAGGCAGTTCACAGATACAATTGCACTGGTTATACTAGGTTCATGTTTCAAAGGTTGGAAATTTAATTGCTCTTTTAAATTTAAATAAGTGCTTTGACTCTGTATCAGTGCGGTGATCCTGTGGCAGATTCCCAGGGTGAAAAATTACAGAATACACATAACCACACTTCATGCTGTTATGGGTTGCTTGTAACTGCCTGCCTTCATTTAAGATATTGTAAACTCCTTTGGGGAGCCAGACAGCTGAAACAATATCAGGTTCCATCCAAACACAAGAACATGTCAGCAACCAAACTAAAAGCATATGTGGGCAGAGGTGTTTTACCAGCTATTATACCATGAAGACTTGTGTCCATGAAAGAAAAGCAGAGAAAAAACCAAAAAAAGCTGAAGGAGATGGCACAAAAGTAAATTTTAGATGCAACCTGAATAAACATTAGTAGCATGGCCCTGAGAAAAGCCTAACAAGCTTTATGAGCTGGGTGCTGCCTGAAAGGACTTTGGCGCTGAGCAAAGATGTTCTTTCTTGTTCTTTGTTGCCCGTTGCATTCTAGGAACTAGGACTTTTTATGTCCTAGTATGCCAGCTTTCCCATAAATAGCACCTCTTCACATCCTTTTTCTTGTATGGCTATTCCTACATATTGAATTTATAGGATCTAGACTAGGGGCAGCAACCTGTGCCCTGTGGGCCATATCTGGTCTATGGAACAATTTTATCTAGCCAGCAAAGCCTGGATATCAGGTACAATTCAGCAATAGGGTGTTCTGTGGTGATTTGGCAGTAGTGGATGAAGAGTTGGGGGAGGAATGTCCTAAAATGAATTGGTGGCAGAAGGGTTTGCATGCATGGTGGTGGCAGAGAAAAAACTGGTAGTGGCCAGGTAGGAAGTACCAGCTCACCTTGGACTGAGCTGCTTTATTTTGGCCTGCTGCTTCCAATCTAAACAGCAAAAACCTTTAGGGCAAGCCAGTTTGTTTAGATTGTGAAGCAGCTGGTACATTTAAATGCTTTATATATAATAAAGAACGACTTGCAAGATTGTTATTAATTGTATTACATCAATGCCTAGAAATTCCAGCCATGGACTAGGATAATCTGTACTGCAGTTCACCTGTTGACACCAGGGCTGCATGTATCTACTTAGGAAGATGCATTAAGAAAGGTTTCTTTCTTGGAAAAAACTCCTGCTGCTTAGATTTACTTAGAAAGCTGTGTTACTTTGGTTTGGGCTCCTGCCAGGGGTCTGTTTCTCCCTTTGTATTTGTCAGATACTTTGTTTTTCACCCTGTTTATTCTGTCATTTTCTTATGCTCTAATCTTCCTGACTCTGCACTTCTGGTTCCTCCATCTTCTTCTATGCGCCTGTGATGCTTTCTGTGGCTTTGACTCAACTGTCCTTAGAATGTCAAGCTTGGGTCACTTCCCTGGGCTCCTGTATAAGTTTCTAGGTCATGGGCTGCCCCCAGTAGCTCTAGGATGTAACCTCTCCTGAGGCTAACAGTACAGAAGATCCCCACAAAGTGAGGAGAAAAGGAAGCCCTCAAGAGGGCTCTTCAGTGTTGCTGGTCTTTTGTCCCTCCCTCCCTGAACTTTAGATTCTCTAGAGATGATTGCATAGCCCCCTTTGACATTCGGTAAACTTGCATTGATGCTGTTGTTTAATGACAGTTTGACACTATCTTAGCCCCCTTCAGTATACACAATGTGTCTCACTTCAGAGTCTTTCTTCTGCCTCCAGAGGTACCAATATCTAAGATCTGTGACAACAGCCATCATCTGCGACAACAACCATCACCCTCTTCACCATCACACACACCTCATATACTGAGACGCCTGTTGGAAGTTTTGACAGGACCCAGATGTCTTTCTGTTGTTGTGTTGTTTGTTGCAGAAACACACATCATTTCTTGTAGAGGAGGATGTGCCAGAAACTGATCTATCAGGTTAAAGAAGTACTCCTGACCTTGTGCTACACAAGGAAACTGGTACCTCATAGTGTCTAAGAGGGAAGTACTTATCATATGCTGGAGGCAAAACCTCTAAGGTTGTGCCCTGCCAAGTATACTTTTAGCAATCCCTTCATTCAGAAAGGCCTTTCTTTACCCTGAGAATTCCTCCAGACTGTGTCTGAAGGAACTTGTCACAGTTACCAGGCAAAGAGCACTGCTGACCTACCTAGACCTCTCTAAACATGCCCCCTCTAAGTCTCAGATGTCTAATTGTCACCTGTGGGTGAATATGGAATCACACAGTTCTCACATATTCAGGTTGGGTGCTTGTTTGCCAGGCCTGGTATCAGTCATGATCCCCTTAGCAGGCACGATGTATATCTGTAGTTCCTTTTCCTCCTGGGCAATGATAATGGTAGCCGGTGATGAAAGAGACTTCTGAAAGGAAAGTAGAACTTATTTAGCACAAAAGCATTTCAGATAAAGCATTATAAAGTCAATAAAACAGGTAATAAACTTACCTGCGTACTAGGAGACTTACCTGCTTTCTAACCACCTTCTGTATAGGAACTTTGAAATGAGCAACTCCCCATAGACTCTTGTAGGGATCTTTCCTCTGTGTTGCTATAGCAGCTTCTTGTCAGAAATTGCTTGGAGACCCTAACTCAGGCGTGGGCAAAATACAGTCTGCAGGCTGGATCCAACCCAGCAACTGATTGGATCTTGTCCACGGGAGGCCACCTACCTGTTGATTGTATCTGGCCTGCAGCTGACCCTGCATCTTTTTGCATGGAGCCAAGCCCTGCCTGCTCCTGCCCAGGGCAGCATATCATGCACCCGCCAACAGCCCCAGCTCCAGCCGGTGTGCCAAGCTACCCAGCAGGGCTTCTCTGGCCTGGATCCACTCAGCTCCCACCATGTCCAGTGGCTCCTTCTTCTCCTTCTCCTAAATTTCCTGCGCTGCTCCAGGCAGCAGGTAGCACAGGGAAGTGATGGAAGATGTAGGGATACGCAAGAGGTACCATATACCCAGCCAGGCTGTGGGGAAGCTGCAGCCAAGTGACTCCTGCCCCAGTTTGTGGGGCTCCAGCTCCAGCTCCCAGCTGCCTTCCCCCAACTCAGCTGCCAGCAGGTGGCTGCTCATCATGCCAGGGGGGTGGAGTGAGTGGAAAGTAGTCTAGAGCTGGACCCCCACACACTGGGGCAGGAGCCATCTGTCTTCAGCTTCCCCCCTGCCTGGCTGGGCATCAGTTGTTCTGCACATGTCCCCATGGCTTCCCCACATTACCTGCTGCCTGGAGTGGTGCAGGAGGAGCCGCTGGAGGTGGGGGGAGCCAGACAGTACCTGGGCAGCTGCAGCCACACGGGGAGCAGCCCTGACAGAAAGCTGTGAACATTGGCCAGGGCTGGGTGTGGGTGGGAGCACAGTGTGGGCTGCCCCAGGCACCAGCGGGTGGATCTTGGCCCCATGCAGAGCACTGTGGTTGGATGTACCTGCCAGGCTTCGTGGAGCCTCTCCCGGACAGCCCTCGAGCAGAAGCCCTGAGCCTGCCATGGAGTCTGCTCCAGCTGCTGAGTGTTTGCTTGTCTCCTCCCCAGGGAAAACCCTGACACTCGCCTGCCACACTGCTGATGTTGAGTTCAGTAGTGGGGTTCCCCTTCGTGAAGGGAGGACACAGTGGGAGGTGTCGCCAGTGGATGCTCCAGGGCTCCACCTCACCTAAACCCCTACCATGTGCCAGCCTGTTGGGATGGCCGGACATTAGTTAGTCCGATCCTTTCTTGGGAGCTGCAGTCCCGGCTTCCCCAATCTCACACTCTTGACCTTGGAGGTCCAGCATCATGGTGATTTGGTCAGCTGCCTCTCTTCTATTGACCATGGTTCGCAGCTCATGTGCCGTGGGCCTGGCATCAGTTCAATACTCCTCCACCCCCCGCCCCACAAGGCTTCTTGGGTTCAGGGTCAACCCTGTGATGACGGGAGTCCCTGAGGAGCCCTGGGGTGTTCAGCCCCCAACATTAGTCCTCTGTTTTTTTCCTGGCCTACGGGGCCTCAAAAGGAACAAAAAGAACGGTGAACAACTTAAACTTCAGGAAGGGTCTGGGGCCTCTTCCCTACTCATGCATCCTGAGTCGAAAGGCACTGATCATCTCTCGGTGTGATCCTGGGTCCCAGCTCACTCCCTGGGCCCAGTGTTGGATACTCTTCTGATGGGGAATGGACCCTCTGCTGGGTCCTCTCTTGGACTCTCCCCTTGGGACCAGGAGGGTTCCTGACCGGCCCCAGAGGGGGACTCACAGCCTCCTCTCTGCTGCATTTCCCCTGACTTTTCCCTGCCGCAATCTTTTAATACAGCTGGGCAGCATCTCCTGATGACATCATCCTCCCTCACCAGTTCCAGCCATATAGAAAACCAGCGGATGAACTGCGCAGGAGGTTTGTTCCCCCACTGCTCACCCTGGCTAGTTGCTCCTGAAAAAGGTAAGTTTGCACCACTTGCAGGGCTGTTTTCCAGGGTTGCAGTGGGCTATCCCTGCTGTGACCCCAATTGCAGGAGAGGGGTTTCTACCCCACTCTTTTCATCCCCCTGGGACAGGGGAGCCATGGGCTAGATTGGGGGAGTATACTACACTGGCACCGCACCACTCAGGTGAGCTCTGCTGTGCATGCTTCCTGCCCGCTTCCCTCCCCAGCTCTTTCCCCACCCCACCCTAGCTGGCTCCCAAGACCCAGCATACAGGCAGCCTCCCACATGCATGCACACACCCCTACACCTCCCCTCTCATAACACCCCCCACACACACACCCATCCCCCTACATGTGCCCCACACACTCACCTCCCCACACATTCACCCCACCCCGCCCCCAACAAACACACCCCCAACCCCTCAAATACACAATATACAATTGTAAGATTTATTTTGAGCTATTATGTAATTACCTCTACACACACTATACAAAAAAACATAAACCAGGACAATATTTTTAGAATTATGTTCTAATAGATATTTGATTTTTAGTACATGATTTGTTTTTTATCTAGAATATGTTTAAATGATATCTTCTAAAGATTTTGTGTGTGTGGCCCTCAACAACTCACCAAAACTTGTTAAGTGGGCCTCCAGCCAAAAAAATTGCTCACCCCTGCCTTAAATGCTCACTTCTCTAATAATTCTTTGATCTGGCAAGTCCCATTTTAAGGGTGGGGGGAGGTGGAGATTTATAGTCTTCTGGATACAGGGGACAAAATCTTTGTCTTTCAAATGTTTACTTAAATGTTTCTGTCTGAGAAGCCATTCTGTTACTTCCTTTTTTTCCCCACAGCTCTTTCCTACTACAATAATAAAGTTCAGATCTATATATTTATAAACTCCATCTATACCAACTTTCCCTAAGTGTCCAGGCCACACTGAAAATTAATAACATTATTACAGATTGCAGAGCAACTCACCAGCTGTCAAGAGTTAGTCAAGGTCCCTTTTCAAGGGTTATCTGGTTACATTTATTGAACATCCATTTATGTTGCTGTGAGCCTGTTTGAGAGGATCACATCAAAGCCCTGATGAACAAGAGACCCAACAATTACCTTTGCTAGCCAGTGGTCTGATCATAGATTAGAGCAGAATGTGCAGAAACTGTGGACCTAGTAGTTTGTATGAGGCATTGCAGGGGCAATGCTTAGGGGGTGCACACGGGTGCACATGCATCCCCTTGAGCATGGCTGTGCACCCCCTACAAAAAGGCGCCACCAACACTGTCGGCAGTGCCTGTGGGCGATTGCCGCTCACCACCCCACCACCAACACCGCTGCCAGTGGAGTCTGCGGGTGGTTGCCAACCGCTGGTCAATGCTCGCCACTCCCCCACCACTGACAGCGCCAGTGGCGTCTGCGGGAGTTCCTGCTGACCGCCGCCGGGCTCCTGCCACTGCTGCCATGCTCCTGCCACCACCATGCTCCCCCAGCCACCAGGGGCACATGTCATTGCTTCTCTAAGCATTGCTTAGAGAAGATCCTACTCAGTCCTTCTACTCTATCCTGGAATCTTTTTCTGAATTCAGGGGCTCCAACTACCCCATCCGGTAGGACTTGTGTGTCTTCAGGAGGATCATTCTCTGAACTGGCCAAGTTTGGAGTTACATTTACAAAGTAGATTCTGAAGGAGAGCTGGTGCATCATACCTTGAGAAACAGGCAAAAACTCCTGTTTGACAAAACCATCTCCAGTGCCTTTCTTAGTGCCAGTGTACGCAGTTCCATTTGAGACATCCCTTTAGCTGCTTCCTCTCCAAAAGTAAGAGAGTTTTTTCTTGAAGTATGTTCAAGCAGGAATCTCACTCAACCACTTCCCTCAGGTTAAAGGGCATATTCTTGATGTTAATTTCTCTCTTATCTTTTTTGCATCCCTCAAGCTATTTAGAAAGAAAAACCTAAAAATGAAGTAGGAAAGGACATACTTGTTTATCCTGTCTTATGGTACAATCCACTATCTTGTTTCCTGTTCTTGAAAGGAACTGACTTGTGGGTTCCAAAATTCCCGAGGTACTTGCATTGGACTATGCCCCACAGGACAGAGACAACCTGCAGTTAACTTGGATGGTAAGAATGACGTGGGGTTCCTGCAAGACTTCCGCTCAAGGAGCAAGTTTCAGTAAAAAGAATCCTGTCACCTGTAGATAAACAGAATTACAAGTAACCTTTTCTCGTATTTGGTTCACACTCTGGAGCCCAGGGGTAAAATGCCCTACAGATTATTCTCTAGGTCTCCCCAGCCTGTGACCTCCACAAGCAGACTCCTATACCTGGGGGAAATGCTGCTGATTTCAACCATGCTAGCTCTTAATCCTGCAGTGAGGCCTGCCAGTATTATTGCAGAAGAAAGGACTTTTGCATTGACAAGTTAGGCCTTCCAGTCTTCCTTGCAGGTGAATTTCTAGCGTGTGGGAAACAGGCATAGCATTTAAGTAACAGAGAATAGGGACTTCCTCTAGGTGAGAAGGGGCACTTTCCCTCATATGATGTGGAGCCCATAACTGTGGAGCTTCACGCAGCTGAATGTCTGATAGTTTATGTGGATGTGAGGTAGGGTGACCACCCATCCCTAATTGGGTGGGACAGTCCTGGAATGGGAACCCTCAAGTCCCAGTCCCAAGCTGCATGACTCTGAGACAGCATTTGTCCCAGATTCACAGGGAGATCCACAGGAAACAGTGGGTTTCCTCTTGCAGGCGGGCAGTGTTCCAGCTTGCAAGGGGCTACTGGGAGGGGGGCACAGGGAGCACCATAAGCATGCGACATGAGGAAGCATCCTGTGCCTGCTCAGCAGCAGCAGTGCAGAGTTGTGTCCCCTGCTGCTGCCAGCCAGGCAGGGGGTGTGCAGCCAGTGCGGGGCTCCTGGGGGAAGGGCAGCAGAGTGGGGATCCCCAAGTGAGCAGCCCGCATCTGCCCCTGCTCCACTCTACTCCACTCTGGCCATGCCATCAGCAGGGGCAGGGGTGCGGAAGGGGGAAGCATTGCCTTTATATTTATAAAAGGTGATCATGCTAATGTGAGGCAGTTCGTACGAATGAATTACATATGTGTGGTTTACCATAACTACCTAGTAAATTAATTGTGTGGATCCCTGCACTCTATTATCACAACTATTGTCCTGCCAAATGGTCTCATGGAACAGTGACGGTGCAATATACAGCATGTGAAAGCCTGCTGCTACCCGATGCTGTGGTTTATCATTGCAGGCTCTTACAAAGATAAAATATAATCCTTCCTCTTTTTAGGAAGCTGTTTATTTCTCAATGTATTGTCAAACTATTATGCAGATAATCTTTCTGATATATAGAAAGGATGTGATAGTATTATTTTATACAAAATGCTCCCAGAAAGATTTTCCTTTGGGTTTGTTATTAGGGCCTCTGTCTCAAGAGTACATATGTTTGCAGAAAAGAAGGATCTGACTGTGAAATCTGAGTTTCTTCTCTGTTTAAGAAACAATGCTTTCTTGCCACCAAGGACTTAAGTAACACCATTTAGCGAAGTGAAACTAAGTGCATTTTGATGCAAAGATCTCTTGAGAAACTATTGAATATATTGAGTGTTCACAGTGCTGGACTTGGACAGTGTAATCTCCAAGGGCAAAGGGAATTAGGGTGAAGGCCTTTCCTTTATTTTTTAAAAGGTAAATTTGGTGCGTTCTGATCCACTGAAGAAATTTTTTTCTTCAGAGATTTCCATCAGCCCTTTCAGTATTTTAGTTCTAGTAGAGATGACTCATAGGGGGAAGAACTAAAAAACAGAGAGGGGGATCATGACTGCCTCAGACTGTAATTAGCTCCTAGCTTGGTGCTAGGATTTTTAGAATGAACATTTGGCCTCGGAGAGAAGTTGTTTTTGCCACTTAAAGGAGTCAGGCAAAGCTGCAGAGCCATTGACAGGTGGGGCAGGCCTAATCAGGGAGTCAGCAGACCCAGGGGCTGACAGGTGAGGCTGACCAGGAGGGCCACGTGGTTGCAGAGAGAGTGCCCAACTGGAGGAGGGCTGGGCTGAGACAGGGCATAAGTCCATATCAGAAGAGCAAGAGGGCAGTAATATCTGGAGAGTTGGAGGAGCAACACCACCTAGCCAGAAGACCACAGCTCCTAAAGGCAATCTGAAACACCTGGAGGTTTAGGGTAGGAACTATGGGGTTGGAGAAGGTTCCTAGGGACCTAGTGTGGGGATCCACAGCCTGGAAAGGGGAAGAGGGAGTGCCTGGTGAGAGACCAGACAGACTTGAAGGAAAAGGGGCAGTTTGCATAGGGGCCCCAGGAGAAGCCAAGCCAGCCCATGGAGAAGGGGGCTGGGTATACATGGGTCTAGAGGCAGGCCAGATCAGCCTGGGAGAAAGAGGGTTGAGTGCGCAGCGGCCTAGAGAAAAGCCAAGCTAACCCTGGGAGAGAGGGACTGAGGGCACAGAGGCTTAGGAGGAAGCCAGGCCAGCCCTGGGAGAGCAAGGGCCAAGGTGAGAAGGGGAATGAATGATTGGGTCCCAGAGAGGCCAGGTCTGCCCAGAGGAAGGAATGGCACACACAAAAGGCCTAGAAAGAGGCCAGGCCAGTCTCAGGAGAAGGACTGAGAAGCATCAGGTCTAGGAAGTGACCAGGTGAGCCCGGAGAGGGGGCTTGAGCGGCTGAGATTGAGCTCAAGGCCTGGGTAAACCAGGGAGTGGGGCTGGCATGATCTTGTTACAGTTTTGAACCCTGTGGAGAGAAGAGGAGATGCATGAAGGAGCCTGAGAGGGTGGACCCATGAATGAGGAGGTTGGCAGCCAGTACACTTATTCCAAGGACCTCGACTGGCCCATGCTGGGGCTGAAGGGTGCAAACCCACCGTGAGAGGTAGCCAGAGCTGGAATGCCTGGTGTCTCAGCTGGCCTGATGTTGGGGCCAGGGCCTTGGGGAGGCCAAAGGTCTCTGTGGAGAGAGATCACAGCTGAGAGTTAGAGGTCAGGGTAAGAATCATCTGAGCTGTAAAGCCGTCTGAGGAGAAGGGCTTGAGGACAAGTGGTCTGAGTGCAAATTAGGGCCAGAGGTAGAGATGGGTATGTGAAATGGAGCTAGGGGCAGAGGGCCCAGCAGCCACTAGCCAGGGGAGGTGCAGAACCTCAAAAGGGAGGCCCAGTGAAGAAAACGGGGAGATCAGGTAGGCCTGATGCTGGTCCTGGGTAAGACTGAAAACTGCACCCTGCTGGAGTTGGTTGGTATGGTGGGGCTGCCAGTGGCAAGACAGCCTTCAAGAAATGCCACACCTGCTCCACTCCAAGGGAAGGTGAGGGTGGGGCACAGGAAAACCTCAGCCCCCATTGCCTTGTGGATAACCCCATGGAGGGTGAAGGCTAGGGGAGCACATGAGAACAGAAAAGCACTGGGCAAGAGAGATCAGGTGGACTGTGGGGGTCCATAGGCCTGGGCAGAGTTGAGAGGCCTGGTGAGGGGCCTAAGCCGGAAATGAAGAGCAGGATGTCATCTGCGAAGCATGGGACATGGTGTAGGGAAGGCATGGAGCCGTGTGATTGGCCCAGAATTCCAGGGCCACAAGTCAAGTGTCATCCTAATAAGATCAGGGCAACCTCCTGCAGTCTACATATTTCTATTAAAAGCAAAGCATGGTGGGAGAGTGCGAGGCAGACTGTCCCTGGAACAGGGTGGCATAAAATCCTCTTTTGGATGCCATGGTACGCCCCGTTACAGCCTGCTATAATTTTCCTTTGAAATGAGCGTTCGTTGTCTTTAGTCATGTTACTAACTTGTCACTTTTTTTTAATACCAAAGCATAAAGCAGATCTTCTATTAGCAACTCATTAAGTGAAATGTTATGAGATTAATGCTTCCTATTATTCTTCTGATGTTTAACAAAGTAACTCCCTCCCCTCCAACCCCCTCCCCTCCCCCCCCGGGGAACCCCCCCCCCCCCCCCAAATGCCTTTCTTTTTTCAGGGTGAGTTGTAACTACTATCCTAGCCAGGTAATATGTTTGTTGCAACGGATCTGATCAAGACCTCTTTCAAGATTTTTTACAGTTAAACATAAAAATGTGAACATGAAATTGTAGATCACATTGACTTCATATCTGTTTCTTTATGGGAATTCCTTGCTCATAGCATCAAATCTCCTTGAGTCAACACATTCTCAGGAGGTTTTTCTTAGATTTGCACAACCAGCTGCTAGTCCATGCTATATCCATCTCAGCATGATTCCCCGGTGTGTCTCTCCCTCTGAACCCAGTCACATCTCTACTCAAACAATGCCCAGACAAGCCTCTCCATCCAAACATCTCAAATTATCAAGCAGGCTCACGTACACCTTTCTTTAAGCACTCACTGTGTTTGACTATCTCTTATGCCTTGCTATTTTACAGGAAGGGCAGTGATTATACCCACTGGTTTCAGTGAAGTGTGATCTCATTTATAGCAGTCTCAACTGTGTGTCCTTTCTGTCCTGTAATTTAGCCACATTCCATGCTCATCTGGCAGCGTTAATAATCTGTGCTATGCCTCCAGTACCAGATGCAACTAGATATGTTTGAAACAGCAATGCTTTCCAGCTCTGAGGCACGGACCATCTTTCTGTTCTATGTTTGTACAACAGGGACCCCATTCACAGACTAGGATCCTACAGCTCTCACTGCAACGGTAGCTAGAAGTAGGCAAGAGGGGCACACACCCCAATTACTAAATTAGGAGGGGAACCAGAATCACACCTCCACACACACACACACACACACCCCCTCACAAAGTTTATGCTACAGTAGCATACCCATGCTGGGACATCCAACACAATCCCCAGCTGTTGCTGTTGCTGCTGCTTTAAAAGTAGCAACTACAGTGGGCAGAACATGTGATAGCAGCACAGCCAGGGACTGTTCAGGAGTGCAATAAATGGCTTGTCTACACAGAGAAGTAATTGTGCAGCAAGGCAGTGTGGGATTTTACAGCATAATAACTACTTCATATAAATGTGGATGTCTCTCATGCTCACTTGCCTACATGGGAAGCTGGTACACAGTAATATAGGATGTGAATTTACACCACACTAGCTACTCTGCACTAACTCCCTGCATGCACTAAAAACAAAATAGCTTGCTTCGGAGTAAGCCCCCTTGCACAAAAGCACTCAGTGCTATCCACATGGGGAATTCAGCATGGAGTAGCTAGAATATTTCAGATTCAGACCTTGGCTTCCTTTGCTCTTATTTCATCATGTAGACAAGCCTTTTCTTGATCTTGTGACAGTTATTTGTAGAACAAATTATCACAAGCAGTGAGGTACCTTGTCCAAGACATGGCCTCTCCTAAGTCATGGTAAGAACCTTTGACAGACTGATGTCACATCCCTGAATTTGCACAGCTATAGCTACAAGCAGACATTGTGTTTGTCCTGGGATAAACCATTTTATCCTGGGACAAAATGTAGTTGCTCAGATGTTCATGTCTTGTCCCAGGATAAATCTTTAAAAAGTTCATGGTTTATCCCAGGACATCACAAAAGTCATCTGAACAGTTATTTTTGAATCAGTGGCAGAAATGCAGCAGTGCACTCAGGTGCTCACAAAACCCTGATTAGAAGGTTGGTGTGTGTATGTGCCAATCCCAGGATATTTCTGTTCCAGGACAAACGCAGGCACAAATGCAACATCTGTTCCTAGTTTATAAGTAGGGCTACCATGTGTCCAGGAAACCTGGACATGTCCTCTTATTGGATCCCCCAATCTCTGTCTGGACAGTTTTTAAAAATACCAAAAAATGTCCAGGATTTTACTCTACTCAGTATCAAAATTTTTCCCAGCACTTCCCAGCTTGCCCAAGCAAGGAGCTGCTTGGGCTGGAGGAAGTGGAGGGGAGGGCAATTGGAAGCAGGGGAATCACGTGCATCTTCAGCTGCATGCAGGTAAGTCTATGTGGGGTGGGGTTGAAGAGCCAGGGTTTGGGGACTGTCGTGTGTGTGTGTGTGTGTGTGTGTGTGTGTGTGTGTGCGTGCATGCGTGCATGTGTGCACGCGCGAGGAGGAGAGAGAGAGAGAGAGCAGGTGCTGGTGCTGGTGCTGGTGCTGGAGGAAGCTGTCCAGGTGCTGGGCTGCAGCAGAGCAGAGGAAGTGGGGAAGGTGCCTGCCCTTCCAGTGGGGAAGGGGGCGGGGGGTGGGCCTCAGAGGCAGCAGGGAGCTGCATGGCCAGGCTAGCAGCATCGTGGCCAGTGCCTGTGCTCACAGGGGTGGGGCAGCCAGGAGATACTGGAGGGCTAGGGGCTGGTGGGGCAGCAGGCTGTGGATTATGAATGAGGGACACTGGCAGGGCTGGGGGGGGGGAGGACACAGTGGGTTGGGAGCGAGTGACACTGGAGGGGGACTGTGGGTCAGGAGAGCAGGGCACAGGCAGGGCCAGAGGGCTGTGGGTTGGGAGTAAGGGGCATCAGCAGGGATGAGGGGGCTACGGATTGGGAGTGAGGGGCACCAGCATGGTCTGGGGAGTGGGGTACTATGGGTCAGGAGCGAGGGGCAGCAGCAGGGCTGGGGGAGGCTGTGGCTTGGAAGCGAGGGGCAGGGCATGGGCATCTCACTGCCCCCCCAATCATATTCCACCCCCCCCCCAACAGGTGTCCTTTTCTTTGGAACTGGAAATATGGTAAGTAATAATTTGATGCACCAGCTTTGTTTCTCCAGGCTGTGCCCCAAACCCTATGCTGGTATAAATCTACAAAACTACATTGACTGTCATAAATGTTTGCTGACAGCAGCAAAAGAGGTGAATGATGTACATAAATCTGCATGAAAGAAAGCTAGTCAGATCATGAGTACCTGCTGTACTTAGGCCCTAACCAGATACTGAGCTCAAGAACTTCCTAAAATTGAATTGCAACATCCCCAAAGATGTAATATCATGCCATGAGGGAGTGCATGTTGTGTCACAGCTTGTGAGGCTTTTACTGATATATGTTCTTGTCCTATTAAAACAAAATCATGTAATGTTTGTGCTGTTTGTTAAAGAGATGCAGGGCTAAAAGGAGCTATTACAACAACAGCTGGAATACTAGCAACAAAATGAATTCAAGGGCTTTTTACCAATGACAAATATTTTACCTATTAGATATAAATCCTTTAGTTCTTTGTGCCTGCCTCATGCTTAGTGTGTTGATACCTGTTAGGATACTTGTTATTCCACATTTTACTGCTACAATAATCATCCCTGATGTCACCCAAGATAGAGCCAGCTGTTGCTGAGCAAGAAAATGAAAAATCTGACCATAGCTCAGTAAAGCAGCTGCTCTAGGGTGAGCGAAGTTATAAATCCATGCAAGAGTGCTTCATTGGATTTGGGGTTATGACAAGTTCCTAAAAATATAAATAAATGTCCTGCAATGTGTCCCAGCACAGCTGATCCACTTCATTGGGCTAAAAAGACATCACCCATTGTCCTGCAGGGTCAGGCCCCAGCCACTCCTGCAAAGCACCACTTGGGACACCCCTCTGCAAACAGGGGAACCCTGGGTTTTCAGCTGCAAAATATGGCACAAAATCATACTACCTATGTTGCAGCCACAAATTTTAGACATCTGTTAGCTTGGCCTTTGTGTCACCATAAACATTTTTCTGGAGGCACAAAGGCGACATCTGCTTTTCATCTGGAAAAAACTGATTCCATTGATTATAAATGGCATGTTACTCTTGAATGGTGTCATTTGTCTCTTATAATATCTTGTCTGCAAGAGCAGAAAATACTGAATAATCCACTTCTTAGGTAATGTCAAATAAAATCTAAAACCCAAGTTTTTGGAGGTAGTTTAATAACAACAACTATTCTTATATAGTACTTTTTGTAGCAATCCTAACATCATAGATATAGAGGGCTGGAAGGGACTTCAAGAGGACCACTGATGATCTGTTCAGCCATAGTAAGAGGTCTGCAAATTCTGCTTTCTCCTCTTTTCAGTTTAGTTTGGTGAGGAGGGTGTGTGGCAATCGATGAGAAACTGTGGAAGTTGACAGTAGTTCATTAGTCCAGAAAGTTCAGAAACCCTTTGCAGCAAAGCACCACAGGGGTACTCACTTAAGGGCTGTAGCAGGCTCTGAAGTAGTCTGTTGGATGAGTAGCAGGGACAACCCTCCCCCTTAGGAACCACGTTAAGGGGGAAGGTAGATGGCAGTGTACCTTTGGTGCCTGCCACTTCAGGAGCTGGCCATTTTTGAGCCCAGTTCTCAGGGCTGAGGGAGCAGTCTGCTGCCAGCAGCCATGGGAGCAACACCACCTGGCTGCCCTGCTACTCAGAGACATCTTGGAGTTAAGGACAGGAGCTATGGGGGTTGGATGGAGGCTCCTGATCCTGAGCATGGCCAAAAACTGCACCCTGCTGGGGAAGGGAGGCCTGGTGGTACTGCTGGTGGTGTGGCAGCCTCATGTAAATACCAGGACCGCTCAGCTCCCCAGTGAAAGACAGGTCAGGGCACCTCAACCTCAGCCCCCACCATCTGGTGGGTTATTATAACACCGGAGGGAGATAGGGCCAGGCATGCCTACATGGAGTGCCTGAGCCTGTTAGGGGGGAAGACCCCAGAGTGTCGGTAGTGGGGGCCAGGCACGCCAATACAAGGGGCACCTGAGCCCGTTGGGTAAAAAACCCTGTCAGCTCAAAGAAGGGGAAGGAAGAGGGGTGAGAGTTGGTGGGCCCAGTGTGTGCCTGCAGACAGGGACCGGGTGTTAGGCCAAGGAAGTTAGGCCCAGTGTGTGCCTCCAAATTAGGGGGGCCAGGTGCTAGGCCAAGAAAGTGGTGGCCCTGAGAGTGGGGCGAGTATGTGGTGGCCCTGGGAAAAAGAGGCAACATGGTCCAGGTAACCCTTATGGTGCCTGAGGCCAATATTTTGTGAATCACCCAGCCCCGTGCAGATGAAGGTCGCGGGAGAGGCCCAAAAGGCTGTGCATGGGCTGGCTGAAGAGTAAAGAGCTAAGCCTGATGGTCCTATGGAGTCACTTAAGGGAGCAGGGCAGAATGAGCATGGCCCAATAATGACAGAGGCCTGGTGAGAGAGGGCAGAGTGAGAGAGGCCCCAGTGAGAGTGGGGCAGAATGAGTGTGGCATGGAACAGGGCAGTATGAAAAGAGGCCTAATGCCATGCTGAGTTGGGCCTGGCCACAGGCCAGGACATTGCACAGCCATTGGAAACATATGCGAGGCATGGGACACGTATAGGAGAGGTCGGAGTGTGTTATGTACTGGGAGCTTGAAGGGCAGCCTCCTGCATAATTAACAACTTAATTATTTACCAACAAGGCATGGCAGGTGAGCAAGGTGGGTGGTGTGCTCAATGACAGATGGGTGACTAGTACTGTGACTGGTTGGGGGAGTCCCACGTATCACACCCTTGATCTAGTGCAGTCCCCTGCACCAAGGCAGAATCAAATACCGACCAGACAACTGTGACAGCTGTTTGTTTAACCCAGGCATGGGCAAAATGCGGCCCACGGGCCAGATGCAACCTGCCAGGCCATTTTACCTGGCCCGCAGGACCCTGAAAAAATTTAGAAAATATTTATCTGCCCCTGGCTACCTGCCATGTGGCCTTCAATGGCTTGCCAAAGCTCGGTAAGCAGTCCTCCACCTGAAATAATTGCTCGCCCCTGATTTAACTTGTGCTTAAAAAAAAGAACCCTCCAGTGACAGGTATTCCACAGCCTCCCTAGTTTGTATTGTATATTCCAGTGCCTAAATCCTAGCCTAGATGCCTAGATCCTAGATCCTACATTCCAGTGCCTAGATCCTAGCCTAGATGCCTAGATCCTAGATGCCTAGATCCTACATTCCAGTGCCTAGATCCTAGCCTGGTTCTACTAGCCTAGATACACCCACTAGGAACCAGCTTCAAAGTCCTATATTCCTGCAGCCAGCTCTGGGCCCCTGGCCCTGTATAGCTGCACCCACTAGTACACTGGGCCCTTTGACCTTTTATGACTGCACCCCAAGGTGCTAATGAGGTCTCCTCCTCCCCTACAGCCTCAGCCACAAACCACTGGATTACTAATCAAACACAAACAGTAAGCCCATGGGCTATAACCAAAATAAAGTTAATGAAGGCAGTCTGCCAGCTCATGCCTTCTATGGCTCTGTGCTTTGGAAATCCACCCCCTCTACAGCCAAGCCCCTTTAGCCAGCTCAGCCCAGGATTTTTATAGTTCTGGCCTGCCCCCTTCCGGTCACCTGACTAGCCTGCAAGGCTCAGCTTTTAACCCCTACCCTGCCAGGTGTGGTCTTAAAGGGGTGGGCCTGTTTTCTGGTAACAGGGCTAGGGTTCCCTGTTATACTACCAGTGCACAGATATAGAAGTACACAAAATATAAGGCACAATATTACAACATATAAGTCACTCATCTTCAAAATATGAGGCACAGCAACATCAGGTTAACTTTAAACTCTTAAGCCCCTTCCCCAAAACCCCTTTAGTGGCCCACTGGGGCGTTTGCTGCACTCCAGTGATCAGCAGGAGGGGAAATCCTCAGTGTTCTCCAGGTTCCACTGTGCCTTTCCCCTCCCCTGTGGGAATCCCCTTTCCTGGGTAACTCACAGCTCCAGGGTCCTGGGTGGGTGGTCTGCATCTCCTGGCTGGTGAGCTAGCGCCTCTCCTGCTGAGAACCAGCTGCCTTTGTTCCTTTTGGCCCGCCGGCCAGCACGGGGCCCCATGCACCCTCACATGCACCCAAGCCTCTGCCTTCTGCTAAAGCGTTGGAGGCCTGGGCCACCTCGTACAGCGCCGGGGCTCGGTCCACTCCTAGACCTATGCAGTGTCATCTGCACCAAGCTACTGGCCCAGTGCTAGCATCTGTAGACCTGAGCTACCTCAAGCAGCTCCCAGGGTCTCCCACCCTTCATGCAGCGCCTCCTGCCCCAAGTTCCTGGCCTCATGCTGCGGGTTGGGGACCTGAGCTGCTGCAAGCGGTTCCCAGGGTCCTGCTCCATGCACCGGCCCATGTACCGTGTCTCTGGCTGCACACCAGGGGCTGCAGACCCGATCCACCTCACACAGCTCCCAGGGTCTGGACACCATGCTGTGCACTGAGAGCCTGGTTGCTGGAGCTGTCCGCCAATTCCTGCCACCGACGGAAATTTTCAGGGGCTCTTCTGGGCTACTGCTTCACCCTGCTGAGCAGCTCTTCTCAGCTCATCTAAGCCCCGCTCTTCTCTTCATCCCTCGGTGCATCTGCCATGTGCTGGGCACGCAGCTTCTTTTATTCACTCTGGAGGCTCCACCTCCAAAGGCTTGCTGGACCTGCAGAACACAGGCATAAATCAGGTCTGGGAGGCTCTTTGCCCCACCTCCATGTGAGGGGCAGGGCCATCCCCGCCCAGCCATTACCTGATCGGTGGATGGGCTCCACCAATCAAAAAAATATATTTTTTGAGCCCTTTCAAGCTGAGCTGCATTGGTAAGTCCACCACAAATAAAATTAAACATTTTTGCACTGTAGTATTATGAGAAAAGCAGAACTCTGTGCTTGGTAACTACATTGGGCCATACATAGTCTTAGGATAGCAAAGCCACCTTAGGCATTATTTTTAGCATGTGGTCTATGTTTGCCCAGTGTAAAGTATTCAGCCCACAATTGATTCTCTGCCCATCCTATTAAAAAATAAAATCCATATTGCAAATTAAAAAAAAAAAACCCTGCTCCCCAAAAACCCCCAACCTTAACAAGTGGCTCACTGGCCATAGAAAGCAGGCTGAAAAAATCCCAGAAATGAGGAAATAAAGCTGCTCAGGAGCATGAGAATTACATGAAAATATTTCTTGCAGCTAATCTAATCATTGAAGGATGTTTGGAACAGCTTGAAAATTAGGTAAGGTCAAGTAGCTTTAAAACTGGGGTGGCTCTTGCATTGACAGATCCTGTCGAGTTTGAGAATATTGTTCAAATTAAAAGACACAAATGGATTCTTAGGTGGGGCAGCAGTACAAGGCCCTCTCAAAGAATGTGTGTGTGAGAGAGAGCGTATAGTGCAATCATGTCTTCAACTGACCTTCAAGATAAGGAAAGAATCTGAAAGAAATCTAGTAACAACAACAAATTGTCTCCTGGAGATGGGAAAGCTTTAATCTTCTCTGACCTGAGCTCCCACAATCAGGTCAAGAGACATGAACTAATTGTTAAAACAATTCTAAGAGGCTGAAGGCTTTTTTCCTGTTCCTAGCCAATATGCATGTGCATCAAAAAGGGAAACCTTCCAGCATTCCTAGATGCCATATCAGCATTGTTTATAACATGAAAGCCAGTAGAAGCACTGCAATCACAAGTGACTGAGTCTGACTTTGATTTGTGAACTAGGACTAAGTATCTGAAGCATTGGTTCTTTTTCATGTTCATTTTTGGTAAAACCATTTAGCAAGTACACACACACACACCGCCCCCCCCCTCCCCCACCAACAGTGCCCTGGGCCATCTCCCACTCCCCATACTTACCTGTATCCAACAGCTGCTGCTCCCACAACCAGGCCTTGTTCTATGCTGGCCATGTGTATCTGCTCGCACAGACGCATGTGTGCCTGCTGCCTCCAATCACCCCAAGCAGCCATCTGCAGGCTGGAATACTGCCAGCCTGCAAGGGAAAACCTTTTTCTGGGGACCTGCTTATAACTCTTTCAAATATTCTTGTGACCCACTTTTGGGTCACAACCCATCAGTTGAGAAATGCTGCCCTATAGCGTTTATGAAGTTTCATGGAATTCTATAGCAGTGATACTATTCTGTATTACATTATAAAATGCATTCAAATGTACCACTTCCTATGAAATTCTAATGGGCTCTTTCCTCAGAATACAGAAGGTTAATTTCAAAATAAAGTAGTTTTTCCATTATAATACTTCCGTTAAAAACAAAAAACAAACCAACAAACAAAAGCTCTTATGGTATGGAAGAGGTCTTTCTTTATGACCTATTTTAAGTTAGGGTGACCACCTTTTCAAAATGGGAAGGCGGACACATGCCCATCTCTCCTCCCCCACTCCCCCACCTCCACCAGGGGCATGGGCAGAGCCAAACCAAGCCAAGCTCACCCTGCTGCCTTTCCCTCAGGGGCCTTGTGCCAGCTGCACGTCCCCTGCCTACCTGGTAGCAGCAGGGGGCATAACTCTGTGCCCAGGGGCGACACATAGGGGGTGCATGTGGGTGCATGTGCACCCTCTGCATGGCGGTGCACTCCCTGCAAAAAGGCACCTGTGGGTGGTCACCACTTGCCACCTCACCACTGGCACCACTGGCAGCATTTGCAGGCGGTCCATGATCACCCCTGGCCACCACCAATGCTGCTGGCGGCGCCTGCGGGTGGTCGCTGACCCATGGTCAGTGCTCACCACCCCTCTCCCTGCCACTGACAGTGCCGGCAGTGTCTGTGGGAAGCTCACTGATCACCGCCACCAGGCTCCTGCTGCCACCGCTGTGCCCCTCCCAGCTGCCAGGGGCATATGCTGTTCATGTCTGTGCCACTGCTGCCTGCATTGCTGCGGGGCAAGCAGGGGACACCTTGCTATGGTGGCATGGCCCCCAGGGGAGGGCAGGAAGGCAAGGAGCCCCAAGGCTGCAGTGGGCAGCCTGCATCCAACCCCACCCTGCACATAAATCTGGGGGCATGTGCCCCCCACCCCATGCCCCCTCTGTGAATGTGCACAGCAGCAGTGAGCCATCCCCCTCCCCGACAAACGGCACTTGGCTCTGTCCCACTCCCCACCCCAGTCCTAGGTCCCATGTACCACCCTGGCTGGGCAGCCCCCAGGCCCTGCCACACTCCTTGCCTCAACATGAGGGCCTCAATGTGCACCCTCCACTCCCCCATCCATGGGTGACTGGTTCCTCTTGATACTGGGGGGGGGGGCACCAGCAGCCAACTGCCAAACGAGGAGGGGTGGGGGCCCAGCAGCCAATCACCACCACTGGTGGACGTGCCGGTGGCAAACCCAGAAGTGCCACCAGCGCTTCTCTCAGCACCCCCCACAACCTCAGGAGGGGCCGTCGCCCCCCACTCTCCGGCTGGTGAGGACCCCCCCATACTCCCCATACGTGTCACTTATGTCCCCATCTGTCCTCCCCCTTCCTAGATTTATCTAGAGGAAGCTGCTCACACACAGCCTGGCTGTATTCCCGGCCAAGTGCTTGTGTGTGTGTGGGCATGTACATACACGTGGCACCCTGCGTCCCACTCCTGGCAGCCCCAAGCAGCCTGCAAGGGGAAACCCACTGCTTCCCAAACCTGGATCCCTGCAGGATACTGGAAATCTGGGACAAATGCTGTCCCAGAGTCATGCAGCCTCGGACCAGGACTTGATGTTCCCATTCTGGGACTGTCTCACTCAATTAGGGACATGTGGTCACCCTATTTTAAGTGTATGCAACAAAACCTTGAACTGCTGCTATTTAATAAAGCTCTAAAATGTCTGAATATTTTGTTCTTTAGATATTTAACCATTAGGCTTGTCATTTAGTCTGTGAAAACATGTTTTTAATTTTCAAAAGACATTTTTAAGCCTGAAATGTGGCTGAATTTAGTCAAAGTTTAACATACTTGAAATACAATTTATAAAAATAAACGTGGCTTGCATGAAAAGAGCAACTCTGGGCTCCTATTTCTTGCTGCAAGCCTGAGATGTATTCCTTTTCCAGAATAGAATATTAGGATGCACTTTAGTCTCGATTCTGTACTTGTGCTTAACTTCATTACTACAGGTAGGAGTCACACTGAAATTAATAGGACTGTTCCTAGTAATAAAGCTATGCATGTTCCTACATTACAGGATCAGGGTCTTAGCAATCACACCAGAATATTCTAAAGTGCACAAGCTACTGCTAAACACTTCGGGTAAATTCGTTTTTTTGTAAAGAAGTGTTGTTACAAGGCTTTAGCTTAGCTAGATTTTGCTACATCATCAAAATAAACTTGCACTTGTTTATTGCAATTGACTTTGCTAGACTTGTTGTAACTTGCTGCCTCTACTATGGGCCATAGCAGTAGCATGAACAGCCAGAGGGCAAATTGGTCTGCTCCTGTCCCTGACTGCCTCCTGTGCAGTTGAAAGGGCATAAAGCGGGTTCTGTAGCTCCCACAGAAAGCATCCTGTGCCAGGAATAGTGCCTGGAGGGGGCACGCCTTACAACTCCTGTGGAGCAGCAGTTTCCTTTGATATGTGGATGCAGAGTTTCAGTTTCCTCCTTGAACTGCTATGCCCCTTGACCTACATATAAAAACTCTCTCCACTGAGTCACTGACAAATCAGATCAGAGGCAAACTGAGGGAGTGGGAGAGGAAAGAATGATGAAGAGGAAATAAAACATGCTTTCTTTACCCAAAATGCATCAGAGAGTGTTTTAAAATAAAATATCTTGTTTAAAAAATTTCAGAAAAACCTCTTTGCCTTTGTAATTTTCCCATTAGCTGGTAGTGTAATACAGAGCCACTTTGTCTTTGGTCCTGGTGTGGGCATGCACAAAAGACTTCCCTTCTTCCCCCACCCCGCACAAAGGTCAGAAACACGATCTGTCTCTTCGCCTGAGGAAAAATCACATAGAGGAACCACATTTCAAAGCACAGAGATATAAGCAAGTTATCATGACTATAAGCTTACTCCTCTTTCACCAGGGACCAAGCACATCATACTTACTGTGTTGTAGTTGTGCACACAGGCAATTACCCCAGTGTAGCTATGTATACTAGTTTACCTCAAAGTAAACTGCTTGAGGAACCATATCCAAAGTGTATTATGACACATCCTAATTATCAGTATCAGACAGAGAACTAGCTGTCATTTAGGCTAGGGACAGATATTCAAAAAGCCTGAGCCTGAATTGATTCAATCTTTGCAGGTTATTCTAACCTGGCTAAGCTGAACCAGTTTCTAACTAGCAGACATTCTCTCCCGACTGAGGAAATTCAGGCACATGCTTGCAGTGACTCAGGCTAGAAGCCAGGGGGTGCTAGAGCAGCCCTCCCTTCCTTTGTAAAGTGCTGGGGGGGGCGTGGCCAGGCCCCCCCAGGGCATTCTGATTAGGGAGGTCTGCCTACACCATCCCAGGCTTTTCCTGGCTTGCTGCTCAAGGGGCGAGAGTGTTGCCAGACCCCAGACCCCTGCTAGCACTCTGAGGCAAGGTGGGCAGGGTGCAGTGCATGCATCCGATGATGATATGGAGCTTTTCAATCTCCCTCCCTGCTTCTTTATACTGTTTGCAGCAAACTGACAGGCAAGCAAGTCAGCAGGGAGATGATAACAGTGTTTATCACCTGATCAGCAAAACAACAGCCTCTGTCCATTACTTCAAACTCTTCTTAAACAGCTTACCAGCTGTCCTGTTGATTAGCTCCAAACAGCCCTGAGCAGTCTGTCTCCCTGTCCTGTCTGCCTGTCCCAGTGAAATTGGAGACATACACACTCCTGCATTAGCTAGCATACCACATGCCTAGGGTCAGTGGGGCTGGAGTCCCCGCTGTGGGAGATGGGAGGGAGGGAGTGATTTCCTGCTGAGGGGTGCGGGGTAGGGCAGAGGGAAGCCAGGCAAACCCTGCTGTGCCTGCAAGTCTTTGTGGGAGCTGCAGCCAGGGAGCGGAGGGGAGGAACCAGCAGAGAGCCCTACCCAGCCTAGAGAACATGCTGGGATGCTGGGGGTGTCTGTTTTATCTTAAACCAGCAAGGGATCTGGGACAGACATTGCATAACCTGGTTTGAGCTGAATCATTTAAGTCTGATACTACATTCAACCAGGTTTATCTCAAACCAGTTTCAGCCATTTTCAAACTGGTTTATGTGCACTGAACATCTGTTCTGTTACAGGCTTAAATCAGTTTCTGATCACTTAAACCGGTTTATGTGTAATGGCTGTCCCTAACCTTACAGTTTTCTAAGCTTGGCTTTATATTTGATATCACACAGTGTAATATTTGTTTCTTGCTAGTCTACAAATTAATGGTGTTTTTTGCAGTACTTAATGAAAACTAGCATTAGAACTAGGAGGAAAAAATAAGTTTGGATATTAGATCAATAACCGCTGAGGTCAATATATGTATGTGTAAAATCTGAGGAAAACAAAATATGTGCTATCTTTGAAGGACGTTACTGATCACTATAGGAACAGACAGGAATTCACTTATCTAGGAAAAAGGTAAGAGAACTGTAAAAACCTAAGGGAAAGGCACTAATTAAATGCTTGCATATGAGAGACAAACATATCTTAGTCACCAGAACACAGCTAGCATGCTGTCTTTTTCTGTAGTGGGTGGGTTTTTTTGGGGTTTTTTTGTTTTTTTTGTGGTAAGTTACAAGCTATCCATCATGGACACTAGAAAGGGAATAATGTCCATGCTGACTTTCCTGTGACAAAAAACAAACCACAGCTCTCAAAGCCTGAATTCAATTTCACTTAACAAAAGAATGAAAACATTTTTTTCCAGTTTGTCAAGCAATGAACAGCAGTCCCTCTCTGCCCTCTCTCCCCCCACAGCAAATTAGTGCAGCTTCATTACCCACCTGATACATACTTTTCTTGAAAATTTGTAGATAGCCACCTGCAGATTAAAGACAGATTTATACAAGCTTTATGCATTTAGGGTCTGTTCCTCCAGATTCTTCTTCATGAGTAGGCCTTACTCAAACTCAATCCCATGAATTTAAATGAGGCTGCCTGTATGACAACATACATGCATTTGGGATGCCTGTACTTGAAACTTGCTGCTGTTTTTGTGTATCTGCTTTAAATGACCTGTAACAACTGACAGTAGGAAAAACTTTTCTTAGCAAGCTTTCAGACACAAACACTCTTCATCAGGCTGAGGAAGCATCTGCAGATGGTCTGTGCTCTCCCTGGATGGAATGGTAAAGCAGTCAGAGGCCAGTACCTATGCAAGAAAACCAGTCAGTTAAAATGTAAATTGAGGTGGTCAGTAGGTGAGAGACAGGTGAGGGGAGGGCAAAGGGGAAATGAATATAGCTGTAATCAAAGGATGAGGGGGGGGGGAAGGGAATGAGACTAGTTGGCAAAAAAGTGGAGGGTTTACCTGGGGAGTCAGATGTTAGGCAGGTTATCATGCGTCATAAATCCAATGTCTATATTTAGTCCTTTATTTTTTGTAACCAGTAGACTGATGAAGTGGAGTTCATAGGCTCCAACACATACCATCTGTAGATGCTTCCTCAGTCTGATGAAAGGTGTTTGTAACCAAAAGCTTGCTAAGAAGACTTTTTCCAACTATTTGAGTTGGTCTAATAAAAGATAATTGGATTTACTGAAAGAACCTTGTCTACCTACGTCCTTAGACCAACACGGCTACAACTTACACCCTGTAACAACTGACGCATGTATATAAGGTTATCCTTGATTAAAGTACTCCTGTATTGTTTCACGGTAGTGATGTTGCAAAATAAAATGTTCAGCAATCCAGTCAGACATCCCATGGTACCTTACTGTTATCGTGTTGTATGTAGCCTAAAATTATCTATAGAGCACACTGTGGGATTCCCATAATTTCTCTTGTTTTACTCATCATCCATTTTATTTCATTTTCCAAACCCTATCAGATAAGATGGAGAAAACTTTGGTGAGCATTGGACGCAAGGAGTGCTGCAAGTATATCTAAAGACATGCAATGACTTCACCTGAATGAGGGGAATGCTGAAATAGAATAGAAGAAAGGCATGTTTCACTCTTACCTGAACAGTTAATGACAAAGGAACATGCATGGGAAGACTGAGAGGTAGATGGAAAAGTCTGATGTCAGGGTTGGAGGCCGATCTGTCCCTGCACCTGCACCTTGGATGAAAGTAGCGCTTGTGAGCTTTGCTGAATGTTTTGAACAGATAGAGAGGAAGAGTCTGCAAAATGTTGCAAGTACTCAGGAGCACAGGGTCCAGGATGAGTTTGAGCTTAGCAGCCATATATTGGCATAAAGGTGACCACCTTTTCAAAAGGGGAAGGCGGGACACTCTATATCAGTTCAGACCCTCAACACAGCTCTTGGCCCCTCAGGCCTCAAACCTTTGTATGGGCTTCAACCTTAGGGGCTGTATCCCTAAGCCCAGGCCCACTGCCCCCAGACCTTGGCTTTTGGGCCACAGCCCTGCCTCATATTCATGTGCTCCATGCCTCTGGCCCTGCCTCATGATCTAGTCCAGCACTCTATACAAATCCCTGGGGCCCCTCACCCAGGCAAGCCTGCTCTTGCTCTATAAGAGCCTCCCAGGGGCCCTCAACCTTATAGAACTCTATGCTGGGTGCCTTCAGGCACCCCTGTAACCTCCATACCACCCCAGTAACCACAACCCAATCCTCTGGTCGCTATAAAACTTAAATTAACACAAATTCAAACAAATTAAAGTCCACCCTTACTCTGGGTCAATACCATACCACAAGCCATATTTCCACCCTTATCTTTCTCCTTCAAGGTCTCTCAGGAGCTTGTGTGCCTACTGATGTGTCTCTAGCAGCTATCTTGCCCAAGCTCTTCTCCATAGTATGCAAGGCCAGACTGCCCACTTTGCCCCAGGCCCTCAGTTTATATGCCTCAACGCACCACCCCTTCCAATTATGTGACTTCCCAGACATACACAACCGTTTGCTGTTTTGCCTAGTGATGACCAGCCCTCAGTTCCTGCAGCCTAAACCAGATGTTTGCAGCCTTTACCTTCTGGCTAAATGGAGGTCCATCTCTTGCCTGTTTATTGCAGTGCAACTGGCTTTTGCTCAGCTGTAGGCCCAAGCTTGGCTTGCTGCACTATCCTCTTTAAGTAACAGGAACTTCTGGTTCCTTGTTATACTTGTCATATTACCACCCCTGATCATGGCCGCCACATGGTTCCTAGGGAAAGGGAGAGAGAAATCTATCTCTGCCACCAGTGAGACAGATTTTCCTCAGATTTGCCATTCTCTTTTCACAGAATTTTTCTAGTCTTGGCTCAACGTGGAGACAGCAGAAGGTATGGAAAAATGTTCCTGATTTGTCTAGGACCTCTGGATCTGTGATGTGGAAGGGACTTTCAGGAGTGGTTGTTCTGGCAACTTAATGGAAGGATTCTAAGTGCTAGATAAGGTGAGAGTGTGAGTGTGAGAGAGGAGGGCAGAAAAGGTAATCAAGTAATAACATGTGCTTCTACAGGCTGGCCTTACTTTGGAGGCTGTTACAGTGAAGCATGCCCCCCAAAAGCCAGAGGACCCTCTACTCAATGAGGCAGTGGGCAAGCCAGAAGTAGATGTAGTTGACCACAACACCACCACTAGAGCTGGTGCAAGAGTGGAAGGAGTATGGGCATGTAACAGGGGGTTACACCCCTGTTACTGGGGGGAGAACATGGAATGGGACCTCAAAGCTAGGTCCCTTTAAGGCAAGGACATTTGGAGCTAGAAGGGGTAAAGGGCCACAGCTGAGGGCACACTGTGGACCTGCCCCTTCTGAGGGTGGCATGCTGGTAACAAGGACCTCCTGGGTGTGGAGGGGCAGGTGACCAGAAAGGCGGGAGGGCCCAGGGCGATAAAAACAGATCCCCAGCTGCTAGCAGGGAAGAAGAGGCCTGACAGGGAAGGCTAGAGGGATGGCATCTGAGGGGAGAGAGAAACCATCCTGGAAGCCAGTTGGCTGGACCCTGGCATGCACAGGGAGCAACTCTAGAGATGAAGAAATCACTGCAGCAGTGAGCATTGTGACTTTCTTTTTGTTTTGGGTCCAGTGGAGCAAAGTTTATGTCTGGGGACTTTGGTGGGCCAGAGGGCAAAATGGTCCAAAAGAAAGATGTCTCTGTTGTTAACAACTGGTGGTATGGGCTTGGCTACAAGGGGCAATGTGGAGGCCACAAGGCAAGAGAGTTGACGCAAAGGCCTCTGTAATTGACCCACAGTGGGTTAAGAGTGCTGAGAGGACCTGGGACCTGCCAGGGCAGTAGAAACTAAGTGCCTGCAGGCCTGGCCTAGAGGTAGATTTATATGCCTGTAAGGCCAAAGGTTCGGAGTCCAAGACTCAGCAGGGTCACAAGTGAAACTGGACTTGGAAGAACCTTGCAGGCAGCTAGGCAGAGGCCCTTGGGAGGGGTCTGGACCCAACTAGCTGCAATGATGTGGATAAAGATAAGACAGCACCAACTGGCTTTGAGGTTTCCCCTTTACGCTGCTCAGTTTGGGTAAAGCAACCTCCCCAAATGATTCAACATCAAGGTGTGCCAGGTAAGTGAGAAGTGGTAAAGAGTGTGGACCCAGCTGGTGATGGAACCCAGTGTCACTCGCCAGTGGCACCCTATGACAGGGCATACCAACAGAGAGGCATTGCCATTTAATCTTCATGTCCAATTAGTGTAGGGGTGTTCCAGCCTTAGCCCACAAAACTAAGTCATCTGGCCAGTAAGGCTCCCCACAGGTCTGGAAATTTGGCAGCAGGAGAGTGGTGTCTATTAACACTGCCATCACTCCTTTGCTGCCCAATTTCCAAACCCAATACGGGTAGATCAGCTTTGGCTGGGCCAGCCCCATGCAGAGGGATCCAGCCCCAGCCCCATTAGGTTAGATCAGGTCCCAGCTGGACCACTTTTTTCTGGCTGGATCAGACCCTTGCCCTGCACCACTGGATTGGGCCCCATCTGAGCCAGCACCATATACCAGATTGGGCCAACACACCATATCTGGCTTTTGGACTGACTTGTCACTGCTCATCCAGCCTGCACGAGGGAAGAGGTTAAATACCAGCGAGTTAGAGCATTATCTTTATCCAAATTCTCCACAGCTCAAGGTAAAGGATACTGGGAAAGAAAATGAATTCTGAAGTAAAATTGCCTTTTTTTTTAAGGAAAAAAAATGTTTATGTAAAATGACCTGACCAATTTACAGTGAGGTAAATTGACCTCAGTTTTACAGTGACTCAGTTGAGGGGTTTCAATGAAACAGCCATGTAAAAGATCCTACTGCGGCTTCTTTTCTAGCAGGCCTTTGCAATAAAAGTGTTTCCCTTTCAAACAGTTTTCTCCCACATAGTCCTGACTCCTTGGGTGAGGAAGGAGAGCCAGACATTGGAACTGAGAACAATTAACACCACAGTACAAGAGAAAAGGGTGGAGTGTGGGATGTTTATCCACCCTCTAGCATGGACAACTTACATGAAGTTTTAAAACCCAGGAGGTGGAGAGAGACTATACCACCATCTCCCCATATAATTATAAGACACAACACTTACTAGAAACTGTCCCCTCCATAATTTGGGTGCCTGTTTATTTTCATGGTTCTCTCTGACTGTGATTTGGTAGGCTCCTGAGTCTAGGACTCATCTTTTCTAGATTCACAAGAACCAGGATTTCATGATCACTCCTCTCCTGGTCAAATTGGCAGGGGTGCCATCAGCAGTGTTCATGAAGTACTGTGGTTGTGTGGTGGGATTGTAGCCCTGTGGGGTCAGGCCAACTCTCAGGTTCTCAATATTGTGCTGTTAGACAGGAGGGTATGACACAATTGCATATAGACAAATACACAAATCAATGAGGTGCATACACACACACACACACACTACCAGCTCTGGCACATACAGATCCAAACCAGCCTAGGCACATGCATACCTATCACCAATTCAAGCACATACATTATATACCCCAAAAGTCAGATACAGATCACTAATTCATATATCATGCACACAATGCCATATATATATATATATATATATATACACAAATATATATATATATATAGACACACTCACCAGTTCATACACATACACACAGGTAAGTTCCTAACTTGGATGGTACAGTGTGTGTGTGCTTGGGGTACCTGGGGGAAGGTTCAGGTGAGAGAGAGGGAGTTAAAGTGTAGGGAGTGAAAGTTGTCAGAACTGGGATTAGAACCAGAGGACTACAGAAAAGCTGGCTGAGGAACTGAGGCTTGGGTTTGCTTAAGGTAGACTGGGGCTGGAAACTGAGGCAGACAGCTGAGATGTTTCCAGGGGGGGTGCTGGAGGGTGTGCAGATAAGTGGTGGCAAGAAGGAGACAGCCAGGAAAGAAACTGAGGCAGAAACTTGGTTGCTCAGGGGAAAAGGAAAAGGCAGTGGGGATAAGACAATGGCAAAGAAACTGGGGGTTTGGAGGCAGAGAGGAGCTCAGGACTGGTGTTGGAGGTGGCAGCGAGCCAGAAGCAGGAGAGGGAAAAATGAGATAGAAGTTAGAGGGACGAGGAGCAGAGATTGGAGCAGGGCCAAACCACAGTAAAGCAAAACTCAACTTAGGGGTCCAAATAACAGTTTTATTACACAGACAACACACTACACAGCCCCATGAAGTTATTGGCCAACACACACATGCACACACACGCACTCACAATGGCAGCAGGAGAAAGAGACTCGGTGGAAGGGCTGGAGTCCAGGTAGGGAAGAGAAGCAGAGTCCAAGTCCTTGGTTGAGGAGCGGGTAGGGGGTGATAGCTACCTATCCAGGCTGAAAAGGGGTCCCTGTCCAGTAGGTGTTGTCCAGAGGGGGGTCACCGGCAGGGCCTCTGGGCGCATAGGTGGTATGGCATGGTGCTGGTCCAGGTGGAGAAAGTATCCCACTGGGTCTGTCTTCACTGCCCCTTTTTATAGGGGCAGACGTAGTGTGACCCTAGTGACAGGAGGCATGCCCAGGCAAAGGTCAGCCCCTGGTGTACTGAGCATGTGTGCTCCATGCAGGGATGTGCAGGTTTGGGTGTCTGTAATGGTGGGGTACAATGGTAGAGTTGCTGGTTCTGCAGGGTCTTTTGTCTTTCAAATGCTGGGTTCTTGTCTCTGTTCCTGGGTGAGGTCCGTGGTTCCTGGATGAATCAATGCAAGGTGATGGCCTAGTCGTTACAGGCCATTCAGTAGAGGCCTGCTACCATTGTATTTCAATCATTGCCAATCACTCTCATTCATCCGGGAACCAATTTGAATGGGAGGGGTACGTGACTCATACAGTTGCAACATGGGATGCCCAGGCAGAGGACACAAAATGGAGACTTGACATACAAAGTGGAAACTGGACATTACTTTGGTTCACTTACAAACACAGGCCTAAACCATACAATATCTATATGAAACAAAATTCAATACAAAAATGATAACAATACAATATACAACAGTAAGAATCAATACAAACCTAATAATAATATAATATAAAACAGTGGATATCCAAAACCAAAAACTTGCTACCAAAATAAAAATGTTAAAACTTATCCTAAGTCTGAGCTCGCTTATGCTTGTCTATAGGGAATAGAGAGGGAGAGAAAGAAAAGCCAGAAATAATTGGGGAAGGGAAGGGAATGCATATCTATCATATATATATATATGTGTTTATGTATGTATGTATGTATGTATTAAAAAAGAAAAACTGGGGGTTTTGCTACAGGATCTTCCATAAACACATGGCCCTGTGCCAACTCTCTTCAATTCTGTCTTTCATACTCTTACTGCACATCCTGAGATCCTTTCCCTTACTGCTGCAGTTTTGAGTTCCAGTTATATCCCTTAGGATTCATTTGGTCAGATAGACCTCTGTATATATGTGCATGGTGCTGTCTCGAATTTCAATGGGCCTGTGCATGCATCTTTTCTCCAGAAAGCAATGAAGTTTTTGCACTCTGTGGTGAGATGACAAGCACAACATATACCCACAACCCCCCCCGAAAACTGGAACTGCCATGCCTGGCTGTATGCCAGTGTTTAAAAAGGAAAGTAACATGCAGTCAGGGGGACCCAAGACCAGCAAAGAGTGACATAGGTAGCTGGCAAGCAAGTGAGAGATGGGAGAGCTAGGAGGACTTGCAAGATGTGCAGCCACTGTAGCAGGCAGTGACAGAGCTAACAACAAACATTGTAGCCAGGATTGTGGGATAGGATATGGCAAGCTAGTAAATGCAAACAAGTGGGGGAGGTAGAGAATTTGTACAGTAGGGTTTGCTCATTCTGTATCCCAGGAAACCTGCTTCCAATAATGGGTTGTACTCAATGTCAGATTATTCACAACAGCAACAACAAAACTGTTTGGGAACACAAGCCTAATGGGAAATAAATTAACCACAACAAATGCCAACTGTAGGCAAACCCTTGGAGGACATATTCACTGCTCAAATAATGCAGATTTACTTGGGGGTTGCCAACACTAAACACTCTGATCAGTGTTTAGTGAGGCTTTTTAACCCTGGCTAGCTGGCTCATCTGAGCCTGCAGGGCAAAGCACCTCCCTCAGACTGGTAATCTGCCTGCTTTGTACCGAGGCTGTAGGTTGAATCATTCAAGCATTCATAGTCCAATACCTTCCCATAATTCCCTGAAGGATGGACAATTCTTCACTGGGAAAACAACTTAATAGCACCATGGGCATCAAATGGTTGCAAGTAAACTTAAATCTTTGAGTAGTAGAGGAAATATCAACCCTTTACAATGTAGGTTATGTAGTGAGTTTGAGAATTTTAGGAATGTTTTCATGAACAAGATCAAAACAGTTCTAGTTAAATCCTCTGTGGAGACTAGAGCATCTGTTGTTAGACACCTAGGCTGCATCCTCATGAGCTAGCACGCGTCTGTTGAGGCATCTCAAAGCAGCTTGAGGTGCCACAGAAGGCACGCCATGAACTAAAAAATGTTCCCTCCATTGCATATTTGAAGCATGGATATGCAGCGTGAAGTTTAATTCTGGGAAATTCTGGTATTAAAAAACAAACATGCCAGAAAAAAGTGTGCCTGGAAAGCATGCCTGGAAGCAACTGGAGCCTGGGTCCTCCAAGGAGACACTAGCACCTGGCTAAAGGGTCTGCCACATGCCTCTGCTGCTCTAGCACGCTGCCTCATAGATTCATTGATTTTAAGGAGCTGGAAGGGACCTTGGAAGATCATCAGGTCCAGCTCTGCTGCATTAGGCAGAAAAGACAACTGGGGTTAGGTGACCCCAGTGAGGTGACCGTCCAGTCTCCTCTTGAAGATTTCCAAGGTAGGGATTGCACCATCTCTGGAGGGATCTTATTCTACAGTATGCACACCCTAACTGTGAAGAAGTTTTCCTAATGTTAAGCCTGAAACTGTCTTCCAGGAGTTTGTGGCCATTACTCCTGGTTTTCCACAAGGGTGCCCTGGTGAACAGTTGTTCACTAAGCCCTTGATGTATTCCTCTAATATAGTGGTAAGCTGCTACCAAGTCCCCTCTCAGCCTTCTCTTTTTTCATTTTAATTACAGAAGAACACAGATTTGGGGTATTTTAATGAGAGAATTTGGGTTTCTTACCAGAGAATTTGCCATTTTAAAACAGGGAACACTCAGATCCCTGCTAGTGAGACAAGTGGCAGGACCCAGGCAGAGGAGCCTGCCCAGGGCCAGCACCAGGAACCCAACTGGAAGGCAGATGAGGTGACTGATCTCCTGGCTATTTGGGGCCAGGAGGACATGCTTCGCAGTTCAAAGTGGGCCACTGCAATGAGCATGTCTTCTGGGTGATAGCTGTCCAGATGGAAGAGCAGGGAACCACAAGACACGACAACAGTACCACACGAAGGCCAACTGTGCAGCCACAACCCACTGGCAGCTGGCCCAGAGGTGCAAGCAGCTTTGCTGCAGTGCACATACCACAGCCCAGGTAGCCGTGTGGTCCCTGTCTGGGTCTGGCAGGCATGCAGCCAGGGGGTCACAGGTCCAAGGCGGCTGATGCTGTTGTAGGTGGCAGCAGGTCACAGCCAGGCAACAGCCTACACTGTTAAACTGCTGTAGAGGGTGCAGGGGCCATTCTAGGTTAGGTCTGTGTCAACAGTCCAGCTGGCACAAGGGGCTAGTGCACCCAGATACCAACTTGCTGAGCTTCAGACACTCCTTGGGACAAGTGTCTCCAGGGCAGCTTTTTATACTTCTGGGGCCAGCATGGGTGCTGGCCCCAGACTCTAGCTTCCCCTGGCTGGAGATCCAGGAGGAGCTGGGCAGGGTCAGTTTGCCCCCAGTGGCACAATTTGCCCAACAACAAAGTGCATGTTCAGGTATGTGTGCTGAGGCACAACTCCCCTGCACAAGTTTGTGCCGCTACTATTTGAGCTGCTGCAAGCACATGTGCCTGCATGTGTGGACATACCCTTAGGCCATGTCCACATGAGTGTGGATGTTTGGTTCCCCAGACACCTTGTGGCACTGCTAGTTGTCCCTGGGGAATGCCTGTGCCATGTGTCCTCTGGTGCACAGCATGTAGCCCCAGGTGGGGTAGGGAAGGTGGGGGCCTGCACTGTGTTGGCCCCAGCAGCCTTACCTGGGGTCATGGGGGCCTTCTGAGGCTAGAGCAGAGGTGATCCTGCTCTTCAGACCCTGGCCAGCAGCCAGAGTGTGGCTCTGGTTGGCCAGGCTCTGGTTTTGAGCAGTGCATACTGTCTCAATGTGCGCTGCTCCGTTTGTTTTTTTTGCGGGGTCCAGGGGTCAACCAGCCCCTCCTCCCCCACCTCCCCCCATGCTGCTCCCTTACAGCACGGAGAGCAGCTGAACATGTGGTATGTGGCACTAGACGTGTCCGTGGCTTCACGTACCACACGGCTGCACTTGCCTAGCCGCAGCCCTATTGTCTACTATATGACCTTCCTTCTTAAAAATATTTTGACCTTGCTAATGTTTCTGGAGAGATGCTGCAATCTTGCAGATGTGCCTTTTCTTACACTTTCTAAATTATGCACTAAGGGTGTTAGGCAGAGGATACCTACACCCTATTACAGGTACCTTCTCCTTTCCCGCAGAACACAGAATACAGGTTTCCCTCGCTTTGTGCTGTACATGCATTCCTGGAAAACAGTGCATAACTCAAATTCGCATAAAGGGAACCCACTTTACAATGTAACAAATAGCAATGGGTTCCAAGACCTCAACTGTACTGACCCCCAGACCCATTTCTACCACTTTTACAAGATAATTTTGGTACTCACCAATAGCAGACAGTACACACAAGCACAGGGTACTATCATAATGGGGATGGCAACTACAGAAACACGTGTCACAGACAACAAGCATGGAGCACAGATCCACAGAAGAGACTATATTTTGGTACATGTTGTGCCCACAAAGCGCAGCTGACTGCAGGCTTCTACGACACCAGTTGCATAAGAGTGAATTTACCTTGCATATAACAAATTTTTGGTATAAAAATGGTCATCGTGTAAGAGTGAATTTGTACATACAGAACTCTTATAAAGCAAGGGAAACCTGTATTATTTGGTTTAATTGCATTTTGTTTTGCCCTGCCATTCCAACAGACAGCAGCAGGAGTCAGCTCATTAGGTTTTCTCGGTGATGCTCCATGACTATTTGTTTGTACTGCTTCAAAAGCAGCAGCATAATGGAAAGTGCGTAACTGGAAATCGTCTGTCTCCAAGGCCTTTTTACAGATTCAAGCCCAATTCTGAAAGGTGTCAAGTACCTACCATTCCCCAGTGAAGTGAATGCTCAACACTTTGTAGGATCAGGGTACAGCACATGGCTAAAACAATACATCACACTGAGTTAGGGAAAAGTCAATGCTGGGCTCAACACTGTGCAAGCTATATTGGTTAATATACTTTTTCCTTAAAAAAAGACACTTTAATATTCTGGAACATGCCAGAATAAGAGTACAACTAAAATCTCTTACAGAAGTTTGCTTGACTTCCCTTTGGTCATTTCAAGAATGTGTGTGTCTCTCAAGTCAGACTGCCACCTCTGCTGGAACTTACATACAGCCGTACTAAAAAAGAAGCTGAATTTCAGCAGTATTAGTAAAAAGACTGTTTGCAACATTTTGTATGACTTTGTCTGATTATTAAACCAAAGACTAAACCAGCCTTGAGAAACTTGTTATATTGCCCATGGCAGTATTCTGGCAATTGCTGACACCAATTACATTAGCAATTAGCTGACAACATGTAACTAACCATGACATTCTAGAATAATATAGGCTGCCATAATAAATTCATCTACTTTTAATAAAATTCTTAATAGTTTTGTTAAACTGTAAAACTCCCATACATATTTACTATTGTATCCCCTCAGTTCCCATCTAAAATATATCAAATTATGCTCACCCTAATCTCCATTTTAAACATTTTGGGCCAAAATTCATTCTGGTATCTCATGCAATCCTATTACCATGTAAATAAATCAGCAACACCAGTCTATGGGGTGTATGGAAGCAAAGTATTTATCAGAAAGAAATGGGCAAAACTAGAGCAAATGATACAATTTGAATATCTCAGTTCAGAAAGGAACCTGGCACAGAAGCGAAAGTGGTGATGGCAGTGCTTCCAATTTTCTGAAAGTAAATGGTAATGAGGATCTGGAGAGAATAACAACTCCCCATGCTGTTCTAGGTGGCAGGTCCAGAGGCACTGAAGATCTACAAAACACTCCGGTGGGAGCATGGATGAACTGTGTACAACTAGACAAAGTCAAAAATTTCAGGATTGTGATCCATACAAGAATGTCACTTGGGAAAGGTACATTTTTACAAGAAATAAGCTGACAGATGAGAGCAATGGACTGTTATATTGAAGATCTAGGTAATGAAGCAAAGGGAGACAGAATAGCTAACAGAGGGACCATAGTCTGAATTATGTGGTATAATTGATAACCAGGTGAAAGTAAGATTGTGAGAAAAAGACTTTAAAATAACAGCAGCAGGTATTGGACTGGCTATTAAAAACTTGTGTTTTCCAAGTTGAAGCATAAGCCAAGTAATGAAAAAACTGAACTGCATGTAATTAGAAATGCAGAACAACAGAACTCAAAGGAAAACATGTGGCAAAAACCAGATACATTTGCAGTAAACACAAGGGATATCATAACTCAATAAAAGGGTGCCCAATGCAACAACAACAACATTTCTGCTATATATATATATTTTTTTCAAACGTGTCATTCTTAGCAAAAACTACAAATGCAAACCACAAGGCATACATATTGCTCCGTGACAAAACTCTGATGATGGCAATGCAGAAAAGGTAGCTTGAGTCAAGACATTAATTTTAAAGAAAGGATTCAGCTAATCAGTTTGCAACACAGAAAATAAACAGAAAGTAAATTTTGCAATGAACATTGGAGAAGAATCCAATATGATTACAGCCAAAACAATGCAAAAATTAATGGTTGCCTATGCTAAAACTAAAAACCAACCACCAAAAAACGCCCATCACACCAAAACTGCTAATCCTGATGTGTACAGCAGGTACAAAATCATTCAGATTTTGGAGCGCTGGAGTATAAATCCTGTGTGGGTTGAAAAGCAGTTTGCAAATGCAGATGATGAAATTGGAGGTGGTTTTTTGTTATGAGGGGCTGCTGATAAGACACCAGTCTTTATTTCCTGTCCCTTGTCATGTGATAGGTTTCAGAACCTAACTGTAAAAGTTTATAGCCCATTAAATGGAAGAAGTCAGTATTTACTGGCTTCAGTGTCTATTGCTACAGTTATTATAGCTAAAAGCTGCTTTAGACTCTACAATGACTTTGATAGAACATTCTTTGGGAACAAGGGTCCAACCATGTGCATGCAACTGTGACCTGGGACTTGGCAAGTAAGGCCTGTGACTGTATCTAGCTACACACTGCTGCTGGCCACCCACCACATCTCTGGAAGGAGATTCATCTGTTGAAACTCCAGGCATTTTACACTTCTGGAGTACAGTCAAAGTCTAAGCGCTGGTTTAATTTTGGGGTGTCTCAGAACGTTCATGGTATGTGGACCCTCTACCTGCCATCTCCTTGAGCACTTGCACCCACAGCCCAGCCACCATCCTGGACTCTCAGGCTCCCATCATAACAAGAACAGCCTTTCCCACTACCTCACTGAATATGGGAGACTTCTGGCCTTACGCACTTCTGGAGTCATGTAATAGATGTGAGCAAACAGGCCTACAGACACAGGTAGCCTTTGCAGAGATTCTAAAAATGCCTTTGGTTTTGCTTAATGAATGAAGTCCAATAGGTGACAGACTATTACAAAAGACAATAAATGCCATAAATTCAGTGCTCATAACATACATTCTTACTCCAGCTCATCCTTCCCTCAGGAGTTGATCTGACTTCAGGAAGGCAGAGATTCCTGCCTTATCAGATCCCTAATGCAGACAACTCCCTTCAAGCCTGAGCTACTGAAAAAGGCTGAAGAAAGTGACTGGCTCAACTCCTACCATTTTTAGAACCTTAGGGCGCAGACAGAAGTTGTGTGTGTTGTGTGATCAGCCCGCTGAAAGCTCTCTACAGCCATGCCATGACACACGTGAATGGCTGCAGAGCACTTTTGAAGTGGCTGATCGCACAACAAATTAACCCTCATCAAATGAGGGATCAGATGAAGGCACTCTACCTCAGAATGCCTTAGGGAACTTCTGTTCCCTAGGATTAATTTGCGGCACAATCAGGGCTGTTTGCAGGAAGGGAGAGAGGAGGGGGAAGAGGGAGCAAGCTGCTGGCTTGGGTTTGCCCAGCCTGAACTGGAGTGGAGGTGGGTGGATTGGAGCCCCACCACCTCGTGGCCCCCCTGAACCTCCCACTTCAGCAGAGGCTAGGCAAACCCTAGCCAGCAGTTTCCTCTTCCTCTCCCTTCCTTCCTCGCCCCTCCCCATTCCCTTCCTGTAGACATCCCCAGAGCTGAAAGGGATGGGCAGGCCTAGGGGAGAGAGGCAGATCCTTGGCAGGCAGGCTCCTGAGGCTCCTGCAGGCAGACTTAATTCCCCCCCCCCCCCTCCCCGATCTAACAGGTGAATGTCTGTTGGGTTGGGGGGGCGGTGCTCTAACTCATGGTGCTTTATGTAATGAGCCATGAGTTAGAACAGGAGTCTTCACATCTATCAGTGCCCTTAGGGTTCTTCTGCCACAAGATTCTCTGATCAGCCTCCATCAGGTGCTAATATACCCCTGCCAAATGCTTCCCCTGACATACCATTCCCCTCCAGTGGGAACTAGATTGTTGCCTACAGTTAATACATTTCAGTGGTTCAACGCTGAAGACAGTATCCATCTTGTTAGAAATTCCAGTCTATATACAGGCAACCCCTGCTTAACGTGGTTTTGCTGAACGCTATTTCGCTATAGCGCTCATTTAAAATTAATACCTGATCCCACTGAGCCCTCAGCCGGTTTCATTATAGTGCTCAGTGGGGGGATGAGAAGAAGCAGCAGTGGCGGTGGTGGCAGCAGCAAGAAGTGGTGAGTGGTGGTGGGCAGGAGCGCAGGGCCTGCTCCAGTGCCCAGGGCCAGGGCTGGGTGGCAGGAGTGCAGGGCCCAAGCTGGCACATGGGGCCACAGGGGCCAGCGGCGGAGCAGGGGGTGGGGAGAGGTGGCTCTGGTGAGAAGCGGCGGTAACCAATTGTCTCTCTTTACATTTATTTCTATGGGGAAATGGGTTCGCTTAACATGGTTCCGCTTAAAGCTAATTTTTTTCAGCACTAATTAAGAGCACTAAGCAGGAGTTGTCTGTATATGCAGAGTTCCTAATTTCAAAGGGAATCCAGAAACCATGGGCAGAGACTCCCCAGTCATTGCAAAGCATTGCTGACTTCCAGTGGACAAAGAATCTGGCTTTACACAAGCACACAATAAATGCACAGACCCTGCATATCACAGTGGACTTTGTTATTTTATTATTTTGACAATTACTGCCTAAATTTAACTGCTAATACTTCACAGTATACTATGATTTTTTTTAGCTGAGCTTGTAAAAGCAACATAAGACTTAGGACTTGTATACACAATTGTTTGCTGAAAGAGTTGTACCTGAAGAGGTACAGTAAATAGCTCCTTCCCCATTCACCTTCAGTGGCAATATATTTTATAGCAGTCAAAGAGTTGGTTTGTCAGCATATTTTAAATAAGTTCCCCAAACAGAAGAAGTTATATCAATAAGAGGATTTTTTTTTGTCAGTTTATCTGCCACCACATTAAGATTTTGCCAGCACAGGATTTGGGATATGTGCGGGGGGGGGGGGGGGGGGGGGGGGGGGGGGGGTGTTCACATTACTAATCAACATAGCCAGGCCAGCAAAATTTTTAGCCTTACAGGAGGTTTCATTATAGTGTTGTGCTTTTAATTAAATCTACTCTGAGGGAATATACCATAGATTATTAAGTGACCAAATCAATATTCTGAGTACAAAAAATAAGTAAAGGGAGACAAAAATATCCAGCATACAACTTTCATAATAAGTCTCAATAAGTGGAAGTAGGTGGTGAATAGTCTTCTCACTAGTAAGAGATTTAAAGATGGTTATTGTCTGTAAAAACTGTATAGCTAGATAAATGTGTCAGCTGCTATCGCTTACTTCTGTTTGAAGGGTCATGGGTGTCTCTCAGAAGTTTTTTTGCATTTCTTAAAAAGATAACTCATGATAGCCATTATCTTGTTCTACAAGGTTAGGTTTCTTAATAACAGTGCAATAAATCATCAGTGAATGCTGACCACCATAAAAGCTAAGCTAACAAGAAAAGCACAGCCTCAGTAAATTACACATTAACTAAGGTGGAAATCTTCCCTTCCCCCGCATGCACATACAAACATAAAGAGCCAGATCACCAATGTCAACATGTAGACTAATGAAAGAAACTCCTTTTGCTGCATTCTTAACTCATTTGAAAGGACAAAGCCAGCTACAGATAGCTACAGATAGCTACAGAGCATGGGTCTCACTTTTAGGGTTTCCTGTTTCATATCACCATCCATTATAAGATGATATACCCCTTATTTTAAACCCAAATTTGCTCTTCACAACTTGGGACTTATTTATATTTATTTGGACTGAGGTGTGGAACTTCGAAAAAAAATTACAGGTGGCTTTATCTATGTAAAGTGAATTAGACATGCATTGTTTAAAGCACCTGGTTTTGCTTCGTTATTTTGCCCTTTTACACCACTATCCCTCAAAAAGCTCCATCTATCTGCTATACTATTTAACATAAATATTTGTACTATACTGAGTGAGAAATTAGACACAGAAAGCATTTAAATGAAGGTGAAAAATAACATAGGCCACACTATGTTCTGTGTAGAGACAGATAAAGAAATTAACCAGGACACCAGCTTTGTTTAACTATATGTTACATGGGGCATGCAATCCTGCAAACACTTAAGCATGTTAACAACCTTAAGTATCTTCAGTGGAACCATGCAAATGAGTAAACTTATGGAGACAGTGCTGTCTAGTCGGCTACGCACTGGGCTGGAGCTCAGGAAACCTCTAGTACTCTCTGCTATTGCTGATTTGCTGTCTGACCTGGGGTAACACATTTTATCTCTGTACCTGTTTCCCCTTCCCCTTTTGTCTATCTTGTCTATTTACTTTTAGACAGGGACTTTCTCCAACCTGGCACAAGACAGCCTCATCTCAAATACAGACCATCAGGTTTCAGAGGCATAATACTGTGTTTTTTCAAATACCACACACCTCCAAATAAGTTACACATCTTGTTTTAGGGAAGGAAGACTAAAGAAGAAAGATTCTTTCCAGAGCAATGGCTGCATAGAGTAGGGACATATCCTGATCTTCAGCTCACCCATCCACCCTTCCCTGATTAACCAAGACATGAAACTTTAGTTGCTGCTGAAGACTGGCTTCCCTGGGTGGATCTACAATTGTGAAAAGAACTAAAACCAGTCTGCAAGGCTGTGAAGTAGGAGTGGAAAAATCAGGAGTAGCTAAAAGATATCAAAATTGCAAGAAGACAGGTTAGCTTGATTGTGGAATATCGAGACCATTTAAAAAAGGAGATGGCTGTTAATATCTGTGGACTGAAGAACAAGCCGTTAAGTCAACTGAATACCTCGGTTGTCTAAATAGAAATGCTACTGCTGCAGCGAGCAGGAATCAACGCTGGAGCAGGAATCAAAGTTGGGTGCTTCTATTCCACGCAGGAATTCAGCTTCCCCACCTAAGACATGCACCCCATGTTTGGAGGGCTGATTTTTGGGGAATAAGTTTGTGTGGTGTGCAAGTAAATATGGTAAAAATAATATGACACAACTGTTTAAGCTTGCAGCATCAGGACCTAAGTTTGGAACCAAATTTTCTCATATATATGCACACCTTTTTCCAGAATTGGGAAATTGGGATGTGCATTATAAGACAGAAAATATAATAATAGCAGTTTCTCTCTCTGTAGGACAGCAAAAGTAACATGGTAATACTGTACACAGGTTCCTTACGTGAAGGCTTTAGACACTCCACCCCTCTTGCTCCTTGCCCTTGCTGCAGACGCAAGGAAAGATCTTTTTTCTTCATTTTGCCTTTCAAAAACAAGGTGTGTATCTTATTCAGGACATTGTATACAAGAGGTTATAGTAAATGTCCAGTATTTCAGTTGAAGGGGAATTTAACCCTCTTTTCAGTAACAGGGAATTTAAGGAAGATGAAATCAAGATAGCGTACAACGTGGTAACTTCTTTACAAGCTTGAAGAGAAGGTTAGCAACTAAACTGCATAACCTAGGAAAAGTATAGTGAATAATTAATAAATGCCGGCAGGGTTGCCATTACTTGCTCATACCTGCTGCTAAATACAATTGATTATAGCAATAAGCCACAGCAGGGTATGCATTAGACAGCTACTGGTGCCCACCTCAGGTGTATTGTTAGAAAGCAGGATAAAGTCTGAATGTGTCTTCAACCACCTGAGAAGTGCTCCAACAGCCTAATAATACACTCCCTGCTGTGACTTACTGCTACTAAAATAAAGCTTCTTAATTGTACATTTTTATTCTCTGTAGCTTTCTTTATTTTAATAATTCCAGTATTTATTAATGGGGAGAGGGGAGTGGTGTGCATCATACCACATCCACTCCATACCCCAGTGCTTAGGAAATGGACTAAGAAAGTAAGCAAAAGGTGGTACACACATTTCTCTTTCTTCATTATAAAGAACAATTTTCATTGTTAGTTGTATCAACTTTTTTTTACATTGCCCTTTTCTGCATCCTAGTTATACTTTCAGCAACATTTTTTGAGACAGCATCCAATTTTAATACTCATCTTGTACTTAAAAATGGTACGATGAAAGCCTTTTTTAGACACTGATCTTGCAAAAAGTTCCATCCATCTATGGAGGCCCTTACACCCACAGGGAATCTATTTGTAGTTAATGAATCTGCTTTGGTGAAAGAGTTTGCAGACTATGGGCCTTCATTTTTACATTAGAAAGTGAGTGGAACTGACCATAGTACTACATGCTACTGTCTGAATAGTAGTTCAGAAATAAGAGGTTTTCCACATACTATACCTATTCAATCTGTTCCCCTATCCCACTGTAATTCCTAGCTAAAAAGTGGCCTGCCTGCCTCTTGCTCATTACAATGGTATGGTCCACAATCCAGAACCACCAGCCCCTCGTGAAAACACGTGCCCGAGTTGCTGTAGAATCTGTCGATCCCAGACTGGCCTTGTCAGCCATCTTTGGACCCACAGATAAGGTCATCATGGAAGACAACCATCCTCAGCTGCGGGGGATGGCCAATGATGGTTGTGTTCCACAGTGGTAGGACCACTGTTCTGCTCATGACTACAAAAGGATACAAATCAGTATTATAAATGGGACATGTTGGGGCATATTTTAGTGCTAGTGGTCCCATCCATATAATTCAAACAACTGCTGACCTGAACAATGTGCTTTTATAACTTCAGCCCGGCTCATGGAAATAATCAAGCTCCAGTGGTTCTATTCTTGTTTCTCTGTCTGCCTAAGTCTAACTACTTTTAACAATTACAGTAAGTGCCTCTGTAAAACGACAGCTAAAACCTAAATCCTCACCTACTCACATAACTGATCCCACTGACTTAAGTGAAAATATCTGAAAGAAAGACAGGCAGGATTTGACCTAAAGAAAATGCCGCAAATTCTGTATGGGAGGCATGTGTATGTTACTCTATGATATGAGATGCCTGGGCAGGTAGCAAGAAATAACTAACCCTGACTATGGCTATACAGATCTCCAGTAGGCATGTAGGACAGGTTTTGGCTGTAACTGCCTGTTATTAGTTCATCCTCCATACTCCTATTACTGAGCATTTTATTGATCTGTAATCCTAGAAAAATCTTAGCTGAGTAAGGATAATACCAATAGGGACTTTCAAAGTCATACATTTATGGTTAATAGTCTCTTCAAAATCATACTTCTAGCTAAGAAAGGTAGTTATAGTTCCAACTTACTATTTCTGGTATTATTCCTTTGGCAGGCTTCCTTTGCCTCTTGAAAACCAGCATTTTTGTATCTGTTTCAAATGATTAAAACAACTACAAATTAGCTTTCATCACAGCAGATGGTGTCAGTCAAATACTATAATCCAGCATATCGCAACCAGAGTGGGGATAATACATGACTTATTTCCCATGCAATCTGGGAAGCATGTTTGAAGGGACTCCTTTGGCGAACTGGTGTTGTCTGCAAGATGAAGAAAAGGCTTTTAAAAACATGATTATTGGTGGGGTCTAGAGCTTCAAGTCCTTTTCAGTTGTATTTTGAAATCACATTTTTCATTCACATTTTATGGCACTGGGTACACGTCAGATGAATCACAGAGGCATTGTTCATGTTGATAGCAAAGGATCAGATACATTGGTAACCAGCTGAAATAATATAAATGGTTGCCATATGTTCCCTCTAGAAATTAAGGCAGCCCATCTGTCAAACCCTTCTCCCTGACATGAATACCATTAGAAGGGCTACCTCTGTTTAGACCAGTGATTCTTAACCAGGGTGCCAGAGCACCCTGCGGTGTTGCAAAACCTGTTTAAGGGTGCCGTGGAGTGCTGTGCAATTGTTAGGTGTGCCAACACTTGCACATGATTCACAAGATAAATGTAGAGTTTTCAAATAGGAGTCCATAGTGTAAAAAATATTTATGACCTGTTGCAGTCTTTCTAAGTTCTTTGCAACAGAAGAATTTCTCTGTTATTTTTCTTTGTCAAAATATGAGTGAAAGCTAAGAGCTGGCATTGCCCAGTGCATGCCTTAAGTCTTAAAACATTGAAATAAACCGGTTCAGACTTTTAAAATATGAAAACCCTTTCTTGGGAATGTTTACAATAACAAAGTAAGAGGGATGCACTAATACTGGACTTGGTTATAATGAAACATCACTTAAGGCTCATCTAAAGTAGAAAAAATTGCCATCAGTGCAATGTTGGCCAAGCAATGTCTTAAGGTCTAGACAAATTAAATGTTTAAGTCATGAAAGGGAGGCAGCCCCATTTCAAAAAATGCCTAGACGTATATGCTGTAATCCCTAACACTGATTTTGCTCCATACCATCAGTGTGTGTGTGTGTGTGTGTGTGTGTGGTGGGGTGTGGGGGCAGTGTTTGTGAGGGGGTGTGGCTGTGTGTGTGTGGGAAATAGGGTATGTTGGAGGGTATGTGTATATGCGGGGGAGTTGTAGGGCTAGGGTGTGGGTGTGTGAGGTTTGTGGAGTGAGGGTGGGTGGGGGTGGGTGTGCCCCCACCCCCACCCCACCATGGCACACAGTCCCCACCAGCAGCAGCAGCAGGTGGGGGCAGTTGTGGTGCTTGTGCCCAGCGCATGCCTTTGGCCAGCAGTGCACATGGGGCCAAGGAGCACAAGCCAGCTGGCTGGCCTCTATTGCTCAGGGCTCCCCATCTGAGCTCTGCACTCCTACTGCCCCTCTGAGCATGGGCTGTGTGCTGTGAGCTGCTGCCAGCCCTAGCCCCACTCTCCCCCAGGCACCAGGTAGGGAAGCATTGGGGGTGGGGGCTTCTGCCCCCACTGCTTCCCAACCTGGTGCTCAGACTGAATGAGATACCAGGGAAGCTGAGCAGGTAGTGCAGTAGTGGCAGCAGCAGCCCTACGCAGAAGCTGCGTACTGGCTGGGCTAGGCCCTTCTGTGGATAAGGGTGGGACTGAGACACAACAGGGCATGTTGTGGGGAGGAAGAGGGGTGTATATGTGGATACCTCGCTCCTACCCTCATGGGAGGACGGGTTGGGTGGGGTACAATTAATTGGTGGACACCCGCAGGCTGGATGAAATTGCCTTGTGGGCTGGATCAGGCCCATGGGCCGTATTTGGCCTGCACCTGCTCTGGGTACTGTCTACCTAGCCTAAGGCAGTGCTGTGCAGAGATACCTGAGCTAACTCTGCATGCATTAGCTCTAGAAAGTGAAGTAGTATTGTCATATTTGTGTAGGCTCATCCCTGGGCATGAATTAAGATTCAAAGCTGTTTAGCTGAGAACTGTGCTATTATGGCTATATAGCTTATTGTTCCAAAGCCAGCATTTGCAGATTTCGCTGGGAGCATCTTTGTGCAGCCCTGCATTTTGCCAAGTAGACATACCCACTGTTGCTAACATGGATGAAGCAGAGCTGGTGTTCACAACTGTGGGAAACCTCTACAGATTTCCCTTTGTATAAACAAAGGTTAAGTGGACCCAAACATACAAATCTCTTTGGAATGCAGCAATTATTACCTTCCAGAGAGGGGTTAAGTGCTGCATTCCAAGGCAATTTTATCCCCCTCCACTTCTTTTCTGGCTGAGCAAAAGAAGTGGGAGGAAAGAAAAGATCTGCTGCTGCCACAGGCTTAAGGTGAAATCCTTGGCTCTGATAGCACTATGCTTCAGTGAGCATGTGGCTTTCCAGAGTCACCCCCACCCCTACCAAAACAGATGCCAGTGTCCCTAGCAATGGGATGGCAGTGCACACTATTTTTCAAGTTGGCCATTTACTTTCATGACAAAGGAACCTAATGTAGGTCCACTGGATGGAAAAATGATGTGGTTGGGTTTGGTAGGCTGATCATATGGGCCCTGTAGGCGGTTTCTATGAATACAGGGGTGGGACCAGATGATCCACTTCATGGACTTGTCTCATTCTTATTGGTGCTCTACTAATGTAGAGGACAAGTGTGGGTACAGTAGCAGTGCCAATGCAATTGGCCTTCCTGGTGAAATCCCAGAAAACTCCTGAGTGTCCTTCTGTGACAGTTGGGAACTTGGCTTAGGAGTTTCTCAAGCTGGCTGCATGCAGCCTGATGCTGTCTCAACTCTCTCCAGTGCACCAAGTATACGAAACAAAATACAACTATGCAAATGTATGAAACATGTAGCTGCTTTTATTTTCTATGAATTCCTGTGAGATTACTCATTTCCAGCAGACAAAACAGGACAAGACTAATTGGTTTTTAGTTAGCCACCCTTTCTTCTCTCCCTCAGCACTCCTCTGCCAAGGTTGCCACAACAGCATTTCTTACATACCAAAACAGTAACATAACTGCAGGGTGGGGGAGGTGACCAAGGCAGCAGCCCTGGGTGCTGCTTTTGTGGGAAGGAGATAGTACAGAAAAAACTGCTGTCAGCAGCGTGGCAGCCAGTACTGTGCTTCATGTCGCCACTGCTCAGGACACAGAGTTGCCCTGCTACATCTCAGTCAAGAACTGAAGAGAACACAAAGGAAAAGGGGTGTTTGCTAAAAAATGCATGTCCTAGCCACCTCTACATATCTCACTGCCAGTTCCTGTTCATTGACTTTCACTGCACCCAGATGCAACCCAGGAGAGCTCCAATACACTAGGTAGCGGAGTGGAGGATGGAGGTGGTGAGAGTGCGTGAGCTCAGAGGGATGACTGTTCCCTCTACATGGATTGCTTGCTTGTGCTGACAGCTCTTGGGCATGTCATTTGCCTTGTAGAAGGAAAGAACCCAAGATAAGGCATCCTAAGAATTCAGAAATAATGAGAAGAGTTGTCTTCTTGTTGCTTTGTAGTTTCCAAGTTTTTCTCTGTAACCAAGTGAATTAGAAATGCACTGTTTTTTAACAAATGGAAGTTGAGATTCTCCCTTACTCATATGAATCCAGGAACTGGTGTTTACCAAATCGACTCAGTATCATTTAACTTGGGATAAAATTGTGAGAGGGACCAGTGTGAGAACCACTCAAAGCAGGCAGTAGTAACGACCAAAAAAGTGCCTGAGAGCACTATGATGTACCTGCTACAGTGCATGTGGTCCAGATGTACAGTCAGTGAACTCTGAAATTATTTCAGGAAGCTCTGTATATAGATTTATAAAACTGTGTGAATCCAAAACAGAATGTATGCTGTAAATGCACTGGGCTGTTGCAGCTTGAACTAACTTAGTTAAACTAGCCCTTGGCAGAATGCAGTTCTCTATGGGAGATTAGGTCAGAAAGAATGGCACAACAGGGGACATACTGGCTACTGTCAGCACCAAGCAAACTCCCTCAGCGGAGATTAAACACATTGCCACCTACATTGTTTCTGACAAAAGACTGATCATGAGAATGAAGGCTGAGGACTGTACCTCTCTATTTAAAGAAGACTGCTACTCAACAAACTTGCAGGCAGAGATGAACCCCAGTCAGTATTCTAATATAATAAAAGGCTTAGTCTGTCTGTCTGTCTGTCTGTGTGTCTGTCTCCCCATAACGCTTTTGGGCAACTGTGCATGCGCCACCTAGAGGGCTGTGCGGGCCCAAGTTTGTGCCGCTGCAAAGTTTGTGGCAGCAGCAAACACACCCCAGCTGCCTGAGCAGCAGGGCTTCCCCACACCTCCCTGCCTGAGGGTGAAGGGGTGGGGGGGTGGGAATCACAGTGGCAGCGCCCCCCTGCTGCCTGGCCCCGTTGGTTCCCCCCCAGAACAGCTGGCAGGGAGAGGGATGCGGCGGGCAGGGAGGGAGGAAGGGGAGGCGGGCAGATGCAGGCCAGGTGGACACGGACATGGATGTGGAGCAGAGTGGGGTGGGGTGGGGGAGAGGGGGGTAGAGCAGGGCCAGATTTGGAGCACTGAGTGGGTAGCGGGGCCAGACACAGTGTGGGGTAGAGCGGGGCCACACCTGGAGCACCACGGAGTGGGGGTAGCGGGCCCAAACATGGGGAGGGGTAGAGCAGGACCAGAACCAGAGTGGTGGGGGGGCAGGGGGAAAGTGGGGCTAGACACGGAGGGGGTAGAGCAGAGCCGGACCTGGAGTGGTGGGGGGGAACCCTGCCCACCCCCTGCCCCTGCACCCCATCGTTCTTGATGGGCAATTTGCTAGTAGCAAAATATGTCGAGACACTGCTTGTATACTATACATTTTATTTCTTCAGAGAATGAAGAGAGGATTCTGAGATCTTCCACAGTCTTTTACATCTCAAACATGGTACATCATTTTTCTTAAGGACTGCACCCTTCACGCTATGGTCAATCACTCACTACAAGAAATTGAATCAGTTCTTCAAGGTTTTCAGACAACTCTGTGAACTAAGCAGGAACATAAGACTTGAACAGGAATGGCAGTATCTTTTGTTCACCCATCTTATTAGTAAGTGGTGTTATTGATAGTATCACAGTCGTGCCCAGGGATTTGTATCAAGATTCATTGGCCCCTTTGTGCTAGACATGTGTAAACATAGAAAACATGATAGTCCTTGCCCCGAAAGCTTGTACACTAAATAGACAGGAAAAGCAGAGGTCTGTGGGGAAAGAGTGATGGTTGCTAACTATAGGCCAAACCCTCCTCCCTTTGCAAAATTCACCTCCTTGATATCATAGGAAGTTTTGTGTGAAGTATGGCCCCAGAGGATGGTTTAAAAGCTACAGGAATTCCTTTGTATTTTCGAACTTCGTTAAGGTTGAATAAGCATTTCCATTATAATCCCATTTTCTTAGTCACACACCTATTTTCACCTATTAAACTTACATTTTCCAGTCCTATCCACAGGTTAGTTTATTTGTAAATCTTGAACAAAAAATGATTTTGTGATTTAAGAGACTATAGAAAAGTAAGGATGAAGATTTAGGCCGTGTCCAGGTGATTGCAGCCATGCGGTACTTGGCCCTGCAGGGGTGCCTGTGGCGTCACGTACCACACATTCATCTGTTCTCTGCACTGCAAAGGAGCAGCACGGGGGAGGGGTTTGACCCTTGGATATCCAGGGATCAAAAAAACCTGCACAAAAAAAAAGTGGAGTGGCGCATGCAAGGACAGAACGTGTCTCTCTAAACTGGAGACTGGCCGGCTGGAGCTATGCTCCAGCTGCTGGCCAGGCTCTGAGCATCAAGATCACTGCTGCTGCTGCAGCTGCAGGAGGTCCCCAGGACCCCAGGTAACACTGTTGGGGCCAGCCCAATGCTTGTCCAAGCCTCTCCTACCCCACTTGGGGTAACCTGCTGCATCCCAGAGGGCACGTGGCACAGGCGTTCCCCAGGGACAACTAGCAGCGGCACAAGGTGTCTTGCTGCTAGTTGTCCCCAGGGAACCAAACATCCATGCTCATGTGTATGTAGCTTTAGTGAACATAAATTGGTTTTGAACATCAGTAGAACTAAAATGATTGTTTAGACAGTTTAAATTTATGGAGCTGTTCTATGGAGCTTTTAGAGTTTGAAAAATCACTGTCCATCCATAGTTTTTGGGTGTCATTGAATAGACCCTGCTCCAGCACTGTAGACCTGTGTTTAAGTATACGAATAGTTCCACTGAAGCCAATACAAAAATTTCTAAATACAATGGGACTAGTAATTTGCTTCAGTGCTTTGCTGGATTGGAACCTTGAAAGTAGGCACCACTGAATATGCAACTTCAGTTGCTTTTTAAATTTAGGTGCAAAGTAGATATGTTTATCTATGAAGATGCATGTTGAATAAGGTAGTAAGGTCCTGATTTGGTTAAAATAATGTGATTTAATTTATCTGGGTGGTCAAATTGCATGGAAAGGGAGATATTCCATCCAAATTTGTCTAAGGCAGTTGTTCTCAAGTTTTTTAGACTCAAGGCATCCTTCAGAAAATGCCAGCTCTTAGCTTCAATTAATTTTTTGACTGTACAAAAATAACATCAATTCTGTAAAAACCTCAGAAGGACCAAAACAGGTCAGGATGATTTTGATACTATACTGCAGGGGTGGGCAATTATTTTGGGTGGAGGGCCGCTTAACAAGGTTTGGTAAGCTTTCTAGGGCTGCATAGGTAGCCTCACCCCTTGACTGTTGCCCCACCCCCTAGTTGCCATCTTGGGACAGGGATTATCGCCCTGTAACCCCTGTCCTTTGCCACCAGAAGTCCCTCCCCTTACCCACCAGAAATACTTCCTTTCGGAGGGGGGAGAGGGGAGTTGCCATCTCAGAACCAGAAAAAATCCAAATCATACTCTAAAAGTCAAACACCTACTATAACATATTTAAATTGTAGTACAAAAAATATTTTTCTCATGATTTATGTTTGCATACTGTGTATAGAGGTGATTGCATAATAACTCAAAAATTTTTAATCTTATATTGTGTGAGGGGTGTGGTTGGGGTCATGTATGGTGGGGTGTGGGTGTGGGTGTGTGGGGGGAGTTGTGAGGGGGTGCAGCTGTGTGCATGGGGAGCATAGGGTATGTTGGGGTCTGTAAAGGTGAGGGGTTGTGGGGGCAGGGTGTGGGTGTGTGGAGTTTATGGGATGTGAAGGAGTCCCACACACACATTCCCTCCATGGCACAGCAGTAAGCGGGGGTGCTTGGGGCACTGGTGTCTGGCAGCACATGGCTCTGGCCAACTGCAAGTTGTGGTGATAAGCGCAGCCCCCACTGGGTGCCTCTATTGCCAGTGCTCCCTGCCACACACATGCAGCCCCCGTATTTGCATGGCATAGGAGGGAAGCCCCACGTGCTGGAGCTGGCTGCCTTCCCCACCCCTGCTGCACAAGTCCCAGGATGGGGAAGGCACTGGCTCCAATGTGTAGGGCCTCTCTCCCAAGCTGCGCGAGTGTGGGTGCTGCGTGTGTGTGGTGGAGAGCACCAGTGATATAGAGGTCTGAGTAGGGGCTGCGCTTCTCACTGAAATGTGCAGCACTGGCCAGAGCCACGCGCCACCAGGTACCAATGCCTGTGTTGGACACGAATGCCCTGAGTTCCCCCTATCTGCTGCTGCTTCTGCTGCTGCAACTGACACTGCATAAGAGGGCTGTGCACCCTAAGGGGAGTGTGGGGGGGGTCCCCACACCCACATCCCCATCATACCCACACACTGCCCACCCAAGCTCTGCATTACTGCCAGCCCCAGCCCCACGCTCTGCATTTCCCAAAGTGAGCACAATGCTGGGGAAATTGAGCAGGTCCCCCAGAAGCTGCAGCAGTGGCAGCAGCAGCCCCACCTAGAAGCTGTGTGCTGGCCAGGCTGGGCCCTTCCAATTTAGGGTTACCATATTTCCAGGTCCAAAAAAGAGGACACCTGTCACCAGGGGGGGGCCCTCACTCCCAAATGTGCGGGCCGGGTGCAAACCCACGGCCCTTGTCGTGCTGCACGCGGGCTGTGGCCGGCAGCCCGGGCACGCCGGGTCGGAGAGGGCGGGCGCCGAGCTAGAATTAGGCACAGACATGTAATGGTGGATTTTAAGATTGTTTACTTACACCGGGATGGTCACGGTGCAGGCTGAAAACTTGCTTGAGTTGCGGTTACAAACAGAAAGAACATGAACAATCACGTGGAGTTTGCTAGGCTCCACGCAAACAGAACTCCGGATGTCCTGGACAAGCGCGCCACAAAGCTGAAAACTTGTAGATACGTCTTAAAGAAGGTTACCGCGCTAAGACGGGAAGAGGTGGGCGGTGGATCAGGCCGCCAAACTCCTCTGGATCTCACACAGGGTTTCTATTACCCTGCCGCGTACCCAGAGTCCCCACGAGATGGATGTGGAGTCCTCTCCAGCTTGGGCAGAAACCGCTCAAGCCTCTTATACGGTTAGCAGGCCAATCGCTAGCCGCCACGTGGGAATAATTTAGAACTAGCCAATAGCAGGAAACAAATTTGCATTCGAATAGCAGGAACTCTTTGCACCGTGCATTTCTGTGCTGCGAAGAAAATGCACCCTGCAAAGACAGCTGCAAAGTGGCGGGAACTCTCTCCTTTGCACGCGGGTTCTCTGTGCAGCAAAACTCCACCGTGCAATGAAGCTGTAATCCCACGGGGATAATTCTAGTGCCGAAGCACACACAAAATCATACCTTTGGGTCATGACACCAAACAGCAGTACCCTGCCCCCCACCCCTTGCTGGTGCCCCTCACTCCTGACCTGCAGCCCCCTGGCACTGCCAGCACCCTGCACACCCAACCCACAGTCACCCGTTCCGTCCCCCATGCCCCTCTCTCCTGACCTGCAGCCCCCTGTCCCCCTCCCAGCTCTGGTGATGCCCCTCGCACCTGACCCAGAGCCCCCCCACCCTGTCCTGCCCCCCAGCCCTGCTGATGTCCCTCATTCTGGACCCACAGCCTCTGCCCCCCAGTCCTGGTGCCCCTCACTCCCAACCCACAGACCCCTGCCTCCACATTACTCAAGTGCTGGCTTTCTCTCACATACACACACACTCACTCTCTCTCTCTTTGTCTCTTTACCTTGCTGGAGTCCATGTGGGAAGCATGTGACCCCTGACAGCCAATCACCTTGCCTGCTGTTCCCAGGCCCAAGCAGCCAGCCCAGGAGACCAGAAAACCCAGACATTTGCTCTTATTTTAAAAACTTGCCCGGACACAGCACAGGGATTCAAAAAAGAGGACATGTCTGGGAAAACCCGGATATATGGTAACCCTACCTTCCATCCACAAGGGTGGAAGCAAGGTGCAATAGGGTATGTTGGGGGGGGGGGGCATGTGTATATGTGGGCGACTTGCTCCCACCCTCGTGAACAGAAGGGCTGGGTAGGGTACAATTAATTGGTGGGTGCTGTAGACTGGATGAAAGTGCCTGGCAGGTTGGATCCAGCCTATGGGCTGTATTTTGCCCGCCCCTGAGGTAATGGCATAATGGCATCCATTCATTAGCAAGTGATGGTGGATGGTTTTGATATTATGGATTCCTATTTGAAATCTTTGGGTTTGTTTTGTGAATCATGTTTGCACACCTAACAGTGGCAATATTTCAAGGCACCCTAAAACAACCTCACAAGGATCTCACTCCACTGGAGAATCACTCCTTTAATTAAATGGAGCTGCTAGTAGAGATGATATTTTCAGTATTTGGTGTAGTGATATGTGTACCACAAAGCTTATTTGCAGGTTGGGCTAGGTCAGCGGTATCAAACTCACTGGGTGCACTGGACTGGATCCATCCAGGCTAGATGTAGTCCAGGACATAGCCCCCCACAGTGATGGCAACCATGGCAGTACCACATCTCTGGGGGCGGGTCCAGATGCTACAAGGGATGTGCTGATGGCAGATCTGGAGATGGTAAGTCCAGAGGCAACAAGGAGTTTGACAAGACAAGGTGCAACGTGTCTTCAGGGGCAGCCACAGCAATGAGTGATGGCCATAGTCAGCAGGGCCATAGGGCCCCAAATTCTGTGGCAAGCTATAACCCCTAACTTCTGATAGTCTTTAGGAGAAAGCTAAAGTGTATCTGTATGCTGTATGTTTGATGCTCCAAGTTTAGGTTAACAGTCACTGCACAGTGAAAATGAAAAAAGTGTCTATCTAACAGAAAATATTTTTGGTGGGCACATTTAGACCAAGGTGTGGGAGAAAAAATTAATCTATCTAAACTCTGTAACTGTCAAACCATCCACAGAACATTTTTGCAAATCAACAGATCTGTTCTATTAAGCTTTGGAAAAGACAACACACAAATATTGTGGACAGTAATAAGCAAAATAATATCTGTTAGTGATAATATTTCCTCGTGTCCAGAGTAGCATATGACAAATACTTCTGCTGCTATGCTCAATAAGACATTGCAAGTGACTTTTCTACATATGAAATTGCCTAAAATATCACTTGACATCATCTCTTTGAATCTCTTTGGATGAATTTCAGTTTTTCAACACCAAGAATATATATTAGATCTGGTGCTAATTACTAAGAGCTGCTTGAATTTTCATTGTGCTAATGACAGGGTTTACAAAACACAACAGTACAACTGCATTAGGTTTCCAAGATAACAGTTTTATGGAACTAGGAATATCATTGTTTGTGGAACAATGTGAAAAAGGATTAATATGCCTACTATAGGGAAAATGAGAGCATCCTTAAATATACCATATTTTAGAGATAACACACTGAAAATAAATATATAAAAATATATAAGGAGCAAAAAGTCTATGACATCACACAGGATTCAGCATAGATATATAAGGCTATAAAAGAAATGGGCAATGGGAATGGTGAAATGTGATGTAGCTCAACAAAACTATAAACAGTTAAAAATGTTTGGGTAACAAAGGAACAAAATGAATTGGTGTTGTGTAACATAGCTAAATAAAAAAAAGATTGGTTTAAATTTGTTAGAGAAATAGGAAATATTAGAGGAAAGTTGATCTATTAATGAATAATATTGAACCTCACAATGGAGGGATGATTTGACTATGCTAATATAAATTTATGGATTACAAAAGGTAAGTGGCTGATACAATGGAGGAAGGAAATCAGATTAAATGTAATTAAATTAACAATATAAAATAGCTCTTGTAGGGATGTAAGAATGATCAAATGGAGGAATTCTAGCCTGGCAGCCATTCAACAGATCAAAAGTTGTGTCAAATGGCTGAGCAAGAAACAAATACCTACCAGGAAATAAATGCAACAAAGTCTATTTTAATACAACAAAATGGTGCCTAACGAATCAGCCATCTTGAAAACTATAACCTCTCCATCATGCTCTCGATTATATCATAACTCAGGAGTAACCAGTAGATGGTACTATTATTTCAAACTGTAATTCACAAGATACAATTGAAGAGTTATGATAGGTAACAAACAAAATGCATCCATGTGTCACTCTTGCAAAAAAAGAAAAACAAAAGGGCAAACACCATACAGAATCATAGCGGGTATCCTGTGAAAGAAGGGAGACAGTTATCCTAGTCTTTTCAGCTCTTATAGACTCATAGGGCGTGTCCAGACGAGTGCGCACGTGCCTCTTGCCCCTCCTCAAACCCCTTTGAGGCAGGGCAATAGGCACGTGCAGGAATGAAAAAATGTTCCCTGCACTGCAAGTTCCCTGCACTGCTCCTGGCCAGGCAGCACAAGCAGCCCTAGGGCCAGGAGGACCTGGCTGGGCTCTGTGCGGCCCCTGCGTGCCGGGTCCTACTACTATAGGAATGGCCAGGCTGGGTGGCAGGACCCAGCTGGGCCTGGCATGCGGTCCCCACCTGCCGCGCCAGATCTTGCTGCCATGGGCCTGGCCCAGCCAGGTGGCAGAGGGGCCCCAGGACCTGACTGGGCCTGGCACGTGGTCCCCATATGCCACGTCGGGTCCCACCACCATAAGACCGGCCCAGCTGGGCAGCTGGACCCGGCTGGGCTCGGCCCACAGTCCCTCCGCTGCTGCTGTGAAAGGTCAGTTATGGGCCCTGGGTGGGGAGGGGGGGAGCTGTGGCCCTCCAGGGTGCCTGGGACCCTGGGCGGGGGAGCTGGGGCCCTGTGGGGTCGGGGGGGGGCATTCCATAAACTGTGTGGTAGGGCTGCACCCTGTGGGGGCCAGGGAACCCACCCCTCCTGAGCAGCCCCCCCCGCAAGGTCCCCCAGGCCCACAGTCTCCCCAGCAATTGCCCCATACCTACCCACAGACCAACCCACATCCTTCCACATACACCCACACACACACCCGCCTTTCCCTACACCCCTTCCTGCAAACACCACATCTCCTCATCACACACCCATCATGTGTGAAGAAAACCAAAAGCACACATCAACACATATAGGTATTTAGAATTTATTTTTTTATGATGATAGAGACACTGGTAGGCTTTCAAATTGCTTTAACATTGTAAATATACCAATAAAGCATTATCCAACTGATCGCTGTCTCTCTGTCTCTCTCTATAAATGTGTGTGTGTGTGTGTAGAGTGGATTTTTTTTTAATTGTGGAAGAACATGGATTTTGGGGTATTTTAAAAAATGGATACAGGATGCTGCTGCAGCAGTCCAGCTGGCACAAGGGGTAGTGTGCCTAGGTACCAATTGGCTGGGCCCCAGGAGCTCCTGAGATCGAATAGCCCTGAGCTGCTTGCCAGGGCAGCTTTTTGTATGGATGGGGCCCAGACAGGGCAGCTTTTTATACTGCTGGGGAGAGCACAGGTGCTGGCCCTGAGCTTTAGCTCCAGGCAGGTTATTTTGCCCCAAGTGGCACAATTTGCTCCACAACAAAGTGCATGTCCAAGCATGTGCGCTGAGGCAAAAAGCCCTGACTCAAATTTCCACTGCTTCTATTTGAGCTGCTGCAAGCGCACATGCTTGCATGTGTGGATGTGCCCACAGATTGTAAGGGGCTGGAAGGGACCTTGCAAGGTTATCAGGTCCAGCCTCCCTGCACTAGTCAGGAAAGACAACTGGGGGTCAGGTGACCCCATCAAGGTGACCATCCAGTCTCCTTTTGAAGATTTCCAGGGTAGGCAATCACACCACCTCTGGAGGGAGCCTATTCCACAGTCTGGACACCTTGACTGTGAAGAAATTTTTCCTAGTGTTATGTCTGAAACGGTCTTCCAGGAGTTTGTGGCCATTACTCCTGGTTTTCCCCAAGGGTACCCTGGTGAACAGTTGTTCGCTGAGCCCCTGATGTAGTCTCCTGTTGTAGCGGTAAGCCACTATCAAGTCCCCTTTCAGCCTTCTCTTTTTTAGGCTGAAGAGTCCCAGGTCCCTCAGCTTTTCCTCATATGGCTTGCTGTGCAAGTCTGATTATACGGGTGGCTCTTTTCTGGACTCTCTCAAGCTTTACTATGTCCTTGTTGAAGTGTGGCACCCAGAACGGGATGCAGTACTCCAGCTGCAGTCTCACCAATGCTGAGTAAAGTGGAAGAATCACTTCCTTGGTTTTGCTTGAGATGCATTAGTTGATGAATGCCAGAGAATTGCTTGCCCTGCTGGCTATAGCGTTGCACTGCTGGCTTATTCATACTGTGGTCTATTATTACCCCTAGGTCCGACTCAGTTGTGGTGCTGGTCAGTTTGGTGCTGCTGAGCCTGTAAGTATGTAGGGGATTTTTCGCCCCCAGGTGGAGCACTTCACATTTCTTGATGTTGAACTTCATCTGGTTCCAATCTGCCCCCCTTGCTAGCCTGTCTAGGTCCACCTGTATCTGCAGTCTATCTTCAAGTGTGACCAAGCTCCCCCATAACTTGGTGTAGCCCACAAACTTGGCCAGTGAGCTCTTTACCCCCACATCCAAATCATTGATAAAGATGTTGAAAAGAACTGGACCAAGTGCCGACCCTTAAGGGACATCACTGACCACTTCTCACCAGGACAACACAGAACTGTTCATTAGAACTCTCTGAGTCCTACCCCATAGCCAGCTTCCTACCTACCTGACTGTCACGAAGTTAAGCCCGCAATCCTCCAATTTTCCCGTGAGAACATTGTGGGATACCAGATCAAAGGCCTTTTGGGAGTCAAGGTATACAATGTCGACCTTGTCCCTTTTATCCAGGTGGCAAGTTACCTGGTTGTAGGAGGAAATGAGATTGGTAAGACAAGATCTGCTTGTGATGAAGCCATGCTGGCTGTTGTTCAGAATCCTACCTTCTGCAAATCTACTGCACGTAGACCCCTTAATGAATTTTCCCACAATTTTCTCTGAGATAGAAGTTAGGTTAATTGGTCAATAGATACCTGGGTCCTCTCTCTTACCCTTCTTGAAGATGCGCACAACATTGACCCTCTTCCAGTCCTCGGGGATCTCTCCAGAGTGCCATGAGTTTTGGAAAAATTTTACTGGGGTTCCACGATGACTTCAGTCAGCTCTTTCAGCACTCTTAGATGAAGTTCATCTGGTCCTACTGACATATATGTCTAATTTTTTTAACTGGTCATGGCTTTCCAGAAAAGTTCTAGCTCTTGGCTTTCTCTTTGACCCATAAAAATTAGCTTATTTTCAGATTTTATATGACCAGTGGCTGCTGTTGTCTCCAGCTATCTTTCTCCATAAAGTTAAATGTTTCTTCCATTTAGCCTGAATGGAGAGTACCTAGCACACCTATTGGCTTCAGCTAAGTCTATACTTGATTTATAGCTCAAAGATATAGAATCATAGAAAATTAGGGTTAGAAGGGACCTCAGGAGGTCATCTAGTCCAGTGGTTCTCAACTTTTTTTTTACCAGGACCCATTTGTGCACATTGATGGCCAGTCCTGACCCAGTGCCCCACATTCTCAACCCACTGCCCCCGACTTCCAGGCCCCAGCCCTGTAGCCTGTGGGGCAGGGGATGGGCGTGGAACTCTGCCAGCCTGCAAGGAAAAAGCCAGGGTTTCTCATATTTTTCTCCTTTAAAGGTGAATCCATTTTTAAAGTTTGTTGATCCATTTTTAAAAATTTGTTCATGACCCTTTCATATATTCTTGCAACCTACTTTTGGGTCATGACCTATGGGTTGAGAAATGCTGACTAGTCTAAAACCCAGGTCCATTGGTGATGCAAAGGGTGTGCACACGGGTGCACATACACCCCGAGATTGGCAGTGCATCCCCTACAAAAAGCGCTGCCGACACTGCTGATGGTGCCAGCAGGTGGTTACCACTTGTCACCCCCGCCCGCACCACTAATGGCATCTGTGAGCAGTCCCCGATTGCCATTGACTGCCACCGATGCTGCTGGTGGTGTCTGTACATGGTCGCCAACCACTGGTCAGCACTTGCCACCCCCAGCCGCTGATACTTCTGCGGCTGCCTGCGGGAAGTCACCGTGCCCCCCCCAGCCTCCGGTGGCACGTGGTGTTCATGCCCTGCTCAAAGCCCATGCCTAACCAGGGCTGGGGCCAAGGCTGCACCCCACCCCTCCTCTGCCTGCCACCATAGGGTGGGAGCTGGGTATGTCTTAACACCAACCTGTGCTGGGTTTGAACCAATGACTTAATGTTGATACAGTTGATATGCCAACCCAGTCACCATGAGTAAAAAGTAAATGCATCGTAAACACAGCTCCTAATTAGTCACTATTTTGACAGTGTAATTTGGAAGAGGGGTTAATGCTGGCACTTGCCATAATTAAAAGTCTTGTTTAAAGTATCTTCACGATAAAAGAAAAGTAGGCAAGGGAATGAAGTGTTACAATTTCATTAGTTACACCAACTAAAAAGGAGCCAAGGTAATGTTAAACTTCATAAAAGTGGAAGAGGTTAAATATCTTCTTTCTTCTTCAAATAAATCCTCATAGAAATCCACCCCTGGGAGCTGAACAAGAAAATCACTCCCATTATATGGATGGACAAATTAAAAACACAGAAATTAGTAATTTGAGCCAGGTCACAGCAAGTCACTTGAGTCAGATTTGGAATCTAAACATTCCAGACTCCCAGCTTCACAGTCAACCAATTCAAACACAAAACTGCAATGTTCTTGATAGTTTGTAAGAGAGATTTGACTTGAAAAGAACAAATCTATTTTGTACTTTTTGCAATCAATCTCATGACATATATAACTTGAAACTGAGTTATTCTGTTCTCCATCAAATATTATGATCAATCAATATAGGCTTTAATTGAAAAAAAATGCTAGTCTGTTCTCTTTTTTTTATAATGTAACATTGATAGAGTCTGCTTGGTTATATAGCAACTATTTGCTTGGGAAAGAAAAAAATCTGTGATTATAGGGGACTAGAAAAGGCTTTGTAATTAAACTCATTAAATAATTTAGCTGTTCTATTTATGCTGTTTTGTGGCAAGTAGGATAAAAAGCAAAACAGGAAGATAAGATTTTTTTTATAGTGCAAGGAAGTAGGTTAGTATGTGGACTATTAGTACATTGACTAGATAGGAGAAAAATATACAGGATGAATGTTATGTAAGTTTATATAAATAACCTAATAAGTTCTTTTACCATAAACCACTACTTTCTCATAATTAAATTACAAAGAACATACTATAATGAGTACTGTTGCTAAAGAAATAAAACAAGCTTGTCGAATAACAAAGCATGTTGACTGATTGTGTCTGTTTAATCATTTTTGTGTGTCAAACAGACCAGTTGTTTTAGTATATATCCTGCTCCTGTAACTGGATCTAACCAGATAGACCTTTGTGCCTTCTTGTGGTCCCATTTAATTCAATTATATCATATATCACTTATTAAGTAACTAGATCAGCTTTCAGTTCATACAGTTTTATAAAACAGTTAAAGGAAACACAATAGCTGCAATGAGTACCTAATTTATACCTCATATGATGCCACTGACTTCATTGGTATTAAGCCAGACATGAATTTGCTACCCAACACTTATCAAAATGGTGCATTTTAAGCAATGGAGAAAGAAAGGTGAAAAAGTGCAACTGTCCAGAGAAAGAAGAAGGGGGGAAAAATAAAAACTTGCAGGCTACTGCCAAAGAATACACAGGAAAAAACCTGGCAGAGAAGTTAGAAATTTCAACACCCATATTTCTTCCGTCAAGAGTCAAGAGTTTTACTCTTCCATGAAAGCACCAAAAAAAAAGTACAGTAATCAACATTTTCTAGACCTCTACCCTGCAGTGTCATAAGATCATTTTAAGGATGCTGCTCAATATTAGCACTGTTAGGTATGCAATCACCTACAGATGATTCACAAGAAAAATCCAGATTTTCAAATTGGAATCCATAGTGTCAAAACCATTCTGACCTATTGTGGCCTGAGTTCTTTGTCACAGAAGAATTGCAATATTATTTTTCCAGAATCAAGAATGGAGTGAGAACTAAAAGTTGGCATCTTCCAAGGGGTGCCTTGAGTCTAACGAGTTCAAAAACCACTGCCTTAATAAATAGGAAGTGATCTTAACAGTCTAGCATGGCAGTGTACTCCAGAATATTGTTGATGAAACTGACCTACTTCTATTTTTGTACCAATTATAGTAATATCCTCAATAGCATTTTAAAATGAGGCTTTAAATTTAACTTGTAATATAAAACATCTGTGTTCAGCCATAAAACAGGCATTTTTTTAACATAACTTCTGATGGAAAAGATTTGTCTAAGGATTGAGAAATGAATGATTATATTTTTCCTTCCCTAATGGCGATTATTTTAAATATTGTACATTGAGTCAGGGGCCCTGAGTAAAATACTCAGATTCAGATTAATGTTTGCTTAAGTATCTATAAATCCTTTTTCAGTAGCTATGGCATGTTTTTTTTAAATTTTTAAATCAGCAATGTTGGCCTTGATTTTGTATTTTGGGGGCTTTAATCTAAAAGGAGGCATATCTTGCATCCTTTACAAAATCTACTTTTCTCAAGAAGCTACCCTTGTAAATTCAATATTTAAACTTAAATTACACCCTCAATGATACTCTTTTTTATGCCTGACCCTAATTTTTAATCTTTTTCTCTGATTTGCGGTAACTTACAACACCCCCTGCTCCAAGGTTAAAAGAAATATTTTAAGTTCTGATCTAAAGTTTCCTATAGTAATAATACTGTCTAATGTTCAATTTTAAAAGTAGGCTTATGAGTGAAAGTAATGTGGCTTTGTTTTATGTGGACTTCATCCAAATTTCTTGTTGTCTTGTTTTGTTTTGCATGCTGCCAAGTTCCCACATCTGCAGTTTTCTTTTTCTGAAGCAGTTAAGCACAATCTGCTCCAAGGTAGAATCTGTCTGAAACCACAGACTTTTAGAAGATTTGACACCACCAGTGTCCAAGATGTGAAATCAGGGCTGATTTCAATAGGCTGGTCCAGCTTTCGTTGCAAAGATCTTAATGCTCTTGGTTTTGTCCATATAAAGTATGCAGTGAAGCTAGTGATCTCTGATAGCTGCCATTTTTATTATTTGTAATGTGGCAACACCTGGATGCACCCATCAGGGGTTGAAGTCCAAAGTGGTAGGTGATATACAAATATATAGTAAGATCCTGTCCTTTCTGCAAACTTACATTTTAAGGGCATTTGCAGTTAAATCCACTTGGGCTTCCCTTTCCTTCAGTGTAGAGCTCTAGTAGGGCTGCACCAGAGTCTCTGAAAAGTAAAACCTGAAGGGTGTGCAAGTGCACATAAGGGATAGGGAAGCATAAGGAAACATTCAGATGTGCTTGTGTACACTCAAGTTTATCTTGTATTTTGTTACTTTATAACAGTTTTTTCTTTGGGACAAGGCAGCCCTAACCACAAAAGCAGCTGGGTTACATTTGGACTTGCAGGAAAGCAAAGAGATTATTTCCCCACCCTCTTGTGTTGCAAAACAGAACAAGAGTGGGTGCTTTGTTGTCAGCTACTTTCCCACTGGATTCCAAAGGAACGATGCGGTGCAGCTGGACAGGTTTAAAACTATCAGGAGAAAGTACTTTTTTTATGCAACATGTGGCAAATTTGTGGAATTCATTGGCACAGGAGGTGGTGGAGGCAGATAGTATAGCTAGGTTCAATAAATCATAGGGCACCAATCATGAATGACTGGTGCTTCCTGAGACTTGGGGGGCACCATGGCAGTGAGCAGGAAGTGGGGACCGCCTGCAGACACAGGCTTCAGTGTCGGCGAGCGGCGAGCACCCACAGATGCTGGTGGCACCAGCAGCAGTGGGGGGGAGGGGTGAGCGGGGGCCACCCACAGATGCCAGCATCAGTGTCGATGAGCAGTGAGTGGGGACTGCCCGCAGATGCTGCTGGTGGCAGTGGTGGAAGAGGTGATGAGCAGTGAGCAGGGACTGCCCGCAGATGTCAGCAGCAGAATTGGCAGTGAGAGGGGGGGCTAGTGGCAACCGCCTGCAGAAGCTGGCGGCAGCTTCAACGGTGGCCAACCTCAGGGGGGGCACGTGCCCCCCCCATGCATCACCTATGGTGCCAATACATGAGTGGGTAGGCTGCTCTGACACGCATGTATCAGAGCAGACTCCATTAATTGAGTCTGCTGGAGCATAGCAATTGATGTGCTCCAGCTGCCTCCTGCATCTCGTGTATCAGTTTCCCCATGCTTAAAACTAGCAGTGGGGGCACTTTATCTAAAGCTCATGGAACAAGTTTTAGTTCAAGCACCTCTGTCGCAATTTTTAACATGGGGACACCAATATATGAGAAGCAGTGCTGCTTTAGAGAGGCTCTTGAAGCTACTCTAATTAAAATGTTGCCCCCCAAACACGTGCAAAAGCGCCCATAGATGATATATGTTAGTGGCTCTTGAACAGAATAGTTCTGGTATCTTTAGACACATAGTGGTGGGTGCCAGGGAAGGAACTGAATAAGGGATAGAGCACTCTAGATTACAGATGCTCAGATGTGCCCTGTGGCACCTTACCATCTGGCCCAAGGGCTCCCCCTGGGCTTGAAAATTTGAGTGGGGGGAGCAGTGCTGCTACTCCTCTGTTGCCAAATTTCCAGACACAGAGTCCTGGGCCCTGCAACCTAGATCAATGCCTGAGCCCAGCATGGAGGATGAGGTGGAGGCCCAATCCTGGCATGTGGGGGTAGTGCCAGGCCTCTGGAGCTCAATCTTGGTGGGACGAGGTGAGGGGGGCATTGCTGCAGACTGCAGACCGACACTGTGCCAGCCATGGGGCCTGCTGGGCCAAACAGTTGAGCACCCCTGCCCTAGACGCATCCTGTTCAGTGCTCTCCCACTCCAGCACCCACCCCTTCTGCAGACTGACTACTGGGCTCCCTGGCCTCCCATGCTCTTACACTGCTAGGTGCAACAGGAACAAGGAAGGGATGGGGAGGAGGAGGGGGATGCAGAGTTTCCAACTGGGAACATGGCCAGGCTCCTCAGCCAGGACTAGGCATCTCCAGGGCCAGGTCAAACTAGGCACATGCCTAGGACCCTAAGTGATGAGGCCCATTTGCGCTTACTTTACATATTATCATTTAAAAAAGTAATATAAAATTTCGTTGTCAGCTAGGAGCCCACGAGTTCCTTAATCCAGCTCTGAGTATCTCTGTCTCAGACCAGCTATGACTGGAACCCAAGACACCACCTCCAGGCCAGCGTGGCTCAGGGTGTCAGTGCCCAGCCTGCAGTGGCGCAGGAGCCCGGCAGCCCCCGCTGGCCCGAGACGGGGGAGGGGGAAGGAGTCTCCCCCTAGCTCCGCCCCCAGCTAGCAGCTACTGACCCTACACGCAGCCCCCGTTGCCCCCGAGAAGCTCACTGCGCCTGCGGACATTGCGCCACATGACTGCTCCCTGGAGCCAAGCGCGCTCCGAACTGCCTCCCAGGAACGGGGCAGAGCGAGGTTAGGCCCGGGATGCACGCAGGCGCGCTGGCCTCGAGCGCCCCCTCCCTCGCGCCGCGCAAGCGCACAGCGCTCCCTCACGTGGCTGCCACTGGGTGTGTCGCTGCCTCCCCGCGCATGCGCGCAAGAAGCAGAGGGAGGGGGCAGCTCCACCCCTCTCCCTGCTCGCTCCTCCCTACCCACCCCATCACCCATCTCTCGCTGTCCTCCGCTTGCGGAGCCGCTGCGCCGCTCCGTCCCTCCCTCCCCCGCCCCGGCCCTCCAAGCTTCCTCCTGTCTGTGCCATGGATGGGTAAGTGCCCGCCTCGCCCGCCGGCCCGGGGCAGCCACCGCGGGGAGGCGCCGGGGCTCCTCCCCCGCCCAGGCCCCGGCCGGGCAATGTCGGTTGCTGTGAGTGAGGTGCGCCCCCCCCCGCCCCCCGTGGGGGAGCGGTTGGTGCCGCCCGCCGTGTGCGCGCGAGGGACGGCGGACGGCACCACCCAGGGCGCGGGGGGGGGGGGGCGGCGAGTGGGGCTCGGTGCTGGCATGTACCATGAGTCTGACCCCGGCCCTGGGCAACTTTGCCGGCGCGGCCGGGCCGAACCATCCGCACCCCCTCCCCCCTCCATTCCCCTCCCCGGCCCGGGCGGGGCGCGAGTTTCGGGGCGGGTCGAGGCCTCTCCCTGCAGCCTGGCCGCGGGGCCGGGTGGGGAGGTGGCTGCGGTGCCCCGCCCCGCCGCGCCGGGCCTGCTCTCTCCGGCCCGCCAGCACCCCGATGCCCGCGCCCGCTTGGTGCCTGTCCCGCTGCGGGCTCATGCAGCCGCCGCCTCTCTTGTAAGCAGCGGGGACGGGTGGGGTTCCCCAAATTTAAGCACAGCCACCCCCCCCTCCCGCCCGGAATTAAAGAGAGTGGCACCGACCCCCGTGGGGCTTACTTATTGGGATAGGAAGAGGTGATTGGAAATGCTTTTCCCTTGCTGGTTGCTCTTGCTGCTGCCTGCTGGTCTATAAACAGGAAGTCAGCCACGCGGGAGCGCCAGGTCTGCCTGAAGTGGAATGGGAGAGAGAGTTGTGTCAATTACCAGCTAGCTAGGTGGTAAGGGGTGGCAAATAGACTGCGACAGCTCCTCAGCTGGCAGGGGAATAGTGGGAGAAGGCTGCTGGGAGGTCGTGGTGCTAACCCATTGCTCTGTCTGTTTCAGAGCACTTGTAAGAACTGCAACAAAAAAAAAAAAGGTGCAGCTAGGTGATGGCAGAGAGGTTAGGAAACGCGCTGCATTGAACTGCCCTGGGTACCCCTGCTCCTCCTGCTGTGTCACTGTGTCAGCGGTAGTAGCAGAGCAGTCAGTCGGGAAAACGCAGTGGTTGGAAATAGGGTTGTTGGTTGTTGAAAATACAGATTCATCAGAAGTTAAACGTTTTGTGAACATGTCCATTTGCACTGTTTTGCTTTAGACAGTGGAAGGGAACATTCTGATAAGGGTGTTTGGGGATTTTCTGATTTGAAGCAGCATTTTAAGTTCTGTGTCAGGTGTCGACATTTTAGAGAGCTAAGCTTGTAAAATAAGAACATTTGTTACAAGAGAGAGAGGGTTTTTTTTATTTGTTCATTTGTTTTTCCATATTTTTATTCTCTGGAAAACTTTGACATGTTTTGTTCCATTTCAGGATGGGAAAAGTTTTTGAAATTGTGGAATTGCCCAAGACATTGAAACTCCAGTTCTGCTTAACACTTGCTCTTTCTCAGTGTCACCTTGTGTGGTCTGTGGCTCAGCTGGTTCAAGTGTCTGCTGGGTAAAAATGCGGTCTTGGGTACGACTCCTAGCAGTACCTGAGTTGGTTGAGCATACGTGTCTTGTTGTACTCTATTTGCCTTTCAAGGAAAGTAGTAATAAGATCTGAGTCCTAAAGGTCTGGGTTCATCTGAAAGGACTGTGCCTGTCCTTTTTAAAAAAAGCTATTGTGGTGTTATGGGAACAGGTCCAGGTCCAGATCAGCTTCATGTCCTATTTGGTCAAATCCTTTTGGGGGCAGTTGCCTTCTCCTTTCGTTCTGCCTTGAGTAGAGATTTGGCCTGAACGGCTCCTGGCTTGTTTTCATCTCTTATTTTCTATGACTTTGTAATCAGTTTGTCTTTTTAGTTTATGGAGATTTTAATGTTTCAACAGGAAGGTGGGGAGAGAAAATGGCAGAGGTATGAGTTGGATGTAGAGCTCAAAAAGCTATTTTTAATTTTTTTAACACAAATAGGACAGTGACCTTTTTAGTATAAGGAGTGAATGGCATGTGCACATTGTAGGCATTTGACTAAAATTTTATTTTTGTTAAGTATTAAACTCTTTCTTCTACATTGGTACCAGTGGGACATTCTTTTTTTGCATAAAGGGTGACACCCCATAGTCTCCAGTAACAGAATACAGCTTGGCAAGGTAAAGGTGAATTTTTATTTTTTAAATGAGGTCGAGTAGCATTTTTATGTGCTAAAGCATACTAGATCTGCTAATACTGATTTAGACTACTTTTACATTGCAACTGATTGTGTCTTGTTAGGTACTAGACTTTAAATAGGCCTACCTTTTTTAGAGAGTAGATGCCAAGTATATTCCTTTAAGGTAACTCAGGTTGTATCCCCAGAATTGGTTGGCAGTGAAGCAATATCATAAAGTAATTCTTGCTTTTAGTAATGCATAATGAACAACTTTAACATTGAAATTAAATCCAATATTAACATAATTTGACTTTTGAGCTGCTAAGAACTTGATAATAGCACATTTGAATTGTGAAAATATTCTGAACAATATCCTTATTGCATTTTCCATTGTGAAGGAAATGAAACTTAAATATGTTTGTAGCAACTAATATGAATATTTAAGTACAGGAATCACATGATTCATTTCTATGGATACTAAGGCTAATCTGTACCCAAATTTGAGGTTTATTAAAGACAGAATTATCCTAAGCTGCAGATCAATAGCTGAGGTTCCAATTTGAGTGAGAACTTTTTTTTTTTCTTCTTCAAATGTAAATATTCTTTTTACAATGTATGGAACTTAAACTTTGCAGCATTGTTATGGTGTCTGCCGGATAGATGCAAACTCCTGCTTTTATTGTCCAAGATGAGTGAAGGAAAGGGGAAATTTGTAGTTCACTCACTTTAGATTGAGTGGCTTGTTTTAAAGGAACAATAATTAATGGCGTGGTTTTATTTTTCTTGTGTATACCAATAAATAGGGCAATTAAATATTCTTATTTCACTCGAAAGAAAAACACAGGAATAATACAAATGAACTGATTGGATTGGATCCATTGCTGCGTTCAATCTCCGGCTGCAGCTGCTTCAGCTGAGAAGCCTTTTGAATTCTGCTCCACAAAATATTCAAGCCTTTAAAGGTGCAATAATTACTCATTAACTACAATTCCAAAAGCTCTGTTGGCCACAATTTTTGCTTAGATTTGTAGAGGACTCATCATTAAAACTGTTTCTCAATCATTGTAGGGATGTCATTGTAAAAAAGCATAAAAATATCTATCTCAAGTTCTGGGTACTATTGACAGACTTAAATAACAATTTTGGCACCTACCAACAGGTACCAAATAGTAACATCTTTAACAAAAGATGACCATCTCCTGGAGCCTCTTTTCAAATATGCTTTTTTTCTAACTCTTGACTGACCATGCAATTTGGCCTAAAGGTTACCAAACTTCGGTCGTTAAAAACTTGTGGAGGACATGCAAGTGCAAATGTATGGGATCAAACAGAACATGATGTGCCAACAGTTCTCTTTTACACAAATAGAGCTCTAGGTTGTGCACCTTTGATGTCACTTGACCTCAATCACGTGAGCTCATATGTAGCCGTCATTTCTGGTTTTATGACAAACAGTTATTTTTAACTAGATTTTCCTTTAAAAGTAAATTTATGCCATAACTGCATCAGGATATGATGGAGTATTAATTGTGTAATGAAAGTATGCCTAGAGCAGTGTAAGTCTCTATATTTAATTCTTTTAGAACTTATTCCAGGCATTTGACTATTACATAGAATCTGTACCCATAGTTTCATGTAGTCTGCTATTGAAATTAAATTTTTCCCTTGGAAATTCAGGCGTAGAAACTAGGCACCAGTCTGCTAGAATTTGAAATTTTGAAAGGATAGCTCCCCAGCTACTGATGTACAGTCTGGTAGGACATTTAGCTTGTCCTGCTGGAAGAAACAAAACATGGTCTCCTAACATACTTGTAAAATGTAGCTCAAGAAATGGTTTCCGTACAATATAATATTTATAATTTCTCTCAGTCTTAACTCCTGCATCAGATTCTCATTATTTTTTCTTTAAGGTAGAATGACTATTTTCCCACAGTCTGAAAATATGTCCCCCTCTGAAGTATCAGAGGTAAATATTTTTATATGCAACATTGGTAAAGTATTTACCATATGAACAATTTTAATTTTTCACTTTGATTTTGTATCCTCACAAGCTTAGTTTTCCACATTTCCTTAATCAGAGATGTATTATTTCTATAAAACATGAAGATAAGAACCCACATGTTCAGAATCATGAAAATCAAGTTTTAGCACTCAAGTGTAAAACAATCTTTGATGTTGAGAAAGTTGGGGGGGGGGGTGGGGATGACGACAGTTTCCTTGGTTGCTAGATTTGACTTCACTTGTCTTAAGTTTTGTTTTAAAAGCTGATAGAATGAGTACTCACACATGAGTTTGTATACAAGTTATTGGTGTGTAGGCCTTTTGTGATATGAATTTTCTTAATCACAGAACTCCAGGTCACTTCAGCTTGCTGCCACTTTCATTCACATGTGATGCATGCACAATGGAATTTAGACAAGTTGGGAGGGGTCCCGATAAGTATCACTCGGCAACAAATTTTAAGAGTGGTAGGAGCAAAATAACAGACTGTTTAAGGAGGAAAGTTGTTCTTTGTCTTTAGGTGGCAAACCTCCTTCTAGGAGGCTATTTGCAGAAAGAAAACCTATGAATGCTTCATATGCTGAAGGGCGCGATGTTGCAAAGCTATTCTGCTTTTTTGCAAGGATGTGGGGCACAGTGTTGTGCTCCACGTGGGATAGGCTCCACTCATATTGTAGACCCAGAATATAATGCTGTGTAAATTCAACTGTGTAACCAGCGCTGGAAACATTAACTCAGATGACTATTAGTCATAGTAGAATACTTGTCATAGTCTCACCCAAAGCTCCATTTTTGCAAATTAAAGAAATATAGCAGTTGTGTATTGTATTTAATTGTAACACTCCCACTTGACTGTTTAATGAGTGTGTAATGCATATCACAAAGTCCTTATTGCTTTTGTTATGCTTTCTTTCCCTTCCTGACTTCACTCCACTTGTACAGATTTTTCTTTGGAACTATAACTTGTGTGCTTTTCACTATCTTTTTTTTTTTTTTTTTTTTTTTTTTTTTTTTTTTTTTTTTTGGATCTTCAAGTGTCCTGTTGTTTTCCCCCCTATTGTGTGCTCTTTTTCCATGTTCTTACTGACCCCCTTTCTCTGCCTGGTTTGCTCCTTTGCTGTCTCCTTCCTGCATATCTGCTGATGCACTGCCCTTTCCCTCCCCAGTGTGCTGTGTGCTAGCTACATCCATAGGCTGCCCAGGCCATTTGTGACACCTGTGCGACAGGTTGGCTTCCCCAGTTCTGAATCCTCCTCCAGCGTATGCAGTTTTGTAATCTCTTTAGTTTTAATGCTTCTCTTCTGGTGCTTCATGATAGTAAGAACAAAATGGGGATTTGTGGGAAAAGAGAATTTGCAATTTCAGCTGTCTAAAGTAAGATCCTACATGAGGAAAGTGCAGGGACCCTAAGATAAGTCACTTGGGCTCCATACAAGCATACGGTTCTATTCAGATATAGTTTAATACAGGATCGTGGTTTAAAAGAACAACCTGTAATTGTAGGTATTATTTCATAATAGTGGACGGGAGTCAAATTCGTAACTTCTGAAACTTTGAAAATACTTCTTTTATACATCAATTATTCAAAAAAATATCAAGCAGTTATTCAGAAAACATATGAAGTGATGTAGTATTAAGAATTTTGAAACAAGTTAGGCAGAGCAATTTTAACACTGTTCTGATGTTTATGGATTATATACATCAATTCTATAGGGGTGTGCCAATAAAAGTTTTGTTGGCTGATATGATAGCCAATTATTCACCAGGCATATCCGTTAATATTGATCTGATAACTAGTTTATAGGAATGCAGCTGAGGCCAGCCTGGGGCTGCATTTTGGAGGACAACATCCTGCAGGTAAGTCTGTGGAGAGGAAGGGGTTTGGGGGGACAGATTGAGGCTCCCAAGATGAGGGATGGAGTGGGGCTGGGGCAGGGCAGTGAACCCTGGCCTGGGACCCCAGGACTAGGGCGGAAAGTGGGATTGAGCTGTGGGCAGCTTGTCCAGGGTATCAACATCTTCGTGTTTGAAAATAGTGGCAGGGGTGCTTGAACTCGGTCTCATTGGAGTGGAGCCAAGCGGGGTAGGGGCAGAGGTGTGCTTTCTGCTGTGGACTTGGGGCTCTTCGCCCTGCTGCCTTTGTACTGGGGGCCGCGTCCTGGCTGTGCCACGTCTCCTGCCCGTTCGGCAGCAGTGGAGAGCCGTGCCTCCCACTGCTGGACAGGCAGGGGATGTGGTGTGGCCAGTGTGCAACCCCCAGGGCAAAGGCAGCAGGGTGAAAAGCTTACAGAGAGTAGCCTGCCTCTGCCCTCGCCCTGTCCAGCTCTGCGGGCCTCTGCCCTTGCTATGCTCAACTTTGCTCCAGGTAAAAGTGTCCCAGCGCTTAAAAATGGTGGTGGTGGCACTTGAACTAAAGCTCATTCAATGAGCTTTAGTTAAGTGCTCCCCCCACCCTTCCACTTTTAAGCACCTGGATGCAGATCCCCCAGATGAACTGCCCATGATTCTGTCCTGCTTCCCACTCTGGCCCCCCCAGCTCCCATTTGCTGCCCTGCCCTGGCCCCTGCCCCACTCCCTCCGTTACCTTGGGAGCCTCAATCTGTGTGTCGTTCCCCCCCCCCCATGCCCATTCTCCTCCACATACTTACCTGCAGGGAGCTGCTTTCCATGCTGCCTGGCTGCATTTGATGCATGTATACATCTGGGCGCATGCATATGGTGGTCTAGGGGCCCTGGCCAGAGGGCATATTATATTTATTGGTACATTATGGCTACCCTTGCCAAAAAGAACTGATAGCTGATAATGGTAATTTTCCTGTTATCGGTGTTGATTTGATATGGCACTGATATATCGGTGCACATCTTCTATAATAGTAGGTTGCTTTTGAATTTGAACCTTTCTTTGCTTGGTAATATGCAGCACGTAAGGTGTTCTTTTTAATTATGTCAAGATGAGAATTTATGTATAGTGTAACTGCTCCCTCAGTTCAAAATAAAGAAATCTATTTTGTGTATGCAATTAAATATTTTAAACACCTTAAATTGAATAACCTGAAATACTCCACCCCCTCCCTCACCATTTTTAATATTCATTGAGAGCATTTGCATCTTGTAGACTTGCCTTTTTGGTCATACGAAGCCTAGAAAAACGGGGTCCCAAGCTGGTTGGTTTATAGGCACCTCTTCTATACAAATATTAATAATCTTCCACATGCAGGTTGGACACAACATGGACCCTGTTCCTTCTGTAACTTCCTTCTGTGTGTTAAGGGTCCAATTCTTGTCCCTCAGCAATATGAATTTTTAAGACTTAAATCTAGGTCAGTGCAGGTCTTTTCCTGATTTTATAGTTTGTGTGTGTGCACGCATGCATATGTACCACAACATACCCCCTTCCTTCCCCCTGCCCCCTCCTCCCCCAACATTTAGACCAGGATCTGCTGTAGATCTGTAGAAACCTTGCCTCTTGTCACTGTTGGCTTGTTTCCAATCTCATCCACTACACAGCATCTCATCTTTGCTGTTGAAGGACTGGGCAGTAATAATGCTGTTATTTCCTATAATGCAGTGGAGGCTTACAAGGGGCAAAGTTAAGTTTGTCTGGGTATTTCCTGACTATAGAAAGCATTATTTTACGATCTTAACATTCTTATGTTGTGTGATTTTTTTTTTTTAATTTTTTTTATAACCTTTTCTATAAAAATATTATAAAAACAGGCTTAGTTTAAGCAAGATCACTTCTCAATATCATGGCCCAGAGAAGTATGTTCACTACGGTAAGAGTTCATGCAAAAACTTATTTCTTTAAATAAATATCATAAGAGGTATTGAAATAGGCAAAATCCATTTGCTGTTCATGTGAGGGAAGAGGCGCATCTTAGTATGATCCAGTTTCATATGTATCCATTTACACTGTATCCTTTATAGATGATTCAAGTTGCTAATGAATTTAATAGCAACATGATGTTGCCTAATTTTAATAATTCAGTTTTCAATATGAACAGCGTGTTAAAAAATAAGTAATCCGAGACAGCTTCAAAGGTAATATTATACAGTTACTTATAACATTGTGTGTATGTAAAGAATACAAAATGGAACGAACAAAATGTTGCTTAAATTTTTTTTAGTGGTATTTAGTTCATGGCTTGCCAAAGCCCTGCTTTTCCACCATTAATACCTATGAATTTTGGCCAGTAGAAAAGGCGGCTCAGACTTTGGGCTGTTAAACTGTAGTAGGTGTATTAAAAATACGATGACATTGTCTGGTTTGCATGTGAAATATGATTTTACCATTAAAACTCAGTTAAATCATAATTAATTAAAAAAAATTGAGTGATTATTGTTTATGCGACCAGCTGCATGCATGGTTGGGATACTTAGATAAGCTTTCAAATGCCTTGAAGACCTCCCTCCCTCCTTCCTTTTTCTACCCAATGGGTAGGGAGGGGCAAATTTAATTGAGGATCCCTCCATAGTTTGTATTTTCTGATACTTTCCAGATGTAAGCCAGTGAAGATAGGATACAACATTGTTGCTTCTGTAAACTCATTAACACATTGGTTTGGTTTTCAAGAACAGCAGAAACTTGAATTTCAAAATGATTCAGTCCACACTTGTATTTTCAGGGGAAGGGGAGAGGCAAACTTTACTGTCCTGTCTTTGTCTTGTTTCTTTTTTGTAAGGGAATGAAATTCAAAAATGTCTAATTGTGCATGTTCTCTAATGCAGCATTTGACGATAATTTGCTTTCACTTGCTGTTGATACCATCAGCTGAAACTGCTTTTTTCATACTGTGCATTATTAGACTATCCAGTTTCCTTTACCAAAAAAAAGAACATTCCACAACTCATCGCATTCTTTTATAATTTATAACAGTGTTTTTCTTTCTTCCTTAACCTTATTTACCACTGTCTTTACAATAACTTGCTCTCTAACTTTTTCCATTTTCTCTCTTCATTTTTTTTTTTTCATACAGTGTTGTTACAGATCTTATAGCAGTCGGTTTAAAGGTAGGAATCTTTTTCTATCCTTTCATATGCGCTTGTTACCCTCCTTATTTATAACACATTTTATTTCTTGCTGATGTCATACTGATGTTCACATACATCATGTGTTATTGTGCTACTTACGTCTATGCAATCAATGTTCCTCTACCTTTATTTCAGCCTTTGGTAATTTTATAGTAAACAGTGCCCATCGATTAATCTTTTGTTCTTTACAAGCCTGTGTGAATTTTTTTCTGACTAAATGTCATGCAGTTCTATTTGTTGGAGATTAACTTTAGGGGTATGATGCTATTAGTATTTTTGTTTCCCTGGTCTTAGTATAGAAACAAGCTATTGCTGGTTTTCATATTTAATCTACCAAAATGTAACAGGGATGCTTGATGTGTATATTGTTTCTAGTTGAGACGTATTATGTGCGTGTGTAAAATATATTGTGGGCGTATGTAATATTTTTTCCTAAGAATTTGGTTCTCAGGCCCATTTAACATTTAAGTCTTGTGCAGGTTTTAGTAAGAAACTGGAGTCAAATATTTTAAAAAGTCTAGTTTATCATCAGTGTTACCAGTAGGATTCTTTTTGCCAGAGACCCCCAAAGATTTACGCAGCCTCTCATCAAATTTGGTATAAAGTGAACTTTAATAGTAATCCCTAATCACTATTACAAGTTTCCTCCCTGTAATACAACCTGATAAGTGGCTCCTTTTAGATGTTACAGCAGCGACCTTTGGTGGTACTGGCCTTGGGTCTTCTGCTGGGTTTGTGGGATGTTTGTTTCTGGTTTTCCTGCAGTTCAAGCAGAAATTCCACAACTGCCCTTCATCTCCCTAGAGTAACAGCATGAACACAACTGTCCCTTTGTCTGTTACTTTTGTAACTTTCTCATCCCAAATTGGCCAGTCCTCAGGTTCCTTACCTCATCTTTTTAGACAAGGAACTCCAATCCTATTCAGCTGTTAGTTTCATGCCTTTTTAGGGAAACTGATGTACCTGGTTGGCCCACGGTACCAGTCACAGCACTCCCTTTTTCCCACTGCCTTATAAGGCACTCTGTACTATTTTATTGCTTAGTTCTGGGAAGGCCTAGACTTATGCTAAGAGCCTTAGCATAACTCAGTTTGCCCACTACAATCGGCATTACTTTTGTTTTGTGGTATTAGTTATAGGCCTGGGCCTCATTGGCTAGGGACAGAAATTCCACATAAATCACATAAGGGATCAGTTCACATTTGTAACACAACAGAAGCTCAGTGCACATAAAGTGTCTTAAAAATGGCCAAAGCTGGTTTAAGATATAGTATCTTAAACCTGGATGGATATAGTATCAGACTTAACTGATTTTTAGGTTAAATTGGTTTATTAAATGTCTGTCTGACATCCCTTTGAAATTCAAATGAGCTAACAGTTGCTCAACATCCCGCACCTCCCCTGCAAACTTCCCCCTCACAGGGTGGGCAGCCTAGCCTTGGCCCAAGCTGTCTGCTCTAGCGCCCCCGGCTCCTGGCTTGGGCTACTTCAGGCGTGTGGCTGCGTTTCCAGAATCAAAAGTGAATGTCTGTTCACTTGCTTAGTGGTTCAATCTGCACAGTTTATACTAACCTACAAAAATTGAATTAATTCAGCCTTGGGCTTCTTGACTGTCTGTACTTAGCTATTGTGCTCAACATTACTCATCTTATACAGTTGTGTGAGACTAAGATATGCATCTGCATATAGACATGTGACAAAATTAAGACTGCTTCATGATTTTAATATTGAATGTGTTGATTGTATGAACCTTTCTGGGTAGGGCAGGATATGAGCGCACAAATAAGCATTTAGATAATTTTTTTTTTAGGTATTTGGAAGGGAACATTCACTTGCCTTGAGATTAGCCACAGTGGACAAAAAGTGGGATAATTTCCTCAAATATATTCGAGCTCACTTTCTTCCTTCTTCTCAAATCAAAAACAAAATAAAGCTACTAGCTAAGCATGAGTAAAAAGCTAGTTTTAGTTCTAGTAAGCACGCTTGAGGGATTAAACTGGAGGCATCGTAATACATGTTAAAGTTTCTAAAACCTCTCGAGTAACAGGTTTATTGAATACAGGATCAATTTAGAGATTACACTACAAAGAGAAACTGTCGCTTTCATTTTTATTTTTGAGATATAGCTTGAAGAGGAGGTCCAGCTTCTGTCATGACATTGTTTCAGACAAAGTAGGGGGAATCGATATGGTTAAGTGCCAGTCCTATAAACCAGTGGTTCTGAACCAGGGTACTACAAGACATTGTCAGGGGTTGCTGCAATGCAGGTGCTGTTGCTGTGGTAGCACTGGCCATTTAAAACTGCCCCACATGCTCCTCCTATGTTAGGACTGTCTGATTAGCCGGAAGCAGGCAGAAGCTTACTGATGCTGTAGCCTAGCCCTTCCTGTCTGGTGCCCCCCCCCCCCGCCCCGTGTTCCTCCCAGAAACAGAGGCGTGCAGGATGGTTCCCCCCACCCCCGTGCCTGTTTTGGGGATGGGGTGGACAGGGAAGGGCTATACAGCATAATGCAACCCCTATTTGCGTTCAGAGACTCTTAATATAGGAGGGGCGTACTTGTGTGCCACAGCTCCTTCCTAGGCTTGCTGTGCAGTAGTTGGCCTGGTGCACTTTCACCTGGAGGCAGCAGAACCTGGTTGCCTCAACTTACTTCAGTGCTTTGTCAACACCAACAATGGTTAACAGTGGGGGTACTGCCACATTCAAAACAAATGGTAACCATTGTTCTAAACGAAACATAATTGGGTTAGGATAGCTTTTGCTGTTCTTTAAAAAAAAAAAAAAAAAAAAAAGCAAAAAACCCTGTCCTGGGTGGTTTTTTTTATAGTTTAAATGATTCAAAGGATATGAAAATACTTAATGGCAACTTTTGTTGAAGTTTGGATGATGGCCTGGGAAATGTGTTTTCTCTCTTGGCTCTACAACTGACTGACTTTGTGACTTGGGATAATGAAAATTTTTCCTCCACTTCCTGATCTGTGAAATGGGGATAATAATTTTCAATATGTGGAATAAACTAAGCTGTTTAATATTTGTAAGACTCCTTAAGATGCACAGAGGAAAGGTATTGTAGGAGCAAGTGCCTATATAATTGTCCTTTTTTTCCCCTTTCAGTCATTTCTGTGTTCTGTTTGTGACGCATCTGTCCAGTAGAAGGAATAACATAAACTTAAAAAGAAATGTAACAGGAAAATAAAGCTTTCAAGGAACATCTTTACTAGTGTATACTGTGCTTGATTATACTCAAATTTTCTTTAGATATACCAATATTTGTAAAAATATTATATAAAAAGCCACCTAAAGGAAGATTCTGTCATGTGTAGTTCCCATAGAATATTAAAAAAATTGGCCCTTACTTCTAAAAGATGTGTCGCTTATGCCATAAAAATATGTTCTAAATATAATTAACATTACTCAACTTAGTAGACTGCAGGAGCTGATTTAAAAATTAGCAGTAATGTGTGTTATAGAATTATTCCATTGTTTCCTCTTGAGGTAGTGAGAACACCCTCTTGGTTCTTTATTAAGACCTTCCTCTAGCAAATTAAATGCAAAGTGCTGCTAAAAGGCTAGATTTACTTGAAATGACTTCCATAACTTGTCTGATTTTATCTTCTATTGAAATGTTGGGTCATTTAAAAAAAATTCTATTAATCTAAATATTGCATGGCGGATATGCAAAAAATCCCAACACCCACCCTTTTTCAGTAGCACTGAATATTTAGTAATATAAAACTGATATAGAAGGTTCATAATGTTTTTAGATAAATGCTTCATTTCCACAAACCTTTACATTTGTTTAATTGGACACGTAACAAGACTGACATGAGGATGTTACTTCTTGAGATGGTTGCCCTGTGCATAATTAATCTACAACTGGTTTTGTAACTAAAGGATACATTAACACTTGATTTTAATATAAATTACAAACCTTAATGGCATTTTAACCTGTAGAATCAAAACCTTATGTACTAAGCACATATGTTTAACATGGATCACAGACTTAATGCAGAAGATAATGTTGGCATTTTCATTTTGAATGATCAGAACTTTCTTTCCTTATGACCAAAAATACATGCTGCATAAAGATGCCATCTGCCCATCCAGCTTCCAGGCCTTCTGTTCATGATACTTCTTTTAAGAAATGGTGTGGGTTTAGAGTGGAAGTCTGTAAAATGTCAAATTGTTTCTATACCTGTATCAATTAGGTAAACATGTACAAATATCTAAGGAAGGCATAGTGCATTGGGGTGGCACTGCTGACTCCTGAAATATAATCCAGATTACCATATTGTAATGCACCAGTGTAGCACTCTTTTCAGATGTGCATTACATTACTATAAAAATGGTATACTTTGTAATTGCATCTTCAGTTTTCTACCTGCTTACATGTATACAATCTGAATGAGGCTATAGTTGGTCTCCACAGTTTTTAGTTAGTGTGGTTATTTATGTTGGTGTAAGGTAGCTTGCTGTTGACAGCATCTTGGCTAAAAGTTCTTTGGTGCACAACATTTGTTTGGCTATGATGACTACCTTGGAAATATGAATAAACTGTTTTTGGGTCTGAAGTAAACAGAAATGACTGAATATGTTCAAGGAGTGTTTGTTAAACAAGTGCTTTTAACACTTTTAACTGCCTGTCTAAGAGGATTAGGGCAGTTTATGAAAAATCACACAGCACATGTACTGGGGTTAGTGTAATACACTGAGTTTAAAAAGGGCAGTCAAAGGTGTAAACTTTAGAAAATAATTAGGCTTCAAAACACAATTTCAAAGTATTGGCTTAATTTTTGTGAAAGCTAAATTAGTGGGCACGGTGTTGTTTAAATCTTCAGTGAGAATTATAGAAATAGCTTCCTAGTAATTTAATTTGCCTGTATTTTGGCATCTGATCCTGACTGTCAAATTGTGAGAGAATTAAGACCTGGGACATACAAAGTATGCTTAAAATAAAAGATCTCAGATGCATGCAACAGATTCCTTTCAGTATGACAAAATAACGTAATGATGGAGTTTATGAAGGAGGAATGGAGAAGCCAAAATTTAGAACTGAACTGCATATCATTTTGAAACTACGTTTAATATCGCTAGGCTAAAGTCCACTTTATTTTTTTTAAATAGCTGTCAGGTTGGCAACTCACCTTGGACCACTGATGATCACTCTGATTACCCAACGTACTCTGTGTTGAGTATTGGGTTATTAATGGGCCTTAATGGTACTGGAGTATGGAGCTAGTTCCTGTGGTGTCTGTGAGGTGGTCTTCTATGGAGAGTTCAGAAAGCTTTAGATTAAAAAGTTAGTGCTTTGCTCTTCTTTTTCTCCTCTTTCAAATTAGCATTGGTAGTGGAGGATTGGCGGTTTCTTATCTCCTAACATAGTTCTTTTCCAGTGGGAGCAATGATGCTGGTATAAATTGAGCTAATTAAACCAAGTTTAATTTTATTCCCACAAGATCAGCACTGTATTCCACAGCACTAAAAGAATGTGTATGGTGGATGGAGAAAGAAAAGATAGAAAATGAAAGTGTCTAAAATAGTGAACAGAAAAAGGAACAAAATTGGAGCTCGGGGCAGATGTCTCTGTAGTTCCCCAAACAAGTCTACAGAGCATGCATGTTTTCTGGAAAGTTTCCAGGGATGGCTTTTGTACTTTGCAGCTGCCAAATTGCATTAGTGAATGTTAATGCTCCATACAGGTTGCCACAAGGATGTTAAGATTGGGAAGGGGAGAAGGAGTCAACATGAACACAGGTTTTTTGGGGGGGTTGTTGTTATTCTCCCTATTAAATTGCCCCTGCTGCTAAAATTTTAAGAATCCTGGCCTACTAGTGCCTTCCCTTACATGGCGAAGCAGCAAAGGAGCAAACAAACTTCACTATTTGTTTTGGCTCTTGTGATGAGCTTGAAGTTAATCAGAATAGTCATCAATTTTTTTCAGATGAATCGCTCCTATATGTGCCAATAGACTGTTGGACGAGGGATGAAATAAATGTAAGGCTAGAAAGGTAAAAATTCAAGTGCAATACTAAGTAAATAGTGTTGGTAATTATGAACAAGTATAGAAAGAAACCTGTGAGGACTAAATACTGGTGTGGAAAAGGCAGATAATTTCTTACTGCCTTTACGGAAGAAATGTATATATGAATCAATTATTTTAACAAACTCGCATAATATCTCCAACTCCTACACTTCGTTTCTTTAGTAGACATGAAAGGACATGTATATGTTAGTGTCAGCACTGCAAATACATTCAAATAACATTGAAATGATGGTTGCAGCAGAGTCCTTGAACTGCTTTGTGTAAGGACAATTTGCTTACACTCAAGAATGTTTGCATCTTGTAGGGAAAGGATTAGTGTTTGCTGCCTTCTGAAAGGACACTCGAATCATCTGGCTTGGAAACCACATTGAGCCCTATTCCTGTGGACTAATTCAAGTTTAAAACTTAACTTCAGAACATTAGTAAAATCAGGCTTTCATAACTTTAGATGCTACATGTCTCAAAACATAGCAATTATGTTATTTAACAGTTTCTCTTTTCAGAACAACCTTTTTGGTGTCCTTTTTATTCATTTGGTGAATAATAAGACATTGAATATCAAACCTTGTGTGCACAGTTTAAAATAGCTTTTCATAATAATATTTTGGTCTCCTAGTAAGGATTCCTAGATGCTCTTTTTATGAGTAAGAAAGTTTGTAGAAGGAATTGTACTTAATACTTCAGAGCTTTAGAGGTCTTCAGTATACATACTGAATGGTCTCCTAATGCAAAGGAAGGCACGTAGACTCAAGCAGGCTACTGAATGAGAAAACTACTGAGCTTCCTTATTTAAAACTCAGGTGTTCTTACAAACTTAGCTTCTTGTTTATAACAGTAACAATCTTCTTTTAGCTTGACATCTTCATGGTTTGAAGGCTTTCCAAAAAGTATAACTACTGTGATGCCATGTGAAACAAAACATATTTGCTTCTCTGCCTGATGGTGTTTTTCTGTGGGTGGCACTTTTCTGTACTAGCCAGTCCTGATGATTGGAAGTGCCTGGAGTGACCCTTAGCATGCCATCATCAAGGGGGGTTATCATTGGTTGGGACATGGAGCAGGGCATGTGGCTTGTCCTTATCTCACTGTTTGGTAAGTTGCTGTTTCACACTGCAAAGTGAGACACTATTTGTAGCAGTACAGGAGAAGAACACATATTGGAACTAAGATGCCTTTTATTTGGAGACTGAAGGTGCTGAGCTGTTCATAAGAGTTAAAGTTTGAAAATAATGTTTGAGGAAAAATATATCGGTGGTATCTAACATGCAAACAAAAGGGAAAAGAGACGCAGGTTTTTAGTGTTCTGAGTGAAATAGTTAAGTGTATGACCATAACATTAATACACAGATAATCAAGAATATTTATGTTGCTTTTGGAAGTCTCAAGCCATTGAAATGTTTGCAGTTGTTACCAACAATGTGAACTACTTCTGTATGCTCCACAATGGTCATGGTGAAGAACTTGTTTGCAGGAATTATAAAATGTTTAATTTGAGACTGGAAGGGAGGTTTTGAATCGGATTACTTAGGATTATAGTTCAAAGCGTGTAGTTTTTAGCATAGGTGCTGACTTCGTTTTTTGCCAGTGGGTGCTTGCAGGCCTAAAGGAAGAAAAGCAAACCAACCCCCCAAAAACCGGCACTTTAGTTTTGACTTGGCTTGTTCCATTGCTGAGCCTTGTGCATGCCCAGAAGAGGCAGCACATTATTTCTACCCAGCTCTGCAGCGTCTGTAAAGATTGGATGCTTTAGTGGGGCTTTTTGGGGGCTTTTATCTAATATCTGATTGAATCAGCTTTAGCTAAAAGTGCCGGAAAACCCTGCTGAAGCACCCAATTTTTACAGATGCTGCAGAGCCAGGTTGAAGTAATGCACTGCTGCTTCCAGTAAAGCATTTTATTTTTATTTGGGGGGGGAGGGGGGTTGTTAACATCTGCAAGCAGCTCTGTGGGTACTGAGCACCACTAATTTTTTTTTTTGGTGGGTGCTTGAGCCCCAGAGCACCTACAAGAGTCGGCACCTATGGTTTTTACAGCTTCAGTTTATAGAATGGAAAAAGGTCATGAAGTCATGATTTCAGACTTCAGTCTTCAGACAGATGTGAATAATTTTATCATAGAAACAACTTTAGATGCATTTTTGAATCTTCACAGATAGAAAGGGAGAAGTAATTTGGATATACCTTGATGTAATTGCCAAATAGTGAGAAGACAGATTCATTTGTATTTAATCCCTTAAAACTAATATTTTCTGTTTTTGTGTACGGGGTTTTTGTGGAGTAGAAGAATAGTCATGATTCTCTTTAGAAAAATCCCTTCAACTTAAAACAAATGTACAGAGCTTAAAGTCATTGCTAATATAAAAATGAACTTGGGTAATATGAAATATTTTTCATAGAGGGCATAATTGTGTGCATAATTCTTCTATGTTCAGAGCAGCTGTAAAATTAATTTAAACATAGCATAATATATATTAAAGTCAGTTCAACAAGGGACAAATACATGACTTACCTTTTTTCTAGGTATGTAGATTTCTCTTGGCTTGTTCTGGATTGTTAATTATCCAAAGCACTGTTTTGTATTTTGTGCTCAATAGTGGCTTTTTTCAGAAGCAGCTTTTGTATTTAAAAAGGATACAGTCAAAAACTAGTTCCTGCCTTTCCAACTTATTCATAAGCTGCCATCACCATAACATTTTGAACTTGGTTTTCATAAGGCCAGAATCACAATCATCGTTCTGCTTGGGGCTCAAATGATACCAACTTATTTTTTAAGGTTGTACTTTTAGTAAAGACTTTGAATATGGAGCATTTGATATCACTTCCTGGGTGTGAAGTCTCTAAACCTCATTCCCAACCCTGAGAAAAGTATGGTTATATGTTTTGGTACAAGGAGCTTGAGCTGTTGTGAGCTTCAGACTAGTTTATGGGAATAAGTTCAGCTAAAACCTGTTCATGTTGTGTAAATAGATAAAACTTAATGTTTAAACATTTAATGACCTTGTTGTCTGTCTCCCTTAATCTTATGGTCCTGAAACACATTCCACCAAGTCAAATGCAGTGTATGAGGAATTTCAGAGATGTAGAAGGCTGTTTCTTGGAGGTTAGTTCACATTTATGCAGCCTTATTTTCTTGACTTAACAGCAACATCTACTGTACAGTTTGGGGGAGAAGTCCAGCAGTCCACTGGTTCTCCTTAGGGCTTCTTTATTTGTTAAAAAATGATGTATGATATATTTTTTTACTAGCCTTATTAAATTTTTACACATTATTTGTGTCAATGCAGCTTGGATGTAAATGAGAATGTAATTAAATGTATGAAGTGCTTGCTTAGTTTGTTACTTAATGTTACTCAAGCTGGATACATAAAATAATGGTATAAAATATTTTTTCATTTTTCAACTGATTTTATTAAATATAGAATGCATCTGAAATGAGTGATTTGGACAGATTTATTCCAGGTACTGTGCCTTTCAAACTTCTAGAATTAGTAGTTCTTTTCCTTTTCATGTCTACTTTTATACATACAGTGGAAGAAAGAACTAAGCTTACCAGTCAGTTTCTCAACTTAAAGCAAATTGGTCATTGAATGGAGTTAGCCGAATGAACTGAAATGAAAGCAATATTCTCTGTGCACCTCCCAAAGGTGGCAGTAGTTGTCAAAAGCTGGTTTAGCATTTCAACAAACTCTGGTTGTGGGTGCTTAGCCATTGACTGACTTTAGAACATCAGCAGCAAACATGTACTACTTGAAACTATTTAATTTAAATTATTTTAATAGTTTATAGTAGGTTTTGGCCTAAACATAGATTATCATCACTTTCACTGTAAGTTTAAATGATTATCTTTTAAAATCATCTTTTTTAAAACAATTTTTGTCTATCCTGATTTGGAATGTCAAACAGCATAGACCGCCACAAAATGTAATTGCCTTATTTGTTTCAACAGGAGAGCAGAGTGACTGTGTTTTAAGTTGAGGCTTGTAATGGGAAGAACTGTAGTTTGCCATCTATTTCAAGTATCAAATGAGCTTTTGGATTCTTAATTGGATGAGGTTAACAAGGGAATCCATAAACTGAAGAATCAGTCTGACTGCAGGGAAGTGATGCAAAAACCCAGTCTTTAAAAATGCAGGTTTTCAGTACTTTTACCTAATTTTGGTGGTTATTTATGTTGCTGTTGTCATTGAAGACTCTTGTTGCTCAAGTTATAAAACTGAAACTCTTAAAATCAGTCAGTCTAAAAACTTTGAAATGTTGGGACTTTGTGTCTTCAGAAACAAATTTAAAATCTGTTAAAAATTATTGGATAAAACAAGCTTATCAGGTGCAGGCTTGTGCTCAATAAACATGCTTTTCAGAAACCATTGAAACTTTGTCAAAGCAGCATGTAATAACTGCATGGAAAGATCATGAAAGGATACGCTTTACAGATATGACAGAAAATGTGAATTTCTTTGAGCTAGAAATTGTCTTGAGTAATCTTTGCAGTCATTCTTCTCTCTGACGTTCATATTGCATAAGCAACTAGAAATTAACTTGTGGGTAATGCTCTGGTTTAAAGCTTGGTATATACTTTATAATTAAGAAAGTATTACTTTTGGCACTTCTTAGAGGATTATCTTCTTTACATTGCAGTTCTCATCAGGCTACTACTTTCCCACTTGATGGGGAAGAACACTTTTAAATTATTGGTAATTGAGGCAGCAACTTGATTTATCAAGGCATATGGGCTTGCATTAAGTATTGAATCATTTCCAACTATCTCAGGGAATGGGTTTGGAATGTGTGCAGAGTGCTGCAGCTGAGACCAGGGGATGGGAGCAAGCAAGGCAGTGGGAGAGAGAGAGTGCTTGCTCCCATATGTTTGGGGGGGTTCTAGCAGGTGGGTAACCTGTGACTGGGAGTGTTTTACTTTTCTGCTTTGCTTTCTTTCCTGAACTTGAGTTCAGTAAACTGTAATGGCCTAAGGAGGGGAGGGTGTGTGTAGAGGTCCATATTTTAGGGTCCCAGGGCTGGGGCCATTTGAGGAGCCACAGTTGAGTAGGGAGTGAAGACGCAACTGACTGTCTGTTAGACAGCTTTTACTGAACAAGCCGTGCAAACAAGTTTGTTGATAAAATGCTGAAAAAAGGAGAAAAGGGGCAGTGAATTCTGCCTGCCTACCAAAGCAGCTAGTTGTGCATTAGTGTGTGTTGGGGGAGAGAGGAGGGGAAAGTGATGCAGCATGGGAAGTTCTGCAGGACTTGCCAGACCAGTGTTGCAGAACTTGATTCCCACATGCAATGCTGAACTTGTTCAATGAAAACTGGTTCAAGAGTACTTGATTTTCCTGATATACTTTTGAACCATTGCAGGTAGCTTTAAACTGGTTTAACAAGCTTGTAGGTATGAGAGCAGGGACACACACGCACAGCACTTAAAATGGTTCAAATGCTGTTTAAACCTGAGGCACGCAGGTTTTTCCTTCAGGCATCCTGCACTGCATTGCTCCTAACCTCCCCCTTTCCCTCCCCACAGTGCTGCAACTGGCCACTCCTGCCCAGAACTGCTCCTCCCTATGCACATTTTAAAAACTTTGTTGGCATTTTTTATCAATGAGCTCCCTTGTACCGTTTGTTCAGTAAAATCTATCTCTTTAAAAAAAACAGCTGTGTTCTCACTCCTTACTATTATATCACAGCCCCTCTTTATGCCCTTCAGGTTTCCTCCTCTACCTCCAATTGCTAAGAACCAAACCAAAACTCAGTTAAGTTTAGAGCAGGGCCACAAGTACATTTGGACTCTTTTCAAAAGGGTGTGTGGCTGGTATGTTTTAATTGTGTAAGCTAGCAGAGAATGATTCAGATGTAGCCTAACCTCACTTCAACACTACTTCATCCACATTTAAACTGGTCTAAGTGTTTAGACCTAGCCCAGGATCTAGTTTGTGTATTTCAGAATTTGAAATGTAGGAGGAAGAAGTCCTGATAAGTAGAAGTTTAAGCATGAAAGCCTGTATATAATGAAGTCTTGTTGTTTGCTAGACACCAAACTGCCTGATATTAAAATATGCTATTTTTCAGAAAGCAGTTTCTTGAAGATAAATGAACAGCTGAAGGTTGGGAAAGGGTTGAAAAGAGAATGCTGGCTGTGAATTCCAGTACAAATTTTTCTTCAAACTATTATGTCTTTCAAAAAAGAAAACAAGATTTTTTTGTTAATTAGGCCAGAAAGGAGCACCCTATTCCCATTCAGTTTGTCTAGGGCAGCGATTCTCAACCAGGGTGTTGTGGCAATGTTAGTTTAGCGCTTTGTTAGGTGTGCAAGCATGGTTCACAATATAAATCCAGAGAATTTAAATATAAATCTGTAGTGTTACATACATTCTGACCTGTTGTGGTCTTTGCAAGTACTTTGCAGCAGGGGAATTGATATGTTATTTTTCTGTCCTCAAAAAATGAGTGAAAACTAAGAGCTGGCACTTCTTGCGTAGATGCCAGGTACACCTCAGATTGAGGACTAATCTGGAACCTGGGGATGGTGCAGTTAGGCACCATCTGGCTCTGTAGAAAGGTGCGGGAGCAGGGGAGTGTCCTCCTTTGAAACGGGCCATCCCCAACACAGTCCCACGGGGGAAGGGATCTTGACCTGGCCTTATGGGAGAGGAGGGGACAGGAAGGAAGGGAGTGTGGCCCAGTCCTGCCACGGAGGGGGTTGGCCTAGCTGTGTATGAGGAGGAGCTGTACGTGTGGTTTGGGAAGTGAGGAAGGGTGGCCATATTAATGGCCACTGTTCCTTGCCACCAAATTTTCTGACCCTTGGGGACACCTGTGGGCCAGATAAAATGGCTCTGTGGGTTGAATTTTGGCCCATGGACCGGATGTTGAGAACCCCTGCTCTAGAGCATCATTGCTCAGCTTGAATAGTTGGAAGTGTCTTTTCATTCCAAGGAAGTGAGAAGAGCCCCAAAAAGTCACTGTGATAAGGTACTGATAGCTATCTTAATACTGGCATTTTGTTATGAAGACTCTAGCCTTTGCAGGTACATGCCTCAGCAAATGTAGTAAGACAATGTCAGAACATTTCATGCACACTCTGGACCTCTAAGTTTCCATTTGGGCACTTTCCTCTCTTGCTTCTCAAGCAACCTTTTTTTTTCCTCCCTGGTTGCTGGGAATAAGTGTACCGCACCACATACAAATGTCCTAATTTACCACACAACTGCATTCAGTCATCAACCGTGACTTCAGCATGAGCATAAGTGCCTCAGACATGTTGTAATAAAGCTTAAATGATATCTTTAAACAATTTGTCCCATATCATTACTTTTCCTTTCATTCCCCTTTTTAATTATGCTTTTCTTACTGTTATTTATCTGACTCTTACAAGCATCTCAAAACAGGAGATTTGTCATGTTTCAAAGGAGCCTTGTGTATCTATACAGCTATTTGAAGTAAGTAGTCCATCATCCTGTTGTTGCAAGATCTGTATTTGTATACATTCATGCTTTCTGAATTACGTTTCTAAATAACCGAGAATTAGTGGCTCTTTCACTGTTGTCTTTGAGGCTGCCCCAGTGTTTGAAACCATCAGACGGTTCTTGGAGGGCTTTCTACCCTTTGTTCTTAATTTCACACGAATCCTGATTGTAGAGCAGGTCTTGAAGTGAGCCATAAGAAACTGTGCATAGTGTGATAAGAGATAGCAGTCACCAAAGGAGTGGGGTGGGGGAAGAGAAGCAGAAGATAGGTGAATGGGAAGAATGAGAAAGTTGGTCAAGATGAATGAATGCTCATTTTTATCATGACTTTGATCCTTAGGATAGACCTTGTAGGATTTTGAGGGGGGGGGGACGGGACGGTCAATTTTGAGTATATATCGCTTTGGGGATTGATAGTATATGCCCACATTCAAGAACTTTCTCCAGGCTGATATTCATGGTGCTGAGTAAGAAAAGCCAGCGCTACCAAACTGAAACATACAGCTGGCTGAGTAAGGAAAAGAATTTGATGTGCTGCAGCCCTCTTTCCACTAACAGGAACAGTTGCCACTTCTTCTGTTATGTATTACTATTAATAATATTTTAACTGTAGTTGGTAATTGTTGTTCATATACCACAGTATCCAGAAGGGCTCAGAGTGGCTTAAAATAACAAACAAACAACTCATAAGATAAGAAACAACAAATACTCCACTCAGCATCTACAGATTTTAAAACTCCTGCTTTGCCTTTTACCGAGACGAACAAACCCTCTAGTCTATTCCATTCAAGCCATGCTTCCCAACCAACTGGTACTCTGGTACAAAGGATCCTGAAATCGGGGACCCACACCAAGTGGGTAAAAAAAGGATGAGATTAGATCAAAGTTCCTCATTTAAGAAGTTTTGAGCAGTGTCAGTACCGCTCAAAACCTGTAGCTCAATTCCAAATTCTAATTATGTTGGCAGTATAGTTACTCCATACGTAACCTATGGCAGGCAAGGTTTTTTGAGTAAATCTGATATCTTTTATTAGAACTCAAATATTTGGAAAAATTCTTAACAAGCTTTTGGGGATAAATACCCTTCATCATGCTAAGGAAACATTTGCAGTTGGTGTATGCTGTTCCTGGATTCCATGCATTCATTCCATCCAGGAACAGCACACACCAACCACAGATGCTTCCTCAGCCTGACAAAGGGTATTTATACCTGAAAGCTTGCTCAGAAGAATTTTTCCAACTAGCTGAGTTGGTCTAATAAGATACAATTTACCCAAAGAACCTTGTCTGCTCTATCCTTAGACCAACACAGCTATAACCTATACTCGTGTATACTTAACTTATGAAATTAATGCAACAGAAAACATGGTCTGTAATAGCTATATTAAATCTTACATTTAAACTGCTTTCAAACTCCTTCCCCCCCCCCGCCCGCCCAACAAGGTTAATTAATCTAGATATCTGATGTTGAAGTATTCTTAATGAAAACTTTACTACCATATTTATATATGTTAGTACAGGGGTTTTCAGCCTTCTTTGGTTGCATCCCCTGGGAGCTGATCAAGAAAAGGAGGGGTGGGGGTGTCACTGGAAACAAAACTGGAAGTGCCAGCAGTAAAGCCTGAAGTGCCCCCTGAGGCCTTCCCAAGTACCCCCAGGGTACTTCAAGTGGAGAAAAGACATGGAAGCTTTTATTGTGAAGTACCTATGTGAGGTGATCCCAAACAGTTAGGTAAAAACTTCAGGGTCTTGTCTCTGCTAGCATTTTATACCTGGATAACATGAGTTCCTGTGCCATTAAAAAGGCATTTCTTTTAGCAAGGAAGACAAATCCTGCTCCTTACTTGTTCAGATAAGCCAATGCAGAATTGAAGGAAAGAAAACTTGATGATACTGCAGAGTTCTACTTATGGACTATTCATCTTTGTTTGAAAACCATATAAGAAATTAGTATTGAGTAACTGTTAATGTATTCTATAATAAACTAACCTAAAAGTATGACAGATTGTAGTAATAAATACTGGTTTGTAATGAGTGACTTCTTGCCATTTTATGTATGGAACATGACATAGGGTCAACATAAAAGTAATTTCTAGTAAGTAAACTGTTAAATTGGGGAGGGGGGGGTAGGGGTGGTACTTGCTCTGTTAACTCTGCCTCCATTATATCTCTTACAAAACCCAGTTTGGATATAATAGATTTTTCAAGATCTCATTCTTTTAAAAAAAATAGGGGATAGCAGAACTTTGTATTTTCTATTCATACATTTGCTAAGCCATCTTTGTAGCATTTTAAAGATTTATTTTTTTTTTTGATAATTAAATGAGCCAAACTAAAGGATGTGGCCAATTCAGCGAAAATTTTCAGTACTGCTATTTTAGATTTCACTGAACAGCTTTTAGACAAGTATCTAGGTTTTGTACTTAGAATTCTTAGCTACTGATAGGATAGATAAGAATATAAGAAAGCTATGACTTGGTACCTATTTGAAGTAACGCTCTCCTTGGACCATAACCTTGTCTCTATATGGTGGATTTCATAGATTTCATAGACATTAGGGCTGGAAGGGACCTCGGAAGATCATCGAGTCCAGCCCCCCGCCCAAAGGGCAGGACGTCAGCTGGGGTCATAGGATCCCAGCAAGATAAGCATCCAGTTTCATCTTGAAGGTGTTCAATGAAGGCGCTTGAACAACCTCCGGCGGCAGGCTGTTCCAGACCTTGGGGGCTCGGACAGTAAAGAAATTCTTCCTTATGTCCAGCCTGAAACGATCTTGTAGTAGTTTGTGACCATTCGTCCTCGTCATCCCTTGGGGCGCTCTGGTGAACAAACGTTCCCCCAGATACTGGTGATCGCCCCTGATAAACTTGTAGGTGGCCATCAGATCACCCCTGAGCCTGCGCTTTTCCAGGCTAAAGAGCCCCAGGGCTCTCAGCCTGTCATCGTAGGGTCTGCTTCCCTGACCCCTGATCATGCGCGTGGCTCTTCTCTGGACTCTCTCAAGCTTCTCCACATCCTTTTTGAATTGTGGAGCCCAAAACTGGACGCAGTACTCCAGTTGCGGCCTCACTAAGGCCGAGTACAGGGGGAGAATGACGTCCCGGGATTTGCTTGAGAAGCATCTATGGATGCAAGCCAGCGTTTTGGTCGCTTTACTAGCCGCAGCATCGCATTGGAGAAGCTTGTGTGTTTCAATCACCCTCAGAGCTATGTCATCTGGAGTCTTGTACTCCTGGTAGGGTCTCCCCTGGTGAACAGGTTTGAGGTAAGGTCCCAGACTAAGCATGGTCCAAACTCCTGAAGATCTCACTGGCAGAACAGGTGTACTTGGGGATCTGCTGGTTCTCTGTGGCTGTGAAGGCAGATGAGGGCTGCAGTGGAATAGAGGTCTCCAGTTGTTTTGGACATCCTTGCCACTGGGTTCAGGGCTCCTTCCTGTCAAGTTCATGTGGCTATTGCTTGCACACCGGCTTCCCCACATAAAAAGCTATCACACACAGGCCTCTGCTAGGGATGTTAACATCTCCCACAAACCAAGTCCTACAGCGATGGACAAGTGGTGGTTGGGGCAGGAACAGTTATCTCGGGGAGTCCCTAGTCACAAATCTGCACGTAGGTAGCAGTCGTGTGATAGTCATTTTGGACTTACTGAGACAGAAGTACAATGGCAGCTGTGGCCCTGACTGAACAGTCCACTTTAGGATCCCCTCTGCTCACCTTGAATGGGAAAGTGGCTAGAAAAGGTGCCCTAAACATAGGCTGTCTCAAACTCCCCTGGCTGGATTGCTGCATCCAATGGGATTGCTCTAACTGTGGCTGAAACCAACAAAATAACGTACTGTAATTTGCCATGTGGAATATCTGTACTCATGGACTCCCCAAACAGTGAGTGTCCTGAAAGAAGAGCCACCACAGTAGCTAGAGAGCTTGCAAGATATGACATTGATGTTGCTGCCCTAAGTGAAACCCACTGAGCAGATGAAGGCCAGCTGAAAGAAGAAGGATGGGCTACACCTTTTTGGAAAGAAAAGTCATATGAAAATAGGTGCATTCCTGGGGTTTGCTTTGCCATTAAGAACAAGATCGTAGGTCAGATTTCATAACTCCCTGTGGGCATTAATGAATATCTTACAACTCTCCACCTCAAGCTCAGTAACAACCAATATGCTGTGATCATCAGTGCATACACCCCCACACTTGATAATGAAGAAGTTAACAAGGAAGTGTTCTGTTGTGCTTTTGACACAGTCCTGATTTCCACTGCCAAGGAAGACAAGCTCATCCTCATGGCTAACTTCAATGCAAGAGTTGGGCTACATTCTGAACTCTGGAGTGGCACCATTGGCAAAGGGGGGCTGGGGAAAGTCGATTCCAATGTTATCTGCCACCTCAGCAAATTTGCAGAGTATGACTTGCTTACTACAAATACTATCTTCAGACAGTGACAAATGTAAGACCACTTGGCAACATTCACGTTCTAATCACTGGGACCTTCTTGACTATATTATTGCCAGAGCCTGTGATTGTACTGATGCCCATACCACCCGAGTCCTGAGAGGTGCATGTGACTGTTGGACGGACCACCGTTTAGTCGGATCAGTCATGGACATGCAGCTTGTACCACAGCACCATAAACAACTGAAAGGAATGCAGAAAAGATTTCACATTAGGGCAATCCAAGACCAAGCTAAATATGAGGCTCTTCAGCAGCACCTTACAGACAGGCTCTTTAACCTACCTGATGACATCAAGGACATTCAGGCACATTGGGAGGAACTTAAGAATGTTATTCACAAGGCATGTGCTGAATCAATTGGATACTCCACTTATTGTTACCAAGTTTGGTTTGATGAGAATAATGAGGAAATCCTAGCACTTGTCCATCAGAAGAGAATTGCGTATTGCAGCTGACAAAATGAACCCTCCAACCACCAAAAATGAGGGGTTTACCAGTGGCTTAAAGCTATAGTTCAGAGGAGGCTATGGGACATCAAGAACCAGTGGTGGCAAATGAGGGTCATAGAGATCCAGAGTTTTGCTGATCAACACGACAGAAGAAGCTTTTTTCAAGCAATAAAAGCCATCCATGGGCCATGTTCCAATGGCCCAACCCACTTGTGATCCCAGGATGGCTCCACCCTTCTGGCAGATAATGTATTCATCAAACAATGCTGGAAGGAACACTTCATGATTCTACTTCATTGTGAATCTGAGGTCTCAGCTGCCACCATCAAGTCCATCCCTTGACACCCTGTAATAAAATCTCTTACTGATTCCCCCATCCTTTATGGAAAGTCTGGCATGCCATCACTCAGACCAAGAACAATAAGGCACCAGGACCAGATGGCATTCCTACAGAGGTCTTCAAAGCTGATGGAACAGCACTAGTGCAAAAACTTCATGAACTTCTCATCAAGACATGGGTTAACAAGGAAGCTCCACCTGACTTAAAGAATGCCAACATTGTGACCATCTTCAAGGAAGAGGACAAGTCGGTGTGTGGGAACTACAGAGACATTGCCCTCTTCTCCGTTGTTGAGAAGATTCTTACTTGTATCCTTCTGAATAGCCTCCTCCCCCTTGCCAAAGATGTCCTTCCAGAATCCCAGTGTTGCTTTAGACCATCATGGGGTACCACCAGCTTGATTTTTTGTTGCATGACAGATCCAGTGGAAGTGTAGAGAGCACCACCAGGAGCTGTTTATGGCATTCATTAACCTAACCAAGGCCTTCAACTCCATCAATCGTGAAGCCTTATGGAAGGTGCTGTCTAGGTTTGGTTGTCCACTTAAGTTCATCAGTGTCCTCAAGCTACTCCATGGTAGGAAGACCGCAACAGTCCTTTGCAGTGGATCAGAGACAGACCCATTTACCATTCATACTGGTGTCAAGCAGGGCTGTGTCATCACTCCAACCCTTTTATCCATCTACCTTGCTATGATTTTGATTCTTATCCATGACCACCACCTTCCCAGAACTGGGGTTGAGTAGTGTATGGATGGTCAGCTTTTCAACCTGTAGTGCCTCCATGGCAAAATGAAAGTTACCAAGACTGGCATCACCAACCTTCAGTAAGCTGGCGATTTGTGTTATCTTTGTGCACACTGAGACTGATCTGCAGTCCACTCTTGACCTGTTCTCAGGTGCCTATCATAGCCTGGGACTCTCCCTTAATACTGGGAAGACCAAGGTGCTCCATCAGTCTGCCTCAGCACAAGCTGTCTCCCTGCCCCACTAATTACCACAGGTGGAGAACCCCTTGAAAACATCGAGCATTTCCCATACCTTGAAAAACCTTTCATGGTTAGGGTTGACAGAATCTGAAACGGGCTTCCAAAGGAGGTGGTGCTCTCTGCTACTTTGGGGGTCTTCAAGAGGAGACTGGACAAGCATCTGGCTGGGGTCACATGACCCCAGCACTTTCACGCCCCCCTGCCAGTGGCAGAAAAGGCTTGATCCTTATGAGGTCCCTTCCAACCCTAGTATCTATGAATCTTGGCAGCCACCTCTCCCAGTCGGTTAGAATTCACTGTGCCAGCGTATCCTTTGGAAAGCTGCTTTGCTGTGTCTTGGTCAACCGAGATCTGCAGATGGAAACGAAGATCGTGGTCTACAATGTAGTGGTTATCCACACGCTCCTCCATGGGCGTGAGATATGGGTGACGTATTGAAACCATCTTAAGCTCCTGGAATGGTTCCGTCAGTGTTGCCTCAGGAAGAGCCTTCGCATTAAATGGGAAGGCTACTGCAGCAATGCCAGAATCTTCCCTGCAGGTAACATAACCAATGTGGAGGCAAAGATCATGAAACATCAACTCCGTTGTGCTGGCCGCTGCGTGTGAATGGCTGACACTTGTCCCGAAGCAAGCCCTCTTTTCTCAACTGGGTCATGATAAGAGGACCCATAAAGGACAGAGGAAGTACTACAAGGACACCCTGAAAGCATACCTTAAGAAAGGTGGCATCCAACCCTACAAACTGGGAAGTGCTGGCTGGTAACAGGTCTCAATGGCGCTGTACCTTACATCAAGCTACAGTCTACTTCAAAGAGAACAGTCTTGCTCAGGAAGCCGAGAAATGGCAGAAGAGGAAGAAAAGCGCACAACATCTTGACCAACAATTGTACACTCCCCAACCCCCCAAGGCACCACCTGTCATATCTGTAGAAAAGCTGGCAGAGTAAAGGATTCGACTCTTCAGTAGGGGTGTATCGATGGGGCCAATACCGATAGCCGATTATTTAAGGAGGGATATTGGCCAATACCGATCCGATGCAGCTGCCTTCAGGTGGTAAGTCTGTTGTGGTGGAAGGGGTGTGGGGGGGCAGAACAACTCCCCCACAGTGAGGGAGGGAGGGGGCACGGGCAGGTGCTGCCTAGGTTGGGGGGCACAGGACTGAGGCGTAGCTCATGGAGGTGGGTAGTTCATGCCACGGCTCGCACCCTGAGAGGGCACGGGGGGTGCCCCCCGAATCTGCGCAGGGTGGGTGGGTGGACTGGAGCTGATGTGCAGACCTCTTCTCAGCAGGGGCTGGGCTTGGCGTGGGCACCAGTGGCACTGGGAGGGGCTGCAGCCACCCCATACTTTGTGGCCGCGCTGCTCTTCTCTCAGCACTGTGCTGCCAGGCTCCATGTCCCGCCTCCATCCACGCCCCAGGAAGAGCTGGGGCTGCGCTGGGCAGCAGCAACACTGGGATTGGAACTGTGGCAAAATCTGGAGTGGCTGCAGCCCTTTCCTAGTGCCACTGGTGCCTGCTCTGGGGCTCTTCTTGGTGGGGGTGGACTCAGAGTGGGCACTGGGAGGGGGCTGCAGCCACCCCAGATTTTGCCTCAGCTCCACTCCCAGCGCCGCTGCTGCCTGGTGCAACCCCAGCTCCTTCCAGTGCATGGGTGGAGGTGGGACACAGAGCCAGGCTGTGCCTAGTGGTGCGGGGCTGGGAGCGGAGCCACAGCAAAATCTGAGGTGGTTGCAGCCTCTCCCAGTGCTGCTGGTTCCCGCTCTGAGCCAGGCCCCCACTGAGAAGAGGCCTGCACAGCACTGGCTCTAGCCCACCCTGTCCCGCCCCACGCAGGAACACCCCCCCTCCCCCCCCCACCTGGATGGAAGAGCGCACACCAACTGTTAAAACTTCCTTAACCTGACGAAGGGTTTTTGAACCCGAAAGCTTGCTTAATAATTGTTTTCCAACTATTTAAGTTGGTCTAATAAAAGATATCGGATTCACCCAAAGAACCTTGTCTGCCTATGTCCTTAGACCAACACGGCTACAATGTACACCCTTGTGATTAGTAAGGTATTCAGTCATCAACTCCTGCCTTCTTTGGTTTCTTGCTTATTGAGAATTGATTCTACTTTTCAATGGTGAATACTTTTTCATTTTTATCGTGAGTAGTAAAATGAATGCTTCATGTTTGTATATTAAACAGGAAGGATTCCTTGCCAAAGTGAAAAATATTTAGATTGCGTATCAAGCATGAAACTGGTATGTCCAGAAGATAACCTCTCTGTTGTAGAGGTTACAATACTTGGTGACTACTATAAATTTAAACTGCCACTGTCATCTTGGATTTTTAAATATCTAAAAAAGGTTGTGGCAATCAATCCCTTATTAGTAATTACCTGAATCTTCTTACTCTACTTGCTGCAGAATAAAATGCTTCATTTCTTATGTCTTTTCTGGTTTTCCCTTTGATATGAGACTTCTTTAGTAGGAGAGATGGACTTTTGAAGGCAGAGGGTAATTAATTCTCTAAAGTACTATCAATTGCATTAACTTTTTAAAAATGTATTTCATTAATTTTTTTAGTTATAGTCATCTTTAATTGTTGTAGCTAGAGTGCAGATCAAGGTGTCAGATATTTGTGACTTGTTTTCTGTTCCATGTCTCTTGCAGTTGTTTTAAGACTGACTGTCTAATTTTGTTAGATTATATGTTTTTGCTTTCCTGGGAGGATATAGACCTTTTTATTTAACTAAAAAAAAGTCCTATTGGTAAATAAAATGGGTTGGTGATATATACATGTATGTGTCAAATAATGTTAAATAACTGAGTGTGGGTCCCTTAATATATTCTTTTGTTAATTTTAACATTGGAAGGTTATGACATACTTTACTGGGTAACTATGGTAAAGAGATTTATTGGAGTGGATGGTATCATTATGAAAGTGTTTCCTGCTAGTTTTAAATATTCCCTGAGTCTCCATCTATTTTCAGAGTCACAGAATAGTCTGAGATTTGAGTAGGCTCCCGAGATCCTGTAACCTAAGTAAGAATAGCAATGAATCCTCCCCTGTGCCATCTTGTGCCTTCACACTGTTTCTAGTTCTGGAGCATTTGATTGTAACTATCAGCTTATTACTCACTGCAACCTCCGTCTTTATTGCTTGTACCATAACAGCTACCATCTTCTGAAAGTAGGAAAATTAATGTTAATCTTGATGTTGGCTCAGTCTGAATCATATGTAGAGTAAAATCAAATGAATGTTAGAGAATTTGTGTTTTCTTTCTCGGAGAGATTTTTATCCCAATTGAAACTTAATTTTAGGGTTGGATTATAGTTGTTCAACCTGAAAGTGTTTCACATGAAGCCAGGTAGGGTAGATAGAATTCTTTAGGTTGTATTTATTAATATTTTTCTATAAGTAACAAAAGTGTTAATTCTGAGCTCTGTGTATGAAAAGCTGTTCTTACCATGCTGGGGTACAAAAATCTGTGTGCGCAAGTATGCTTTTCTTCACAAACAGCTTTCTAGGTTTTTGAATGGATGATACAAAATTGAATAGAAATTTATATTCAGTAAAAGTACCTGTATTTTGGCCATTTAAAAATCCTACTGAAGTAGGATTATAGTTGACCTTCTGTCTGAAAATATACCTGAAGCTTCACAAGGATGAAACTTCTAGATAGGCTAAAGATATTTGACTTCAGTATTACTGAACTCCCTTTGCCTTCCTCCTTATTATTTCCTTTTCCTATATATGCATCCCTGCTTCATCAGGGAGGGATTCATGAAAAAGGATTCGTTAAGGGCACAGTGCTTAAACTTATTGAGAGACCTCTTTTTAGAGGCACGCTCCTATTGTATAGTCTGCTGCTTAGGCCCCCTCTGCATGTTACAGGTATTGTGCCATTAGCTGGTTAAATGCATAATCATCTGAAACTAGCTACACATGCAAAATATCTATCATGCCATAAAAAGGTGCAACCAGTTATGAAGTTAGACCCTTGTAGTGGTGGGGGGGAGGCTTCCAGCCGCAGGAGCTTGCTTCTTGCTGGTGCAGGAGGAACAGGGGGGATTGGGCTTCCCCTGCACTGGCAATAAGGCATGGTGAGACGTAATGCGTCATCCTGCCATGCATGCGTGGTGTGGCAGGAGGTTTGATTATGGAGATCACACATTGGATCCCATTGCACGTGCAGAGGAGCCCTTACTATCAGGCTCAGGGAAACTTGCTGTACATAAGTTGTTCCTCTCCGTCCCTTTCCTGCCTCTTCCAACCTCTGTGGACCTGTGTTTTGCCTTGCAGCTTTTGATTGTATCCCAGGAAGCTCCTGAACTGCCCATGTGGGGTTTATAAATTTCCTAGAGCCAATGTATAGTGCAATCCATGTAAGAATACAGCCGTAGGACTAAAAAAGAAGCTATGTGCTTAATCCTGAATGTAAATAATGCTCTTCAAGTATATGGCATTGTGAAGTTCTGCACATTGTAAAATACATGTCCAGATGCACATCCATAGAAAAGAAAGTAGTCACCCCAGCCATGTTGAAACTCTCCTCAGTTGTACTGAGTATTCTCCTAGGGATGAGGAGTGTGTGGCACCCCTGCTATTCCATCTGTGTCTGACACTGAGCTGCCTACTTAAGTTAGAAACAGATGTGGCTCATTGACCCTGCAGGGTCATTCACCTGCAGATCCCATGGCTTCAAAGGCCTGAATCTGCAGGGCAGCACTTGGGGCACATCTCTGCAAATGTGGGAATCCTGGGAGGGTGCTCCCAGGACTTCAGAGGCCCAGTGCCTCTGCCTTCCAACCTTAAAATAGTTGTCCACCACAAAATAACAATGCAAATTCAAACTATCTTTTGCAGTTACAAATTTAGGCTTTTGTGGCACAACAGAGGACATGGACATCTTTGCTTTTCTTTTGTGTCATCATAAAAACAGGCAGCGTCTGCTTGCAACTTACTCTGCTTGCTGCAGTTGCTCAGATGGGCCCCAGACCTGCCCTCCTTAGTCCACATGTGTACCAATGATAACCCTTCCCCCCTCCCCCACCCTAAAGTTGGCATTCCACCCTCTGCTTCCAGCTGTTAGACCAGCTTCCTGCTCCAGAGAAGCGTATCTGGCTTGGCAGGAGCTATGGGAGTGGAGCTACAAGTGGCAGGTTCTGACCAATGGCGGCTGGAACTAGAATGAACTCCATCTTTGGAGCTGGGCAGAGCCTGTCACCCCTGCCTCCTGCTCTGACTTGCACTCGAGGGTAGGGAGATACTTGATTCATTTTTGCCTGGTGTTTGTTTTGGAACTGAACCTAACCAGAATGTAGTCGAAATGAATCTGCCGCCAAACCACCAAAAGTTTTTTTTGGGTGCATTGTTTCTAGTGTGTCGTTTCCTTCCTACATATAGTAGCTTTGAGACACAGTTAACTGTAGCTAATGCTACAAAGTAAGGCTGAAAAAGGCTATGTGCTTAAATGGTTTGTGCAGATACCCTATATTTGTTACAATATGTTGCCTATCATTTTACATATTGTATTATGCAGTTTAGCAAATCGTGCATTTCTGCAGATTATGCATCTCACTGGAGTATAGCATATGTAAACTATATCTGGGCAGATACAACATACTCCGTTCAACCGCATAGCTTCTAGACTGAAATAGACGCATTTAACCAACAGCATTTGGTTATTGACATTAATATAAGCAGTGCTCATTAACTACAGGAACTGCTTGCATTGAGCTCGTTAAGGCTCAAAGCCTTACTTCTTCAAGCACCCTATGCCTCTAATAAGACAACCTGGTAATTTCAAGGCTTTTAAAGGCCTTGAAATTGACATATCTCAGACACTTTCACCAATAATACAGTTAAATTGAGCGCAATTATGTTATAAAATAAAGTAGATAGTGGGGCAGAAGAGTTCCTATGCACATAAGTTTTATATTTAAGCGGCATGCAGATAAATTGTTTGTTGAGATGTAAGCAGGAGGCAGATTAAAACCATCATGACGCTATGCAGTTAAACGAAATATGTGCTTATCCACTATGGATGCGTCCACACATGCAGGCACATGTGCTTGCAGCAGCTCAAATAGAAGCAGTGCAAATTTGAGCTGGGACTTTTTACCTCTGCACACGTGCCCAGACATGCAGTTTGGTGTGGTGCAAATTGTGCCACTTGGGGCAAAATAGCCCTGCCTGGCTCCTAGATCTGAAGCCACAGGGAGCTAGAGGCTGGGGTTAGCACCTGTGCTGGCCCCAGCACTATAAAAAGCTGCCCTGGCAAGTAGCTCAGGGCCACTCACTCTCAGGAGCTTCTGGGTCCTGGCCAGTTGGTACCTAGGGACACTACCCCTTGTGCCAGCTAGACTGCTGAAACAGTCCTGAGAGTTCCTTGCACATTCTACCCACTGCAACAGCCTGACAGAGGGGGCTGCTGCCTGTCTGTGACCTATTGTCACCTGTGACAGCATGTGGCCCAAGGCTGTGTGTCTGCCAGACCTGGAGGGGGACTGCACGGCCATTAGAGAGGGAGAGAGACCTTGATATATCGACAATGTTAGAGCAGTTTGAAATCCTACCAGTGTTTCTATCATCATAATAAAATGAATTAAAAATACCTATATGCTTTGCTGTTTGCTTTTGATTTTTTTATCATAGAGCAGTTAGAGCTCCCTCTGACCCCTTCACTCACCTGGATGTGGGGACAGCTGCCCCTGCAGCCACAGCTCCTGCCAGCAGGTCTCATCCTATCTAGCAGCTGGGCACACAGAGTGTGTGCTGGAGGGATGTGGGGTTTGCAGGATTGGGTGTGTGGGTAGGTGTAGGAGGGGTGGGTCCCCTGCAGGGTGTATCCCACCCCCAGTGTTGTTGCTGCTGTGTGTGGGGCTTTTTATTGTTTTTGAGTCTGAGACTACTGAGGGGAGGCCAGGTGGGGGGGGGGGAGGCAATCGAGGAGTGGGGGCTATAGTTTAGTATTTTAATGTTTTGGCATATTCTATGCATACATTATTGTCACACATACATAGGTATAACAGAATAAAAGGCGTGCTCAAATAAGTCACTGGCTCTTCTTTAAAGTACAGGTCACAGTTTTGAGGATTTTTTTTGTTTGGGTTACTGTTGTTTAGAATTTGAGAGCACATAACTGACAGTAATTTTGAAGTCAGATCTTAGATTTTCTATGTTCTCCAGTGAGAAGTGTACCTAGTAGTATCTAACGTGTTGATGTTGAAAATCCCACTTTCCTTACGAATACTTTGAATTTAAATCTTGGTTGTTTCACTGATCTGGGAGCATAAGTGAGTTCTTTAGGAGATCTTTGGAATGTGACCATCACCCATCTAGTGTAAGTAACTAAACCAAAAGAGATGCATCTGTCTGAGAATTTCTTTTATTGAAGAAGGGAGCTCTTCTTTCTTAAGTACTTTGGTCTCTCACTTGCTCTTCAAAGTAAGGTAAAGACAGCAAATATGGAGGTGGTTTAGCCTTTTGTCATGCCTGCTGGAAGTTGCTTGGGTCCTACTAATATACGGCAGTGTGCTCAGACCACATGGCTGGCTGGTAGATCCACATCTAGTGTCTGATGTTAGTCAATAGTTTTTTTGTTTATTTGTTTTTTGCCAAAAATGCCTATGATATTGGGAATTAATCCTGATATCCAGAGAAGTTTCTTAACACTACCTGTGCCTGTTGTAACTTGTAGCCAGTGGATAAACAGACCAGCCCTGTTAGTCTTCTTATTAATAATTTCTGTGTAGGGATATGTATTTAAAGAAATAAATCTCAAATAAATAAACTCTGTATGGCATTTGGTTAAGAACACGTTAAGAATGATCATTCAGAGGCTGAGAGTTAGTAGCTGACATAATTACTGTGTCTTCTTTAATTACTGAGGCAATTATACATCTCAAGCAATGTCTTTGTAAGTTTTGGGCAAGGGAGTACATCTTTATTCTGCCCGAGAACAGGTGATAGTTTTAGTCTGAGAAAAATATTAAAGAAATCATTGAAATTGCTGTAAATCTGATTTCCTTTTGTCATATGTATATGTTGACATAAAGAGGTTGCATGGCAGATTGAATTCAGTTAAAAATGCAAAGTGGTGGTTATTTGCATATGAATTTCAGTAAAGCTTTTTACCTCTTGAATTTTATTTGTGCAGTGACCTCATCTCCACTTGAGTCTGACTAAGCAAGTAGCAGGGTCAGAATGTTTGTTTTTGTAGCCATGAAGGTCCAGGTAATCTAAGACCGTGATTCTCAACCTTGGGTATCTTACGTATCCCCTGCCGATCGACAAGGCAAAAGCAAAACCGGAAGTCCCACCGTGGCACTTCCATTTTCACCATGGCGAGCTGAGTCCCACTTTTTCCTTTGCGGCCCAGGGCAAAGCAGCCTGCACGGGGCCTCCCTCCCTATGCCCCAGTACGCTGACGCTGGGGAGTGAAAGCCCCGGTGCACTGGACATGGCGGGAGGGGTGGTGGCTGGAACTTCCAACCTGAGCAGACAAAGACCAAAATGCAGTACCTGCATACCCCCTGCCCATATCTCGCGTACCATGGGTTGAGAAACACTGATCTGAGAGAGGCAAAGATTTGCATCTTGTACAAGGGCACTTTGTTCCCAAAAGCTAGTCCAACATTTCTGCCAACTATGTAGTTGGTCCAATATAAGATATCCTCAGAAATGCCTGTCTTTAAAATAAGAGTTCTGACGTTGTTGGTGGGTATCATAGCACAGGTTTGGGACGTCAAGAGTTCTGTTAATAGTATGGTAAATGTCTCTTAATATACCAGGCTTTTTGGCATCATTTTCTACAGTACTTGTTGACATAACTGTTAAAATCAAGCCTGCTGCAGACTGGAAATCTTTTGACAGATGACTGGGCAAACTGTAGAATGTATCTGTTTTACTTCTTCTGGCTGCTAGGTGAATTGGGCCAGGGATGGCAAAAACTTGTGTGTGTGTGTTTTAAGTGCTTTGCTTCATTAGCACTAGGCTTTAGATTCTCTTGACTCTATCAAATCTCTCACCAGTCTGATCCATCTCAGTACAGTGGCTTTTTATGAATTTTTCCTAATTTCTGCTAGCATATTTCTGATGAAGTAGAGGAAAAACTGGAAAGGAAATTCTTACAGATTTAAGCTGCTGTTTGATGACAGAGGTCATGGACAGGCATTCATTTCTACCAGTAAGAATTTCAGAGAGATTCTTACTGCTAAAAATTAGCCCAGAAACGGGAATATACATGCATTCCAGCCTCCTAGCTGGAGAGCTACACAGGCTCAAACTCCCCAGCTAGGGAGCACTGAAGGGCTGCTTCCTGGACTACTCCCACCCTTAGAGGACCCCATTAATTGACAGCCTGTCCTCTCCTGAGAAGGAAGCTGGCTGTCGGTAGGCACCCCCTTGATTTGATATGCTGTGTGTGCTGCCCAGCTGTAAGACCTGTCAACCTGGAAGATGTTTTTTCCCAGAGCAGACATATTTCTTCCAGGAGAAACTGAACAAACACCTGTACTCTCCTACTTTTGGGGGGAAAGTAGTGATTCTCCCTGGAGAATTGTAACGTTTGTACACGGCCAAAGGCCAATCTTCTTTGGTAACATTAATTTTACACCCAAAGCAACTCATGTCCCATAAAATCAAGGTTCTGATCTCTTACTATCAACAGAATAGAATTTCACCTGTCTTGTTTATTTAGAAATTATTAGAAAGGTTCTTCTGTTTCAAAATCAGTCTAGTTTGAAAACATGACTAACTCATAAGATTAATTTCAGCTTGGTTGAATTCTCTTGCTGTTCTTTTTTTCTTTCGGTTTAAAACATTTCAAATGCTCAGGCCCAAAAATGGACTAGACTTTATTAGCACATATATGTATCTTCCTAAAATCATATGTCACTTATTATAATGGGTTGACTATTGTTGAATTCCTCATCAGCTGTGATTTAGGAGTGGGGGAAGCCTGGTCTACTTAGCTGTTTTTAGTAACAACTGTTGTCTACATTGTCAAAGTTTTATTAACATTATTGAGAGAGAGCTAGGGGCAAAGGTGTTGTCCCAGCTGCCATGGAAGTCTCAGAGCTGTCATAGACTGTCTTCTGTAAGTCTAGTTTACTTAAGCATGTATTTTATAGAGGTGCACTGATGCATCGGTCTGATATCAGATCAGCACTGATATAAAGAAAATTGATTGTATCGGAAATTGGCCTGATGCGGCCAATAATTTGGCCGATAAATGGCCTGTGCATGCATGCAGCCACAGTATAGCATGTAGGTAGTGAGGAGCACATCCCAGCAGTGTGGAGAGCTGCGTTCAGCTGTTAAGTCTGGTGTGATGGAAGGGATGGGGCATGGGGGGCGGGGCAGATCAAGGCCCCCGCAGTGAGGGGGGGAGTGGGGCTGGGGCAGGGGCTGGAGTAAGCACGGGGGGGGTGGAGGCAGTGGCATGGGGGGGGGTCTATGGCAAATTTTGGGGTGGTTGCAGCCCCCCCACCCAGTAGCCCGCCCTGAGTGCAGCCCAGCCCAGCCTAGCCTCCGCCAGGAAGAGCCCAGTGCAGCCCTGGCCCCAGCCTGCCCCGCCCCATGCAGATCCAGGGGGCATATGCTCCCCATGTCCTTCCAGAGTGTGCGCAGTGGCAGGGGCCACCCCTTCCCCATGCCCCTGGACGATCTGCTTACAGCTCTGTCATCTACCATGCCCTTATGGGCAGCGCCTGTCCCAGCCCCACTCCCTCCATCGCCATAGGGGCCTCAGTCTGGCCCCCCATGCCCCTTCCCTTCCCTCTCTCCTTCCACCACAACAGACTTACCACCTGGCCACTGCTCTTCAAGCTGCCGGACTGGTATCGGAAATCGGATCGGTATCGGCCAATATGCCTTCTTAAAAATTGGTTAACAGTATCAGCCCCAGAATCTCATTCAGTGCACCCCTAGTAGTTTAGAGAATAAGGATGGTCTTAATGGTTGGTTGGTTTGTTTAATAAGGTTATTAAAATGGAGGGGGATAATGGTTTGTCCAGTGACGTTCTGAGACTTGTCTTTTTAGGAAGGTGGTTTAACCAGGTGTTTGATGTCCATTTTGATATAGCCATGTGGGTTTTCTTGTTTTGACAAGGTTTAAAAAAAAAACCCCAAAAAACTCACTACCTTTAAGTTTTTAGTCTCCAAAGTCCATATGTACTTTTGTATAAACAAGTACTAAATAAATGCACGGTAACCTGAGTTACTGCACAACAGCACCAGTGAACGCCTTATGACACTACTGTGCAGTAGTATCAGGCCGATTCATATGTACTGAACTGAAAAGGATAAATTGTTAGTTTAAAAAAAATAGATGAAAGTGTGCCTGCTTATCTTCATCCATATAACACTTCTAAAGTAGTGAAAAATTGAAGTGCTGGCAGGATTGAGGTCCAGGTATGGTGATTTGGAAGGTATAATAGCTAAGTTCTGGCATGCTTAATTACCAGTCCAGAGCTATGAAATCCTGCATTAGCTGGTTTACCAAAATTTAAACACCAAATATAAAAAAGTGTGACTTAAAATTGCTTGTCATCAGTGAGGCTTTGGGAATATTCACAGCAGCTGAAGGAAAAAATGTTATGGCATTCCTCTTATTATGTTTTTGGCTTTTTTGGAAACGCAAAGCAAGCTGCTTTTACAACTTGAAAAATATTTGTGTTGGCCTCCTTTGCTCATAAAACAAGCAAAGCCAGTTGGAAGAAAGTAAAAGCTGACTACCAGCTGGAATCATGTTTCGGAGTACCTGGTTCATCTGACAAAGGGATCAGTTTCCTCTCGAATTCCTGAATACTTTTGAGAGAGAGATTTACAGTTAAACTTGTGATTGATTGACTGTTCAAGCAAGGAGCTTGTTGATTATTGCAAAAACATTTTAGGCTCTTTTCACTTCCACTCATTTACCTTTATAGCTGCAAATGAAAGGAAATTTTCAGGCAAATATGGGCTTACAGTGCCTAATTCTTTTGAGTTCTTGGTTTCAATAACAGGTGTGCAAAATTACAGAGTTTTGTTATGTAAACTGATATTTGGGTATGTCTTTTAGTTCTGGATAAATACCTGTCACGCTTAACTTTAATTGTTATAGAGCAAGCATAATATTTTGTACTCATTTCCTAAGAATATGGTTGCATGGAGACCTAGTTGTCACTGTGACATGATTTGTAAAATGAAACCTGAAGTAGAAAAGCAAGTTCTCAGTGTTTGGTTAAAACACTGTTACAGCGGGTTAATACTTGTTGCTATTATCATTTGAATAAATGCATTTTTTAAAACAATTAAAATAAATTTATCGCTTTTAAGAGTCTAAAATTATGTGAAATATAAAATTAATTTTTGCCCACCTTGGGGCTCCCTTCCCCACCACTGCCACTTACCTTACTTTGGCAGCTCTGGCCCTGACGAGCGCTGCTCAAGCTTGGGGCAGGGAGCACTGAGCACATGCTGCCTCTGACCCTGGCCCAGCCATGCAGCAGCTTCAGCTCTGGCCCCAGAGCTGCTGTCACTGCTGCATAGCCAGGCTGGGGCTGGAGGCAGCATGTGCTTTGTGCTCCCTACTCCCAGGCTGGAGTTGTGACTGCATGGTAAACAAGCAGCAAGGAGTGAGGGAAGTCAAGAGGCTGGGGGGGCGGTGCAGCTCAGGGTCAGAGTCAAAGCCATATAGCTGCTGGCCCTCTTTCCACTCCCCCCTACCCCATGTACTTGAATCTGATGAGGGGAAAAACCCTTGTCTTGGATTCGCGTAACTATACCGTATGCATAATCAAGTTTCATTAGCAAACTGTCTCATTTAGTTAGCATTAATTGGTTGCAGTTTCTTGTGGCACTTGTGAAGAAGAAGGTTATGAAAAACACCTCAAGAAAGTAGAGGCAGTAATGAAGCTTTTATTCTCAGTTTGCACCGGCGTGCAACAATATGTCTAGTCATTTCTGATATCTGTTGTGACATTTTTGAAGTGTTTTAAATTATGTAAAAAGCAAGGAAAACTCTGCAGTCCTGTCAGACTTAGTTTTCAGTATTTTTCAGTAATTTTCAAACCTACACAGCACTGTAATTTGTATGAGGTTCTTGCATTTTTAGTAAATATCAAATCTGATAGGTTTAGAGGGAACTGTAACTTGTAGTTGGCATGATTTAGCTGCGACAGTTTGATCATTTGAAAATACCATTTTTGCCCTAATGCAAGATGACTTTGAATTTAAGATGACTACCCAATAATTAGATTCTATATAAGGAATAATAGTAAAATTTGTTATAATTGTACGGGTATGGAATCTGGAGGCTTGTTCTAAACTTGTGCGCTTCCTCCCTCTTCCCCTCCCCCTGCCCCCCCCCCACACACAGAGTAGGAAAAGCAACAACAGGGGGGCAGGCAGCTGTGGAGGGGGGCAGGTTGCTGGGGGAAGCCCGCAGCCCCGTTGCCCTCTGCCCCTGCTCACATCTCCTTGCAGCCTGCCTGCCCCCACACTCCATGGTGCCTGCACACCCTTCAGCCTTTACCCCCTTCCTCCCCCTCCTTACTGTCAGGTACTTGTTCTAACTCCATTTACTCCCAGGGCACACAGCACGTGGAAGCTCTATCCCCTCCCTGGTCATGCAGCAGTGGCAGCAGCTCCATCCCCAGGATACTGCTGCATGGCTGAGCAGGGGACTGAGTTTCCATGTGCTTGCTGGATGCCCAGGAGGGAAAGGAGCCAGAGCAGTGTCTGACAGTAAGTAGGGGCAAAGTATATAATTTTTTGTTTCTCTAAAGCAGGGGCATCATACTCAGCAGGCCCTGTGAGCCAGATGAGAAGCGTAGGGCTGGTCTGCAGGCTGGGTCAGGCTCACAGACTGGGTTCTCTCTGTGAATTGAGGACCACAGGGCTAGGCTGGTACGAATACTGCACACCCTCAGGTTTTGGCCGCGCATGTGCCACATGCAACCTGTGGGGCCAGTCCAGGGTGTGCTGCATGCAGTGAAGGGGTCTAGTTCAGGGGTGGGTAAAATACAGCCCACTGGCTAGATCCAGCCTGCCAGTTGATTGGATCTGCCAGCTGTTCCTGCTGCACTTTGCTTGGAGCAGAGTCCTACCCACTCCCGCCTGGGGTAGCACATGCTGTGCTCCTGGCCAGCAGGCCCCAGAAGCGTGCCTTATCTTGGTTCCCTGGAAAAATATAGGCATTGATCCAGCAGATCTTGTTGTCTTCAGACTGCGGATGTTCTTGAAGCAACCATAAATGCAGCAACAGCATCAGGCTTTATTGATTAAAATGTATTTTCTTAGCAAACAAAAACACACGCCAATACATTGGTTGAGTAATTGAGACACTTCCTCCCAGGTAGTCCATCAAATACCTTAGCAGGTGAAAGGCAAAAAGATTTGCTGGGTCAAAGCTACTTATTTTATGCGGTGGGGGGGGATTGCCGCTAAGGACTAGCACTAGGTGATGATGATGGAACGATTTAGGTTGAAGTCCTTTGTGCCTCTCATGTTGGTGCCTCTCCCTATCCCTCTGTCTCACCTGAACAGGAGCACTCCTTTGAAGTGTTTTCCTTTCCTATCTAGCACCTTCTGAACGAAGTAGAAAGGGAGTACAAGGAGAGGTGATGTTTACTGCTTGCTCTCTGCTCTTCCGTAAGCTTAATGGTGCAGTGGCAAACTGCAGAATTTTATTGTTTGTCTCATTCATTTTGATGCCCCCAAATTTTGAGATTTAGTTGGCATGAAAATGTACCTCTCCTTGCTGCTTTTGCAGTCTCAGTTCTGCCACTCCTTTTTGTGAAATTCAGTTTGAACTGTGGAAAAAGTGCTAATGCTCATTCTTTTTCCTGTATTCAGTTAGGGGGAGGGAGGCTTGTTTTAGATTTGAGTACTAGGCTGGGGCAGGTGGCTGCTGTGGCTCGGCCCCACCTGGACCCAGGAACAGTCAGAGCTGTTGTTGCTTCTGGAATGGCTTGATGCAGCATGTGCGGTGAGAGATCTTGTGATGTCCAGCCATGGGGAAGTGTGGCAAGGGAGATCGCGTGGTGTGTGGCCCAGGGGAAGTGTGTGGGAGATTGCATAGTATGGGGGCTGGGGAGAGACCATGTGGTGTGGAACTGCAGCTGTTGCTCCTTGGCCAGGGCTTGCAGCTACCTTGTGCTCTGAGCCCCTGGCTAGAGCCAGAGCCACTACAGAGGAAAGGGAAGAGAAGGGAAGTGGTGGGGGGGGGAGATGGGTGACAGGGGGGCAGGCATTGAGTGGGAGGCAAGTGGCAGAGAGCAGGTGTGTAGGCCACAGGCTCTGGGTTGCAGGCAGGGTGGTGACTGGTAGAGGAGGCAGGCTGGGGGAGCAAGGGGTGGGGGTTAGGCTACCTGCTTTCTGTGTCATTGCTTTCCCTGGTGGAGCAGTGAGAAGGACATTCAAGATGACCCTCCAATAATTAGGTTCTGTGTATGGAAAATGACAAATTTTGTAATTTTCCATGTATAGAATCTAATTATTGAGGTGTTGTCTTAAATTTAGAGTTGTCTTGGATTTGGATAAATACAGTATTTATCTTGGCTTCAGTGAGATTTTTTTTTTCCCCTGAAGCAAAATTTTTGACAATTTTGCTTCATAAACCTATTCTCCAAACCTGGAAAGACTCCCCTGCCCTCCCCCCCCCCCCAAGTTTATTTTGTAAGTAAATCATAATTCAGAAATGTAATTTTTTTTCAGGTGCCTCAGCATGTCACTTGTTTTGCCCTTATTTCTCCCAGTTATTTGGTTTTCAGTACTTCTTGAAAAGTCTTGACCAAGTATTTTATAAAACTTACAAAACTGACAATTTTGAGTTCAGCTGTAAATACACCTTAGAATGTTGAATACTGAGTAAAATGTGAAAACAACCTTCATTGCAAATCAGAGTTTATAATAAAAGCTTTGATCTTTAACTTTAGATGCCAGAAGAGAAGGAAGGAATTCAGAATTATGATTATACCATCAGGATTATGCCACCAAATGCATCTGATTTTTGCGTTAGCAATTAGTCACGTTGCCCACATTGACCACCATTGTCCCACTACTTTAACTGTGGCAGGTTAGGGTGTTATGCTGTGTGGCTGTGTCAGGGTTGACTGCATAGTTTTACTTATAGGTTAAACAGTGGATTTGTATAGGATGCTTTGGATACTCTATTTCCTCAAATCTGAGACAAGGTTTTAAGGGGCAGAGGCTTGGATTAGAGGACCTCTGAAGGTTCCTGTACAGCCCTACTTTTCTATGATTCTATATTCAATGATGTTTAATCTGTCCAATCCCACAGGCCAGATCAGTGGTATGGGGTTGGTCTGCAGGCTCAATCCCATGTTGGGTTGGTACACAGGATCTGTCTGCAGGTGCAAGCCAGTTGCATGTGCCAGATCTGGTTGTAGAGTGATCGTGCACATTGGTTCGACTCCCTGGGCGGATGCAGTTTCAGCCCAGTTCTACCTGATGCCATGATCCAGCGTGTAGGGCCCTGTGATGTGGCCTGTGGGGCTCACCATAGATCCAGAAATTTGGTGGTGGGGGAGTGGTGGCAGCCAGAGCTGCAGCAATTAATGCTGCCACCACTTCCCCACCACCAAGTTTCTGGACCCACAAGAAGCTCCATGGGTCAGATGACAGCTCTGTGAGATGTGTTGAGCACCATTGGTGATGTTGCTTAACTAACAGAATGGCTTCATATCTTCAGAATCATATAATCTTGTCCTTGTGTGGTTCAAGCTCTTGATGTACATAGGTCAAGCTGGATTTTCAGAGACAGATCAGTATGATGTCACTACCTGTCTATTAAAATCCTTGGGTATCTTTGTTGTATTTGTATATTTAATTGCAATTTAATTAACATTGTTTTGCTTCTGTTAGAAAAATTGCTTGAAGTTAATAGCATCCTTAGGGGGAAAAGGTCATGTAAATTAAGGGACTGGAAATTATACCTGTCAGGGTTTTTTTTTACCTTTGGTAAAGTTCGTGTTACCACACATGGGTTAAATGTAAGCCTACCCAACAAAAAGGCTTGACAAGCTATTTTAACATATTTCTTACTTTTTAAATAATGTTTGGAAGCTTCTAGCTAGACATGAATTTATACATTTGCAGATCCCTGGCTTAAATTGTCTAGTCATTATTATTTGATGATGGCATATTTGGTGTAAGCCAGGCTGAAAAAGAAGGGAAATTCAGTAGTACTGTAGTACTATAAGGGTTTATGCTTCCTTTTGTGAGCTTCCATCCACAGTATTGCAAAGCACTGCCGTAGAAACTCAGGTTAAACTTAGTGTTTGGGATTCAGAAATATAAATTTAATCTTCTGGGTTTGTAATGTTTAAAATCATTATTATAAATATTTTGTGGATGACAGCTTTTCCTTTTAAAAGCAGGGCATTTCTTCTAGTTACTTCCAATAATGTGTTTAAACTGGTTTTGCAGTGAACCTTGAGTTAAGGGCAGCTGTTACCATGCTGTCCTGAGAGCACCTTTAGTAATCCAGTCTCCCTACTGGTAGCTTTCCTACTCTGGGGAAGGATATGTAGGTAGATGCAGACAGGGCAAGAGTCAGTGATCTCCTCCATCTCTGTTCTATTTGTCCTGTCTGTTCACCTGACTGAGAGCTGACTCTAGCAGATAGACTTTACTGATCTCTCCTCACATATTGATATTCTTTGATATGAATAGTCCATGTGTGGCTCAGAGGGGCCTATATCTGCTATCTGTGCATCCATACATTGGCAGTGTCACAATTTGGCTCATTGTGAAAGATATGTAGGACTTAAAGGAGTGTAATCCCAGTCAAGAATATATTTTGAAGACAGATGCAATTGACTTGAAAAGAGTAATTCTCAAGGAAAATGTTGTTTTCCCTCCTCTTTTTAAAACAACTTTGTGTGCTCAGGCCAGTCACATTTTTCTCATTTTGCTTAGTAAAATGGTTTCCCTGGGGCTTTCCACAAAATAAGACAGAGTGGAATTTTTTTTTTTAATTGTAAAATTTTGGAAATTAATAAGGGACCTAAGACCTGCTTTGAACTAACTAACTGACTGGTAATAGCCCACGCCACAATTTTTTTTTCTGGAATGGATGAATTTTTAAAAATAATTCTTGTAGAAGTACACAGAACTCTTGGTAGAGGCAGTATCTTTTATTAGACCAACTAAATAGTTGCAAAAAAAAGTCTTTTGATTGCAAGCTTTTGGGCTCGCATACCCTGCCTCAGGCAAAGGACAATGCACAGATTGTAACATTTCTCCCAGGTAGAAATGAAACTTTATATTGCACAGGAGAACAGAAAGATGTTATGTTCCCCTAGGTGGAAAAGTTCATTTTATGCAAATTAGGCTCAAATGAAAGTTGGAGCAGTCTGTTTACGTCCAAGCTGTCTGATGGCAAGCAGGGTATTGAAATTTTTTTCTTTCTTGCTAAGATGTTTTCTGTTGCACAGGAGAGAGGCTTGATGGAATATATGTCCTGGCTAAGGCAGTTCTGTTGTATAGAGGTTGTTTTACAGGTGTGAAAATTCAGCTCAAACAAAAGGCTGGAGCAGGGGTGGAATTCTCCAGGTGTCAGGATGCTGGGCTTTTGCTTCCTTTTTTTTGTAAAAAATTAGAAAGTTTTTTTTTCATTTCAGAATGGCTGATTGTGATACCTTGAATGTTTCAGGGATGCAGGGTTTTGCCATGTTGGTCTACAGGCACTCTAAAGCCCTATGCGCTGGAACCAGCTGCCTTCCCTGCCCCAGCCTCTTTAAGGTGGTCCTCCACCTGAAATAATTGCCTGCCCTGGGCTGTATTCAGAAATGTATCCCTCAAGACTTCTGTAATGTTCTGCTCAAAATGTTTCTCTTTTGTTTTTACTTCCCCTCCCTCCTTGCATTTATCTCCAGACTCCTCCTCCTTGCCCAGATCTACTCCACCCAAAACAATCCTCTGTTTATTTAACTTCTTGAAACTTTTCATTTTTAAAGAGGGGTAAGGGCTTGACTCTATACACAAGCTTGCAGGGAGACAATAGGGCTGATGGGTAGGTAATCAGGTCTGTTATTTCTCACCTCCATATATTGCTGTTAACAAGGATGTTATCTGTGGACCCAAAATCCAGCTTGAGAACTGAAACTAAGCATCACAGAAATACTTAATGGGGCCTTTGAGACTGAGCACTGAGTTCTTTAATTTTTACTAATATATAGAGGAGCCTCTGGGAGCCCCATAAGATTGGGTCCAGGCCTGTTGTGACCTATTTATAAAACTTTTCTAAAAAGGTTACGTGAATATATTGTCTCAAACAGTATACAATTGGAAGTTATAATCCCTATTCTGTGATGGTATCTTTGAGCTCCAACGTATTTTAAATTAAAACTATCTTTAAATAGATTTTTAAAAAAGCATCTTAAAAAAAAATACAACTAAATAAAAAACGTATTTTTTATTTAAAATTTTGAATTGTTGATTTTTATCCATCCTGGATTTAGTTAATATAAAACAGTTCAGTTTTTAGGTTGTTGATTCCATTCCTTGTTTCTAATAATTTATCCAGAGACTCTAACTAAAAAAAACCCTTTCCTCATTCAGTATAAAATCCCTTTAATTTTTCTCTGGCTTTTTAATTACAATGTTGTGTGGCTTTTGTTAAACCTACAGTATCTTGTTACTGATCTAGCAAGAGAGCCTCAATAATTGATACATGAGACAATGGAGCTGGCTGCATGCAAAAGGAGCCAATGAGCGAGCAAGCCTACAGAACAGCTGCCATCTGTGTTAAACTAACAGGCGTGTTTCTAGGGAGATTGCTGATCAACCTGTTGAGCCAGTGTGTGTGTTCTTTGCTTGTTATGATGCTCGCCTTGTTTAGCTTTTTGAAATGACAGCCTTCTTTGTGTAAGGCTAATTTGTTTATTTTTATGGATTAATCTCTTCTGTCAGTTTACCTCCACCCTCGCTGAAGCTTTCCTTCATTTTGGCCTCAATGGCATTACTCTCCATTATTTTAATTCTCATTTTTGGAAGTAGAATTTACTTCTCTACGCGTATAAATGTGCTTACTGGAAGAAATAGTAAGGAGGTGTAACAGGTATTTTGTATTGGTTATTTCAGAGAAGTAAAAACATGGCAAACTAACTCTTTTTTTTTACATTTTGCCCTTTAGCATTTTCCTAGGCCAAATTCTCTGAGAACTACTTAAGTGTCTAGTTTTGGGGAGGGGGGGGGGGAGGTGGGAAGGGGAAGGGGAGGTTTGTGTCATCCCCCCACTGCCCCCCTCCCCTTAGTTCATGTTTTATGAAAATTTAACAGCAAGTTTTAGTTATTGTTACTTGAAGCATGTTTTAATCCTGGGCAGTAATGCATTTTTTTTTTTTTTTAATTATTATTTTTTTATTCTTTTTGGATTCTTTTTCTATATGGGACAAAACACAACTTCTTAACTTTCCATTCAGCTAAGCTACTTTCTTTTTTTTGGTACGTGACAAACCAAAGTTTACCTTTTTATACTTTTTAATTTAAAAACCTCAATCACATAGAATGATATTCATAGCTTTTCCTATTTAAAATACAAAATTATGTTTACAGTCTATATAATTTTTAGACATGTTAAGTGTCTAATATGAAAGCATGTTAAAACCTAGACAGGATGTTATCCATTTAAGTATAGCAGGCATTTGTAGCTGACAAAAGAGAAAAGAATAAGATGCTGGTGGAAGACTAAAAGGACATGGCTGTAGTAATGGAGGAAATTGTCATGATTTTATATTTGAAAATATGGTTGTACTTGGCCAATGCTGATTATGCTTTAAATAACTATCACAATTTTAAAGTAAACAATTTTTGAAGAACTTTGAACACAAGTATCCTGCTTTCGGCTTAGTCTTTGATAAATCAGAGATATGGGATAAATTTAATTTAATCAATGAAGGAATCTTTGACTTCTGAGACTGAGATTATATGAACGTGCTGCTTTCTGTAGGTGGGTTTTTTCATTCATTTTAGAGATGCTAATTTCCTTGTAAGCCTTTGAGCATAGCATACTAAAAACACTACAAAAGAAGATTTGCAATCAGTTTTGAGTCTTGACTTCAGAGAAGGCATCTTAAAAGATCGTATTTGATTTTTATAATCGTTAATATAAAAATATCTTTGACTCTGCCTACACAAAGAAATTAACTAACTTAGCTAGAGCAGAATAATGTATTTTGTTACAGCTCTTCTGGAATCATTGCCTCCGTGGATGGTCTGTGCTGGAATAAATTTGAGCATCATCTTTTCCTCCTGCCTCTTCTACCCCTACCCCTTCCCCTCCATGCCATTTCTGTAACACACTTACTGTTCCCAGAGCATTACCATCTGACTCCTGATATAGTTATCATTAGAGCAGCACTCATTTGAAAAAAAAGCCCTTGAAACAGGTGTATCTGATCTGTTTAGGTCTTCCTCACGGCCTAATACTTGTTGCTATAGAAGTGTTATCAACAAAACATAAAATGGTGTCATGAATTAAGCAAGATGGAAAGTCTTTTCTGTGGGTTCTGGTTTACCTACTGCATTTTTTAGTGTACTACCTGAGACTGGCCACACAATCCAAATGGAGCCTCACCAATATGGAACAGCACAGGAGAATATTCCTGAGTGTTTCTTGCTTGTAATGCTACTGTTAATATATCCCAGCATGACACTTTTTTTCTCTCTCTCTTTTGGACTAGCATCACATTCACTTGTATTTGTGATTACACTGAAACTTCCAGATCATTTTCTTCAGTATCGTTGCATAGCAAGTGATCTCCCTTTTGTATTTGATTTCTCCTTCCTAAGTGCATTGCTTTCAAATTCTGAGCCTGTCCAAAGGGTTTAAAAGCCCTGTCATCTTGTTCTTGTATGCAAATCACAGAGCTGTACTTTTTATTCCATTATCCAAGTCACTGAGGAATATGTTAGCTAGGACTGACCCTAAGACAGAGCAATAGAATCACAGAAAATTAGGGTTGGAAGGGACCTCAGGAAGCCATCTAATCCAACCCCCTGCTCAAAGCAGGATTATTTCCAACTAGATCATCCCAACCCAGGCTTTGTTTAGCCAGGTCTTAAAAGCCTCCAAGGATAGAGAGTCCACAAGGACTCCAAGGATAGAGTCTCTAGGTAACCCCTTCCAGTGTTTCATCACCCTTTTAGTGAAAAAGTTTTTTCCTAATATCTGACCTAAACTCTCCTTGCTGCAACTTGAGACCATTGCCCCTTGTACTGTCATCTGTCCCCACTGAGAACAGTCCAGCTGCATCCTCTTTTGGAACCCCCCTTCAGGTAGTTGAAGTCTGCTATAAAATCACCTATCAGTCTTCTCTTCTGCAGATTAAATAAGACCAGTTCCCTCAGCTTCTCCTCAGAAGTCATGTGCCCCAGCCCCCTAACCATTTTTGTTGCCTTCCGCTGGACTCTTTCCATTTTGTCCACATCCTTTCTGTAGTGGTGGTCCAAAACTGGACTCAGTACTCCAGATGTGGCCTCACCAGTGCACAATACAGTGGAATAATCGATTCCATTGATCTGGTGACAGCATTTCTAATGCAGCCCATTATGCCATTAGCCTTCTTGTCAACAAGGGCATGCTGCTGACTCATCTTCGGCTTATTATCCACTGTAAGCCCCAGGTCCTTGTCTGCAGAGTTGCTGCTTAGCTAGTTGGTACCAAGTCTGTAGTGGTGCATGGGATTATTCCATCCTAAATGCAGGATTTTGCACTTGTCCTTGTTGAATCTTGAGATTTCTTCTGGCCAATCTTCCAATGTGCCTAGGTCACTGAATCCTAGCCCTACCTTCTAGCACAGTGATGGGCAAAATGCAGCCATGGGCTGAATGCGGCCTGCCAGGCCACTCTATCCAGCTCATGGGGTCCCTAAAAGCTTTGAAAATTAATATTTATCTGCCCCAGGTTTCCTATTATGTGGCCCTTGGTGGCTTGCCAAAATTCTGTAAGTGGCCCTCCACCTAAAATAATTGCCCACCCCTGTTCTAGCATATCTACTACACCCCCCAGCTTAGTGTCACATGTGGACTTGCTCAGGGTACACTTAATGATTAATGAAGATATTGAGCAAAACCAGCCCCAGGACCAGCCCTGGGGCCACTTCACTTAATACCAGCTGCCAAACAGACCTCGAGCCATTGATAACTACCTGTTGAGCCTGACTGTCCAGCCAGCTTTCTGTCCAGCAGTCAGGTTGGTCAGGCATGATCTGCCCTTTTTGAATCCATGCTTACTGTTTCTGATCACTTCCTTCTCCTCCAAATGCTTATAAATGGATTTCTTGAAGCCCTGCTCCATGCTTTTTCTGAGTGCTGAGGTAAAGCTGACTGGTCTGTAGTTCCCTGGATCCTTCTTCCATTTCCTAAAGTTGGCACTGCATTTGTCCTTTTCTAGTTGTCTGAGACCTTCCCCTGTTGGGCATGAGTTCTGAAAGATAATAGCCAGTGGCTCTGCAATCGCATCAGCCAACTCTCTCAGCAACCTCGGATGCATTGCATCTGGCTCTGTGGACTTGTTCATGTCCAGCTTTTCTAAGTAGCCCCTAACCTGTTCTGTCACCATTGAGGGTTGCTGACCTTTTCCCCAAACTATGCTGCCTGGTGCAGTAGTCTGGGAGCTGACCATGCCTGTGAACACCAAGGTGAAAAAGTACTTAAGCCTTTTCCTCATCTGTCTCTAGGTTGCCTTGTGAATAAAGAACCCACACTTCCCCCGACCTTCTTGTTGCTACCATGCTTATAGAAAGAAACCCTTCTTGTTACCCTTCATGTCCCTTGCTAGCTTCAACTCCAATTTCACTTTGGCCTTTCTGGTTTCATCCCTGCATGCCCAAGCAATATTTATACTCCTCCCTAGTCATCTGTCCAAGCTTCTATTTCTTGTAAGCTTCCTTTTTGTGTTTAAGCTCACTGAAAAGTTCTCTGCTAAACCAAGCTGGTTGCTATTTTTCCTGCACATTGGGATGGCTTGTTCTTGCACCCTCCTTATGGTTTCTTCAAAATGCATCCAGCTCTCTTAGACTCTTTTCTACCTCAGACTGGCCTTCCAGGGGATCCTTCCCATCCATTCCCTGAGGGAGTTAAAGGACTTCCTTTCTGTAGTCCAGGGTCTTTACTCTGCTGCTCTCCTTTCTTCCTTTTGTTAGGATCCTGAACTCAATCATCTCATGGTCCCTGCTGCCCAAATTGCCATCCACTTCTACATCCCCCATGAATTCTTCCCTGTTTATGAGCAGCAGATCAAAAAGAATATAGCCCCTCATTGGACTCTCTAACACTTACACCAGGAAGTTGTCCCCAGTGCTCTCCAAAAGCTTACCTGGATTGCCTGTGCACTGCTGTATTGCCCTCCCAGCAGATGTCAGGGTGATTTGAAGTCCCCCATGAGAACCAGGCCTGTGATTGGGGAAACTTCCCCTAGTTGTCTGAAGAAAGCCTCATCTACCTTATCATCCTGGTCTGGTGGTCTGTGGCAAACCCCAACACAATCTCACCCTTGTTGTTCTCCCCTCTCACCTTAACCCAGAGACTTTCAGCAGGCCTATCTCCAGTTTTATGCTGGAGCTTTAAGCAGTCATACAACTCCTCTTCTCATCTGCCCGTCCTTCCTGAACAGTTTGTACCCGTCCATGACCATGCTCCAGTCATACGAGCTATCCCACCAAGTCTATTGTTCCAATCATGTCATAGTTCCTTGACTATGCAAGGACTTCTAGTTCTTCCTCCTTGTTTCCAGGTCTCTGTGCATTCCTTGTGTACAGGCACCTGAGGCAACTAGCCGACTGCCCTGCTTTCTCAGGAAGAATGAGGAGTCCTCCCTTGGTGCCCCTGCCTCCTTTTACTTTCTCCAGGTCTTCCATTTCCTCGTTTACCTCAGGGATTTGTTCTCCATCCCTTGGTGAACCAGTTTAAAGCCCTTCTCACTAGGTCAGTGAGCCTGTCTGCGAAGATGCTCTTCCCTCTCTTCATCAGCACAGGGGACTCCATTTGAATTGGCCTCCCATTTGACAGGAAACCACTGATATTTGTACTCTTAAAGAGGGATTAGTTGTGCATGCACCTCATGGTGATTTAATCTAGACTTCTTTTCCCTATTTTCTTATGAGAATGCCATGAGAGACAATATCAGAAGCCATAACCCTATCTACTAGGCCAGCTGTCAAATCTATCTTATTTCTTCCTTTCATCTGACAGGACTTTGTATTTGACAACTGCCATGTTGATTGCTAATAACTGTCGCTGCCATGCACTGCAGCAAGGAGTCGGGACCTTAGAAGCCGTCAGGCGGGTACTTGTGATGCTTGGAGTGGAATTAATTAGGCGGACGCTTATCGGTTGCAAAGCAAGATTATTTACTCACGCCGTCAAGGTGGTGAACAACGGAGGTCAGAGGTACTTGGTTAGTTACAGCTTAGAGTTCATGAGGTCAGTCTGCAAAGTAGGTCAGTCTGTAAAAGTGGTCGGGCAGAAGGTTGGGCTGGCGGTCGTCGATTACGCCTGAGATAAGGTCGAAGACGGGGGGGGGGGGCAAACTGGCAACTGATCAAATTGCCAGTTTACTCTGACCCGTATGTCAGAGGTCTCCAGGTGTATACGGAGTCGCTGTCTCCGACTTCACGGAAATGCAGCGGGGTTTTGTTTGTGTACTAGCCAATTGCTTTTCGCCACGTCATAAATTTAATTAGAATCGCCAGTTACCTAGCAGTTTTTTCTAGGGTGTTTGTAGCAGGGAATACTCCCCTGTCACTCCGACCAATTACAATGATTTATATAAAGCAAAGAAGGCAAAATTTTTATCTCTGTTAGTGGCGCAGCAATAAATTTCTTTTTGACATGCGCAGCAAAAAAAACCCTGTTACTATCATCTTGTTAGTTAACCCTTAGTTAACCTAGTGTAAAATAAAACTGCTTTAAATAGTATCTCTTGCCTGTGGCATGGGCACTACTATAATTTGGTTGTGACAATAACTAACCTTTTTATCACTTGCCATAGACTGAGGCTGTAACCCCCTCACCCCCCATCACACACACCTAATGTAGCATTATGAATGGATTTGTGAACCCCACGAAAATCCAGTTGGAAGAGTTGATATCACATTGGAACTGGGATTGTGAGCTGACTGGGAGAGTAGAATCATGAGCAAAGAAAGATCGGAAATCACTTGATCTGAATGCTTTTGATACCTCTATGGAGACTGAAATTAGGCTGGCTACTCTGTAATTCCTTAGGTCTTCCTCTTTCCCATTGTTAAAAATGTGTGTGTGCGACTTTCTGCAGTTCTCTGGGTTTTACCTCGCCCTCTGTAGTCCTCAAAATTAGTTTCTGCTAATTCTAAAAGTAATTTAGGGTGAATTTTGTCAAGTCTTGTTGATTTGACTAGATCTAATTTATCTAAACATCCCTTAATAAGTTTTCTAGAGCCCATGGCCCTCTCTTGGAGGTAACACAGATGACATGAGTTGTGCTTTGTATTGTAGAACAAAAAGGAGTTTATTAAGTGGTCAGTTGAGACCCTCAGCTATTTTCAAGTGGTCCGCAAAATAAAAAGTTTGAGAACCACTGAACTAGAGGATCCATCAGAAACCAAAAGTGATCAAGGCTACAGTACATTTACAACCTGTCTAATTGAAATATCTTCTGGGTACACAGAGTTTGGTTATAGAAGCCATTATGTGCCATCCTAGGACAAGCAATGCAAAAAGATCTTTAATATCATCAAGTGATACAATGACCCTGCAACTTAAAGAGAACTACAGAACAGCTGTCTGCCACATTGAATAATATCAGAAAGGAGAGATGGCTTACTGCCATAGAAGGATTGAAGATGACCCACTCTAGCATGGAGCACCATTAACAGTGTGCTCTTTCCAGCTCTTGTCCTGTACACTTTCACCAATTTTAAGCAACAGGCAAAGGCAAACATAAAATTTATGTTATCTTAAACTTGAGCAACTTCTATTTGTTGCAAATAAAAGAAATTGCTCTGTACTCTTGATAAGTGAGTTCTTTGTTACTACCCTGTAAGGCAGCTTTATAGTTTTAGATTTGGAGGCCCTCTTGTTTGGAACCATGTCTTCTGTTTACTATTTTTAACTGGAATAAAAATTTGGCATCAGGTTGTCTTCTGCAAATGTTAATAATATGGAGAAATGCAGTCTACAGAGTCTGTGTAGGGCCTTATGCTACATACTTCAGGTCTTGCATGTGGCTTTCTTGAAGGGAAATGAAATCAGTACACCTCCTAAATATGAATGGTGGAGGAACTCCATAACAGTGTAGCAAGAGTAGTCTACATGTCCAGGCATTGTTCTGTATTATTGATTTGTAAAGTAGTTTTCTAACAAAAGTATTGTTATAGCCATTGGTATCTGGCTCTATAATGGCTGTTTTTGGGAAGACATTAAAACAGACCAATTAATGTAAATGGTCAGATTTTTCATGCTAAAATTTAGATTGGAATAAGGAATTTAGTTTTTTGGAAATTAACAAATTTGCACTATTTGCAAACTTTTGTAATGTATTAATAAAGCTGCAGATGTGCATCTCATCAAGTTTGTTACTGATGGTTTCTTTCCTGAGAAGTTTTCCTGAATGTCAGGATGGATTAAAATCTATGCCTTTTAAACTAAGTCTTTTTTTAAAAATTAAATGCAATATTGATAGCATATGTTGAAACCTTAACTTGTAATTTATTATTCATTCAAGTAATGTTACCATATTTACTTGAATAAAATATATTTTTTTTCCTCCAACCAGCATGTGAAAGAAAACCCTATGTCATACATTCGCATATAAGGAAACCTCTTTAAATACATTGCGTAGCATTAAAATGTTGCCAAAAGCAGTCTGTACTCACTAATGGAAATCAGCCATAAAACCACCAACACTAAGCATGACTATAAGGCACATGACCCACATTGGGTAAACCTGTGAATGGAAACCTACCAGAAGAATAGGGTAGTACAACCCATCTGAATAAGACGTTCGGTATCGCCCATGAAGTGCAATCCCCCTCAGCACTAGCTCTTTTGACTTTGTATATATTTCAACTTCCTTTTTATTCCCACAGCAGAGCTGTGCCTTTCTTTTCCATTTTCAGTAATTCCTGTTTCTTCGCCAGTGTTAAATATGTGGCAAACTTCATGAAACAGGGCCCCAAACAGTTCATGGAGAAGAATCCCTCTGTTGCCTCCTCTCTCAGCCTGACGCATGTGAAAAGCGTGGCCCTGCCCTTCATGAGGTGATGCCCAACCAGGCTGCCATATACCTCGTCTGCATGTAAGCAGACAAGGTTCTTTGGGTAAACTAAGATTGGTCTAATAAAAGATATCAGATTTACCCAAAGAACCTTGATTGCCTATGTCTGTAGACCAACATGGCTACAACCTACACCCGTCATCTACATAAAAATATGTGGAGCATCCCAGGACTTGACAAAAACACTGGTTCCAGTCATGAGTGGAGTACTAATTAGCACATGGATCCTGGTTGGGGGTATGTGGAGTACATGCATACTGAGCATTGCTGATCTGTGGGGTCACCATGGCTTGAAACTGATTGTGGTAAGGCCAGCCCAGTGAACTCAGTGGTACATCATGAGTCTTTTGGCTTTGGACTAATGTATCTTTTGTATTGTATATCCATTAGGCCTGTATGAAGCAAGGTAATAATTATCTTTTCTTTTGGAATCCTTGGGGCCTGCTAAACTCAATGACTGCAGTAGTTTTTAGTGGGGCTATCTTTAAAGAGTATTCTAAAGCTGAATGAGAGTGAAATTTACCTGGCTGTTAGATTCCTGAAGTCAGTATTGTTTTGGTTTTGCTTGTCAGGTATTACAGTTAATTCCTATTCAGTTTCAGGTGTAATTCAAAGCATCACTTTTTGGTTTGGAAAGGTTTACATAGTTTTGTCTCGATTGTTTAGGGGAACATCCTCTTTTAGTAGGTTCTGTAGCAGAAGTTGTAATCAACTGGAATGAATAGCTTAATATCCAAACACTCACAGCATGTCTTTTTAAATGAAGGGTCCTTATCTCTTGAATTCCCTTTTCCCAATAATGGCTAAGGCATCTCTTCAGTGGTAGCACTTCAGGCATGTGATTTAATTTTTAATAATATGCTTAAGTTCATCCTGATTCAGAAATGCATATTCTTCAGGGAGACTCTGCATTGCAAAAGCTAATTCTACAGCTGTTAATATATAAACTGAACACATGCTTCTTCCCATGTGAAGCATGAGCTTAAGTGCCATTGACAAGATGTAACTTAAGTTAAACAAGTACTCAAACGCTGTGTTGACTCACAGCCTTAGTCCATCTGCTGGCCCCCTATGCTTTTGAACACTTTTGCAGGAAGTAATTCAGTAATGTGAAACCTTTTTCTTCCTGAGAAGTTAACTACTATTTTTTTCCTGTTTCAGAAGGAAAAGGGGCAGAATGAATGTGATTTATTTTATTTTTGTAACGACATGTTAAGTTGGTTATGTAATTAAAGGTATGCATTTGTTGGTTGATGTTTGATACTTTTTTCAGTGAAAATGTTTTCTGTTCTGAATTTCCACACAAAAAATCAAAAGTTTTTAAGCAAAAGTTTTTGTAGGTATTAATCACAATATTTGCCACCATGTAATTATTAAGTGTTTGTTAGCTTTTGAAAATTGTTCCTGGAAAGCACAATTAATTGTGAAGAATGCTGCTCTATTTTACACGTGTTGCTGTTGCGCATTATGAGAAGACACTATGCCTTATAAACATGTTGCTACTTGTGCAATCATGCATATCAATCCAAAATGGTTCCTCTTTTGTATTGCTTAAATTGGGGGTTTCTGTTGTGTAGCATGAGTCAGGTTGGGGTACAGACATGCATCACAGCAGCAGATAGGACTTAAATTATTATTTAATAGAGTCCTTGTGATACCTATTTTATGCAAGACATGATCAAATCAGTTTGCATATTGTTACATTCTGTTCCTCTTGAAATAGCCTTTTTATAGTAGAAGAAGCAGTAGATTAGTTATCAGTGTAATACAGCTAAACTCATGGTAAAATTTCAGTAAATTGAAATGGGACCAGTCAGAGTTGTGTGGCTAGCCAAACACTTTAATTTGCATTTTTCTTTGTTCCTGAAGCATTGTTGTGCAATAAGCAGTGTGCATTATGGTACAGTAGGAAGTATGGTGATATAAGTGTAATAAATAAGTGGACCATTATCCAGAAAACCTTTACTAATAATCTTGCATTTTGTTTTTCAGCGTGGATCTGACGAGCTTCTTTCTTCTGGTATCACTAACGGGCCTTTTACCATGAACAATTCTACTCCAGCTACAGGTATACCAAAACTATTAATCTATCATGCTTTTAATGTTCTTCTTTGTAAGTGTGCTTTCAGGGATTTTCTGCTTTTTGTTTCTGCTCATAAAATGATTACAAAAGAAGTTTTAAATTACAAGCAAAACCTACAGCAAAGACCATAGAAACTTTAAGGGGAAAAGGACTTTACAGAAGCTTTAGTCAGAATTGTGTCAAGGAAATCTAAAATTTCACCAATACCATGGGTCAAGGGTTATTTATGCTTAATAGGCGTAATTAAACTAGTAATCTGTGAGAGATTTTCATAGCCCTTAATTAATTGTCTTCAGCATTTCAAAATTGTTGGGGGGGGGGCGGAATTTAAGTATCTGAGTATTCTTAAAATTATGAAGGTATAGGACATTCAGTTCTAGCATTTGCTCACAGAATTTCTGAACCTCAGAGAGGTATTTCATCATAATCGAATTGGACACACGTAAGTTTGGAAAATTTTTGCTTAATTTCTTTTCCCTTTTAAATAGAAGAAGCTTCTGTTTGTCTTAAATTTAGGGTTGTCTTAGATTTGAGTAAATATAGTACCACTGCCTTTTGAGCTGAAGAATTTATCGCCAGTATAGTCGCTTGTGTAAGACGTAACTCACTATGAAGTAGTTATAGAGTCTAAAAAATATGAAATATTGACTCCTGACAAGTTTAAGGAAACTCCAGTCCCCTGTCAACAAATCTGCCTATATCATGGGTAGGCAGAATGTGGCCCGCAGGGCCCCTAAAAAATTTAGAAAATTAATATTTATTTGCCCCTAGCTGCCTGTCATGCGGCCCTTGATGGCTTGCCAAAACTCAGTAAGTGGCCCTCCTCCTGAAATAATTGTCTGCCTCTGGCCTACATGTTAAGAAGAATACATGGTAGATACCTCAGTGGGACTATAAGGGCTCATAGTAGGATGCAACCTCTCCGTGATAGAGACACATATCTGCAGGAGTACTTTTCTCATTGAATAATTTTGATCTCATAGTTTCATAGTAGGTAGGGTTGGAAGGGACCTGAGCAGATCGTCAAGTCTGACCCCCTGCCATGGGCAGGAAAGAATGCTGGGGTCAAACGACCCCAGCTAGGTGATTATCTAGCCTCCTTTTGGAGACCCCCAGGGTAGGAGTGAGCACCACTTCCCTTGGAAGTTGGTTCCAGATCCTAGCCTCCCTGACTGTGAAGTAGTGCCTCCTGATATCTAGCCTGAATCTACTCTCGGTCAACTTATGGCCATTATTCCTCATTACTCCCGGTAGTGCTCGAGGGAACAGGGACTCTCCCATAGCCTGCTCGTTCTCCTTGGCCAGTTCGTAGACAGCCACCAGATCCCCTCTCAGCCTGATCTTTTGGAGGCTGAACAGGTTCAGGTCCTGTAGCCTCTGCTCGTAGGGCCTGCCTTGCTGCCCCCTGATCAAGCAAGTGGCCCTCCTCTGGACCCTCTCCATGCTGTCCACATCCCTCCTGAAGTGCAGCGCGCAGAACTGGACGCAGTACTCCAACTGTGGCCTGACCAGTGTCGCATAGAGGGGGAGGATCGCCTCCTTGGACCTGCTCGTGATACATCTGTGGATGCATGAAAAGGTGCAGTTAGCCTTCCTGACCACGTCCCCACATTGACGGCCCATGTTCCTTTTGGAATCAATAATGACTCCAAGATCCTTTTCTGCCTCTGTGCTGACTAGAAGGGAGTTCCTCAGTCTGTAGGTATGCTGTTGGTTCTTCCCCCAGGTGCGATACCTTGCACTTGTCAGTATTGAGTCCCATCCTGTTCTCATCTGCCCAGCACTGTAACCTGTCTAGATCTAGTTGCAGCCTGTCCCTCTCCTCCAGCATGCCCACTTCTCCCCACATTTTAGTGTCATCCACAAATTTGAACAAGGTGCTTTTCACCCCCTCTTCCAAGTCACTGATGAAGATGTTGAACAGTAAAGGCCTGAGGACCGAGCCCTGGGGGACCCCACTGCCCACATCCCTCCAGGTTGAAGAAGACCCATCTACTGCCACTCTCTGGGTGCAGCCCTCCAGCTAATTTGGGACCCATCTGACTGTGTAGGCATCGATGCCACAATTGCCTAATTTCTTAACGAGAATGGGGTGAGACAGTGTCAAAGGCCTTCCTAAAGTCCAGAAAGACTACGTCCACCACGATACCTGCATCCAAGGATTTTGTGACCTGGTCGTAGAAGGCTACCAGGTTGGTCTGACAGGACCTGCCTCGAATGAACCTATGTTGGTTGCCCTTAAGCATGATCTCCCCTGCTTGCCCCTCGCAGATGTGCTCCTGGATAATTTTCTCAAAGAGCTTTCCCAGAACCAAGGTAAGACTAATGGGCCTGTAGTTTCCTGTGTCGTCCTTCTTCCCTTTTTTGAAAATGGGGACCACATTGGCCCTTTTCCAGTCCTCTAGCACCTCACCAGAGCACCACGAGTGGTCGTAAAGCTGTGCCGGGGTTCTGCAATGACCTCTAGTCATTCCCTTAGCGCTCTGGGGTGGAGATCGTCAGGACCTGCTGACTTAAACACGTCTAGACCCACCAGACGTTCCCTGACTAGGTCCTCACTGACCCTGGGCCTGGCAGTGCCTCCCCTGGGTCCATTGGGGATCCCAGTGCAGGGGATGCCCTGGTCCCTGCTCAAAAAAATGGAGGCAAAGAAATTGTTAAAGAGGTTAGGTTTGTTGTCTGGTGTGACCACCAGATTTCCTAGCGTATCCTGCAGAGGCCCTACATTATCCGGTACCTTTTTACCCGCTATGTATTTAAAAAAGAACTTCTTGTTATCCTTGATCCAGGTCGCTAGTCCCAGAACCATCTGTGCCTTAGCCTACCTAACAGCCCCCCTCCAATCTTGGGCAATGGAGGTATACTCCTCCTTGGTGATGGCCCCTCCCTTCCATTGGGTGTATGACTCCTTTTTAGCTTTGAGACGTTTGTGGATGCTTTTGGTGAGCCATGGGGGCTTTTGAGCACTCCTGTCCCCTTTGATCAGTGTGGGGATTGTCACCCTTTGGGCTTGGAGGATCGTCTCCTTACATGGTAGATATGTTCCAGATTCCAGAATCTGACAATGGGACAGTTTAACAGAGGGAAAAAAAGGAGTTCCCTCCAATCCCCATGCACTAACCAACAAAGCCCAGAAGCAAGAGAAATACCCCTAGTAGAATACAGGCACAGGTATGCCCAGAGCATCCCTGATCAGTGGTTATCCAACACTCTTGAGCATCTCTGGTGCTGGAGAGTCCCCAGCTTCCGTAGGCAGTCTATTCACTGCCTCACTGTTCTAACTGTGAAGAAGTTTTCCTGATACCCTGTCTAAAATTACTTCGCTGCAACTTCAGGTCATTGGTCCATGCAGCAGGAGAAAACAAGGTGTTCTTTCTCTCTTGTATGGCAGCCCTTCAGGTATTTGAAGGCTATCATCATGTCTCTTCTTAACTGCCTTTTCAACAAACTGAACATACCTTCAATCTCTTCTCATATGGCTTGCCTTCCAATTCTTCATCATTTTTGTCAGTACCTATGGACTCTCTAACTTCTCCATGTCCTTTTTAAAATGTGGAGGCCAAAACTGTACAGAATACTTTAAATGAGGCCTATCCAATGCTAAGTAAAGGGTGCCTTACACCTAATGCTCCTGTTCATGCAGCCAAAACATGTTTTTGCCTGTCATGCAGCTGCATCACAACGCAGTTTGTGTTCCACCAGAATTCCTAGAATATATTCCATAGTGCTGCTATCCAGTGAGGTGCTCCTATCCTCCCAACGTGTTTGCAGTCCTTCCTAAGTTCATGTCATCTTCAGACTTTCTGAAAAAGCGTTCAGTGCCACCAGCCAAATCATTAATAAATGCATTGACTAGCTCTGGGCCCAGGGTAGACCCCTGTGGGACTCCCATTCTGACATGGATCCATTTATACTTACCCTTTGCGTGCAGTTATAGAGGCAGTTGCCCATCCACCATATAGTACTTCTGTCTAGTTTGCATTTCTCCCAATTTGTTTTTGAGAAGACGGGGGGGACTTGAATCACCCTGACATCTGCTAGGAGGGCAATAATAGCAGTGCACAGGCAATCTAGGTGCTGGGGACAACTTGCTGGTCCAAGTGTTGGAGGGGCCATGCTCTTCTTGATCAGCTGCTCACAAAAAGGGAAATATTGGCGGGGGATGTAGAAGTGGATGGCAATTAGGGCAGCAGTGACCATGATATGATTGAGTTCAGGATCCTGACAAAAGGAAGGAAGGGAGAGCATTAGAGTAAAGATCCTGGACTTCAGAATAGCAGAGTTGGACTCCCTCAAAGGGTAGGATCCCCTAGGAGGCCAGTCTGAGGGGGAAAGGAGTCCAGGAGAGCTGGATGTATTTTGAAGAACCTTGCTGAGAGTGCAGAAACAAACCATCCCAGTGTGCAGGAAGAATAATAAATATGGCAGACAACCAGCTTGGCTTAGAAGAGAACTCTTTCATGAGCTTAAACACAAAAAGGAAGCTTACAAGAAGTGGAAGCTTGAACAGATGACTAGGGAAGAGTATAAATATTGCTTGGGCATGCAGGGATGAAACCAGGAAGGCCAAAGTGCAGTTGGAGTTAGCAAGGGATGTGAAGGGTAACAAGAACGGTTTCTACAAGCATGTTAGCAACAAGAGGAAGGTCATGGAAAGTGTGTGTCCCTTACTGAAAGGGAGGCAACCTAGTGACAGATGATGAGGAAAAGGCTTAAGTACTCAACAACCTTTTTCACCTGGCCATTATCTTTCAAAACTCATGGCCATCGGGGAAGGTCCTGGACAACTGGAAAAGGGCAACTGTAGTGCCAAGTTTAAGAAAGGGAAGAAGGATCCAGGGAACTACAGACCAGTCAGCCTCACCTCAGCCCCTGGTAAAATCATGAAGCCAAATCCTCAAGGAACCCATTTCTAAGCACTTGGAGGAGAAGAAAGTGATCACAGGAACAGTCAGCATGGATTCATTAAGGGCAAGTCATGCCTGACTAATCTGATTGCCTCTATGGATATCGGGAGATCAGTGGACATGATGTACCTTGACTTCAGTGAGGCTGTTAATACAGTCTCCCACAGCATCCTTGCAAGAAAGCTAAGGAAATATTGGTTGATTGGATGAATACAAAGGTGGATAGAAAGCTGGCTGGATCATCAGGCTCAACTGGTATAGTGAGCAATGGCTCGATGTCTAGTTGGCAGCCGGTATCAAGTGAAGTGCCCCAGGGGTTGGTCCTGGGGCCAGTTCTGTTCAGTATGTTCATTAACCATCTGGAAGATGGGATGGAGCGCACCCTCAGCAAGTTAGCAGGTAACACCAACTGCGGGGAGTACTAGATACGCTGGAGGGTAGGGCTAGGATATAGAGTGATCTAGACACACTGGAAGATTGGGCCAAAAAAAAGTCTTATGAGTAGTGTTCTGCATTTTCAGTTTTTATTTAAAAAAATAAATCCAGGAATTTTTCAGGGTTTATTTTCCAAACATAAAAACTGGGTTGAAATCAGGATAAAAGGAAGAAAAGGAAAAAAAATCGGTTTAAATCAGGGAAAATAATATCTTCCCATGGCGGTGAGGGATGGAGAGAGTAAGGCTGGGACTAGGGAAGGGGGGTGGGGGTAGCATAGCCCCTTGGTAGCTCCTGGGGCTGCAGCAGGGAGTGAAGTGGAGGGAACTGTCCGTGGTTGTGGGGCAGGGGGCATGGCTATTGCTGCTACATGCATCCTAGGAGGGCTGTGGGGCTGTGCCAGGGTATTCTCAGGTATTCTGCAGGACGAGAGCAGGCTGCCACTGCAGGCTGGGGCCAGTAGTGGCACCGGGCTCTTCCTGGTGCTCAGGGCAGGCATCAGCCTGCTCTCGTCTGGTGCGCAGATCGGGGGTACACGCCCCCCCGGGAAGAGCCCGGCACAGCCCCGCAGCCCTCCCGGGGTGCACACAGCAGCAAGAGCCATGCCTTCCCACTGTGTGCTCTGCACTCACTGACTTACAGGTCCCTCTGCAGCTGGCATTGGCTGTTCCTGGGGCTGCCACAGCAGGGGCTGAGGTGAGTGGGAACAAGCAGAGCACCAGGGGATATGGGGCACGTTGCAGCTTGTCCCTGCTCACTCCACCCCTGCTGCAGTGGCCCTGGGAGCAGCCAACGCCAGCTGCCTTCACCATGGCACGGTGGCACACAGCCAGAAGAGGGGAGGGAATGGGGAGACACCCAATTCCAACCCCAGCACTGGCACCTCCTGCCCAACTGGGGTCAGAGCTGGGAACCCCACATCCCTGGTCACTGGTTCCAGTCCTGCAGGCCTGTGCAGAGCTGCTGGGTGCAGCACCCACCACAAGGAGCGAGGCCGGGCTCTCCCGCCTGCCCCACCTGTCTGGGCTCACAGTCCCCAGTGGCCAGAGTAGGCTGGAGCCGCTGGGGTGCAGCTGGGACCTGCCTGCCCTGGGAGCGATTCCTGTGGTCCCTTCCACCTTGCCTGGGGTCAGAGCCAGGAGCCCTGCAACCCCAGGCAATGGCTCCAGCCACCCCCCCTCTCTGTGTGCAGCTGCTGCCATACCCTTCCTTCCCTCCTGACCCTGCATCCTGCTGGAAACCTGTGCCTTGGGTAACCAACACTTTTAACTTACTGGCACCCCCCAGCCATTCCCCACTCATGGTGGTTCACAGGGATTTTACTGTACCTGGTAAAATTGAGTGAGCTAAAAAAAAGGGTGTAAATCAGTAAAAAAAACCAAATAACTCCAATAAAAAAAAATCAGGAAATTTATTGGTGAAAATTGGTAAAAACTGAAAACACAGAACACTACTCATGAGGTTCAACAAGGACAAGTGTAAAGTCCTGCACTTAGGACGTAAGAATCCCATGCACCACTACAGGCCTGGGACCAATTGGCTAAGCAGCAGCTCTGAAGAAAAGGACCCGGGATTTACGACGGACAGTAAACTGAACATGAGTTAGCAATGTGTCCTCGTTGCCAAAAAAGCTTGCAGCATACTGGGCTGTATTAGTAGGAATATTGCCAAAAGATCAAGGGATGTAATTATTCCCCTCTGTTGTGCACTGTTGATGCCAAATCTGGAGTGTCCAGTTTTGGGCCCCCCACTACAGAAAGGATGTGGACAAGTTGGAGAGGGTCTAGCAGAGGGATAACAAAAATGGTTAGGGGACTGCAGCATGTGACTTCTGAGGAGAGGGTGAGGGAACTGGGATGATATAGTAGCAGAAGAGAAGACTAAGGGGGCATTTAATAGCAGTCTTCAACTACCTGAAGGGGGGTTCCAAAGAGGATGGAGCTGGACTGTTCTCAGTAGTGGCAGGTGACAGGACAAGGAGCAATGGTCTTAAGTTGCAGCAAGGAAAGTTCAAGTTGGATATTAGGAAAACATTTCTTATGAGGGAGGGTAGTGAAGCACTGGAAGGGGTTATCTAGAGAGGTGGTGAAATCCCCATCCTTGGATGTTTTTAAGACCTGGCTAAATAAAGCCTTGGTTGGGATGATCTAGTCAGAGATAGTCCTGCTTTGAGCAGGGGCTTGGACTAGGTGGCCTCCTGAGGTCCCTACCAACCCTAATTTTGCATGATTCTATGCTTGTAAGGTCATGTGGGACTTTGTCAGAAACTTTGCTGAAGTACAGATATGCTGTACCTACTGCTTTCCCTTTATACACTGTTAGTGTCAAAGAAGATCAGATTTGTTTGACATGATTTGTTCTGAGTAAGTCCATGCTGGCTGCTTGTAATCGGCCTTTCCTTCTCCGGAGGCTTGCAAATGGCATTCTTTAGGATATGCTCCAGTAACTTCCCAGATATTGATCTGTACTTCTCCAGGTTCTCCTTTTTTGCCTTTTTTAAACAGTGGCACTACAGTGGCCCTTTTCCTGTCTCCCACAACTATATGAAGATCATTGCCAAGTGCTCCAAGATCTTGTGTGCTAGTTTTTTCAGGACCCTGGGATGAAGTTTCTGGCCCTGCTAGCTTGAATTCATTCAGACCCATCAGAACTCTCCGTCTCTTCTCTTCTTTTATTTTATCCATCAACTTTTATCCAAATAACCCTTATTGGCTTTCTGGTTGCAGTCTAATTTTTTTTGTGAAGACTGAGGCAAAGTAGCTGTATTTAAAACAGGACTGTCCAACTGGTGACCCGAAGGCTGCATGTGCCCCCCTGCCAAGAGGTTAATATGTGGCCCACAGGCCCTGGTGGCCGCATACCTTGCTACTGAACAGCCCAGGGTAGTTATGTGCCATTGGCACAGTCCCCATATTGTGCAACCCCAGTGACTGCACATTGGTGCCGAAGATAGAGCTTTGATTTAAAACAAGTCAAAATACTTTCTAACTTGAAGTTTGAGGTCTTGTGATGTCTGTTTAAATGTACTTTTTGGTGAAAAAGGCAACGCATAGCATCTCAGTCTCTTACTCTGTGCTTTGTCATCAGAAATATCCTTCATTTTTCAGCTTCCTTCAATGCTGTGTTTGAGAGATGCCATTTTGGAGGCTGAGAGATTATCCAGCTTTCATTTTTGTGATTTTTGTCAGCATCTTATTAGTTCTCCTTAGTTCAGTCAGTGACGTCTGGTTAGAAGAGAAAGGAACAGAGCTTTCCAGATGTGGCTAGATGGGGTCACTAACTAGGCTACTGGCCAAGAGCTAAAAGTTACTGTGCTGTCTTGTGTAAACTGGAGTCTAATGCCATGAGTCTTCAAACACTGGGGGTTATCAGGTTTTCAGCTGATTATAGTGCTGCCAATATGCTAGAATACATTTCTGCTGTAACCCTGTAACCTGACAAGACTTTTGAATTCCAGACCATTTCTTACCATCTAGAGTGGTACCACTTCTTTCTTTTGCTAAGTCTCTTATTTCTGATGGAAATTACTGTCATTCCAGAACTGGACATCCCTTGGATGGATGTTTCTGCTACTTTAAGATCCATCTGGTACTGGAGCCTAAAGTGGCTTGCATCTTGTGGTGTCAGTGACTACCCCTTATACTTTGAGGTATAAGTTTCTACGTGTTGTTATATCTCCTTTAAAATTTTGTCTATATCATTATCCTTGCATTGCAGCAGAGTCCCTCCTCCAAGGAGATTTTCTTCTTTACCTAGTTTGAATGCTGGGTATAGTATTGGAAGTCGACTGATGTTAAGACTTGACATCTATCATAAGAGGGGAAGCTGGGGAACATTTCTTAGCGCACACCCTTCACGTAAGGGTGTAGTCATTGCTGTCTTGGTGTCAGTGGGATCATCATTTCGTTTTCTTCACTCTGGCTCTCAATACAGTGGAATAGAGGGTGGAAGGTGGTTACCTTTTCCTCAGCCATTTCATCAAGAGCTCTGTCTCAGTGGGAGGAGAAAGCTTGTAAAGAACGTGAGAATCAACACATTCCATTGGCCCCATCTTTGCCATTGCTAAGTAAAGCTGTGACTCGTCTCACATCCTCAGTAAACTGTTTTCAGGGTCTCGGAGGAGTTCCCTAGAAGAATAGCAGGCAGTTTTGAGATTTCCCTCCTGAACTTCATGCCTGTTACTTCAAAGCTGCTTAGTCATGCCTGTTAATAAGGGCACTCTTGAGCACATTATGGATATATGGCAGACCCCAGAATCTACTTTGGTGATATCTACAAGGACAGATGGGGAGGTGCCAGGTCACATTTAAGGTTTAGGAGTACTTCAGAATATGATCCTGGTCCCTGAATCTTTGCAGCTGACAAGATGCCTGTTACCTGGAGGACATGCTGCCGCGCCCCCCCCCCCCCCCCCCCCCCCCCCAGTCTCCTTAAACTTGTTACCTGGAGGCAAGATGTTCACGAAAACAGGTCGTCTTGGAGAGAAAAACATACTCCTTTTTTAGTTTGCAAATTCATATACTGCCTATGAAACCTTGTTGGTTTAACAAGATACTTTGCAATGATACTGGTTTCTACAATTGGTTGAAAAACTTCCTAATGAGACCAGAGTGTTATTGAGGTCTGTGACTACAGAAGATCAGTTGGTGCCAGAGCAAGCTTTGCAAGAATCCTTGCCCCCCTCAGTACAGTGTCACAGCTCTCTAGTGGTCACTGCAGTAAGTCTACGAAGGACATCATAACTCTACATGTGACAGTTTGACGGTTGACTGGTTATATTCTGTGGTTTGGAGCTACTCAGTGGCAGCACAGAAGCTTTGATCCAGCTGCTGCTAGACAGATCTTACTATGCAACATGTTAATGTTTTTTATTGTGGACTCTTCGTAGACATTCAGCCTTTGGACAGTCTTCCTTTTTGAGCTGTTGTCCTCGTAGACAAAATAATAGGATTTTTCAGTTGGCTCTTTTAGCATTTTGACAGGCTCCTGTTCAAGGTCATTCTCTTTTTCCCCTCCAACCCAGCAATTCCTAGTTTTTTAAGAGCCTTATTTGTGTTTCTGCCAGTTAAAGAGCTTTTTCTCTGTGAGGTTTGAATGTAATGCTCCTGTTGTTAGTGAACTCATGTTATATATGATCTGTCCTCTTTGTTAAAAGATGTTTATGGCTTTGGCTTCTCAGATAAATCAGATATAGACTTTGATGCCAAACTATCTATACATATTTTTTCCTTAAGAACAGTTGATATCAGGCCCGTTTGGCGTTTTTACCAAACATTATTTCAACTTTCAGATAAATTAAGGTAGGCGCACGCTGATATTTATTTCTAAATCTTTAGACTCTCCTGCAGAGGCTAAAGTCTCCACACTCAATATTCTTAAAAGTATGTACTTTTATCTTGCTAGAACAAAGCATTTTGTAAATCATGTAGGCTTTATGAGTTTAGAAATAAGTCTAAAGGGCAAGCTGTTTCCCCTCAGACTCTCTCAAATAGTTACAGAATAGATTGAAATTTCTTTCTCATCAAATAAACCCCTCCCTTGCCCCCTCCTCTTTAGGTACACCTTAGAGGGCTCAGTCAGCATCACTGCTTGTTTTTAGGGAGGTCGCTATTTCTGAGATTTGAAGGACAGTTACTTGGAGTTCATTTCACATATTTACCGATTTAAAATTCCATTGTGGTAGCTTCTTGATCAGATGCCTGGTTTGAAAACACTTTTTACATTCATTTTGATAGGATTCTGATCATTCACCTCCTTGATGTGACTGGTAGTTATACACCTACATTGGAATGCATGTGGACAAATACTCAAAGAAGCTAGTTGATTAACAGCAGAAGTGTTACACTTGTCCACTCTCTCCCCCACAACAACCTCTGGGCTTGATCTGGATCTTCTTCTAGCGGTAGGCCAAGAGCCTTTGGGGAGTTGTGGAGGTTAGTGCAGCCATTGCTTATCCCACAACCGTGGGTCCCTAGCCTGATTCCATACCCCAGATTGATCAGTGGGTTCTCCCCCTGAATTTCTAGCCTCCTTAGGGGCCCCACAGGCCACCTCTAACACTTGTGACTTGCAGCAATTAAATTTCTTAGAGATGTGTTTGTCCATCTGACTTCTGTGATTTACCTTCCTTCCACATTGTCATGGAGTTCTCGGATTTTTGTATTATTGACTGGATTAAGCGATTTACGCTATCTCTGCCCTTTATCTCCTTGTAGCTAGGGGGCACAGAGTGCATACATAATCCAGTAGGCACTGGTTTTACTTTGCTAGAGTTTAGAAAGGTTGTTTTGAACATAAGATGCTGGGGAGCAAGTAAAAATGTTACAGTTCATTCTTCAGTTTATGATGTACCTTTAAGAAACCAAGCTCTGCCATGGTAGGCTATAAGAAATATAAGACACTTTTTGTCAACTGCTCGCAGCTGATTGCTGATGGCTTATAATAAGACACTTGTAACATTACATGTTACATAATATACAAAATGAACTTAAAACTAGAGGTGCACCGTTACAATGGTCCCATATTGGACTGGTACTGATATAAGGAAAATTGACTGCATCAACAGTCAGCTTTTTTTTTTTGGCTGATGTGGCCAATATACGCCCCCAGCATGCAAGTGGCCAGGAGAGCAGCCCAGCAGCATGGCGAGTAGCTGGGTCCAGCTGGTAAGTCTGTTGTGAGGGAAGGGGTGTGGGGGGAGGGGCAGATCGAAGCCTCAGTGGTGAGGGATGGAGTGGGGCAGGGGCAGGTGCTGCACAGCCAAGACAGAGTGGGGGACAGATCTGCAAGCAGCTCATTTGGGGGGGCGAAGGGACAGGTAGCTCGCACCACTGTGCCCACCCCAGAAGGGCAGGGGGGGCATGCCCCTGGATCTGTGTGCAGGGTGGGGTGGGCTGCTGCTGTGGGCCAGGCTGTGCTCAGCGTGGGCAGCAGCAGTGCTGGGAGGGGGCTATGGTAAATTTTGGGGTGGCTGCAGCCCTTCCCTCGTAGCCCCCTCCCAGGATTGCCACTGCCCACCCTGAGCACAGCCCTGGCCCAGCCCCCTTGCCAGAAATAGCTTGGCAGCGCCCTGGCTCCAGCCCGTACTGGCAGCCTGCTCTTGTCCCGTGTGCAGATCTGAGGGCACGTACCCCGCCCCCACCCCCCCATGCGCTTCAAGAATGTGTACAGCAGCGGGAGCTGCCCCCCCACTTTCCCCCACTTCTCAGCATTCCCCAGATGAGCTGCTCGTGGCTCAGTCTCCTGCTCCACCCTGGCTGTGCAGCACCTGCCCCAGCACCACTCCCTCCCTCACTACGGGGGCCTCAATCTGCCCCCCTTCCTTTGCCCCTTCCACAACAGACTTATTAGCTGGATCCCAATCTCCATGCTGCCTGGCTGCATATCAATATTGCCCCATATGGCACGTTAAAAATTGACCATCAGTCTCAGCCCAAAAACTCTCTATTGGTGCACCCCTACTTAAAATCACTATTCCATTCTAAAATCAAAGACTGATATGTTTCTCTTATTCGGATGTGCATTTGTTAGCACTTTCAGCATCATCTTACTATTTGTTGATGGGTACTTCTTGTCTATGAGCACAGGGGAACAATACTAGCTTTTGCATAATATTAGAAAAAACATAGTTTTAGTTGCTTTAGTTCCTGACTCCAGTGTCCATTCTAACAATTTTATAGTCCAGGAGGAAAACTTAACAGCTGAAGAGTGCTAGACAGGAATTAAATGGTATATATTATTTACTATCCTTAACTGCATGTTTTTGTCTTGTTAGTTAACTTGTAATTCCCATGTTTTAAGTAGAAGAGGGGTAGAGGAGAGTTCTGGCCCTGTAGCTGTAAAAACTAAAATATGCACAGAGGAAATTGGGAACAGATGGAGTATAGTAGTACCTTTAAACTACTCTAAATGCTATGTTTTAATCTGCTAATTATAAATTGATTGCTTTTCTTTAGAAGTGCTAATGGGTCAAATTAATTCCACTCAAATGAGTAATCCATCTGATTTATTTTATCAGTAGGATATTCTTTAGTAACTATGTGGGTTTTTTTTGTTTGTTTTTTGTTTTTACTGCCTTATTAATATTCTAGCTAATGGGAATGACAACAAGAAATTTAAAGGAGACAGATCTCCCTGCTCCCCTTCTCGTGTCCTTCATCTGCGTAAAATTCCAAATGATGTCACTGAATCGGAAGTCATTTCATTAGGTCTCCCTTTTGGCAAAGTAACCAATCTCTTGATGCTGAAGGGAAAAAGTCAGGTACGTAATTGTGTTTAAGGTTTTATCTACAGTTGTTTTTCATATTAATCACTCATGTTGCATTTGGCTGACATGATTGGGTCTTACTTGTTTTGGTGATGTCTTTGGACATAATCAGCTTATTTATATACTATCCTAGTGCTAAAATGAGTGAATGGAGTGTCTTATATAAATAACTAGTTAGTTAGAGATGGTACTGGGATCCAAGAATCTGTCAAACTCATTAGCAGTATGCCAATTGCTGAAGTTCAATATGATGGTCCCTGCATTCTGCTTCTGTTTTTTAAGGTCCTGGGAATATATACATACTGAAGTCATCGCGTGTGTGTGTGTGTGTGTGTGTGTGTATAATATGTATGTATATGTATATGTATATGTATATGTATATATATATATATATATATATATATATATATATATATATATATATATGTGCAAGAATGCTCAGTTTTGTATGAGAAAATAAAATATTAAACCATCACACATGCATACACATGCACATGTTTTATATATATTGTGTGTGTGTTTGTAAATGGAGTTGCCCTTGCATTTTTGGCAACTAGCATATTTTGAAGTTCCATGTTGGGTATTATGGTATAAGCATGATTCAGTATTAAAGAAAAAGAAATCAACCCCCCCCCCCCCCCCCCCAACAACCCCCCAAAACAAAACCAGCTAAGAATATGAGGCTAATACTAATTTGGAATTCAGAATCTAGAAGTGTTGGGGAAGAAGTGACAAAAATATCTTTTTAAACTAGGACCTTCTCGATATTAGGAGAATCCTGTGTTTATGCACTACCTTGCATTTGAAGCATCACTTGATTGGTGTTTTCTTAATGGAAGTAAAGCATTTAGAGGTTAATCCTAAAGTAACAGCTAGTCTTGAAAGTATTTTGAGAAATGTAGAGTATTTTGGGTCCAAGTACTGATCAGAACATTTTGATACTTTCATGAGAGATTTTTTTAGTAAAGGGAGATTAGTGGGACAAATGATGCTTCATTTTCTTTGGCAAATATAACAGTTTTTAAAGTTATTCTTTTAACTGCAGGCTTTCTTGGAAATGGCTTCTGAAGAAGCTGCTGTTACTATGGTGAACTACTACACTCCTGTTACACCTCACCTCCGCAGTCAGCCTGTTTATATTCAGTATTCCAATCACAGAGAACTTAAGACTGACAATCTACCTAACCAGGCTGTAAGTATATTGTTTATATACTAAAATGAATGGAACTGTACATTGCTTGCACTGGTAAACATTACATTGAAGAACTACTTTCAGTTGATACATATTCAGTAGCCAACTTTGTCTAGATAGTCCTAATTATAATTATTTTGTAATCTTTCTTTAGATGGAGACTTGCCATTCTGTGTGTCTGCAAAATGCTATGCACCGGCTTCTTTAAACACTAGTAATTTCAGCTTTTTTCCTGGAAGTCCACGGGTGGAATTCGTAACTGGTAGTAGTTAACAAATAGTGCAGTGGCTTCTCACTTGGAATTGGGAAGTAACAGGAGGTGCTTCAGCATCAATTTGTCCTGCTTCCATAGGGCACCCAACAGAGAGGTGGTGGCATCTTCTGCCAGCTTTTTGTGTGCTGGTTTATTTTCCTAGCCTGCATGTGTTCCCATCCTGAAGCAGTCACCCTCAGGAGGATTTCTTGTTATAGAACAGATAGTGACACTAAATGCCCTTCCTTGAAGTAAATTATTTCTGTTGGCCTTTCTCCTTATCATCCTTGCCTGGGTAGATCAGCATAATAAAAAATAATAGAAAAGAGGTCAAATCAATCTCATGCACTTCTTCTAGAAGTACACTGAATTGGTGAAAGGGGCCAGGTCTTGCAGCAGTTTTGCTCAAGAATGTGGACAGATGAACAGGTGAAAGAGCTTCCCTCGTTTGAATTTGCCAAATGCTCGTTCTGATAGAACCTGTAAATAAAATAATTTTGGAATAAGAGGACAAATCTGTATTCTACAGGAAGGCTTCTGAAGACTTCAATAGATTCTTGTGTCCTTTGGGCAGTGTCATTTTTAAGGAATAGATTTTTATTATGGGATATGGAAAGAGGGGACAAACCAGTTTAGAAACAGAGGCTAGGACAGAAAATGAGATTCAGACAGCTATACCTCCTCTGTGTGAAATTTTCATCTCAGCATAAGGGATAATTTCTCTCTTTCTGGGACTTCTGCACTCATTACCATGCAGGGAGGAACTCTGGAGGATTTCAGAAACTAGCATGTTCAAGCACTCATTAAATGATGTAGAGAGAGATTTCACCTTTTCTTGTGTTCTCCAAGTCATCCAACCATCTGCAGGGCAGCAGTCAGGAGGAGCGGTGGCACTCCAGTGGAGAGTGGTGACTGCAGCTGAAGTTACAGACCAGGCTGGAAATGGCTTGCACGTGGAGCTAAGCTCTGTTAAAGTTCCCCTTGCTCCAAAACATTGCCAACACTGTCTTAAGACAAAGACAAGATTTCTTCCCCACCCCCTTGCTTCTTGCTTTATCACAATTCTGATTGTTATTCTGTTAATACCAACCACTTTGGAAGATGTGATTCAGGAGGATCCTCCTAGGGGTGGGTCTAAGGATTAATTGCTCCCTACTTAGATTTCTGGATGAGCTTCCTAGCAGGAAAATGCACTAATCTTATTTTCCAATCAGCATTCATTGCTAAAAGTGGAAGTGCCAGAGCTTCCTGTTGTCAAGGAGTTGCTGTGGCTTAGCTTGCTTAGAAAATATAGTTTTTTGAGTAACTTCAATCCTGCTATTTCTGATCTGACTAGGGTACTGACACTGTATAATTTGTGTGTGTGTGTGTGTGTGTGTGTGTGTGTGTGTGTATACACATACATACATACGTGTGTGTGTGTGTGTGTATACACATACATACATATATGTGTGTGTGTGTGTGTGTATATATGTGTGTGTATACACATACATACATATATGTGTGTGTGTGTGTATATATATGTGTGTGTGTGTATATATGTGTGTGTATATATATATAAAATCCACCATTCTCTGTTCTAGCATGTTAAGAATTTACCTGTATTCTTGTATGATTCATTCAGAAAATTTACTGCTCTATGAGAGTATAGAGATAAGCAACATTGGAAATGATTCATTTGATATTTTCAGATTGTTCCTTGGTGGCTTTCAAACTTAGCTGGTTGTGGTGTGTATTTCTGGTGATCAAGATAGAAATTGCAAAGTGTGAAGAACTGCGTAGCATACATTGCCTTTTAAAGAAGTTACAACTCGGTATCAGAAATCAAAATATTCATTTCCATAGTGAGATGATCATAGTGCCTCTGCTGGGCTGCTGCTTTAGGTAGATGAAGTCTTTGTGTAGAAGCAATATTTTTTATTAGACCAACTAAATAGTTGCAAAAAAGTTATTTGCAAGCTTTCAGACACGCACATCCTTCCTCAGGTAAAAAAATAAAAATAAAAATGGTGAGAGAGATGAAAGATGGTCGAAAATTCCTTTGGTATGAAAAAAGCTAGGCTTCAGAATGCTGCTCTTCAGGAATGCAAATTTAGGAGGGTTGCAGGTAACAAAAGCAGGTTGCTTACTTGTAGGTATCAGATGTCAGCCAGGCTGGGGGGCCATAATCAATGTTAAAAATTAGTACTGATTGTTGAAATTTGCCTTTTTTCTTTTTCACGTTGTGAAGTTTCCATTTCAAATGGCAAAACGTGATACCTTCCATATTTCAAGGCTCTAGGCGATAGCCGTGTTGGTCTGAGCATAAAAGGCAGGCAAAGTGTTTGGGCAGAGGTGATATCTTTTATAAGATGAACTAAATAGTGCATATAAAACCCACTCACAATGTAGATATGAACTCTGAAGTGTCCAGAAGCTACTCTAAGACAGATATGTGTTGTCCGGCAATTTTAGCTTACCTTTACATTGACTAATGACGCACAAGATTATTTTGAAATGCACAATATATTAAGAAATAAATAAAATAAGTATTGAAGGATTGCCAATTTCTTTACATTTTTGCACTTTTAATTACAAGTATAGAATAACTTTCCCCTGAAAAATTGGACTCTACTGCTTACCCAGAATTATTTATTAAAGTACAGTATTTTGGAAATAAATAATTCAAAATACAAATATCACTTTCTCTGGATTTTAAACACCCAGCACTCTCATACTTTATTTGTATGGGAATTGCTTGTCCTTATATATATTAATTTACCTGCATGTGTGTGAGCTAATCTCATTGTGTTCCTCCTCCTTTCTCAGAGAGCTCAAGCTGCATTGCAAGCAGTGAATGCTGTGCAGTCTGGAAGCCTGGCCCTTACAGGTGCTCCTTCTACTGAGGGTGGGCTCCTTCCAGGCCAGAGTTCTGTTCTCCGAATTGTTGTGGAAAACCTCTTCTATCCAGTCACTTTAGAAGTGCTATATCAGGTAAGGAGAGAAAACAACGTGTTTGTTTTCATTCTGACTGGTCGGAACACTAGTATAAATCTTGGCAGCTCTTTAAGCCTGGAAATCTTGCACTGGGTGCTTGAGTTGTATGAGGGTCGCCACTTCATATTGGTAAATAATTTTTATAGCCCTATGCTGTGCCTTAACGAGTTTCATTCAAAATGAACAAAGAGTAAATTGCTCCTCTTAGCCATTTTTAGGGTTTCATTCAGTCTTCTTACTCCCTTGCTCAAGGAATTCAGATAGATTTTTGTGGACATGCAGCAAACAGGAATGCGTTAGTTTTAATTTGAAGAACTTTAGGCAGAGGTGATATCTTTTATTAGACCAACTAAATAGTTGCAAAAAATGTCTTTATCTGCAAGCTTTTAGGTTCACGGCCTGAAGTTTTACTTTGCCATTTTTATAGCAGCTCATTCCTGAGCATGCAGTAGCTCCAAATGAGTCACGATTATTATGCAAATATTCTGTGTTATTATCAGGTTTTGTCCTGTGAAGCTCTTGTAATTTTCATTTTATTTGAAATGCTTTTATCTTAGTTTTAATAATTGGGTGTAAATAACCTAATTTGTATGCATAATAGAACAAATGCAGTTATTTGGTAGTGTATTCAGTTTTTTGGACATTTGATTATTACTAATCTATAGCCTGTTTTAGCTACATTGTATGTTTGCAATAGGAATAGACCATAGTTGGGATTGACTTCTATGAATTAGGTTTCTTTTCCTTATCAACTCTTCTGTAGTGCTATACTATACCATGCAGTCATTTTAAGAGTGGGTAACTTGGTTATGGACTTTTTCTTTTCATTATGCTTGTTTTTGCCTTAAAATTATAAGAGTAAATTTTTGAGGTGCTGCATGAAATCATCTGTGCTGTTTTCATTATTGCCAGTGGAATGTGTAACAATTCCTACTGCACTTTTTAAGAGGTAAACTTTCATAGTTAGTCAGGGGTCCCATAGAGACTTTGCATATCTTTCAAAGATTCTTGTTCGCCTGAATGGTAGCGTTTGCTTCAGCACAGTTTTCCAAAGCCATCATTCGGGTCCTTGACCAGAGTCTGTGTGCTCTCTTTGTCCCATCAGAGGCTTGCCCACCACTTCTAACAGTAACCATTAGTATCACAAATGTTCTGTTTTTCTGCCTAGGCCTTTACTTCCAAATGAAAGTGATTTAACCTTTGCACTTGCTGGGGAGAGGTAGGGATTAGTATGTTCAGGATCTTCAGTTTTACCTGTACTTACTTTATCTTATCAGGGTTAAGACTACACAAATATTGGGACATCATATACGATTACTTGTTCTCCAAGTATACTGAGAGCTGTCCCATACTAATTTGTCAGTAGATGAAGTCTTAAAAGAACTTAATAAACTGAAGAGAAACCTGATAGCATTTATTCTATAGAGTTCTGAATTAAGTCAAATCTGAAATTGTAGAACTACTGAATGTAGTATGCTATTACTAAAAACTGCCCTAGTGCCAGTGCAATTCCAGTCTATAAATGGGCTTTAGAAGGGGACTCGAGTAACTTTAGGCCAGTGAGTCTAACTTCTGTTCCTGGCAAACTGGTAGAAACAGTTATAATAAAAAGCTGTTCAGCATATGGAGAGACATTAGTATGGCTTTTTAAAGGGAGGTTGTGTTTTTTGTGGGTGCCAACAAGTGTGTGGATCAGGGTGGTTCAGCTCATGTATTACTGTTATATTTAGACTATCAAAAAGTCTTTGTTGAAATTCCACATCAAAAGCTCTAAATATAGTTGGTTTGTCATGGGATTCAAGGGAAGGTCCATTTGTGGATCAGAAATTGGTTTAAGGATAGAAAACAAAGAACGGGTATAAATTATGGGTGGCCAACCTGAGGTGCACATGCCATAAATGGCACAGGCAGCCTCTGACGTGTGACATGTGACAGATCTGGGAGGGAGCAGGGAACACAGTGACAGATAGGGCAGGGAGCCAAAAGCAGAGCAGCAGATAGGGTAGAAAGCAGGGCAGCAAACTGAACAGGAGAAAGGCATTACAAAAGCATTCAGAGGGTGTGGTGCTTGTGGCATGCCTGCTTTCCCCCCCACCGACCCATTTGGCTTTGGCTTCAGCCCAAAGGGCAATGGAGCACATGGTGGCTCTGACCCCAGCCAGGAAGCAGTGGCAGTGACAGTTTCAGCCCTGGCTCTGTGTTGGGGCCAAAGTTATAGCTCCAGTAGCTTAATCGCTATCAAGTTTTTTGCAGAATTTAATCTAAAACGTAGTTATCTGTTAAATGCAGACCTAATCTGTGTATCAACACAATTAATCCTAAATACTTTCTATATACTTTCAAAAATAAATATGCACTGAAAATTGTCAGAATGTTTTAAATCACTGGCTAACAGTGCTATATGCTTCATTATGCCAAAGTTTGTACAGATGTACACACAGATTTCATAGACATTAGGGCTGGAAGGGACCTTGGAAGATCATAGAGTCTAGCCCCCTGTCCTAGGTGCAGGATGTCAACTAGGGTCAAAGGATCCCAGCAAGATAGAGGTCCAAATGTTTCTTAAAATGAGTCCAGAGTAGGTACTTGCACCACCTCTGGAGGCAGTCTATTCCAGGCCTTAGGGGCTTGGCCAGTAAATATGTTTTTCCTTATGTCCAGCCTGAAATGGTCTTGGAGGAGTTTGTGACCATTTGACCTGGTCATCCCTTGGAGCACTCTGGTGAACAGGCATTTCCCCAGATCCTGATGTTACACCCCTTATATAGGCAGCCACCAGGTCCCCCCTGAGCCAGCGCTTTTCCAAGCTGAAAAGTCCCATGGCTTTCAGCCTCTCACTATAGGGCCTGTTCTCGTGCCCTCTGATCATGCACATGGCTCTCCTCTGGACTCTCTCAAGCTTTTCCATATCCTTTTTAAATTGTGGAGCCCAGAATTGGATGCAGTACTCCAGCTGCAGCCTCACCAAGGCCAAGGACAGTGGAAGGATGACATCCTGGGATTTGCTTGAGAAGCATCCGTGGATGCAAGCCAGAGTTTTGCTTGCTTTACCAGCTGTGACATCGCATTGGTAGCTCATATTCATCTTGTAATCAATCATGACCCCCAAGTCCCTTTCAGCTGTGGTGCTAGAAAGTGTAGCACTGCCAAGCCTATAAGCGTGCTGTGGGTTTTTTTTCCCCAAGGGGGAGTACCTTGCATTTTTCAGTGTTGAATGTCATCAGGTTTTCATCGGCCCATTTTCTGAGCCTGTCGAGATCGGTGTGGATCACCAACCAGGCGTGGACGCTTTACTCCAAAGTTTGCTGTCATTGGCGAACTAGGCCAGTCTGCTTCTGACAGCAATGTCTACATCGTTAATAAAGATGTTAAAGAGTATAGGCCCAAGGGTGGAGCCTTGGGGGGACCCCACTGGTTAGGTGCACCACGATAATTTACTTCTGTCAATTACAACTCTCTCGATCTGATCTTGGAGCCAATTCCCCAGCCATCAGACTGTGATGTAGATGAGGCTGCAGTTGGCCAATCTTACCATGAGGAGACCATGGGACACCAGAACAAAGTTTTTTTAAAGTCAAGATATTTGACATCAATCTCTTCTCCCTTGTCCAGGTGATATGTCACCTGGTCATAGAAGGATATGAGATTGGTCAAGCAAGACCTACCCGCAACAACCCATGCTCTCTGTCTCTCAGGATGTTGCCATCAGCCAGTTTGTCAAGAATAGTCTCTTTGATAATTTTTTCCAAGATCTTCCCCAGGATAGAGACCAGGCTGATAGGCCTGTAGTTCCCTGGGTCTACTTTCCTCCCTTCCTTGAAGATGGGTACCACGCTGGCTTTCTTCCAATCTTCAGGTACTTTACCTGAACGCCACGAGTTCTCAAAGATCCGTGCTGGTGGCTAAGCTATGATGCCTGCCAGCTTCTTAAGTACCCTGGGGTGTAAACTGTCTGGACCAGCTGACTTGAAGGTGTCCAGCCTTTCAAGGTGTTCCTTTACATGGTCTACAGTGATGTAGAGTAACAGTTCTCCCTCACCTTGGCCATCCCATACAATGTTGAGCAGGGCAGTCCCTTTGGGTTGGTGAAAAACCAATGCAAAATACCCATTAAGCAGGCTGGCTTTTTCCTGGGTGTCAGTTATCCTATTTGGTTTAGCAGGGGTCCAATGCTACCCTTGCTTTTCTTCCAGCTCCCCACATATCCAAAAAAGGACTTTTTATTGTCTTTGATACTTGTAGCCAGTTAGAGTTCGGTCGCAGTCTTGGCTTTCCTGGTTCGCTCCCTACAGGTCCGGACCAGCGCAGAATACTTCTCCTTTGAGATGATTCCAGTCTTCCATCCTTTATAGGTCTTTCTTTTTAGATGCAGGAGGTCCACAAGTTCCCTGCAGAGCCATGGGGGTTGCTGTGCCCTTTTGCTACCTTTCCTCCAAGACAGGATGGACATTGCTTGTACTTTCAGGATTGCTCCCTTGAGGAGCAACCACTCATCCTGAACTCCCTTCCCCTTCAAGTTGTGGTCCCTTAGGGCCTTGCCAACAAGCCTCCTGAGCTTGTCAAAGTCAGCTTTCCTGAAGTTGAGAACTTGTGTATTGCTGATTGACTTGCCAGCTTTGCGGTGCATAGTGAAAGTGATCAGCTTGTGGTCACTGTCTCCCAGCTTCCCTTCGATTATTAGGTCGCTGACTAGATCATCCCTCTTAGCCAGTACCAGGTCAAGCAGTGCTTTACCTCTTGTCAGTCCATAGACTTGAGTCAGATAGAGCTTGTCCATGCATGTGAGGAAGCTTTGTGGCCACTTGGATTTGGCCATGAGATCCCATGAGATGTCTGGGTAGTTGAAGTCTCCCATGATAACCATGCACCGAGAGCGTGCAGCCTCAGCCAGTTCTTTGGCAAATTCCTGGTCAAGCTGTTGTTCCTGATTAGGAGGTCTGTAGTAGACTCCTATCATTGTGTCCCCTGTGCCATGTTCACCGCAGATCTTAACCTAGAGGGTCTCCAGTTGTCCTCCCTGAGTGCCAATGTCAGCTTGCAGGAACGTGTAGCTTTCCTTGACATAGAGAACTACACCCCTGCCCCTTTTATCCGCACAATCTCTCCTGTACAGGGCATAGCCATCTATACCTGTGCCTTGGTTATAGGTGGAGTCCCACCACGTCTCTGTTTCTCTCTATGAGATCATAGTCATTCTTGTTTAGCAGGAGGACCAGTTCCTTCGGTTTGTTCCCCAAGCTCCTGGCATTGGTACAGGCATGTAAGTGTCCCATTGGAGACCCTAGTCTTCCCTACACTCCCAGGAGGACATAATTCCAGGGCTGGGGTAAGGGTGGATTCCCTTATGTGCCTTGCCCATGTATTAAAATGTTGGTCTTTTACTATAGCTAGATTCAGACCTGGACACAGGCATGGATGAACTGGGTGGCTACCCTGGTACTGGACAGAAAGAGGGTCTGAAAATGAAAAAAAAAAAATTACAATTGCAAAAAAAATATTAATATTGTGCACATACGGGGCTGGCAATGTTATAAATTGAAAACGAACTGTTTAAAGAGATCAATACTGCAGATGTGATAAAGGCTTCTGCAACAAAAAAAAATGCCTCCGAGTAGAGTTTATATAAACATTTTATAAAAAAAAATGTGATTTGAACATTAGATTTTCTAATTTTTTACATTACCTCTTCTATTCATCGTCTAATAAAATGATAAAAATTGTATTTTTCCATTGTCATTATTATTAGGGGTCAAATACTAAAAGTTGGCTCAGGGCCACCAGGAGTCTAGGTCTGGTACTGGCTAGATTTGTACAGATTTTTAAAAGACCCGATTCTATTTCTCCCCTGTCAGATTTTCTCCAAGTTTGGAACTGTCCTGAAGATTATCACCTTCACAAAGAACAATCAGTTTCAGGCCTTGCTTCAGTATGCTGATCCAATGAATGCACATTATGCCAAAATGGTAGGTATAAACTGGGTGCATCTGATTCATTTAGTCATTGTGAAATAAATACAGAACCATTATTTACATGTAAAGTGTTTTGCTGTGGACTGTAGTCTTCAGCACTAATGATATTTGTTACTCTGTTGTTTTCTTGTTGCATAACATAGTTTTAGTGTTTGTGATCAAGTTAGAGGGTGGCACACACTTAGTAATTTAGTTACCAATTTAGTTACTTTAGCTTAGTAATTTTTGTGACTGATCATGCCATATTAAACTGGATGAATTCTACCTGTCTACCAGGTCACATAGAGAGAGGCTAATACTAGTTACAGGAAATGGAACTGAATGATAGGGGTTTAATAAAACGAGCTTGACACTTCCTCTCTATCAATTTTTAAAGCAAAGAATTTCAGTTTGAACATCTAGACTGGAAAATCTTGCAGCTAAATCCCTTGAGTCTTTAACCTGATGAATGCAGTTTTCATCTGCTAGATTTTTCACATGGGGAAATTGATTAATAAGCAATTACTTTTCAGTTTAAACATTTCAATTTCAAGTTTGCAGTTGATATTAATTCTAACTTGTGAAAATGTGCATTTTAAAGCTTCCATTTATATGAAGAATACCTGCATATTATAGGCATGGAACATTTTTCAAAAGCTTTAAAATCCAGTGTCCTTATAATTACAAGTTGGTATTGGTTTCCTTCTGCCCCAAAATGTTTCCATTGCAGTGAAACGTTATATTAATAAATTTAAAAATGTTTTGCATGGTCAGAGCTGTAAATCTGTCATCTAATAACATAGGCATCAGTGTGTCAGTTTGTTGGCAGCAGACAACCAATATATAAACTACATGTAAATCAAGTACAGGATTTTTCTTGTTTCTGTTACCTTTGGAAACTCCACATACAATTCCTGCATTTAGTTTGGATTAAAAAATCTGAACCTACTCAATTGCCATTCCTCATAGTACCTCTTTAGACTGTGTTGTCTGCTGAGTCCCAAAAGCATCAAATTTTTTATTATCTGTAATATTTTCTGGTATTTCAGTGTATAGAAAGAGAAGAAATAGCAGGGTAAGTACACAGTTTAGTGTTCAAGTAAAAAGCATGTTGGTTTTGCTGAAAAAGAAAAGGTAGAATCAATAAACAATGGAAAAAATGTTGGACCTGCTTAATTTTTTTTTTTTTACAAATGAAGTAGGCAAATATAGAAGTAGAGAAAATGGAGCCATTTCCTGAAATCACAGTTTGAGGGGCAAGCTTTTAAAAATCTAAAAGGAAAGACATCCTGAGATGGATTCTCCTTCAGGTTGCCTTTATAAAATTAGTATGATTCCCTACCCTTCATATTGTGCAACATAGTTTGTTTGCCGTATGTGTTGACTTGGTATTGCCTAGATACAGTATTCGTAGACAAAGACGCATGGTAAACTAAGGAGTAGGCAAATGCTACTGAATTAAAAGTGTTCTGTAAGAAAATATACCACTACTAACTAGTAAGTTGTTAGGGGTATTTCTGGGCTGCTTGCACAGCCACTTAATCTCTAATATGCACAGTAGATTTGACTATTAGAGCATTGTGTTAAAAGCAAAATTTTGTAAATGAAGAAATACAGAGGTTCAGAGTAAGATGTCCTGTGACTTTTGTTTTGATAGAGTTAGTTAATCTTAGGGGGGAATAGGATATAGGATGAGGGAGTTGACCTGGATGTGGCTAACTTATTGCAGTAGGCTAAATACTACAGAAAAAGTAGGTGCTCTATCTGGCATGCATTCCATTTTAAATGTTTTTAAAAAAAGGAGGGTAAAATTTCCTTTTTAAGTAAAATAACCTCTTTGTAAATTGGCCTCTTGGTCATGGTGCACTTTGAATTGTGATTTTGATGCCATGATCATATGTCTTAATAGGCTGTATTTTCCTTGATAACTTAAAAATATTTTGGTGCGTGCTCTACTAAAAATACCTGTCTTAGGTTAGAGCAGACTTAAACCTCAGTAAGTCCAATATTTTTGTTTACGCTCTTTGCTGATGTTTTTAGATTCTTGCTTGCAAAATTATCTCAGTGCTTCTCCTAAGCCTGGCTCCATTGACCTTGCAGACAAAGCTTGTTGAATTCTTTTGGACAGGGAGTTCTCTATCATTGTAAATTGAACATGTAGCCTGAGACCGATTCAGGTATTGTCATCCATTGTATGTACAACAGTCAGAGTTATTTCATGTTCTGGCCTAATATACATTTTAGGAGGATCAAGCTGTTGTCTTTACAAAGATTTTTTGAAATTTTGCAAGTGATGGTGTTTCTTCAATACAAAGTGTGAAAAGTGCATTTTTTTTGAGTGTAGGTGGGAGCCGGTTATGAAATGACATTTTTCATTAAAGATACCTAAGGAAATGCATTTATTCCTATTTACATGCCACAGAGCTAAATCATAGGTAATCTACCCACAGTAGGTAGCCTCTGGGTGATTTTTCTATGCTTTTGGTAATAACAGCATGTCTGGGCAGAAAGCACGTCAGTGATGTTGAAAGAGCAAGACCAATTCATAAAATAAACATGGCTAATTTATCCATTTCTGCTAGAGTGTGGGCAGTTTAATAAATGTGTAAATATAATTTAAAGCTCTTGATCCAACATCCACAAATTCCTGTAGTTGGCTACTGCTATGTATAATATATATAAAACTGATGTCACCTAAAATCACATACTGGGTGTGGGACCAATAAGACAAAAAGCATGAGCCTCTCTAGCTTCAGGTGAGGGAGCCAGGCACTATAAGTTGCATAGACAAGTACACGTAACACACATGTACTGACCTTGTTTTATGCTGATATACTAGGGCAGTAGTTTTCAACCTTTTTAGATCCAAGGAGTCCTGTATTGGACACAGGACACCCTTTAGAAAATGCCAGCTCTTAGTTTTCACCCATTGTTTGGCAACAGAAAATAATACATCAATTTTTCTGTTGCAAAGCACTCAGGCCACAACACGTCAGATTTTTTTTTTTTTTTACAACATGGATTCCTGTTTTAAACATCTAGGTTTAGTTTGTGAATCATGTTTTCATACATAAAAAGGCTTATATTGCATGACACCCCGCAGCACCCATGAAAGGATCTCAAGGCACCACAATGTGCCTCGTTAAGAATCACTGCATTAGAGGGGAAGACGTTTGGGTAATCCAAGGGTTGTGCAGTTGTCAGGCTAGAATGTGCAAACTACTGTGGATTTATATTTGAATCAAGCTGTTAATATTTGGTACAACTATGGGGAAAAAAAAGTCCTTTTTATAAAATTATCATCTGTTTGTTCTGTAGGCTCTGGACGGCCAGAATATCTACAATGCATGCTGCACTCTCCGTATTGATTTCTCCAAGTTAACAAGCCTTAATGTAAAATACAACAATGACAAAAGTAGAGATTTCACTCGACTTGACCTTCCATCTGGTGATGGCCAGCCCTCCCTTGATCCCACCATGGCTGCCACTTTTGGTAAGGAAGTCTCTCTTTTAGGTAAATAGAAAGGAGAATTGGTTGCTCAGTGTTGTACTGTCCTTTAGGAGTTTCCAACCTGCTTTTCCAACAGTTTCTAAAGAGAAATTCTTGGAAAATATTAAGCATTTTCCTTACCTGGGTAGCCAACTTTCCCAAAAAGTAAGCATAGATGACAGTATTCAACAGCAAATAAAATCTATTTCTGTTTTTGGATGTCTCCAAAATGATGTCTTCAGTGTTCATGACATCAGAACCCAAACCAAACTTCTCATCTATCAGGCTGTTGTCATCTCTTCCCTCTTATATGGGTGTGAAACTTGGATGACATACTGGAAATGCCTGAAAGCTTTGGAACGTCAGCCATATATTCAGGGAAAATCCTCCTTATCGATTGGAAGGACAGAAGAACAAATGTCAGTGTTCTGGCTCAGGCAAAAGGATCACCAGCATTGAAGCTATGTTTATACAGGACCAGCTTTGTTTCACCGGACAAGTCCCAAGGATGCCTGACAATCAGCTCCCAAAGCATACTCAACACACCATTAGTCACTGCTCTAGAGGTGGGCAAAAAAAGAGATTCAGGAACACCTTGAAGGCAAACCTGAAGAAATGAAATATTCACATCAATATCTTTGAGGACTCAAGCACTGAATTGTCCTCAGTGGCACCATAATATATGACAAGGCATCAGCCATTTCAAGCAAACTGTCACTATGGAGGCGAATAAGCAAAACAGATAGCTTCTTCGTCCCGGAACTGTTTGCCATGTTTGTAGTCAAACGTGGATTTCATATTGGCCTCCTCAGTCATCTGTGTATTCACCAGTAACTTCCCTGTTTACTGGAAGGCTGTCATTATATTAAGGGACTGTTGACACCTGAAGGAAAGTGACAGTAGTAAATGAATCCACATTATTGGATGCCAATAAATTTTGTCGGCGGTGGCGATCCTTCAGTTGAGAATGATTGCTCCAGAGGTGTAGCGCTGGTGAAGGCATTCCAGGCTTTTCAGGTGGTCCCTGTAGGTTACCCAAGCTTACTAGCCATAGAGAAGAATTATGGTTACAGCCTTATATAAAAAAACAAACAAACCAAAAAACAAAAGTTTTGTTCAAGTCCTGACGTTATGAACATTGAACATGCAATGATACAGTCCCAAAGGCGGAGCTGGTACATCAGATCCTTCGTTGGATCTCCTTGTGGATGTTGGCTGCCTTTTGAGAGATGGTTGCCAAGGTATGCAAAGTGTTCAACATTCTCCAGCTCCTGTCCGTAAGTGAGGATCTTTGCCAGGGGAGTTAATTGACCCAAAGCAGGGTGGTGAAGCACCTTTGTTTTTCTGATGCTAAGGGTCAGTCCCAGGCATTGGTATGCTCGAGCGAAGCAGTTATGGGCCGTTTGTAGGTCCTCATCAGTATGTGCAAGAACGAAACAATCATTGACATGATGAAGTGCCACAATCAAGGCCACTGTAACTTCGGTTTGGGCATGGAAGCGAGAAAGATTGAAAAGGTTCCTATTAGGGGATATACTGTTAGACATTTTGGGGACTGAAACCAGTAGCCGATATTTAAGGAGGCATATTGGCTGATTCCAATCTGTTTTCTAGTACAGCTGCCTCCAGCTGGTAAGTTCGTTGTGGTGGAAGGAGAGCAGGGAGGGAAGGGGAATTTGGGGGGGGGGGGGGGGGGGGGGGGTTCAGATGAATGCCCTCGCAGTGAGGGAGGGGGGAGGGGCAGGTGCTGCCTTGGCGAAGGCGGCAACGTCTAGTGCAGCCACAGCTTTTCCCAGTGCATGGGTAGATGCGGGGTGTTGAGCCAGGGCTGTGCTGGGTGGCTAGCGGTGCCCTGTGCAGATCTGGGGGGCACACGCCACCCCTTCCCACATCCCTGGGGTACAAGCTCTGGTGAGAGCTGCCCCCAACGAGTCGCAGCTTTATGCCATGCCGTGCCCGCCCAACCCCTACTCCCCTGCTAGGCAGTGCCTGCCCCTGCCCTCCCTCTTACCATGGGGTTGTTGATCTGCCCCATCATGCTTCTTCTCTCCCCTTCCACCACACCAGACTTACCAGCTGGAGGCAGTGCTCCACACTGCTGCCTCTGTTCCTCACTGCCTGAGTGGTGCGCTCTGTGCAGCGCAGGCATTTATCGGCAAAATTATTGGCCCCATTGAGCTGATATCCAGTGCAGCCAATTTTCTTTATTGGCTTGTGTATAGCCTGCAGAGGGGCACTGCTGCCCTTGCGCCCTCCTCTCTTTCCCCCCTCGGCACAGATGCACCCCCCCCTCCATTCTTGATAACCATCTCCTTATGGTTAAGAGGAAGAGGGGAAGAAGAGGATGTTTTAATAGATCTATAACAGGTTTTAGACATTTTATTTTGTCTCACACAACGCATCGTCAAATGAGAAATGCACCCTGTTTTTGAATGCAAAATAAAGAAAGAACTTTCCTTGAAAATACTGGTAAGTATGATATTTTCCCAGGGAAAATGCAGGCAGTTGCACTAAGGTTGAATCAAAACATTGTGATTGCTCTAACCCTTTTAGCTGTTAGACCAGGGGTGGGCAAAATACAGCCCACAGGCCACATGTAGCATGCCAAGGGATTTGCGTGGTGTGGTGGATGGACTCATTTCCTGGCAGCAAGGGCTGGCTGCAGTGATTCCTTCTGGTTGCCTCTGCTGCTGGACCCAGCATCCTAGCTCATTTGTCCCTCACCTGCTGCTGCGGGTGGGGACCCATGCAGGCAGGGCACATGGCTGAGCAGATGGGATGGGACTGTAGTTGGGTAGGGAGTGGTGTTCGGTAGCAGGACAGGTGGGCCTGGGGCCAGGGCTGGGATTGTAGAGCAGTGACAGTGCAGGGCCAGGGCCCAGGGGAGAGTTTTAATCCATTGCCTGCCTGTCCCTGCAATGGGCACTGGTTCTGTGGGCAGGGGCATGCTGGGAGCAAATCGCAGCTCTGGCCCTGGCCTTGGCCTTGGCCTCAGCCCTGCAGTGTCACTGCCTCAAGATCCTGGACCTGGCCATGTTCCCTGCCTGCATTGGTCCTAGCTGGTCTCTATAGAGACCATGGCATTGCAGGGCGGTGACAGCACAGGGCTGGGGCCTGGAGCAGAGCCGCAGCGTACTCCCTGCATGCCCCTACCCATGGAACCAGTGCCTGTTGCAGGGGCATGCACACAGCAGGTCATGGCTCAGCCCTGGCCCATGCTGTCATGGCCCTGCCTGCCCATTCTACTCCTGGATGCTGCTTTGTATCCACCCACAGCCTCATCCCAGCCCAGTACAGAACAGAGCCACTTACAGAGTTTTGGTGAGCTGTTAGGGGGGTGAGGGAATGGGGTGCTAACCTGGCCCATGACAGCTCATGAAAATTCCTTAAGTGGTCTTCCAGCCCAAATAATTGCCCACCCCTTTGTTAGACACTGCAGGTGCTTCTGGCTGAGGCACCATACCTCCTTGTTTAAAATGCACATCCCCAATTCCAGCAGCTGATTTTTGGGGAAAAAGGTGTATTTTATTTGTGAGAGAATACAGTACTTGTATTCTCTCAGCACAGACACCTAGGGTGAAAAGAGTGTTGGAAATGGGGAAGGTGTTATAAGAGATCAGTTATTCCTGTTTTCAGAAAAGAGTTGTTAGGTTTGTCTGTAAGGATAGGTCTAGACCAAGAGTGCATAAACTCCAGCCATTGGACCAAGTGCAGCCCTGAGGAGCCTTGGAATCTGGTGTGCAGGGCTCCTGAAGTGTCAGGAAATTTTGGCAGAATATATACTGCCACCCATCTCCACTGCCAGAACCCCAAGCCCTGTGAAGTGGGTTGGAGCAGGACCATGTCCCCACTCCCCTTGCACATCCAGGTTAGAAGCCTAGCCATGCCCCCTTCCATCTATACAGCTGGGTTGGGCCTGGGCCATGCTATCACCCCTTGCATGGCTGGTTTGGGACTGGGCCACCCACACCAGGCTCCTTCTCCTGCACAACTGGAAGGGGTCTGAGCTGCCCCTGCCCCTCTCCATGCAGCTGGGTGAGTCCCTTCTGCACCTTGGCCTTAGCGCCTGGTTGGGTTCACTGGCCAGATTTGGCCTGCAGAGGGACCAGGCACTGGCTGTTCAGCCTGCTGAACAAAACGGTTGAACACCACTGCTCTAGCCTGAGAAGAGCTTTAGGTTTGCATCTACCATAACTGTTACCCCTGGTGGAAAAACTGGTACAGACAAGCTATATTTGCATTATCCTATAACAAACCTCAATGTTCAAGTGGTCCAGGATTATGTGACATGGTGGTAAAGGTGCTGGAGTCCTCTCTGTATTTGAGCTTCCATTCTTGCTACTGCCATTGGAAGCTGCAGTCATGGACAATTCATGTATGGCAAATAAGAGAACTGTTTGTATTTACGTTTAGAAATTTTAGTCCATTTTGGATTTTGCATAGGCCTGAAAAACCCCAAAACAAAAGCCTTGCTTTGAGATTGTAGGCACACAAACTTTTAAAATACTGTATTATTTAAGTCTAAACCATTTTTAAATAACTCCTGTGTTCAGAACCTCCAATAGATTTCAGAATAAATTTGTTGTGAAAAGACTTCCCTTCTCCCCTCCCCTTCCTTTCCCTCCCCCAATTAATAACTTATTTTTGGACAGCTTAGTTTAACATCTAGTCATTGACTAGAAAACAACATAATGTGTTAGTATTCCAAATCTTTCTATTTTAGTCCTATTTGACTGTTATTGCATGTCTATATTTGGTATCTGTGTCCAACATGCAGGTCTCATCTGGCAGAATAAAAGCCCATTGTCATTGTTGCTTCAGTAATGAATGATAATGAAAACTATGTCTGAATAAATGATTAATATCTATATTGCTAAAACTTGTCAGTATAATGCACCAGTGCATGTATTACAAGAATAAAATGCTTAGTGTTAGTGTGATTAATGCTGTGCATTGTTTATGTAAAGGACACTTTGTGACTGCAGATAAAAGGTGTCATGTGCTGCAGAATTCATTAGCATCAGACCTAAGATGTCTGTATGTTTCAGTTAATGTGGTAATTCATCATTGGTAATTCCTAGTTTCACATTATGCCCATCAATATCTGTGTTAGTTGAAGAGATGTAGCTACTTTGGTATTATTTTTATGTTCAGGACTTGAGTATTAAAGTGAACATACCATGATGCTCACATAATTTATTTACACATTAAATAGAGAGTGCCTTACTCAAAAGTAGTAACTAAAATGTAGCTGAAAGAGGAAATTGAAGGAAGTGAAAATCTAAAATTTCAGTTGGAAACAGGAACACTGTTACAATTCCAACCCATTTTGCTCAGGACAGCAGCATAATTTATACTAGGAATTTAAAATGAGAACATGTTTGTTTAACCCTCCCAATTGAGGGGAAAGAACCTTAAAAACATTAATAAAACATTGTTTTGGGCTGCATCGACTGCCCTACTCATCTTAATGGCTTGTAAATTTTGGAACCTGTCAGTCTAAATGTCTGGTCATTTTAGAAAAAATATCCAGCAAATATACAATTTATATGCTGTCCTTCCAAACAGGTGCTTTGTAATGCTTATCCCATTGTTGCAAATAGCTTTCAACCATCCATACCTCTTGTTTCTTCTCTGATAATTTCTAGAAGGCAGTTACATTTTACAAATAAATGGCATATTGCAGGAGTGGTCATTCTATGGTACAGGGCCACAAGTGTGTGGCACAAGTCAGTTCAGGGAGGATACAGGCAGGGCAGTGGTAGATAGGGGAGGAAACAAAGCAAAGCAGCAAATTGGGTAGGGAGCACAAGGAAGAAGAACTCGGTGCAGCAGATAAGACGGGGAACACCAGACTGAAGCTAATGCCTGGCATCGTTATGGCCTGTTAATCTAAAATAATTTAAAACCTCATGCACTTGAACCAAGTGACAGCCTCTCTCCTTGTAAACTATCTCAAATTAGCTGCACCCAAGTCTACTAAAGCCACTGAGGTGATTTTTACTCGACCTGGATTCTTGGTAGCAAAGGAAGAGTGTGGTGACCAAGGGTTCAGGTTTTTTGCTTCCCACAGAAAAACAGAGTAAACCACGGATTTTGCCTTTTACCGGAGGCAAACGTGGATTTCTTATTTTACCAGAGAAGCCCGTGGATTTTGCTATTTTGCAATGAACTCCCTGCAGGCTGGCAGAGTTTAATTTTTAATTTAGCCTTTAATTTTAATCATGGATTTTGGGTATTTTAGCAGAGAATTTGTGGGCCGGTTTATCAGGGAAAACCTGAATCCCTGGTGGTGACTTACCACCACATTTCACTTAGTGCTGTTTCAGTGGTGCCAGTCCAAGATACAGCATCTTGTCAGCAGTGTGACCTTTACCAAAACTTAATCTGGAGAGTTGCATCAGGGCTGATGCAAAGAAAAGTATCTGAAATTTTAGACTGTAAAGATAACTTCTGAAACTATTGGAATTTTTTTAACCCAAACCAGTAAATAGGGGTCTGGAGTGTGAAGCCTTTTAACTATATGCTCTTTGTTCCATTGAGCTAATATTGAACCACTTTATTTTAATGTTTAACATTCACATCTACCAGTTGTGATTTCAGGCAAAATAAAATAAGTTCTTAGAGAAGGTGTATTGACCTGCCTAAAAGATACAAATACCACCTTTTGATTACTGAATCTGAATTCTATAAAACACACACACAAACGTTTGGAATGGGCATCATTTTGAAATGTCAGTGACGCCCGATGTCTGCTTCAACTGACAGCCAAGTCATTGCACTTTGCTAAAGATGTTAGAATTTCTTCTAACTCGATATGTCTGCTATTTCTAGGTACCCCGGGTATCATCTCCTCACCATATGCAGGGGCTGCTGGATTTGCCCCAGCCATTGGTTTTCCTCAAGCTGCAGGTAAGTCCCCTTTTCTTTGTTAAATTTGAAGCTCATCTGCAGTTCTCTTGGAATACAATAGTTTAACAAGATAATTCCTAAGGGGCATTCTGTTTACTTCTAGCAAGACTTAGAACTGCTGTTTAAAATACTACAATTCCATACTTTGTTTAAAACTTGCAATGCATTGTGTTCCTTGCTTCTGAATTATGAAGAATTATTTAAAAAGAGCTAGCTGAAAATTATCGTAGGATCATAGTCAAATAGGTCTGGAAGGGACCTCATGAGGTAATCTAGTCCAGCCACCTGCTAAGACAGGATCATCCCCAACCAAACCATCCTGGCCAAGTGCCTGTCCAACCTGCTCTTGAAAATTTCCAAGGATGGAGATTGCACCATTTCTCCAATGCTTGTCCAACCTCAAAATCAGAAAGTTCCTCCTCATCCCCAAGCTAAACTTCCTCTGCAGCAGTTGAGACCATTGTTCCTAGTTGTGTCTGTACAGCTGCAGAGAAAAGCCCATTTCTATGTTCTCTATAATCACCCTTCAGTTATTTAAGGACTATCATCAACTGCCCCTTCAGTCTTCTCTTCTCCAGATTAAATAACCCTAGTTATTTCAGCCCTTCCTCATGAGTCATACTTCCCATGCCTCTAATAATTTTTGTCACTTGCTGGTGGACTCTTTGCAATCTGTCTACATCCTTCTTCAAGCGTGGGACACGCACACTATTCTAGGCGAGGCCTTGCCAGCGCTGAACAGAGCAGAAGAATGCTTTTCCCTTGATTTGTACGTAGCACTGTTGTTGATGCAGCGCAGTCTGTTGTTGGCTAATGTTTCAGTTTATGGTCTACTGCAGACGTGGTTAGACTCCAGCCCATGGACAAAATGCGGCCTGCAGAGCCATCTCATCTGGCCTTCAGGGATCTCCGTAGGTCAGGAAGTTTTGATGGCAGGCAAGTAGTGGCCATTAATACAGCCACCGTTCCCTGCTGCCAAATTCCCAAACCCAAGCCCTGTATGTAGCTCCTCCCCCCCAAGGGGCTAGGTTGGGGCACCCCCTCCCCAAATAATGGGGCTGGGCCATGCCCCCTACTTCCCTCCCTGCCTGGGGAGCTGGATCAAGCTTCTTTCCCCTGTGGGAAATTTGTTACGCATGCACTCAGTCATGTGATACAAATCAGTTGTGATTTATATATAATTTTGAATATTTGCAGATACTGTATCTGGTGGTAGAGTTCTCTTCTCTCAGAACTACAGTCTCTGACTCTTTCCCTGTCCCAGAGGTGTCACTTTTTTTCTTGGTGATTTAGCTGAGGTGTTGAAGAGCCTTAGAATTTCTATATTCCAGACGTGATCAAGACCTATATATTGGCAGTACTTGGGGAATTTGTGTTATTTCAATAATTGCTTCCAGTAATTAAATGTTTCAGTATACGATTAGGATTAGTTTACCAAAAAGCCCCAAGCAGAAAATTCTTAACTTCAAAAAGTTGTTGAAGTACCTGTGGACTGGCCCCATATAACTCATTCAGCCCATGGAGCTGGCTGAGATTGACACCCCTGCTCCAATAGCATTCCCTTAGTACCTAAAGTAAGCCCTGCATTTTTCCTTACTTATGATCCCTGTTTTGTTTTCTTTTTAGCTAAAAAGGCTTACATAACTGAGTAGATCGTGCCAAGAAAATGTTTGGGATTTTGTTGTAGGGCAAGAGCTGGGAAAAACTAAACTAACTCTTACAGATAACTCGTCTTTGGGGAAAACCAATGGAAGTCTTTATTTTATGCCCTTGGACCATTTTGTTTGTTGCTTGTTCAATTGTGTACACGTAAACTGATACTATAAAATTTGAACTGCTTTTGAATCTTCTAGAATGCCTTACCCATTTCTTTTCCTGAGTGTCTGTGTGTATTTTCTCAGGTCTTTCAGTCCCAGCTGTTCCTGGAGCACTTGGTCCTCTTGCAATCACCACCTCAGCAGTGACTGGACGAATGGCTATTCCTGGAGTTGCAGGAGTTCCAGGAAATTCTGTTTTGCTTGTCAGCAACCTAAATCCTGATGTAAGCTTAATGTGTTAAATCACTGCAAGTATTTAATAGTTTGGCATTATAGTAAAACACATTCAAATGTTTCTTTTTCAAAAATCTGGACTGGAAAGTAGACAAAGGGATAATAGAGTAAGATCTAATGTTGATCATATTGGAAATAGCATAACTTCCATATGATTTGCTTTAAGGAACTTTCCATTCCTCCCATTGTCAATACTGTAAAGCAGTATTGGAGAACCTTAGAGCCTGAACATATTCATATTCTCAAAAACAAATATGACATAATGATACAAAATTTCTTCATTGAGCCTTAGTATTGCGATTAAAAAATTATTTTGTCTGTTCATAGAGTAATGTTTATTATAAATATGTGAAACAGGTGTTTGTTTTATACTTGGTGAGATTTACTTACTTTCACTATAGCTTTTCAGTACTATATTAACTAAAATAAAAGCACCTTTTTCATATTGCCAGGATTTAAAAGTTTAAATTCTTATTTTTCATACATGCCTTCCAGTTAATTGAAGTAATATGTAGAGTGCTTCCAGTATGAGCAAGCAAGGAACAAAGAAGTCTTCATTGTCTTCATAATCTCTAGCTACTGACTTTGGTGTCTGACCTGGAATAAAACTATGAAGTATAAGGCATTGAAAAGCATAGGAACTGTGAGCTATGTAACAGGAGTTGTGTTGTGCTGATTATAATTTTGGAATGCTGTCTGTCCTCTGCTGTTGATTGCCCAAAATGATGACCCTCTTTATTCCTAAGCAGGAATATACTTTTGAAAGTATGTGCATTTTGACAGAGACCAAATATTTTAGGGACTTTCTTGTTTCATTTAATATCCATCACAAAATCTAAGAAGATAATTCAAAATGTTAAGTGTGCATGATAGTTTAAGATAACAAAATGATACCAAACTTTTGAAAAGCTAATGTAAAATAGAGAAAATGAATATTTTCTTCTTGGACAACATATCTTCTGGTGACTGACATAAGGGGATTGTTTCTGCTTTCATATAAGCCTTTTGGACTAGATTCTTCCCATGGCTGCAGGCTTACAAATCCAGTTGACTTCAGTTGAATTAAACACCGCTTCTTCCATGTAGCACCTAGCTGTGGAGTTGGGCATGCAGCAGGAGCTCCAGCAGAAGCAGTAACTCCTGGGTATTGCACACGGGAAGCGTATCTTTCCCTCCTCCACAAAACATGTACTTTTCTTTGTTCGTACATAGCAAGTCAATGTAGGTAAACTTTGACCTTGTTTCAAGATGTATTTAAGGACAGTGGTTTATTCTTATAGAGCCATCTATATTGCTGTGTTTCTTTAAAACTGCCGTGTTCTCTGTGATTTAACATTTTTATTAATAGTTATTTTCCCCATGAAGACTTATGATTAGAGATGCTGATGCTCTATTTGGACTCTAGTGTATTGTATGTACAACTTAATCTATGTAAATGGTAATCCTGTGAGAGTAACAAGTATTGTGACTTTGAGAGAATATGGAAGATATGGCAATAGTATTTCTTATCGCAACTGTGGAAAGTGTTTTCTCACCTTTTGGAACCATGGTGGTCCCTGAGAATCTGAGAGCTGTCAGGATTCCAAAACTGCAACCAGGCTTCACTTCTTTAATAAAATACACTTTAATCCAAAAGACTGAGATGATTACAATTGTTTCTCTTGGATCCAGGCCTTGCTATGGTCACTCAAGTCTTTGAAATATGGCTGTCACTACTAAGGGCTGTTCTAGAAGAGTGTATAGCAGTCACTGCTAATGAGGGATGTGACAGGTTAACCAATTGATACGCCCAGTGATAACTGGTTAGCTTATCAGATATTGTTTAGCGCAGGGCTGGTCATGGTCTGGTAGGGAAGGCAGGGAAGGGAAGCCATGCAGTGCCCCAGCAGGAATTGGAAGGCAGCAGGGCAAGCAAGAGCGGAGGGGAGGGGGACTAGTACCCATAACCTAAGCAGTTATCTGCTCCTTCACAGGCACTCCCTCCCTCCCAGTGCAGGACTTCATGTGGGCTGTGATGTCTGACTGGGTTTGCCACTACTTCCTTCTCTGCAGCGCACCTCCCCACCCCCCGGCCTCCAGCAGCAGCTGTGACCAAGCTTCTGTGTTATCAGTTAATTGCTTAACTGATGGAATTAGAGAAGGTTAAATGTAAATTTTTCCTTCCCTGCTGCTAATGTGAAATATAGCTGTCCAAACAGCTGCTGAGTGGTGATAACTGCAAGGAGAATATTTCAAAACTTCCCAAGGAAGTCAGTCCCTGTTTGTTCCAAGGTGTTGACTTCAGACTGTTAATGCCTTACATCTCAGTCATCCTGGCTGAGATACTGCCCCTTCATCCTTCCTTTTTGTATTGGTCCAATATTTGACCTTGTATGTAGTTTCTATCAAATTTCTCACTGGGTTGGTACCCCTAGATATGCCACTTATATTTTTACAACCTACTCATTCCGTTGCAGAATTCCAAGTGTGAGAAATGGATGAAGTGCAACTTCAAGTGTTAATTAGGTGCACTAAGTAGATCTTTAAAAAAAAAAAGATGGGGGGGGAAAAAACTCTTATTTCTTGAAATGTTTAATAGATTTGGTGTAATTCTTTGTTTGCAGCTAAACTAATTTTCTGTCTTAATGTCATAGAAGAGAGTTTCCTTCTCACAAAATGAATTCAAACAGATTTCATGTTAAAGTTTGAATATTGTTTTATACCAAGCCACTCCATCTACAAATGATATACTTTTTCTGCACCGATTCCTAACTGCTTGTACAGAAATGTCTAACATGAGCAGTTTAACTCACCCTTATCAAAAGAACAAGCAAATTTACCACCCCTACCACTGTGTTTACTGTGTGTAAGCTGTGCACTCCCCGTTTACTATGAGGCCTGAGTAAGTAAACAATGCTGGCCTTTGAGGCAGTGGGCAGCAGACCATTTCCTCTGAATAGGATTATGTGAAATACTGCTAAAATGCTGTCTGCCTCTGCTGGTGCTGGGAAAGGAATTGGCACATCTCTTATTGTAGAAAAAAAATCATGTGACCACCTAAGACACTAATTATAGTTCTTATATTTAGATGTGCAGTGGTTGCTGGTAGAACTCTGTGGCAAGCCTTCAACACTATCATGTGGCAGAATGTCTTTGTTCATAGAGGATCTAACGTATGGTTCATTTCTAGTATTTAAGGAGTTTGTTAGGGATTTAGTTAAATCAGAAGATTTTCTTTCTAAAACTAAAAAAATGTTTATTTTCCCTTCAATTTCTGCACACCTTTCCTATAGAATTTTTACAGTTGCATGAATTTTTTAAAAGGAAAGTTTTAAATAGAGATAGAGAGAGAAAATGATTAAGATAAAGAGCAGATATGTAACCCAAATGACTATTTTTAATTTTACATATGTTCTCTGCTGTTTGGGAAAATATGTTCAAAAGTAATTCCTTCTGTACTTTGTGTTCCTGTAAGTTCTTATTTAACAAACTAGCATGCTTGTGCAAAGCACTTGCACTATTAAATAAAATATTTGCTTATGCCCGGTAAGATCCTAATTTGAAAATAATTTGCATGGACTGATTCTTATCTTCGTTTAGTAGCTATTTATTTTAAGTTTAGAAGTAATGGGCAAGTTCTCACTACTGAAAAATATTGTTGAAAATTCAGTATCTAGGATTATAAACCATTAGAGATTTTTAAATAATTTCAACAATGCTCTTTGCGTTAGCAAATGCATAACAAGAAATGTACTGTATCGTATCCATTCGTGACAACAGTTGAGGCTGTTGAGTGGAAAATAACTTAACTTTTTGCAATAATTGTAATCAAAGTAATAGACGATAATGGTTCATAGATTACTTTCAAACATTTACATGGTTTTGAATATATTTCTCCTACCTTGTCATTTTCATAGGCTGTCACACCACATGGGCTCTTTATCCTATTCGGTAAGTTCTTTATTATGTCTGGTATTATTCTTTATTATGTCTGGTATTACAGAAGATTATTTAAAACATACTGTGAGAAATTACAGGGCTAATATTGCTTATTTACCTTAAATGGCTTTGAATAATTTTGATTTTTAAAAGTTTTATTTCTTTATCCAGGAAAATATAGTTGTCAGCTTCATTCCTCTGGAGTTGCTTACATGCATGGTGATCTTGCAGGTTTTCCAATAGGAATTCCAAGGGTGCATGCTGGACTGCAGATGATAATAACTTGAATCAGTAGTAACAGGGCATCAAGACAGAATGTTTAAAAGCAGGAAAGAAAAAATGGTGTAATGACCTTAGCGAGACAGTCTAGATATTTGTTGATTAGTTAGCATTTCAAAATACAGTAAAAGCTCTGTTATCCAGCATCCCCCGGGAATGAGGGATGCCAATTAATCACATATTCCAGTTAATCAAATGTGCACCTTCTGGTCCACTCCCCAGCATCAGTGTGCCGGGGGACAGGTAGGGGGGGCCCTGTGTAGGCTGCTTTGCCCTGGGCTATGGGCCAAAGAAGTGGCAAGAACTCTGCTCATGGCAGCGGCGAAACCCAGAAGTGGTGCTTCCGGTTTTGCTTTTGCTGCATCCCTCAGATGCCAGTTAATAGAGTTTTCCAGCTAATAAAGTGCTGGTTAACACAGCTTTTGCTGTATGTCCCATTTTATGATGACCTCCCACTTCTTTATGCCATTAGCATTACATGAATCTCCTCGTAGTAAGGACTTGTTTCTTGCAGTGTCTTTGCATATAGCAGTTAAAAATAACCATTCAGCATTGAAAGAGGTGCCATGATTCACAGTTCTCAGCTGCTTCCGGAAAAAACAGAAACATTGTAAAAAAAAAGTTTTCAGCTCTAAGCTCAGATGCCCAGATGCTTAATAGGTTGATTGGGGGGTGTAGGTTGTAGCCATGTTGGTCTAAGGACATAGGCAGACAAGGTTCCTTGGGTGAATCTGATATTTTTTATTAGGCCAACCCAAATGGTTGGAAAATAGTTATTAAGCAAGCTTTCGGGTTCAAAAACCCTTCGTCAGGCTAAGGAAGTTTCAGCAGTTGGTGTGTGCTCTTCCTGGATGGAATATAATTTGTATCTGTTGATGAACTTTTGTCATACTTGGCTCTTCAGTGTACTGTGCCATTTCAAATGTTACAGACAAGTCCAGGGCCTTTTTAAATAATCCTTTTCTTGATTTCCATAGGTGTTTATGGTGATGTACATCGTGTGAAGATAATGTTTAACAAAAAAGAAAATGCCTTGGTACAGATGGCAGATGCAACCCAAGCTCAACTAGGTATTAATTAGTAGAATTTATTTCATTATTGGCATGTTTTATTTCTACTTGAAACTTCCCTTTACAATACCTAGTCTTGTTGACATGATCCCCAGTTTACTGTTCAGAATTACTATTCAGTTACTACCTTTGATGTATTGAGTGGTCACAGCTTTTATCTAATTAAATATTCTATTGTGTCAGAAGTGTGAATCAACTTTTAAACAATCAAGCTAAAGCAGAAGTAAAAACAAGTGGCAGACCGCAGCAGAATTCAGACTCTTGATGAAACACATTTGTCCCCAGCAGATCAAAAATGTGCATTAAACTCATCTGCTTGTTAAGAATTCTGTTAGAGTAATGGGAATGCTGAATTATGTGTCGGCAAAGTTGAGTTTCTGTTTGTAATAATACATTTTCTTTATTAAGAATTTTATTTGTTTTATGTACTGTTATGTGTAATTTATTATATTCAGTATATTTAATATGTTATGCAGTAGCCTGAGTGTAAAGTTATTTTACATGTAAACAGTGTGCTGCTTGTGCTAATGTGAGAAGAAATCCATGTTTTTGGTGGTATTCAGAGGGAAAGTTTGTTTTGTTTGAAACTAGGAGTATTGTGCTAGAATTTTTTTAAGTGTTTTTCCTATTTAAATATAAACTAATATTCTAATCATTAGAATCTTTGTAGGGTGGTACTTTTTAGAAAAATTACTTCATACTTTTATTAATTTTTATAGTTTATAGTTCATCCATTTATCTTGCGATGAGGGTCTAAATGCAAGTTATAACAATTGTGAACAACATTGTGAAGTCAGACCGAAGCTTACATAACAATATTGGTACTTGCATTTAGAGCCTCAACTTAAATAGTAAGTTATTAACGGCACTGCCACTGTTATCCTTTGGACAAATTTGAAACTAGTCATAGCACCTTCTGATGTTTTCTTTTTCTTGGTCTTTTCTCCTGTTCAAACTTTTATTGTTGCTGCTTGTATCTAGCCATGAGTCACTTGAATGGGCAGAGACTGTATGGAAAAATGCTCCGTGCAACTCTTTCAAAGCATCAGACAGTTCAGCTTCCTCGTGAGGGACAAGAGGACCAAGGCCTGACGAAAGACTACAGCAATAGTCCTTTGCATCGTTTCAAGAAGCCTGGCTCGAAGAACTTCCAAAACATCTTTCCTCCGTCTGCCACTCTGCATCTTTCCAACATTCCGTAAGTACAGCTCAGCTGGGACAGGACTACTGGATTTTAATTAAAAAGTTAGGTCTTTCAGATTTGTAGATTAGCACAAGATCTGAGTATTTTTTGCTTGCCTCCTTATTTGCTAAAAACTAGGGATTTTTTGCCAGGTTTCCGAAAACAGTAAGAATGGGCTGCAGTGTCTTTTTGTTGCTGTTCTAATTATAGAATTTATATTGTCCAACTCCTGTGACCAATGATATCTCTTTGCTGGTAAAGAGGACAAATTCAGTTTTAAGGTGACTACAGTCTCAGTGTGCTAAGTAATGACTGTTTCTCTTTCTAAGTCTCCTTCATATCCAATCATTTTTTTCACAGACCGTCACGTGTAATTTGACATGTGTGGCAGGCTAAGCTCAATTATTAGACTTTTCCATATATACACATTAGTTGTTACATTATGTACATTATCACTTCCACATAACTGTGCATGTTCTTGAAAGAATTTATTTTCAATACTAAGGCCATGGTATAACAAGGAAGATGGACATCGGTTCTTTCTAACCAACTGTAACTAAGGCTGCTGGCAGGTTAACCGACTGATAAGCCCAGTGATAACCTGATTAGCTTACCATATATTGTTTTGGATATTGTTTAGCACAGGGCTAGGTGCAGTCTGGTTAAAGGTACAGTAAAATCTGATCCATGAACCATGGGATATGTGCATGGCAGGAGGCACTGTTGTGGGATCAGAAATCAGAACTATATAGGGCCCTGTTGTCAGTTCTGGCAGAGCCCAGGATCTGATCCAGCAGTTAGCAAACTGAGCACCCAGTGAGTCTGTGGCTTGGAGCACCGCTCAGCTGCTTGGTACTCAGCCTCAGGAGTGCACTGGAGCCCTACAAGGCTTCAGGGTGTTCCCAAGGCTGGAACTGCTGGTCAGCTGAGGCACACTCCCAACCTTGAAAACACCCTGGAGCCTTGAAGGGCTCTGACATGCTCCTTAAGCTGGGAGTGCTAGTCAGGTGAGGTGAGAGTGCCAGCTTAAGGTGCAATGAGAGCAGGCTACAAAGTTATTATGCCTACCTTGGGCACATCTACCTGAGATGATTTACTGCACAGTAAAGCGTCACCTTCTACATGTGCCTGGGACTTGCTGCGCAGTAAATTAGGCTAATGCACCATTTGCTAGTACCAGGAAATACAGGTGCTAGATTAATGGTGCATTAGCTACTGTGCAGTAGTGCGCATGTAGATGCCAACCAAGAGCGATTTTGTCCCAGGCAGCAGGGAACCTGCTGCTGCCTGGCTAAGCCCCATTGTGAGACACGGGGGAGGCAGGGGTGGAAGCTGTGACAGATGCAGGGGCAGCTGTCTCCCTGCCACATGGGGATCAGGACCTGGTCTCATCCCCACTTGTCCAGGAAAGCTGTCCTGGTAGCCAGCACTTGTGTCCCAGCCTTGCAGAGATCGATTGCCACATGGCTGAGCAGGAGAGATGTCCTAGCATCTGGGACCTTTGTGTCCCAGCCATGTGGAGATTGGCTGTTGGGACATCTCTGCCCTGTGGAGACCAGTCTCTGTACCCCCTGTAAGCCCTGGGCTGGCACCCATAGGAGCCTGGAGCTCCTTCTGGCTGCAGCAGGGGAGTAGAGGAGGACAAGAGCAGCCCTGGAGTGAACTGCTCTTTTTTGGCGTGTCCAGTTTAGTGCACACTTGCATTTCCCCTGGGACAAATAGCAGTGGCACATAGTTGTGTGACTGCTATTTGTCCACAGGGAATGTCCATGTGTATGTGCTCTGGTGTGCAGCAAGTTGCCCCGGGTGAGGTAGGGGAGGGGAGGACCCCAGTGCCTGGGGGCCTCCTGGGGCTTCAGTGGCAATGATCTGGCATGAGGGAGCCTGGCTGGCAGTTGGAGTGTGGCTTCAGCTGGCCAGGCTCCAGTTTCGATTTTGGGCAATGTTCTGCAGCACCACAAACTGCATGTGTGCCCTCATCTGTATGTGCCCTTTGGCAGCAAATTTGCTCCTGATGGGCACATGTTCATGGGCGTGCGGGGGCAGTTTAATGCCCCTGAATTTTTTGCGAAGAAAATTCAGGCACACTGATTGCACATGTAGACATGCCCTTTTGATGCAACCAAAATATTTAACATGGCCGAGGTTCTCAACCTCTTTTGTACTGGGACCCATTTGTAAACATTGATGGACAGTCCTGACTCAGTGCCCCTTTCCTGACCTGCTGTCCCCTGCACCCATGCCCCAGCCCCCCAGTGTGTGGAACTTTGCCAGCCTGCAAGGGAAAAGCCATAGTTTCCCATGTTTTTCTCATTTAAAGGAGAATCCATTTTTTTAAATTTGTTGATCCATTTTTAAAGTTTGTTCAAGACCCTTTTTGAGTTGCAACCCATGAATTGAGAAAACCTGTGCTGGAGTATCACAACCAGAAACTGTGCAGAAGAAAGATAAGGACATATACTAAGCAGCAATATTAATTGGTATGACAAAAAAACCCAAGTTGGTCACAGACAAGCTTCTTTAACTTTGCTACTATGCTTATATGCTGTAGTATCTTAAAGGGGAGAAAGCCATAAAAGAATATTATTTTAAAATAAGGACTTTAACAAAGCAAGAAAATTTGAAGAACTTTTTTTTTCTTTTGAATGTGTTTATTTAAAAATATACAAATTGAGTTGACTGTAGCCCCAAAGCAAAAGGAGTTACTTGAATCAGATGCTAGGGTCTTGAATAAACTTTCTTAATTCTGAATAAGAGAGCAGCTAAGGTGGGAGTACCTAAATTGTATAATGGAAACCTATAGAATATAGAATTTCTAAGCTTTATATAAGACTACTAAACAGTTGAAGCCAGATTTTGAGCAGATTTAATTTGGTCAAAGTAAAATTTAGCCTTTTAAACTTTATTTGGGAAAGCTAAAGTAGAAGTTGAGAAGAGCACAGTCCATAACAGAATTATAATTACTTTTTTGATATTTTTTTTAATTAGACCTTCAGTTACTGTTGATGATCTGAAGAACCTCTTTGCAGGTACTGGATGTACTGTGAAAGCCTTCAAATTCTTCCAGTAAGTCCTCTCATTCTCAGTGTATTAAATTATTTAAATATAAAATTTCATAGGATCATTTATCCTGAAGGATAATAGATTGTTTTAGGAATAGAAGCTAATAGGTGAGGAAATTACAGGCACATGGCTTACATATCTCGTCACCCTTCAGGTGAGTTCTGACAAGTTGTTAAACAGTGCAGGCTAACAGTATATAATATTTAGGACCAGAAAAGAAAAACGTAGTATCCAATTAGCATTGCATGGGAGTTTTAAATGTGGGGAAATAATTCCTTAAACTGGAATTTGCTTAGGTTAGTTGGAATAATACCCATGTTCTTTAAAGGAGGAAAAAGCAAACAAACTATGGGATGTATAAGGTCTCATTGGAAAAATGGTCTCTCTTAACAATATAATATCCTGTGGTGCTATTATGGGGCAGTTTGAGTACCAGGGCAATGGTAAGAATTACTTTTTATTCATGGCTAACACCTAAATGCTCCTTGAAGGTCTTGCAGCTATGTACTGGTCCTGTTTAGCTTTTGAGGTGTGACAGGGTCATGGAACAAGGTGGGATGGCTGCAAACCATTGGCCTTCAAAAGGCGTATAGTTCTGTTCGCTTCTGTTCCTGTTCTTGCAGGTGCAGCTTAAGTTCTAACTCTTATACATAATATTCAGCAGATGAGACTAACTGAAAAATTCTGGCAGAGACTTTGGGTAATGGTAATACATGTTTGTAAGAATTAATTGCATCATTTTACTGAATTTCAGGAAAGATCGTAAAATGGCTCTCATCCAATTGGGCTCTGTGGAAGAAGCAATTCAGGCTCTCATTGAGCTTCATAATCACGACCTTGGAGAAAACCATCACCTCAGAGTTTCTTTCTCCAAATCTACAATCTGACATTTCTGTGAACTTTCCTTTTAAGACTGCACCACAGTTTCAGTAAAACCTTCAGACAGAGACTGAAGCAGCTACGACCAACTCTGCCTCTTAAGAAAGAAAAAAACAAAACTCACGCTGAGTTTGATCATGTGTACTCGTACACATAGTAAAAAATTCAAGGGATGATCTTTTCCATTTTTTTTGCCAGTATGTGGTCAAATGTTTAATACTCCTCCATAAGCAGTTTCTTCTGTGGAATTAATCTTTAGCAACAATACTTACAGTAAAACTCCCTATTTTGAATTATATTTCAGGAGCATCCTTTTTGTTTTTGTTCCAAATCAGCCTTACACAACGTTTCTTAAGGCTCTTTAAATTATACCAGGCCAAGATTGTTTGTAATGAAATGCTAAATCTACTATATTGGTTAAACACTAATATGAATGTGAACTAGCACTTGGGTTTCTTAGTGAAAAGTCAGCCTTTACAATGAATGTTCATTGAAAAAAATATATATTATCAAATAATGGCCTTTATTTTGGCAGATCTGAATTAACTCTTTTTGTTAAATCAGCAACTTTTCACAGAGTTAAAATTATCGGAGGGAAGGCAGTGCCTTCTCTTTCCCTTAATAAAATCAAAGTAAATTAAATTAATTGACAAACAAGATCCTTTTGAGATGTGGTATCTGCCACTTGTAGCTTGGAATTAAATCATGGAACATCACATTCATATTTTTTTCATTTTTACTATAACATGATGTTGTGTAATACGACTTTGGAGAAATTGAAAGGAGAAAATAGTCCTGACTTCAAATAGTTTTTTACATTTCTTTTTAAAAAATGTTTACAGTCTTAAGGAAAATATTCAGGTCTATCATGGTTTGACAAATTTTTAAAAAGTTATTTTTGGTAAGGTCTTCTTTTAAAAGAAATTTAAACCTCAAGGGTTTTTTGTACCACTGTAATCTCTAATACTTAAATCAGAATGACTGTGTATTTACTTAATTTCTTATTACGTGCCTTATTATGTGCTTATAATGATACAATAGCTTAGAGTTTTATCTAAAGTATCTTGAAAACTGTATTGTGGGCTTGGTGAGAGAGTTTTCTTGATCTATTAGTTTTTTTTAATGTTTTCATTGTGATTTTTAATTTTTTTCAATAAGTAATAGTCAGAATTCAAATTTTCGGTGCTTTGGTGTAGATTGGGGAGGTGGGAATGAGGATAACTAGTGCACAATCCTGTAGGCCTCTTCACATTTACCTGGGTGCAGTTGGCTGACACCAATATTGGCTGTAAATGTTTCTGGATTTTTTCCTAATCTTTTGAGCCATTGGCTCTCAAAATATTTTGTCTCAGGATTCCTGTTTTTCCCCCTATATACTGAGCTCAAAGTACTAAAGAGTGAACTTGATTTCCTACATAAATATCATGACTTCAATACTGAATGTCCACTTCTCTTAAGAGAGCAAGTTAAGATGCAATTACTATTTTTGTTGAATGTAGGTATGAATTTTAAAGTTATTTCTGTGATTGTGTTACAAAACGTTAAGTTTTTTTGGAAGGAAATTTCCTTTTCTTGACGTTTATGTCCACATAAATTTGATCAAGATTTTTTGAAGAGGTATCCCTCTCAAACATAACGGTTGTTTGTTTCTGCTTTTTAGAACTGCTTCAGAAATAATTGCAGCTGTAGAGCTTTTGCTATAATGGTTTGTTACTCATTCACCTTGGTTTTTCATTAAGCATCTATTTTCTTCCCATACTCCTAGCTGTGGATTAGCATACTACGAGAATCCTGTAAAGATTGAACTCTCCTAGAAAAGGTGTCCGTCAACCTGAGTAACCATTTTGAGACAGAAGTCAAAGATAATTTATCTCAAATATTTCTGTAGAGCAGTAGGCTAAAGAGAAGGACACTAGCTTGCCTTTACTTACTTAAATATCTTTGTGAAGCACAGTACCTGATGATGAAGTTGGTAAAACTCCATTTTCCTGCAATGCACTCATACCATTTGATAAAGCATGCACACTAGGAAGTGTATACACCATGAAGAAACACCTATAAATAACTTTCCTTACTGAAAAGAGTAGTATAAAAGGTGATTTGTCAGCATTTCAGAGTCTTTCTCCTTCCATTTGTCCAAATGGGTGAAATCACCTGGGAAAATTTCAAGCCAGTTTATTCACGAAAAGTTTTAGGGTACCTTTGGTCCATAACACTATCTTAAGTTTTCGAATTAGCATTATTTTATCGTAATGTAGTGTGCAGGACCCTTTATTTGCAGATGGGTCCTTATTCAACAAGGAAGGTACTTACCATATATTTTAAGCATGTGTTAATTGCCTTCCTGATCCAGAACCATAGTAAAAGTGCTTCCTTACTGCACTTATTAAGATGGTTGCAAAACTTATTTGAATTTTACCTGCAAACTTTGGCCATGGGGAGGGTTTTGTTTGTTTTTTGTTTTTAAAGAATTGCTGCTACAAAGGAGATGAATTGTATTGGAGTTGAATGTAATTATGAAGCAGGGAAAAGCAACCTTAAGTTTGAGAGTTAGTATTGGCATGTATAATATCAAGTGATATGTGTATACTGTGTGTATAATATGCTGTATGTGTGTACAAACATACACATTACATGTATTTTAATTTATTGATTCTGATAACAGAAGATAGGGATGTTTGAACTAATTTAAACAGATGAGGGATTTTTGGTGTGATGTTAAAATGGGAGGAAGAACAAATATTTGATTTGTTAACTTTAAAAATGTAGCTACATTTAGTATATGAATAATGTCAGTTCTGGACTATTTACAGTTTGAATTGTAGAGGCCTACAGTTTGTATGTTGGCACATATTTCTAAGATACTGTTTCTTTAAAAGAATAATTTGGGGTGGCAGATATTTCTAATCTTCTGTGAGCTTTTTTTTTGTCACACAGTATATCTTCTATCTTATCCTGTGTTGTCTGTGTAATTCATTTTTTGCTATTCGTTTGTAGTGAGTTACCCTGCTGAGTTTATTTTACGTTTATATACTTTTGTAAGGATGCCGTCTGCATGTCTGTCTCTTAAGGAGTTGTCTGTTTTGACAAGAGGTGCGGACATGCAACAACCTTCAAAAATAGCAGTACATTGTGTTTGCTTTTAAAATGCTGGTTTAAGTGAAACTTATATCAAGTTTGGTTTGCGCCTAGTCCCTTTCTTAACAAAGTAGGAATCAGGGCACAAACTTATGCTTTGTGCTCTCTGGTAAGTGTCAGTAGCTGCAGAGATCCCTTTGTGGTTGGGACCCTGACTCCACCAGAAGCAGCTCTGCTGGCAGATACTGCACATATCTGTGTTTGCAGGATCAAAGCTTCTGGAAGGACGTGGTCTTTAAAATATAGATATTTAGTTGCTTCTTTTTTAATCCCTGGTAACGCATGTATTACCCAATTCCAATTCTAATGCAGAATGCTGGCGTGAGCTTATTTCTGACTTGCAGGTACCAAAAATGTTCAGAGGCAGAGGGTTTTTCTCCATTTTGGCTGAAGCACGGGGGTTGTTTTGTTTTTGTTTGCTTTTTCAGTCAAGGCCACATCACTGTTGGAGCTAAATAACAATTTCCTTCCCCCGGTCTTGAGTTTGGAGTGCTTAGCCTGTAACTTCTGCAAATCCAGATCAGCACTGGTAAACGTTTGCCCCCTTTCTTTCTTATCCTAAGTGCAGCCACACTCTTTAAAGCTTTGTTCATCTTGGAGCAACTGAATTAGAGGTTGGAAGTGCCTTTCATAGTGTCACAGGATCCTCTGTATAATGGCACTTGAATGGTTATGATTTCATTTAGTGTCTAATTTGGTAAATTAACTGAACCTCACTGCAAAGCTCTGAAACTTTTAAACTACTTTTCAAACTTTTTTTTTCACTTAATTTGATTTTATTGCCTTATTTGTTCTATCCATTGCACTCTTCGTTGTGCACTTGAAATACTGAAGCCCTTTCTGTGCCTTCTGAGGAGAGTTGCTTGTGTGGCATTTCCTAACCACAGACTGAAAACATCTGTATGAGGGTGGGGGGAGTACTTGCCATTTCTGGAAGATGTGCCATCATGGAAACTGTGTGATCAGTGAGTTTATCCCCCTCTGCTACCATTTAGCATTTAGGTGGACAGAGAAGTAAGAATGTGTGGAGCATTTGTTTGAGTCACACACCTGAGTCTTAACTCTTAACCTCTGTCCCTAGATACATACTGATATGTACTGCTATTTTTTAAACTAGAAAGAAAGGGTGCAACTTGATTTAAAGCCATTTTTGTTTGTCTTTTACTTTTTGTCTTGGTCTGTTGTTAAATAGAGCAAAACTTTTACTATTGTGCTGAGAGAAAACAGTTCAGATTGTACTGTTTTTTCTGTGGTATACAAGACTGTTCTCAATCTTTTTTTTTTTTTTTCCCTGGAGAAAATCTTAACCATGAGAAGTTGTGAACTATTTCAAGAAATAATTGAAAATTTCTAAACTATTTAATTTCAGGGTTTTTGGAGGGAAAAAACCAAAACGGGACCAAAGTTTTATGTGCCTTCAATAGTCTTAATTGTAGTTTTTTTCCTGTCTATTGCAGTCTTAAGTAGAATCAATATTCTTGTTTTCAGGAAAATGTGTATTTATACAGTTAAATGAATGTTGATCCACTGACTCTCCATATTTGCAGTGAATTTTAACTTTTAGTATGGTTTTAGTTATCCCTTTGCCTTTACCATTGCAATATTCATTGTACTGCATTATGCAGAAAGCCAAGAATAATTCATATATTGCTGGTTTCTGATGATTGACAGCTTGCAACTGTCAGAGTCCGCAAGAAGTGAGACACCTTGTATTTGATGGTCCTTGATAATAAAAGTGAAGGAAAGCTTGTACTTCAGTAGCCTGTCAGCGCTATAAACATTTTTTTCAGTTCTTGGAAACTCTGAAGCATTTGAGTGGAAATCTTACCACCTATATGCCTACAATTAGTCTAAGCACATTCTAGTTCTTCTATTCTTTTGATAAATTACCCAGTTCCTGCAAAAGTTCATCCCAGACCCACAGCAGCACAAGTCATAATGGTTGCTGACCAAGCAGATTTTTACATTAGAATGTCACCTCATTGCTCTGACCAAAGACTGTCTGTTCTGGTTTTACTGAGACATCCTGTGAAAACTTGTTTTCTCTCAAGCTTCTCTCTGAAAGAAGACCCAGTGCAAAGTGGCCTTTTATTTGACTCTACTATGGGTGGATGGATCACTTAGTGGAAAATGAGATTTTAATGTGAACCAAATGGTGTGGGATAAGGCAAGGGGTTAATGGACTATTTTTAGTACTGTATTCGAGAAAAAAATAGCACGGCTAGGAATCACTGACATTCCCTCATTTTTCATGATCTGTTCAAAAAAGTCCCTTTTCAGTTTGTAAGAATGTTCATCTAACACGAGAAATGCTGTAAATATTTGTAACAACATTTTTTACCTGGCAAAAAGGTTTTTGGGAACAAGTTAAAGTATAAAATGGTTTTTATATAAAAACATCAATTGTCTTGTATATTTTGATAAGCAACAGTACCAGCTTTCATTTGTAATGCAGTTTGTGGCATTGGAGGAAAAGGATTCCATGTCTGTTAAGATGACTTATGTTATAAATGCAAAGATGATGAAATATTAAAGAAACTTATTTTCTAACTGCGTAGTGCATGGTTAATTTGAACTTGTGTACTCTACAGTATATTCCATTTCTTTTAAGTTTGTGTATTTGCTGATTATTACTTGAGTATCTATACTTAACTCTTTTTCCTAACAACTCTAGTTGTTGTAGCATGCCTTTTAATAAATGTCATTACATCTGTACTCTCTTAAATTTTCCTGCGTTCTTGTCTATTGCTTTGGGTTTTTCCTTGTCTTTTAATTGTAAAGCTAATGATGTCTTTTTTCTTTTTTTTCTTTGTTTCCTTAGCCTATTTGGCCATCTACACTTAATCTCTTTATATTATTAATAAAAATATTGAATGTGTTCAACACACTTTGAAGGAAAATACATATGCTAATGGAATATTTTCATGAAGTTTCTGTAGGAAGGGGTTTTCTGTCACTTGGAAGAGTGTGTTGCAATGCTGAATGATGCTGCATTACCTTTGAGAGAACAGGAAAAACCTTCAACCACAGGGGTATTTGAGGGGTAATGGATGGTGGTGTGAGACTGTGGTTCCCTTATACCTGCTTATACCCATTTAGTGACCAGTAAGGATCCAAGTTGGTGTAATTTATATGCCCAAGTTCCAAAAGTATAACTAAGGGAAGGTGTTGGGTGGCTTACTTCTTTACTTACACCTGCTTAAGCTATGCTGTTAGTTCTTCTTTCTACACCCCTCTCTTGGTCCTTCACTGTGTGCAAAACCCATTATCAAGCTAAAGTTGGAGGTGATAGGTTCGTAACAGTATGTAATTTAAGGGGGAGACAAGCTTTCTGTGCTAAAGCATCATTTAGCTAATTTGGTGACCGTTTAACCCTCCTGTTTCAGTCTATTTCAGCTGCTGAATCTAAGCAGGCAACTTCAGAAAGGTATAATGTTCCCACTCAAATGTTGCTAAGCACTTCCAGTATCAGACCTCTAGGAGTAAATGTATAACAGTAGAATTGAGCATGTTTAATATAAATATTGCTACTTGTGATTCTTGATAAAACATGGCATGCTGTCTGTCGTAGAGGACACATCTAGCGAACTAGTTTGGGGTGGGCTGCACTTCTGCAGAACAAAATGCTTCTTCTCCAGTGGGTAGGTAGGTTTAGTCTCATCTAAGGTAACTCCTAATTTTGTATATGACTCCTAGATACTAGTGACACGCTCTTTGGGATAAGTCGTAGATCAAGGAGTCCTAGGACCACCGTTAATAGTTTGCAACGTCTGTGACATTTTGTTGCCAAACCCCATGATCCTAAATTGCTGGGAAAAAAAAGACACTTTTTTTCTGGCCCTGATGATTGGTATAGTCATGAAAATGAACGCAATTTTTCTTTCAATTTATAAGGTTTCCATGAGTCCCTTTTAAAAAAAGGAATATTTGCTGGTGAGCTGGTAAACCTGTCCTCGGAGTATTGTAAAACTACAACCTGAATTTTTGCAAATCACACCAGCTTGATCTGGTGATTACTGCTTGTGAACACACCAGCAGTCAGTATGAGTATATGTACTACAGGGATCAATCCCAAGAATGCCCTATAGTAATACTGTGCCTGAAGTATCCTAGTGAAAAACCCTCATCCAGCTTTTTCACACAGCTATGTAAAGGAGTTGGAGACAGGATGTTACGGCATGCGAGAAGCCTCCAAATAGCTCAGGTGCATCATCACATGCAGAGCACTACTGTTCAGCTGAAGGAATAAATAGGTATGCCAGCTGTTTTCGATCAACCATAGGTGGTGAGCATCAGGATGGGAGAACAAGGGCTGAAAGTGGAAGCAAGTGGGGTTTGGGAAATGAAGACGAGGACTAGGGTTGGGAGGAAGAAGGGAAGTGAATGAGAATATGAAAGTACAAAGGAAAAAAGGAATTAGGGTTGTTTTTTCTGCCTCCTGTCCCTCAGCCTCCAAACTTCCTTGTGTACTTCCTGATCTCTATTAAAACTCTTCCCTCTGTGCCCCATTTGTAGAAATGCCCAGCTTTTCTAATCTGAAGTTTCTCTAAATGTATCCTTTTCATATAAACAGTCTATTAAATTGTTGTGACTATTTGCAGCAACTCAAATATTGGAAATCAGAGGGGTCTTGCATGTAAATTCAGCACTTCTACCCAAGGCTCTTGATAGCTATCCTTGCAAGGCTGAGGCTTCATGTTGAAGTATGCATGCACTCTCGCTGGCTCCCAGTAAGGCATGAGGAAGTAAATACTGAAGAAAGAGATTTCTTAAAGGACCACTCCCACTCACACTATACAATTGAGAACCCTTTGTACTAAGGCATGGTGTTAGACCCAAGTAAGAAAGTCTGCATCAAAAAGTATAGTCTAATGAAGGTTTAAAAAAAAAAAAAGTTCAGGTCAAGGAGTCTAGTTTTTTTTCCTGAAATGTAAGCTAGCTGGGCAAATAACATTTTTATCCAGCAAAGTTTCCACAAGCTCAAACTTCAATAAATTTTCTGGCAACAATTTCTACATTTGTTGTTTGTGTTCAGATCATGCCTCAGTTGGTTATGTTGTGTATGTTAGGCTTGGGTTTACAGTGGTACAGAATTTGATTTTTTTGTGTCTGGACAACGGAATGATTTGCTAATAGGAGGAAGAACTTGTCTTTGTCTGTCTTCTGAAGCTAATGAAATCAGTACATTTCCAGATAGCTCTGAAAGGAAGAATACTGTTTCACGCACAGTCTACTCCTTTTAACAGCCTAATAGGATTTAGCCAGGGTATCAGTGCCTCAAGGGTTTTATTATTTCTAGTAGTGGATTGCAACTGTAATATATTGCCTGCCTTCATGGTATCTCAAGCGAATTCTTGAAAAATCTTCAATTCACCTTTTGGAAACAAACTAATATTTTTTTACAAAAGGATCTGAATAGGAAACAGCAATGCTTCTTCAGTCACTCAGTTTTGTCCTCTGCTCTCCTCTTGCAAATTGTCTTGGTCTTAGTCTCCCTGATATGATAAGGGATCTTTAGAGACCATCTCATGAGGTTTACTCCTTAGTAACTATAGTTGTTCAATTTAGTGTCTGTACAGTTACAAACATTGTCTCTCTTCGTATCTCACTTAAGTAATTTTACTTGAGGGAAATGCATAACCACTTGGAAACATACTACTTCAAAGATTTCAGCTTAAGAGATGAATCAACCTGTTTTCTTCAATATAGGTTTTTATTTGTTTTTTGGGTTTTTTATTTTTATTTTAGGCCATATATTTGGCAAACGCTATTTATCAGTCAGTAGATTAACTTCTTAATTGTGGACAAAGTTTCTGTTATACTGAAACCATTTTTAAACTTTCACAAGATTTCTCACAAAATATTTGTATTTGTTGCATCACCCCAAAAGCCATATTTGATGCACATACTTATGAATTTTGAGAGAAGGAAGAGGACGATGACTTGGAGATGTCCATCAGAATGTTATCTAGTAGTTAAACGCAAAAGCCCCAAAGAGGAGGTGTCTGCATTCTCTTTCTGTCCTTCTACTGACCATCTCTAACGCAGATTTTCCATCTCCAACATAGCATTCCACAGACATTACTTAGCATATAAATATGCCTGTTCTACAGATGGAGATGGAGGAGGTTTATTTTTAAGTAACAGTTTTCTTACCATGGTAACAATTGTAGTTTTTAGGGCTATTTTGGAACTATCCTAAAGTGGGTTTTTTATTTTTAGCAAGAGCCGTGAATCCTGTAGCACTGTGGGAGATCTAAGAAAAATATAGCACTACAGCATGTACATAGTATTAGCTTGTAGATAAGCATCTCCCTAAATTATTTTAGCCAGTGCACTGAGACTTCAGTGGAAAAAAAAATCTTTGTTTAAGGGCGGGGTATGGAAAAATGGCAAACAGGAAACTGCAATGAGGAAGATAGGTTCTTTGATAAGACCCAATGTTTGCATCATTGGCTAGTTCTCAACATTTCTAACAGCCTCTTTTCCTTTTATCTCCAAAATGTATCCCACAGTCAAACCGTAAGTTGAATATCAGCAGCCACAAGACTGCATCTAAAACAAAATGTCATCCCATCTATGTAAAGCTGTCCATTTCTGCTCTCCCTCTCATCATCTGATTTGGAAATACCTTGTAACTTTATGCAGTCCAGGTTCCTCATTTACAAGCTATGAAAGTAGCTTTACTGGTTGAGTGTAATAAGTTCCACAGTCCTCTTGAACCACTTCTTGTTCCCATATGCTGCTATTTCACTAACTGCTGAGTCGGGGCATAACAGAAAGGAGACTCTTTGGTGCCAAAAGCTTAGCTGTGTTATACATCTGTGGAGAAATGCTCCCATTATTTATGGAGTTTCTAAATGTGAATGAATACCTTAAATCCCAATCTTTACAACAGTCAACTTGCAGTGAAATCTTGGGCTCCAACTCTATACTCTGTCAAAGACAAAGGGCAGCTGGGCACCTAACTTCTCAGTTACACACCAAAAAAAATCTTCCTGGTTCTCCACAGTTCCAACTTATTTTTCAGTCCCTCCAGATAAATCCACACCTCCGTTTCATTGTTCAGTGCTCACCTCCAGATCAGCTTAGAAGGATAAAAAATAGTCAAGCAGAGAGATTTTTGAAAGCCAATATGAGCCAAACAGCCAGTCAGGGTTAGTGGAGGGTTGTATCTTCAGCCTATTATTCTAGTTTTTGACTGTATTTTGAAATTGCATTTGTTGATAAATGAGCCTCACTTAGGTAAGTGGGAATATTATGTGTGTCTAGTCTGTTTCGAACTTGAATTTCTTAGAGGTGACATGGTCTCTTTTAGATGATATGTGAAGAGTCCTATGTACTCCATGTGGCCATTAAGCATAATGCATAATAACATGGTTCCTTGATGCAGCGGTTTCTCGTAATGTCTTTAGCCAAAATTTCCCCTCCCCATCACCTTTCCCACACTCTCCCCAGCCCTTTTCACTCCTAATAGGAACTATCCTTATGGACTGCAGCCCTGCCGAATTCATCAAGCTGATTTCACTTCAGTGATGTTCTGTACATGTAGACATGATTCTGTAATAAGTTCAGGACTGAAACTGAGCTCATGTGCACCTCACTGAAGGGCCAGGGCCATATTTGCGAAATAGTTTCAGAATTTGTGAGGAGGGTTTTGTTAAATAACTCTTAACTTCTCTTTCAATCTCTTGTTCCAAAAGAGTTTCTAGATGGATGGCTTAATACTGTCCAATTTGTTATATTCTATTGATGTTACTGCATGGCACATCAAAACTGGAATGATATTTGTGAAGTTGAACAAAAAACTTACTTAGACTTGTTTTTTTTTTAGAAATATGCAGGTATGGGGATTAATATGTTCATTGAAGCACCATCAGTTAGACATTTCCTATCACCTAGTCATATTGCCAAAGAGATAATGCATTCTGCATGAATTTGTAAGATTTTTAAGCTATTCAGTGACTTGCCCCTTTCCAATTTGTTACATTGCTTTGTCCTCTCTAGAATGTCATAGCTTTTTCAGAGTTACGGTATATTGGTACAGGGGAGGTAGTTAGCCATGGGAGTCTGAAGTCAGGCAGAATACAGGGCAGGGTGGCACCTTATAGACTACCAAGCAATTTAGAAGGCCATTCAGCCATATAAGAGTGATGTAAGAAAGCCTGAACAGCAAATGATTTCTGAGGAGTTTAACACCAGCATCCACTGCATAGTAATGAACATTGTTTTGCACTGACATATGTCAACCATTTAACTTCCCGTATAAACTAGCTGAAAACTAGCAAATGATTTTGCAGAGATTGAATAATTAGGAAATAATGGGTCTAAATCAGCGAGCTGTTGAGCACACCTTTGGAGAGGATGTAGTTTAATTTTGATTCTCGTTGAATTAAATGGAAGTACGTTCCAAAAGGCCCAGTTTGAAAAATTATAGTGCTAAACCAAATTCTGCACAGCTCTCTTTTTGTGACAAATGATTACAACCCATGCTTTCCTTTCTCTGTTATTTTCTGAAATGTCCCTGATTTTTGCTTTAAAAGGACAAACTAGAAGAATCTTTAGAGAAATGTGTAAGGGAAATCTCTCTTTCTATACACCCTGCCCCCAAATGTTGTAGCTGTTGCATCAATGCAAATTGTAAAAAAGCTAATCACATTTAAGAATCTTAAATGTAGCTGAAATTTATTTTGAAATGTATAACCAGAAGAAACTACCAATGTGATCGTAGAAAAATAGGTCTGGAAGGAGCCTCTGGAGACCACCCCAGCTCAAGGCAGGATCATCTCTATATAAACCATCTCATCCAAGTAATGATAATAATGGACTTAGCAGGAAATGGTGAGAAGGTACCACTTCCTCTGCTGGTATAAATGACCACTGATGTATTAGTTCCAATGGGCTTATCACCAATGAAGATCTGAGTTTTAGAAAGCAAATCCCATTTGGAAGCAGGACAAAAATGGAAAGCATTCAATTGTACAGGCCTTAGCAGTTGTATATAATGGGGATAGCTGCTCTTTCTTATATAGAGCATAGTTTCTCAACCTGTGGTACGTGTACCCCTGGTGGTATGCAAGGCGCAGGCAGGGGGTATGTGGGTACCCCAATACTCTTGCCTTCTTTTCCTCTCTCTCGCCCCTTCCTCCTCTCAAAACTATGGCAAAAAAATTGGTGCACTACGCGGCGCTTTAAATTCCCCAGTAATAATTTGGCGTGCCACACTTTGTGCAACACTGGGTTCAGCCCTCCTAGTTTTGGCCATCATCATCTCTAGCCCAGGTACATACTTGAGTTGTGCACCCCTGATGTAAAAGGTGATAAGCCTACCCACACCAAATCAGACATCTGTCATATCATGGCCTTATATACACGGCCCTTCTTCCAACATATGGCACACATTAGTCCCCTGGGAAATTGAGTGTGGGGGTACTTGTTAAAATTTTCAGAAGTTAGGGTGTACTTGCTACTTAAAAGCTTGAGAAACACTGCTATAGAGCATCAATAAGTTATCAAGTACTGGGCTAGGTGAAATCCGTAGTTTTAAGTAGTGCAAATCAACAGTGAATACATACATATTTTCCTAATGTAGTAACAGTAAGAGGTAAAGAGCTGAACCAAAGGCCTGCTGATACTGGATGGCTGATATTGCAGTTCCATCTCATAGTATTGTTGCTGGCATTGCTCAGTCCTGTTACATTTACTATAAATTACAAGTTACAGTGTTCAGGTTTTTCCATGTCTGTGACTTGATCCATTGACCATGATGATTTCAGCTGGCTGGTTGTTCCTGCTTCACCAAGATGGCATTCACTTTTCTTTAATTAATTTACATGGTTTTCTGGCCAAAGTCTTATATTCTAGTGGTGATCTTCCATTCTAGTCTAAAGGGTATCACTAGAGTAACCAATATCCCGTTTTAGCTGGGATAGCCCTAGATTTCAGAGGCTGGTCCCAGCTTGCTATTGGGAATTATAATGGGTACCCCAGAAACACAGGGGCGTGGGGTACAGTCTGGTCAGGAGTTGGAATGGCACAGAGTGTCTTGCAGGCAGGCACCACTGCCTTCCCGGCACAAAGTCCCTCCGCTGCTGACGAGCAAGAGCATAGGTGGAGAGAGGGGTGGTGTCCTGGATTTCCTGGATGATGTCCTGGATTTCCATATGGTCAGCCTAGATATCACTGATTCTTTCTAGGGAGACCTGAACTTCTAACCTAAGGCTGTGGAACCTTTGGGTTAGTTTATTTTAATCTGTCTCAGTTATACCTCTGTCATAGCACTGCTGGGGTTTTGAGATTTATACAGTGGTTTGAAGATTGTCCTGTAAAACAGTACATAAGGACTTAAAATGCCAAAGATACAAACCTCAAAGACTTTTCCTGACATATAAGGCTGGTAGAGGGATGGCTCTCTACTTGATGCCTTTCTTCTCAAGCTTTCCTAGCTTTTTATGGCAGTATAAGCTTTGTTTAACAGAAGTACAAAACACCAACATTTCCATATGCTCTGTGGAAATATAGACAATGCCAGAAGTTCAAAAACCAAAACCCAAGTTTTGTTCTTCTCTGTACCCTTTGGCTGCATATGCTAACTGTATGCAGTATACATGTCTCTGTCTGATTCTCATTAACTCAAGCGCTCTTTAAATTACTTTGTCAGCATAAAAAGGTCTTAGTATAAATGAGATTTCAGCCTATTCAAGTAAAAATGGGCTTATGCTTCAAATTCTAGATCTAGCCACTGCCATGGTTTGGAAGCAGTACTGTTTTATAATTTGGGTTCAGAAAAAGCAAAACAAAATGTTTGTTAGTTTTTTCTCCCTCTCTCTTGCTTAACATTTTTAGAGACCAGCAAGAACTAGGAGCTAGGGAAGAAATATGAGGAAAATGGATATATCAGTTCCATCTCTCATACATTCCAGGACATGCATTTTTAATTCTCTTCAGTCAGATGATGAAACTAATATTGGTTCATATCCTTCCCCATAGCTAACACTCAGCCAAGTCTGTGTATCTGTTTGCCAATAGTGTTTATTTCTGAATCAGTTGTTTCACTGTGGACTCTGTCACCCTGAAATCCTTGTTTGTACACCATGTCTTCTACCCCAGCACCTCCCCTACCCATCCTTACCCAATAGTGACTGATGCAATGCCTTTTTGTGTGCTTTCCAGCACCTTCAACTTGCAGAGCAGGCTATGGAATGGCCATCTTGCAGGGTTTGTACCGATAATTCTAGTCACCTTTTGCCCCTTCCCTACCCCACCCCACCCTGAAGAAATTTCCTTGGGCAAGCAGTTTGCAGTTTGAGAGAAGCTGCCCTTTGTGGATGCATTTATATCTGAAACTAGCTCACAGGACTGTAAAAATACACTTTCTCTAGGTATCTAGAGAATAAACTAGAGAAGAACCACATGCAATGCATCTTTTCTGCCAATCCATTTGTAAATGAAGAAAGCCAGGCAGTAGAGCTCAGTGATTCTGCCACTAAGCAACTGAACTGCTGCTCAGTGAGAGACCAAATGCTTAGTAGAGCTTCTTTCATCTTCTACTCATTATGGCAAATGCTCTTGTTTTTACTCTTTCTCTGCCAATACAGCTAGACTCAGTGTTGCTGAGATGTGAAGAGTCTTGTGGGAATTCTGTAAACTATTTGAAGACAAACATTGCTGTCAGCATTGCAATTAATTTCAAAAGAATACTGGGTGACCTTTTCTTTCTCTGGAAATGTCAGTCTTGTGTCTCTATTATAATTTATGACAATATATGAATGTCATCACCCACAATCTCCTCCTTGTCTGATTACCAGTAAATGTATAAATAATATTGTTACACATAATTGAATTTCAAAAGACCAAAGCACACACTGAAAAGCAGCTTGTGCTTTATTTGTAACCATCTAGCTAAACAAAGGCAGCTGCTCCTCTATTAAAAATGAAGCAAAACAACAACAACCGAACGAATAATTTTATGAAGCTGGGGTCCCTGCTCAGCTTTCTCACAAATGCTGTCTGTGGCATCAGTCTGACAGAATAACAAATTGGGAATGCTAGTTGTGTAAGAAGTGATAAATGTATCCTGATCTGAGCAAACTCAGAGGGGAAAGGCTGAGTTGCTCGTAGAACAAATAAACTTGGGAGACCAGGTATTTAACACCTGAGAATATGGTTATGACAGTTCATTCTAAATGCTCCCTTCCTCTCCTTCCCCTTTTCCTGAAAGTCGGTAGGATTTCAGAATAAATGCAGTATCCTTTTGTTAATGCAATGCTTCTGTACTGAATAGGAAGTAGACATTGGGATCCCTTCAGGTTTTTATTGGGCTCTTTTTTTTAGAGTGTAAATACAAATGTAAAGTTACCTTGGTAACAAAAGTGCTTCTGACCTGTAGTGGTGGGAACAGGGCACTATGTTAGCTAAACAGCTTAAGATAAAACCTGTCCCGTCTTGAAATGGATCGGTTTGCTATTAAGAACAGTCTGACTGGCTCTGGCTCTGCATAAGCAACCTGCTTCAGAGCTCCAGTTACGTGGAAGTAATCTACCTTTCCTTTTAATTATTTTATCACTCACAGACAGTCCCTACACTAAATAGCTTGTAAGGAAAACAAGTAAAGAGTGTGGGAGAGGGATGACATGTGAAATTAATGGGTTTCCTTTTTTTTCCACACCCATACATATCAAATTATCCCTAAGTAGCCTCAGTTAGTCAATTTTGTATGGGTATCATGGCAGTAAAACTGGAGGAGAGAGTTGGAGAAAGAGAGTAGCAGCCTTGTGGATAGGTTCAAATTACGCACAATTAGGGAGCTCAGGAAAGACATGAGTGTGTGTGTGGAAGGCAGCAGTGGGAGAATGGAACCATGTTTGAAAAGCTCATCTTTGCCCTGGTCATTGAAGCAATGCAGTGGCACCAACAACAGAGGATGAGGTGGTATTGTGCATGAAGACTACTCATGTAACTAGTGAGTAGAACAATTAGTAGTGACTGCATTGCAGCTGTTCTCCCATACTACACAACTTCTGAGGGCACTGTTTCTCAGTGCCAAGACTGGTGTGCTTCACAGAGGGTAGAGACAGAAATTACACATGAACTGATACAAGTGATTGGAAACTGGTTCAAATCTGTAACACAACAGAACTTCAGTGCACATAAACTGCTTTCAAAATGGCTGAAACTGATTTAAGATAAATCTGGATGGATGTAGTATCAGACTTAACTGATTTAGGTTAAATCAGTTTATAGAATTTCTGTTCCGGATCCCTTCCAGATTCAAATGGTCTACTCTAGCAGAGCAGGGAGGCAGGCTGTAGCACCCCCCCCCCCCCCCCCCCCCCCGCCAAGCTTCTGGACTGGGCTACTGCAAGCATGTGGCTGCATTTCTGGAAGCAAAAGTAAATGTCTGTTCACTTGCTTATTGGTTCAACCTATGCAGCTTAAACTAACCTGTGAAGATTGAATTGATTCAGCCTCAGTCTTTTTGACTGTACTCGGCCATAAGGTTCCCCAGGCTATTTTTTTTAAAGTAGAAATTACACTTTTTAAGTAACACTTAGAAAAGACTTGAATAAAAATGTATTCTAGACAGTTTCACTGGGGATGCTCAAACCATTTTACAAAACACGTGCATACGAATTGTATTGTCCCCATGTCACAACTGGAGCAGAGAAGGAGTTATCTTATCTTGGGTCACAAGGAGTCAGCAGCAAAGCTGGTTGGGGCTCCTTGTTCTGAGTGGTAACCTATAGATAGCAGCCCTTTCTTGCTGCGTGGACCCATTTGTCCAATGAACAGCAACTGTGAATAGGCTTTAACAGTAAACATGCTTACAGTATGTGTCAATGGAGCAAGCTGCCTAGGAAAGTCATGGAATCTCCTCTGATGAAGGTTTTTCAAAAAGGGGCTTGATACATATTTGTCTGGGATGGTTTAGAAAGAGTAAATCCTGAATTTGCAGGAGGGTTGGTCTGGAAGATCCTTGAGGTCACTTCCAATTCTGTGTATGAGGTATGTCCCTTTAATTCAAGGGGATGACTGTAAGGAAACATTGTGGGAATAGGGTTAATCAAATGGGATTAATTTAAAGGGAATGGGGTTAATCAGAGTTCATTTCTCTAACTTGTTCCTATTCTTCTTGAAGAAGAGATTCCATTTTCCCATTTTCATTTGTAAGCCTTCAGAGTAACATTTGATGGAGGTAACTAACTGCCCAAAATTGCACTGGTGACATAGGAACAGAAACAGTGCAAACAACTGAAGTGGTGAAACTTCCTCTGTACAAATCATGATGGGAGCAGCACTTGCACTGTGCAATTATTACCAAAACATTTTGATTAGAGACTGAAGGGGGCCAACCATTTTTCAATTGTTCCATCTGCTTCAGAAAACATTGTTGCTCATCTTGGTGACTAAAGAAAGGACCCTAAGCCAATTCTTAATTACACTACTTTTCAATAGACTAGAGAAGCAGCATTTGGCCTCCAGGTGAAAGAGAAAATGCCTTCCACCTGTTTTCAGAGTCATTCTTTTCCCAGCCTCCCAGAAAACAGTGGTTTGATAGCAGAGCATATAAAAATGCTGCATGATTGACAAATGATTATTCTCAGAGGTGAATTATGTTTATTCAGCCTGGCTGAGAATATTTGCCATATTTTAAAAATGTATTTGCTGCAGTAGTCATCACAATCTATTTAATATTTTGTCTTGAGACATCAAAATAAATAATATGATCTATAGCAAGCATTCTTACAAGAGAAATGTGATTTATATTCTGGTGGCTTTTTCTGTGAAATACTTGGAAAGCAAACAAAAACTGCTAAAGAGATGTTTAATCCTGCATGCCTTTTTGATTTTCAATTATCTCCACTTAGACAACTGTAAGGAAAGGCAGCACAGGAAACTTCCAACTGTCTCTGGATGAATTCAATTACTTTGACCATCATGACCATTTTCTGATCACAGAGAAGAGAATTGCAAATGGGTAGTAGCTCAGATGCCTTCTGGGTAGTGGGATTTAATACTATTAGGAACAAAGAAAATGCTGTAATTGCAAATTTGGATCCTTTCAGTATGGCAATAGGAAATACTGACTCTCTATTCTGTCCAGAGCAGAAAATCCATGGAGATATTTTTCCATGCTTTATTGGGATAGACCCAGGGCTGTTATTTAAGCAAAGTACATTTGACTTGACCTAATCTTTGAGATCGTATTGACTGGGGCTCTTACCTTTCTTATGGCCTGAGTCCTTGATCTTCCTCTCCAGCAAAGTACTCCAGAGCCTCCTAGCAGACAACCAGTTAGGAGAAATTACTTGTTCATAGTATAGTTGCCTCTGGCTCCAAACTGGGCCCAGGTCCTGCTTTGTTTGCCCATCACTGGATCACTGATCAAATCTTAAATTAGCTTCTCTACCACCTTATGACTATCTTAAACCAAATTTGTCCAGATTTACACCTGCTCAATCCAACTGATTTCCACATATACGTTGCCTTTATGCTTTCCTTAACTAATACATTTCCTTTGAAACTTCTTTAAAGACTATTTGCAGAAAATGGTGAAATGGTGGCTCATGGTGATTTATTTGGTTTCAAGCCAAAGACCATTTTTCCTGTTTGTTGCGGTGAGTGTTTTCAAATTAATTTCCACAGTAGATCCAACCACTTTATAAGAAAAGGTGAGGCAGCGTTTCTTACTGGTGCTATAGGAGGGCTCATTTCTTTCTGCATTAGTGCAAAGGGGAAGGAAAAGAAGCAAATGGCCAATCATTTCAACCAATTATGCAAAACACTTTATAAAACTTCTCCATAAGCCATAGCTCAGTGCTGTTTCTATGGGTTTTCAGTGTTTATTATGTGGACAAGTTGCTTGGTCCCGAACAGGAGAGGTGCTGCTCCCCTGTGGGGCAACTCATGACAAAAATATAGTACAGGAATGCCTACAGTTTGGGTGTACCTTATCTCAGTGCCTAATGCAAGGTAAAAAGGGTAGCAGAAGTTTGCCCCAACTATTTACAAACGACTGTCTAGTGCTTCAGTAGGAGAGAACAGCAGTTATGTAAGACACATCACCAGCCCTGCTTGCTTGGGAAATTGCCTTTTCTCGGAATAACCTCAGTTCAATTTAATCCAGTCTGTACGAGTGCAGAAATATCCGGGGAAGCAGGGAGCGGGACTAGGCTTGCTGAACTGTGGCAGGCTAGATTGGGTTACCGTTGTAGGAAGGATACCGCCTCGATCTCTCGTGCCTGGAGGCTCCAGGGCAGCTCTGAGGGGAGGCGGCGCTGCTCCGAGGGGCGCTACGTGTGCCGGGCAACAGCGCGCAGCCCCAGTGGGCTGGCACTGGGAGGTGGCCTCGGCCTCAGGCGGTGCAAGAGGCTTCTCTTCAGGGCAGCAGCGTCCCCCCGGGGGGCAGCCCCCAGCCTTATCAGCGCGGCCACGTGTGCGCGGGCAGGCGGGCGGAAGGGGCCGGGAGGGAGCCGGCAGCACCGCCGCCCAGGCCCGCAGGGCGCGGAGAGGCAGCTCGGTATGAGCCTCCTGCCCTGGCTGTGGCTGTGGCTGTGGCTGTGGCCGGGGCCGGGGCTGAGCGGGCGGCCGGCGCGGGGGCAGCGGGGTAAGTGCGGGCGGCAGCACGGGCGCGGGACAAGGGCTGTGGGCAGCGCAAGAGTCCCCGTTGCGCTAAACCCCCACGGCGAAACGCCGCCGTGCGGAGCAAAGAGCCGCTTCCAGACGGGGCGGGCCATGGGGCAAGCGCACGAAGTGCCGCTATGGAAGTGCCCCCAGATTCGCAAGATGATGTACACCAGGGGAGGGCAGTTATTTCGGGCGGAGGGCCGCTTCCTGAGTTTTGGCAAGCCATCGAGGGCCGCATGACAGGCCGCCAGGGGCAGATAAATATGAATTTTCTACATTTTTAGGGGCCCCGCAGGCCGGATAGAATGGCCTGGCAGGCCGCATCTGGCCCGCGGCCTGCATTTTGCCCACCCCTGATGTAAACCCTGCTGTTTGGCTCTTGCTGGGAAGGAAAAACCTCCATCCCACTGGCAAAAAATGCTGTAACTGCTCCTTTCTGGTCCTCTGAAGCATCAAGTACTAGCTGCGGTGGAGACCAAATCCTGCTTGGCCCCCTGCCAGGGATGCCACCCCTGGAGAGCAGCCTCCAGGGGTGATGGGGAGCTGGCTGGCTTGATCTATCCAGGAGGGCACAGCCTAGTCCTTTTACATCCTCACTTCCAGCTCTGGTTACAGGTGTCAGGCTCCAGGTGGATCCCTATGACAAAAAGCATATCGGAGATATTAGGGAAACGTTATGATTTCCAAGCATAGCAGCTGTTTCCATTTCCAGTTGATCGAGATCATGTGTAACGTCAAAAAAGATAAATGCCAGGTGGCATGTGAAGCAAACTGCATGGCCAAATTGCTTTAAAGCGACATGCCCATTTAGGTAGGGCATCTTCATGCCATCTGGCAAAATTACACCTCTCTTCAGAAGTGGGCAGTAACATCAGTGAATATTTGTAGATGTGTTTGTGTTTTGTGATTGCTTTCATGGCAAATTCACAATATTTTAATATGCGTAGGTACATGAAGGTCTGAACTGTATACGTTTGAGCTTGAGATAGCTATGTGTATATGGTTTCGTAGCAATGTTCACACGTTTTATTAGCCAACTTGTAGTCCGACTCATTGTGGTGTTGATCTTGTTACTGTTGAAGCCAACAGAAGTCTTTCTTTTGACCGCAGTGGAAATTGGATTAGGGCCCATATCCAGGCAGAATATTATTGACTAGACGGGATAAGGTGATTTCAATTTCTGAGGAAAATACTGAATGTTGCCATCAGGAGGCAAGAGATGACACATCATCCAATGCAATGGCAAAATAAACAGTTCTTATCTCCTGTGACTGTGGTTTCAGGAACATACTCCCTGTTCCCTATCATCAGATTTAAGGGATCCTGAGGTAGCTTTTAGTGTAGCTGTTCTGAACTTAAAAAACTAAATTAAATGCACGCTGGTTGCAAATGCACATGAATAGGTTTTTGTTTCCTGTGATGATTTAGAAAAAGGTGAATAATTTACAAGGGCATCATCATCTTTGAAATAAGAATTTTGTGCTATTTCATAAGAGTTTTAAAGGAAATCTTAAATTCACTTTGAATAAAATATATATGATCTGCAACTGAAAAAGGTCTTTTTATATGGCATGGAAAACTGGTGTGCATTACTCCTGAAAAACCAACCCATGTTCCTCATTTGCCTTCTTTTTGAGGCTGTCTCTACATGGACTCACAAATACCTTTCAGACAATATTGCAACTTGCAAGAGGTGTTTAAAAAATTCATAATTTACACATGCAAATCATATGAACTGTATCATCTCTAGGATGGAAATTAATTTTGTATCTCTAGGGAAAAAATGTACATTCAATCTATTATTTCCATTATTGTGTGAAATAGTTAACTGTTGCACTCTCAATACTTCTTCAAAAATGCTAAATAGGCTTAATTATGTGTATGCAGCATTTGTGTATGTTCAAGCTGTTTTGTTAGTTTCAGTCAAGGAGAAAATCAGTTTGATATGTTAAGATAATGAAAAAGAGATACAAAAAGAGAAACACACAAAACACATTTTTATCAATAAACATGTTAAGGAAACAATTACTTATTTTATTCCAGTCAAAATCTTATATACAAAGTTCATGTTAATTTGTGATAAATTAATCATATATGCCACATGCAGGTAAACCTTCTAATAAAACTACATTTCTAGAATATCTTTGTTACAAGTCATTTTTCTAATGGCTGTGTTCTTGATATTAAGTTTTATAAACCTTGTACTAATTGTTTACACATTAAGGATATAAAAACTGACATAGTTTGATAAACAATCCATCTGTCCAGGCAAAAGTGAAAATGTTTGTTGAATTGTATACATAATGCTGTAGAGAACATCTCTTCTAGGGCATGACTGAGAAATAAAATAAATGAAAATAAGGAGGAAGGAAAAAAAAATGACAGGGAGAAAATAGTATGAAATGGAGCTGATACATAAATCCATTTTGAATGGCCAGTTGCTTACACAGAAGACTGTAAATTTACATGTTGCCAAAGTATGAATGGATGTTGTAACCCCTGCAGTGTAAAGGTAACAGCCACTTTTATAGATAGCTTTCCATTTCTGAATCTGTACCCATGAACAAATAGCTTAATTCACAGAGATGCTACTGGATTTCACAAAGACACCTTAAATGGCTGCTATTTCTTTTAAGGAGCCAAGTGCCAGGTACACACAACCTTCCATGTGGCCATTAAATTCTCACTTGCCTGTCAGAAGGCCACTAAAAGTGAATATTGAAGCTCAGAGATCAAAAAACTAGGAGGCATTCCCTACAGCAGAGGCAGATTTCTAAGGGCTTTGGTACAGTTGTGAGCCATGTTAATTCTTTTGAGCTGCTCTGCTAAGTAGCTGCATATTTATTTAGGTACTTATATAGTTCACTTCTCAATATATACTTTTTACTATGTTAAAAAATGGCGAGTAACCCATTTCTTCTTCAGTAGACAATAATGTACTTAGGATTTGGATGGAAATAGGAATTTGATTAAATGTGCAAAACCAGCATTTTAAAATAGGTTATTATTAGTTAAAGCAATCTAAAATATACTGGGTACATCAGGAAAAATATCAGAACATGTTACCCACTTAAAACTCACTGATTCATTGTTTAATAAACAAATGAATTATTAACTTTAGCAAATAAACAGATTGTTTGCGGTCACTATGGACCAGGTTTCTGACCATATTTAGGTGTGTAAGGACGCTGATAGACCCCCAGTGGGATTTTTAAAACTGCCCGAGCACCTTAGGTATGTGATTCCCGTTAGTCAATTGAAATCAATTACAGTTAGGTGCCTAACCTGCTTAACCTTTCTTGAAAACCTTTCTAGGTTCTTATTTGTATCTTTCAAGTGCCTAAATGCCTTTAGAAATCTGGATCCAATATTTTAGAATTAGTAGATTGATATTTTAGAATTCATTGATTGGAAAAGGAAAATTATCTTTCCTGCTTTTTCATCCCTGAATTGGATTTTTCAATTTTGAATAAGCTAGTCTAGATGAAGGAAGCAGTCTCTTTGCACATCACGCCTACACCAAAACAAATACATAAGCTAAAAGTGTTTCTGCAGAACTGAAGCTGAAAATACATTTATTTGGAAAAGGTTAATGCCAAGTATTGCACCATAACAAAGACTGAAATAATATATGTATTTGCCAGTGCAACGAGCAACGTTATGAAATATTTCTGAAGGTTGAGTTTGCCTCAGAAGTTAAAAAGCTACACCTTAAAACTGATTAGAATTTGAACAGGGCGCATTGATGCATCATATATGTTCCCAGTATTTATCTAAACAATTTTAATAGCTTATATTTAGGTTTTGGTATAGGGTCTTATAACATCAAATTTACTTCTACACAGGATAATATTTTAAAGAAAAATATAATTTAAATATTTATTTTATTTAATCATCCATTTTATCCATTGTGTGGACAAAAGTCTGTGCCACAGGCTTTCTTTATGTCCTTGGGCAGGTCATTTTGGGAATGTCTGCACAGATAATTGTGGCTGCCTATCCACAGTGAGAGTCCCTCATCCTGATGGGCAGGAGCAGTCCATCCTGCACCAGGAAGCTCTGCTGAACGTCACTGTCAGAGGATGACCCCCTGCTGCTGCTCTTTTCCTCTCCAGGACTCTGTCTGGAACTTGCTTAGGTCTGCACGTCTCCAGTACAGGGATGCCACCACTAGTAAATCCACAACCCCTTCTTCCTTATTTCCAGGCTTTCTGTATCACATTCCCTCTCTCCAGTATATGTAAAAAAGGCTATGTAGTCTATACATCAATGTTAAAACAAAAATCGCAGTAAGGGTGGCTTTGGAGCAGGCTACAAGATATGATAGGGCTGTCCATTTCTAAGCAGCCAGGGGCCACATGCCCCACAGGTCTCATCACATCATTCAGGCCACACCAGTGGAAGCCATTGACCCCACAGGTCTCTCACAGTGCAGACGCCCTCCCGTACTGAATACGTGGGCGTCTTGGATTCGCTTTTAGTTCCCTGGTCATGGGTGCCCTGGGCTGTGGGCTCCCCTAACACTGCTGTGGAAGTCAGAGGGGGGAGGGAGAACCTGGAGACTACAGCTGCTGCCACACCAAGAATAGTGGGTGTTGGGGCTGCAAATTAACTCCAAGTGAGCCACCAGTTGGACAGCTCTGAGGTATGATGTAGATGGGGAAGAGCAGCTCCGTTGGGGGTGACCTCAGTTTTGATCCTAAATATCTGTGTAGACATGTCCTTTATATATGTGCAGAGGAAACTAACACTGGAGATTAGGAAGAACTTTCTGACTAAGAGGATGGTTAGACATTGGAACAGGCCACTTAAAGAAGGTATGGGCTCTCCATCCTTAGAAGTTTTCACAGTTCACTGGAAGAACAGTTTACACAGACACTTGACTGGGATGGTTTAGTCAGGGATGATCCTGTTTTGAGCAGGGGGCTGAATTAGATGACCTCGTGATCCTTTCCTGCCCTGCTTTCATACGATCCTATGTAATCTATGCCTGTCTTTGTCTATAAAATGGAGCTATGGAATGTGGGGATGAAGTCCATCAATGACAACTGAGTGCTACAATGAAGAAGGCCTTGCACATAGGTTGCTAGAATGAATGAAGTTTAGAAGTCCTTATATTTGTCAGTGGAGAGTTATAGGTATGTTTCTAAATGAGGTACAAGAATTTTGGCCAAGATTTTGCTTGCTTTTTTTTTTTTTCTTTTTATCAGGAGTACAACGATGTGTTTTCATAGTGTAATCAGGCTGGCGGATACAACTTGGTTTAAATGGGAAACTTTCAAACATTACTACCTGAATCATGCTAACTGGCGTGCAACAAAAAATATGTAATATCATGTAATATCATGTTCTGGGAAATTAGACCATTCTTCCTTCTGTCAGTTTTCTTGATTGGGCTTTTTAAAACAAAACAGGCCTAGATTTTATTTTGGACTCAGAGATGAACTGGAACACAATCTCAGTTCTCAGGGCTTAATGTAATGTAAAGTTTTATACTCCCAATGCAATAAGCTAACCCACAAGCTACATTTTTAGTATTTTTTCTAACTGTACCTTTGTGTTCTTAAAGATGCAACAAACAGGTCAATCCCGGATGTCTGTGCCACTTGCCATATTCATGCCACATGTCACCAAAAAGAAGGCAAAAATGTCTGCATCTGTAACTATGGATTTGTGGGTAATGGCAGGACTTATTGTCAAGGTAAGCTGTGTTCTTTTTTAAACACAGAATCATCAAAAATTATGGTTGGAAGTGTGCAATTTCTAACAGTCTGGTTTAGAATGATGCTGCTTAGATCTTAGGAATGGAAACATTTCTAAAAATTTGTCCAAAACCTAGAAGGCCTATAGTTGTTTTTGTAATTATTATTTGTAAAATATCTTATAAAATGTGGGTTCATCAGTTGCTTTTAAAATAAAATAAATATTTTTGTGCCCTTCACACTATCAAAAGACATATTAGTAATATTATATCTTTACTGCTCTTTAAATTCGGAGATACTTGATTCAATTTCCACATAAAGAGACACTGCAAAGTTACATGTTTTACAAACCCCAGAATTTTGACCATGTTTTCCCCCAAATTGAACGCATTAAAAATCTTCGTATATTTTTTAAATTTTCAAGGAAATAGAAAAGTAATAATTTCCCCCATTTTTGTTGCAAACAAATCATTTTTTCACTGAGAACCAGAACATGAAATGGACTTTTAACAAAAGAATCACTTCACTGATTTTTCCAGTTAGGATGATGACTTTAAAACAGGGGTGTCAAACTGAAATGGTCCCACGGGCCATTTGAGTGGTATGGGACTGGTCCGCTCCTGCTTCACATGCTGGATCTAGTACTTGTGGCACTCAGTCTGGCCAATACAGGACTGCACCTCTCTTATCAGATTGGGATGCGAGTAGCACTGCTCCCTCTGAGTACCCAAGGAGCTGGGGGGGAAGGGGGCGCGGGGTCCCAGACTAGCCACATGCATGGCCATCACTGTGGGACCCAATGATGTGGTCCTTGGGCTGTATCTAGTTTGCAGGCCATATCTTTGAATCCTTGCTTTAAAATACTTTCAGTTCTTAGATTCAGAGGTGGTGGTGTTAAGATATATAGAAAAGTATGTTTATTATATTTAAATGTGTACCATGTATTAAATACTAGCCCATACATACAGTATCAAAGTGTTATCCAGGGACAGTGTAACAAGTGGGCGTCCCAGGGCTGGTCAGTTGTTGGCCCACCCACTTGCTTCTAGGCTAACCGCCCGCCTTCCTCATCTGCCACACCTTGATGTTAATGATTACAAGATATTACCTAGGCGGGAGGCTGCCCATTTACTAGCGCAATGTTATGGGCATTACCCACAACTCCTACCTTCCCTTATTGTGTCCCATGTCTTGCAGATGTTTCTCCCTCCAGTGGCTCCTACTGGGATCTGAGCTCCGGATTCTTGCCAGGGCTCTCATTCGCCACCAGAGCTTGTGGTCTCAGTGCCCTCACCCTGGGTTCTGTCCTTACACACACATACTCTGGGCCTCCAAGCCCTGGGCTCCAGGTCCCACATACTAGGCTCCAAGCCTGCACATTCCAGACCTCCAAGCCCGCCCCATGGGATTGGGGCTTCTTGACCTCCCTGGGCTCTCCCCTTATCCCTGGCCCCCGGAGCTTCCTTAATAGCTCCCCAAAGCTCATGGCCCCACCCCCCCTTGGAGCTTCACTCTAGCTCCTATATGCAGCCTCAGACCTCCACCGCAGAGTCTGGGCACTGCCACAGGTCCCTCCACCAACCTGGGTCCTGCCTCAGTACTCTTGGCGAGTCTGGGCTCCCCCTGCTTGAGCTCACCCAGCAGGGATGTGGGACTGAAGTTAGGAGGTGCCCCATACTCGCCTTTCACTGGGGAGGTAACTGGCCTGGCATGTCTGAGGGACTGTCCCACTACAGACAGTCCCACCAGGCCACCCATTTCTGGCAGGGTGCAGTTTTCAGTCATACCCCATAACATGGGGCCTTGTCCTTCCCCATAGCCCCAGCTCTTACTTCCAAGGATGTTCCATGGGTAGCAGCTCAGTAGTTGTTCCTTCAGCTGCAGCAGCAAACTGCTGCTGTTTTGCTGTTCAGGGCCCTGCTCTTGCAGGCAACAGCTGGGCCCTGTTCCCCAACCAGGCAGTGGTGCCCAAATGGGATTGCAGGCAGCTGTGGACTGCCTTGGTGCTGCTGCTCAAGCCCCTGCAAGTAACAGAGCACCCTGTGCTCTGTTACATACAGTTACTATAGGTTGCACCAATACAACTGGTAGCTGGCAAGAAATCATTTACCCTGAGTTATGAAATTACAAAAAAATCAAAGCAAGCAGAAGTCTGATTTCTTGAGAATGATGGGCAAATTTTATTTGAATCTCTTTGACGTATTTTTGAATACGATGACAGATAAAGACGAGTGCCAGATTGGAGCCAGCAAGATCTGTGGAGAGTATACATCATGTCATAATACTTATGGAAGTTTTTTTTGTGTTTGTCTGGATGGGTACCGTCCCTCTAACAACAACAGGACATTTATTCCCAATGACGGCACATACTGTACAGGTAACTGCAGCAACAAGACTCAACTTTCAGAGCCACCTCTTTGGCAAACACTTTTGTTTCTTTGCAGTCACATTATTTATTTAAAAAACTCACATGCAAGTAGTTAACTCTTACTCACAAATAACCCATGGCCCAATTATATACCCACTAGCTACACATGTTATTCTCATGCTGTGAGCTAGGCTGATTATATTCTCCTTTCTTCTACTTTTCTTTGTTCTGTTGATGAGCATGATTGGTGCAAAGCTGTTTTACTGACCAAAAGAAGCTGCCATTAAGAAAAAAGGATGATTCACCTTCCCCTACTTCCAGCTTTTCCAGTTTTTTGTTACTGTGGGGTTTCCTCTTTTAGGCAGAGTATAGACTTGAGGGCACAGACAGAAGTGCAGCTCCCCACTGTAACTCAGAATGGTTTGCAGGAAGTGTTCTGAGTTACAACAAGTCCCTGGACCAAACAGAAGTTCACTGTTGGTTCCAGGGGGAAGGAGAATCTAGCTCCTGGGTGGGAGCCTGCAGCTGGTTTCCCCTAGTAATGACCTCTCCTCCCTCTCAGCCTGTCCCTGTTTTCAGAATGGGAGGGGGAAAGGGAGCAGAGGGACTTTGTTCTAAGGGTTCCCCAGCCAGTGCTGGAGGGTGAAGTGGGTGAATTGGTAAATGCTGCATACGTGTAGATGATGATGCTTTACTGTGCAGTAGATTAGTCTACTGTGCAGTAAAGCGTCTTATGTAGATGTGCCCAGTACATTCTAGGATCAGTCCCTCAGACGATGGAATTTAAAAAGTAAATCCAATTAAAAAAAAAGATTTATAATTTTTGTTTTGGATTCCAGATATAGATGAATGTGAAGTGTCGGGCCTCTGTGGCCATGCAGGTCAGTGTGTGAACACCTTTGGAAGTTACAAGTGCAACTGCATAGAAGGTTACAGACCAGAAAATGGAACAGAATATTTTAATTCATCTAAGATTTCATGCAGACGTAAGTGCCTGTGGATATTGTCTGTGCTACAGATATAATCGGGTCCATCATGTTATAGCAGTACCTCCCCTGACCTATACTTCTAATTCCCCAGGGCAGCAGCCCTTTGTGTGGGCTTTACCTCTTGTTTTTTTGAATTCACCATATTGAAATGATATTTGGATGGTAGGGTGACAGTAAATGTAGGTTGCCACAGGCTCTCTGCAGTGGTTTGAGTATGTAAGGTCAGTGAAGTTTGCTATGCCATGGAGGTGATATAGTTAGGTTCTGAGTAAGGAGGAAATCTGCCACAACCTACTTGCATAACTGTGTTGCTTCAAGAGGAAGGGAAGAGGGGGATAAAGGGCTGGTGGACGAGGTCAAGTGGATAACACAAGCCTAGGGGAGAGGAATAATAAAATGATAAACCATCCACTTGTTACATACTGTGCTGCCTGCAAGAATAAGCGACTCTTGTTTTTCCTGCTATACACAGAAATTAATCTAAATTTGAAAACTTTTCTTTCTGTCTTCACTTCTTCTCCTTCCCTCTAGTGTAAGTTTGCATGGCAGTTCCATACCTGATGGGCACAGAAGGCTCACAGAGCTGACTGCAGTTCTCAGGGTGCATTGTATCCAGGGTGAAATGAACAGCTGGTGATTATGGAATTGTCTTGTACAGAGAATTGCAATGTTAGATGACAGAGCATATTGCACATAGTGTGTTGCCTTAGATCAAAATATCTAACCTTAAGTTGCCTAATTTTTAAAGGTGTTGATCAACTGCATATCTCATGGACTTCAGACAAGATGAACAACTTAAATAAATTGACTATAATTACATGTGTACTGAATATCCCTCAAGTGGAACTTGACAAGTGGACACAGACAAGAAGGACCAGTCAGATTTGAACTGGTTAATCTAAATCAGCTTAGATTAGTCATTAGAAGCAAGATAGAGCAGTACCAAAGGGCATACTATTTGGCAACTGTTGATCCTTCTAGATCATGGTATATGCATGAGAGGTCACCTAGACCTTCAATGCATATGTCTAGGCAGTTCTTGGAGACCTTCCATCCTCCCTTTAGGGCACTGAGACAGAATCCAAAGGCCAGACTGCATCCAGACATTTGATCTCTCCTTGGCTATATTTGTACAAGCATCCAGGAATTGAGCCCATTGCTCTTGTGTGGTAGACAAGGATTCTACCACTGAGCCACAGGGGACTTCAACATGCCATTAACCTAGACCTTTCTGAGTATTGTTTCTGTCATGCATGTGGAGATACACAGCCATTCACTCTTCTGATTTTTTTAAAATCGATCTCCTGGGAGAATGTTTCTGATTAATAGTCTGTAGCTGTGCAGGCAGGTCACAGCTGCCATGAGAGGGCTGGTGGCTCCCAGTGGACAGCCAGCATTTTATTTTTAGTTAGATTTTTTTCATGGATTTTGTGAACAATGTCTGATTCCACAGAAAATTCCTGATTTTGTAATTTCCATGAAATGTGCAAAACACACCTGGCTTTTCTGGGCTGCGCTGCCTCAGGCCCCCCACCTCACCATCCACTCCGAGATGTGCAATGCCAGGGCCCAGAGCAGCTCTTTGCAGCCTCCTGGCTGCAGCCAGCCCAAGCTTTGGGTAGCTGCTGCCAGCTACATAGCCTGGGCCGCTTGCAGCCTCCCAGCCTCCTGCTGGGAACAGCCTGGGCTACATGGCTGGCAGCAGCTGCCTCCTTGTCCACCTGTCTTTCTCTTGCCCTCTTTTCCTCTCTCTCTCTCTCTCACCCTCTTTTCCTATCTCTCGTCCCTTCCTCCTCTCAAAACTATGGCAAACAATTTGGCATGCTACGCTTTGCATAGCACTTTACATTCCCCAGTAATAATTTGGCAGTTCAGCCCTCCTAGCTCTGGACAACATCACCTCTAGCTCAGGTACATACTTGAGTTGTGCACCCCTGGTGTAAAAGGTGGCAACCCTACTCACACCAGATCAGACATCTGTCATATCACAGCCTTATATATACAGCCCTTCTTCCAACATATGGCACACATTAGTCTGTAAATATAAAATCCCCTGGAAAATTGAGTGTTGGGGTACTTATTACATTTTTCAGAAGTTAGGGGGTACTTGCTACTTAAAAGGTTGAGAAACACTGGCATAGCACATAATGAACAGAGCTGCTGGCACAAAAGCGAGCAGGCAAGCCATCCCCACCCCTGGCCACTGACTGGCTGTCATGCGGCCCCACCCTTTTCTACCAATTGGGGAAGTGACAGGGCTGCATGATGAACAGCCCTTTCAGCCAATCAGTGGCAAGGGGCAGGGTCATACAATGGACAGCTTGTCCACCAATCAGCAGGAAGGGGCAGGGACATCAGGGCCCCTCAGGCAGTGAGAAGCATGGGGGATCCCACCACAATAAGCCCTCTAAATTGGCAGCCAGCCCTGTGATCTGCCCATGAAATTGACCAGCTGCCTTCTCAGGTTGAGTAGACACCTATCCATGGAGCTCCAGGGACACATTCCAGGCCCCAAACTTAAAGATATATCACTGTTGTTCAGATAATCAGGGGCAATAGTATTTTATTCCACTTACCCACTTGAGGGTAGCATTTGTTCCCTTCCTTGCCATCTAAGTGTTGGTTGCCTACATGAGATTTTGGATCATCTAAGTGTCACACTTATGCATGGGTTGGAATTCTAATCTTGGCCAAATAGTGCATGTGCATACATATTTGTATACGCATGCAAACTGGGCAGGTGCACCAGGAAGAACATGGAGGAGAAGGGCCTTCCCGTCCTGTCTCCCAGTAACTGAGTGGCTAGGGCACTCACTTGGGAAGTTGGAGAATCTGGATTCTAGATCTCCTGTGCCTAGAGAGGGTTTGAACTTGGGGCTCTGGGTCTCTGATTTCTCAGCACACCACGCTAGCCCAGCTAGTCATGGGGTTTGGCTGACTAGATTTTCAGATCTTGGACATCACTGTAGCCCTCCTCAACCTGCCCCCCCCAGTGCTGCTGCTGAATGCCAGGAAAAGCCCAGTGTTGCTGCTAGCCCCTGCCTGTAGCCAGCCTGGGCCCTGGGCAGCTGCAGCAGGCAGCGGGCAGGCTGCAAACAGCTGCACCAGGCTCCACAGTCCTGGCATCAGCTCCATGCTGGTGGCAACTGCACACGCACCTCAGAGCAGAGAGCAGGGATAGGGTCTGAGGCAGCGCAACCCTCTCCCGCTCTCTGCTCTGAGGCACGTGTGCCATCACTGGTATGGAGTGGATGCCAGGGCTGCAGAGCCCTGTGCAGCTGTTTGCAGCCTGCCCGCTACCTGCTGCAGCTGCCCAGAGCCCAGGTTGGCTACAGGCAAGGGCCGGCTTTTCACACTTCTACTAAGAATTTTATGCTAATACACTATAAGCTCCATTTTGTTCTTTATTAATGGAGAAATCTTTAAAAAATTCCTTACGGTCTGACAATCCTACTATTGACTCATTTATCCTATCTAGTTTAATAAAACCTCACAATTTATAATCTCTCTTTGCTCAAGGAAACTAGGAATATATACACTTTACTTACAAGCTAGACTTCAAAATGTTTTCATACAACAATATAACAAATTGTTCCTTTCTGACAGTAGAGATTATAATTGAGGTGTGCTTTGCTTTGGTAGGTTCATGTCAGGCTATTTTAGGTGGCATGAGCCCTTTAATCCTATCTGATTTAAACATGTGAATATGGAAGTAATTTGTTTGGGAAGACTGTAACTTCACTTAGGAGTTAACAAGGAGAATTATCTTGAAATTACAGCATAATTCTGTGTGGAGAGTAGGCGTTTCTGAGCGTGATGGTGTCTGTCTGTGGAGAAATGAAGGAAGTATGTTATAGTGTAAACATATGCATACCTAAATATGCCAACATCTTTTCAAAAGGCTTACACTAAAAACAAATAAAAGTGATGGGCATTGATTCAAAGAAATTGCCTTTTTGTGCAGCTTACTGTTGAATTTCATAGATTTAAAGATTGTTTCATTACAGTGGAGTTTTTTACATTATAAAAAATATGTCAGTGCATGTTTTAATATATTTGAACTCAAACAAATTCTCACTTCAAAATAAAGGGCCTATGGCATTGTTGTGAGCAGATTAGGATCCTGTATTTCTATTGTCCTCATATGATTATTTTTTCTCTCCCACTTTTGCTTATAGCTGTGGATTGTGGGGTTCCACCTTCTATCCAAAAAGCGTATTCAGCACCTCTGAGTAGGACCACCTATAGAAGTAAAGTTGTCTATATTTGCATGGACGGTTATGTGATGGAAAATGGTAATCAGACAGCAGTTTGCAGTGCCACGGGACAATGGGAAGGTGCTGATTTGGTGTGCAAAGGTAAATAAAATAATACAGATTTATTCATCATCAGCATTATTTCAGTAATAACCATGAATAGCAGTCATCGCATCAAGGCCATCAGCTTGAAAACTCCCTGTTGCCAAGTTGAGAAGTCTATCTGCCAGCTTTACCACCACATAAAAGCTGTATGTTAAGCAGTTCTTTTTTGAATTGCTAATAAAGCCATAGAATATTAAAGTTGGAGGATTGTGAAATGAAGACTGAAGGCTGGTGAATTTCTGCAGCTCTGAAAATCTCTGCTGGTTTACACCAACATAAAATCTCTTACTGAGCCTATGTGCACAAAATGAACAACTTAAATAAATCGACTGTAATTACATGTGTACTGAATATCCCCAAGTAGAACTTTTCACAGACAAGAAGGACCAGTCAGATAACTGTAGAGCAGATTTAGTCATTAGAAGCAAGATGGAGCAGTGAGCCAGCAGTACCATTGGGCATACCACTTGGCAACCGTTGATCAGGTCATTTACCACTTTTACGGTTGTTCACCACTTTTACACATCATTCACCTTTGTGTTGAAACTAGGCTAGTCACCTTTGTTTTTTGATCCTTAGCACTAAAACATTAGAATTTGTTTGGGTCAGCTGATGGTAACTATTTAAATAAAACAAATGCATTATTTTGTTGAAAAACATGAAAATACTTCTGATATTGTGCAATAAAAACTAAGGGCCTGATGTGAGCTAGAGCATGATCTTGCAAATGCTTGTGCGCACACATGCAGTTCCTGGCACAAGGAGTTCTTTTTACTTGATGTGAGCTTTCCCACAGAAGTTAAGTGATGTGCATTTGCAGATTGTTGCTAGCTGAGCACCCGGTTTGATTCTGCTGCTTAGATATCCAACTCTTACTATCACTTAAAATGCTTTTTTAACTTAGAGGGTCAGAGTATTATTAGCTGCTTACAGAGACTTAGTAGAGTATTTTTATTGTAGATTGGCAGAAACCACGTAGCCATGTTGCTTTTAAAAGTGGAGGGATATGGCCTACTGAGTCCGCATTAAGATGAAAAGCAAGAATAAACCAAAAGAATTGTCACCCCACTAACACGTGGTTTACAACTACTCAAAGATCTCTATTAACTCTGAATATTAATTGACATACCCTGAGGCTTTATTTGTTTTTACTCAATCTTTAAATTGGCATAATTACATTTTCCAGTCACTACAGGATTCATCTCCCACAGATTTGACCCTGCAAAGGTCATTCTTCTATTCTTTAGCATCAAATTTAATATGTACTCAAGTTTTCTTAGGCAGTATTTCAGCCTGTCTTAAAGTGCCTCTGTTTTGGGAATCTGCTTTAATAGCTTTGTTCTAATTTGAGGCTCAGCACCTAAGAAAATATTTGCTCCATTACATAGCAAATACACATCTCTCAAGTTTGCTTTTCAGTCTTGCTACCTATGAAGGATAATGATAGGTGAGTAGCAAGGTTTTCTTACAGGTCCCCTTTTCCAAAATATTGCTTATTAATTTAATTTAAAAGGCATCATATACCACTCTGTGTAACTTAGCTTCAGACTAAAGGTGCATATGTTGCATATAATCTCTGGGAGAGAAGGCTCATTCTAGTGTTTCATAGCACGTACTTCCTGAGGTAGAGACAGGAACGTGATTAGCATAGCAGATTTATTCCCCATTGCTGCATATTTTTAAATTTCCATTTAAAGGTGATACTGTAGGTCACCTGGTGAGGCTTCTGCAGACTTTGTCTATTTTTATCTCTGTTTCTGGACAGAACTTCAGAGTTATTTCTTTTTAAGATTTCTTTTGCAATCCCTTCATCCCCCTTCCATTTGTGAGCTTTAGCTAAGGTAATACTTTAATTCCTAATTTAGCTTTTACTGTTCATTTTTCTAAATGAAGCAATGCATAATCTTTAATTGTAGTGGAGGATTCACAGTGGATTTCAAAATGTATTTTAGCCCCAAATTATATTCTTTCATTAACTCAATCTTCCCTCTTCATTCTTTTAATTCCATAATTTTATTATGAAGACCCTCAAAACCACTGAGTAAGTGAATCAGTTTTTAAGTCCATTGCCCCAATTTTCTAATTATCTCCCCTGAGACTGGAATAACCTACAAATGTTTCCTTTGTGATTTTTCCTTGTCCTGGTTGAAGGCAATTTTTCCTCTTCAAAACCTCATTTTAAATGTATCAGTAGTGGAAAGCAGATATCTTGATTCTGGTTTCCACGTCCCTCCTTAGAAGCTCTTGCAATTTTTCAAATGTTGGGAACATCAAAATGGGATGTGCACCTTCCACTTTATGTGACACTGGTCAGGTTGCAGTTGGAGTGGTGTGTCCAGTTCTGAGCGCCACACTTCAGGAGGGATGTGGACAGCATGGAGAGGGTCCAGAGGAGGGCCACTTGCATGATCAGGGGGCAGCAGGTCAGGCCCTACAAGGGGAGGCTAAGGGACCTAAATCTGTTCAGCCTCCACAAGAGAAGGGTGAGGGGGATCTAGTGGCCATTTACAAACTAGTCAGAGGGGACCAGCAGGCCCTAGTGGAGTCCCTGTTCCCCCGAGCACTACCAGGAGTGACAAGAAATAACGGTCACAAGCTGGCAGGGGGTAGATTCAGACTAGACATCAGGAGGCGCTACTTCACTGTCAGGGCGGCTAGGATCTGGAACCAACTTCCAAGAGAAGTGGTGCTGGCTCCTACCCTGGAGGGTCTTTAAGAGGAGGCTAGATGAATACCTTGCCGGGGTCATTTGACCCCAGTACTCTTTCCTGCCATGGCAGGGGTCGGACTTGATGAACTGCTCAGGTCCCTTCCGACCCTACCAACTATGAAACTAGAAAGGAAAATCTTCTTTCTCCTTCTGGTATAAAGTAACTTTATATCCCAAGGGTTAGGATCCAAGCCCTGCTCAAATGCTAAAGAGGGAAGGGAAACGATATACATCTCCTTAGTTGAAGATCCCTCTGATATGTGGGTGGACCTTCGGTGGAGGCAAAGTCAACATAGTCAGTTCCTGCGCCACCATGGGCTGTCCCCTGATGAAGAATGCCTGGCTGAGCAGGCACCATGCCTGAGACATGAGGACTGTAAGCAGCCTTACAGAATCATAGAATCATGAAAAGTAGACCTGGAAGGGACATCAGGAGATCACGTAGTCCAACCTCTGCTCAAGACAGGATCATTCCTAACAAAGCCTTTTCAGACAAATGTTTACCTGACCTGCACTTAAATACTGCCAAGGATGGAGATTCTACAACCTCTACAGATAATCTGCCTCAGTGCTTAACCACCTTTGTGGTGAGAATGTTCTTAATATCCAACCTAAATTTCCTTTGTAGGTTAGCTCAGTGCTGCTCAACTTATCCAGCACCACAGGCCAGAAGAATGGTGTGAGAGCAGTTTGCAAGCTGCATCCCATGGGCAGGGTTAGTCTTAAGGCCTGACCCAGCAAGAGGTCAGTGTGTGGGTCCATCCTGCCTGCAGGTGCAGTCTTGTGTGCTGGCCTAGTCCTATGAGCCAGATCAGGCCGTGTACCAGTCCAGCAGCATGCTAACCTGGACCCATGCACCAGTCCACAGGGATATTCATGAGTCACAGCAGGGGGACCTTCAGCTAAGGAGGTATAAATGGTTTCCCTTCCCACTGCAGGGCTGAGATACTAGCTCTTGGGATATAAAGTTACTTTATACCAGAGGGAGTAGCGTATAGGGCTACACCATCTGGCCCACAAGGTTCTCCACAGGTCTGGAAATTTGGCAGCAGGGAGCAGCAATTAATGTAGCCACTACTCCCCTGCCACCCAATTTCCAGACTTGTGGGGAGACTCACAGGCTGGATGACACAGCTCCATGAGCCAAGGGTTCAGCTCTCCTGGCTTAGCCTATAAATTCCTCTGTCCTGTACCAGGGCTCAGGTAGAGAATCTGAGTTGCCATCACTGTTGCTGACAGGTAGAACATGTGAAGAGACAAAAACATTGTTGGAAGATGTTGGTGCTTGTGGCAGGGCACTGCGGGTGCCTGCCACTGTAAGGGCTTGGAGCTGGCAGCTGGCAGGTGCCTGATGAGGGCGGCCATGTTGAGCCTAGGGCTGCCCACATAAACAGGGCCGTTCTGCTGCTGGAGGCCAGGCAACAACACTGCCTGGCCAGGGGGCTGCTGGTGTCATCTGGAGGTAAGGGAGGAGCTGTAGGGAATGGTCAGGAGACTCCTGGTCCTGGGTACGACCTAAAACTGCACCCTGCCAGGAGTGAGTGGCCTGGTGGGGCTCCCAGTGGCATGGGAGCCCCAGGAAATGCCAGGCCAGTTACCACCCCAGTGAAAAGTGGGTCGGGATGCCTTAACCCGTAGCCCCCATGACCGGGTGGGTTACCCTTTCGTAGGGTCTGGATGGTGGACCCCCGGAGAGAGAGAGTGAGGCCACTCAGGCCTGTCTGAACTTCCCCTGACTGGTCAGTGCTGGGGCCAGGACCGGAAGGGTCAAAGGGCCGGGGACCCAGCGCGAGGAACGCCCAGAGCCGAGGGCCTGGGGTCCCGACTGGCCCAGAGGTGGGCCAGGGCTAGTAGCCCAAGGTCCTGGGGGGACCACACCCATGAGGGGGAAGCGGTTCAGGGAGCGATGCTGCCCGGTATGAAGGCGGATGAGACCGCCTGAGGACAGGACTCCAGGTAGGGTTCAAACAGGAGGACTCTGGGGCCCAGTGTGGGGGCCGGTGATTATGATAACATCTAGATGCCATCTGCGAGGCATAGGCTGTGGTGAAGGGGAGGAATGGAGCTGCAGATAGTGCCCCCTGGCATCAGGGCAGGAAATGGGCAGCCTCCCGATTAATTACATCATTTAACTAATTAACAACAAGGCGTGGCGGACGAGAAGGTGGGTGGTTAGCCCAGAAACAGGTGGGCGGGCCATGGTTAAATTGGCCCCGAGAAGGGCCCCTGTTACAGTGCTAAACCCAGTTGTGAAATGTAACTTGGAGGTCCTTTTTGGTAATAGGTTCGTTCCACTGTGCTCCTAAACTTCTCCTTTTCATTGCATTATAGGATGTTTTGTTGTTTTATTGTATATTGTAGCTGGAACATCTAGAGATACTAATCCAGGATTTGGGCCCCATTGTGCTAGGAACCCCACAAATCCTGAACTCCTGGAACTGCTGTTTAATTTAGCAAATAAGTGAAGTAATATTTGGTGAAACAATCAGCACATCCTAAACTGTCTGTCATGTCTTGGCTTGCTGTAAATTTTTGTCCTCTATTTTTTTCTCCAGAAATCGACTGTGGCAGACCTTTTTGGATTCCACATACAGAAATGATCTGGGACAAATCCACAGCTCTGGGGAGCAGGGTGTACTATAGATGTATAGAAGGGTATTACTTTAATGGAGACAGAAATTTTTCAGAATGCACAATAAGTCAGAAATGGGAAAATATCACAGGTGTATGCAAAGGTAAGTAACTGTTAATAGAGGTCTATGCTTTTTCCTCAAAATTAAATGGTTAATACTAAACTCAAAGCATGATTTTATTTCAAAGAATGACTAATGCTGCATGTCCCCAAGTCATGTGTGCTGACATTAGTAGCAAAAATAAGCTTTTACGTAGTTTTACTGCAGATGGGACTACAAAACCATCACAGACAGCAGTTCCTATTCTGTGGTATAGGTACCACCAGTGGTATGTAGAGAATCTGTCAGTGGTACACGTTAACAGATTTATTATAATTACTTTATATGACAAAAATTTGTTGGTGGTACTTAAGGTTGTATTGTTTTAAATTGGTGGTGCGCAGTCTGTCAGAGTTTGGAAACCTGTCAGAGCTGGAATAAGGGACTGGATTCTTCTTTAGCTGATGTATCAACAGAGCTGTCAATAAGTTTCAGTTGTAGGTCAGAGTCTAAAGAGAGTTGTCCTGAAAAGACATGTATCAGGGCAGAACTTGATCTGTAAATTCTTTGTTGCTTGTGGTTATGTACAGGAAAGAAAGAGCCCAGGTTTAGTTTCAGTTCCCAAGTTTAATGTCTGAGTTTAAAGAGAGTTTTGCTTTTCTGTGCTGTGCAGTCATTTGAGAACTCCAGAGCATCCTTTTTATGGTGGTGCTTTGTCTCTCTCTCTGAATTTTGTGTTTCAGGTACTTCTAGGAGATCATTTTGAATAAACAGTTTCTTAGCACGGACTAATCACTTCTATATCACAATTGTTTTGGGGCTCTTTCAGTAATAATGTGGCAAACCTTTCCTAACACCCAACACAGACATGAATTAGAACATCTATTTCTCAATTGGGGAGGGTAGTTATCACAAACCTGTCCATGGGGCACTGCTGGAACCGTAAGTTTCTTCCCACTGTCCCAGAGCTTCTCCCAAGGAACAGACTAAGGTTTGCCCTGGGGTGAGTCCTTCTCCCCACAACTTCAGCCCTACTGCCTTTCTTACTGGACTCTACATCTGTGGGAGACACATCTTTGGTAGCTTCAAGTAGTTTCCTCTTGTATTGTGAAAGAATTTTAGGCCCCCCCTTCCCATAGAATGGGCTAGCTTGGAGTATCACTTGACCTGAGATCTCACTTTCCCACAAACAGTCATTTAGGAGACAAAATATCAGAGGTATTTATTATATAGGAAAAAAGAATTATACAATTAAAACTCACCATTTAGTTTGAAGACAACAAAAAGAAGGAAAGTTCTTACCTTACAACCTAGCCCCTCTGAGAGTCCTGCCAGTACTTCCAGAGATCACCCTTCCAGCTGATTCTGCCAGCCCTGACCACTGGGGATTTGGACTCCCCCAAAGCCTAGGATAATCCAAAGACCACAACTGTTTCATAGATAGTCTTCCTAAATACCTCCAAATGAACCCTGCATGCATCAGCATTTTCCCAATTACTGATAAGTCTAAAAATCCTCTAGAAATTTCTTTCCTTCCTGCTTGTGTTACAGTGATGTTGCTGTGATGGTCCAGGAAGGATGCAAGTAGCAAAAATTCTTGTGGGTAATATCTTTTATTGGACCAGCTGCTTGGTTGAGATAGACATAGGCAAGCATTCTGGTATCTTAGCCTGCTTGCAGACAGTTAAAAAAGCCAAAATGGAGCTTTACTTTAAACTCAGTGCATACCTGAGCCAAGCCCTGTGCATACCTAGAAGAGTCAGTGCATTACTTCAACCTGGCTCTGCAGCATCTATAAAGATGGGGCGCTTTAATGGGGCTTTTTGGCACTTTTATCAAATAGCTTATTGAATCAGTTTTAGCTAAAAGCACCAAAAGTCCCACTGAAGTGCCCAATATTTATGGACACTGCAGAGCTGGGTGGAAGTAAGACCTCGCTGCTTCTGGTAAAATGTGGTATTGTTGTTTTGTTTTTTTTTAACATCTGCAAGCACTGGGATAGGTGCAGACACAGAAGAGTTAAGTTGCAGATGTAACAAAAGCTTGTGTAAAATTTATAAACAAAAACAGGATACAAGAGAAATGATCAGATAGTCAACATTCAGGAGAGATGCAGTGAAAGCCTGATATAGGAGGAATAAGAGTGTTCAGGAGGGTCATTATCATCTGTGAAGTGCAGAGGTTATATTATAATGGTAGATTATCAAGTAGATCATCACGAGGTCACTGTCTGTGTTAAGTCCGTAGTACTTAGTATCCAATAAGCTAATGAATTTCTGTTTCCAAGCTAATATTATGAGGAGTGTTGGGTAGATTTCCTCTGAGCACAAGAACTGTGAGGTCAGGCAGTAAGTGATTTTTCTGAGAAAAATGTTTCCCTGCCTATGTTTTAGTGTCTCTATTTTTTATTTTTTTCTGGTGCTTATTCATTCTGGTGTGTTATTTTTGTTAGTTTCGCCCACATAGTTACCATGAGGGCATTTGGTGCATTGGATGAAGTGTACCACATTCTGGGATAGACAAGTGTATGATCCATGGATTTTGATGGTTTCATTCTGATGTGTTGATTGTTCTGGCTGTAGAGATGTGTTGGCAGGTATTGCATTTATTGTTGAGGGAAATAATATTGTTGAAAAGGAGATACACCTGCATAATTTTATACCTTGGCCACATCTACACATGCATATTAAGGCACTCATTAAACTCTTGCATAGTTTGCGAAAGAGTTTATTGCTCCTGGGTGTAGCATATATGCATATGCCTAGGACCACAGCGTGGTGCAGCTCTGGCTGACAGAGGCCCTGGGGGTCAGACCGCTAGCTTGGGGCTGCTCCTACCTGGCTTAACATGCTGTGGAGGTGCTGGCTGGGGTATGAGGGTGCTTCAGTGCGGGGCTAGCTGGCACGCAGCCCCCACACTGAAGCACCCTCATGCCCCAGCCAGCCCCATCACTGTCTACACGTGTATTGCAACAGAGTAAATAACTGTTGTAGGATAATACTTGTATCTGGCAGTACTAACCTACAGCAGAGTTAATTAGTTTACTCCAGCCTAATAGCTCTGCATGTATAGATGCATGACACTTTATTGTAGAGCTAATTAGGTAACTCCACAGTAGATGCACCCTCTTGAATGTTACTTTAAAGCCAATAGAATGACTCCCACTATGTAAAATTAATCAAGTGTGTAAACCTTTGCAAGATCAAGGCTTTAATCTTCATCTTAATCTTACTTGCTTTGTGAATGCCAGTGTCCACACTCCAGTTAGATTGCCAACATTGCAGTGGGAGTTCTGTCTGAAGTAGAAGTTCAGAATGTAGTCCCAGTGGTTCTCTCTGAAAACCATTCCTGTAGTGCACAGGGGAATGGACAATTAGAATAAATGGTGAAATTTCAAAGCAACAGCTCTGCTAGTTTTGGCATGTTTGAAAAAAAAAGTGACTAAAAAGCCGTGCAAAGCTTGAAGATGCTTTACTACTAAATTTTTAACACTCATTAGAGGTCACAAATGACTTTCAGATGAAATGAAATTTCTTTTTCTATTTCAGTAATGATGCCTTTCGGATGAATGTGATCTTAAGGGTCTATGTAATTAATCAATAAATCTCATTAAAATGAGAAAAATTCATGCACTGCTCCAGAATAACTTATGAAAGAAGTCAGAGAATCATTTCTCTCCTTTTCCACTGCCTTAGGGGGAGGTGGACATTATAGAATGAAAAATCTAATTAGAACTAAGGAAGAAGTTTAAGAAATACCTCTTGAAAATATGCTGTTTGACAAATAACCACTTTTCTCCATTTTTCTTGTCATAATTGCAGTGAAACTCCCTTTATTTGCATTGCCAGTCTGTTGAACTCCACAGTACCAAAAAATAAAATAAAATTTAATGATAGATATAATTAAATACAAAAACTGTGTTAAAGTAGTTGACACTACTAGGAAATGTTGGGTCTAAGCACTCCGCATGATAAGGCTGTTGAGAGTAAATTCCAACAATGGCTGGCTTTCAACTGATTCTGAGGGGATGATTCTTTGCCTGTTCTCCTCTATCACAGGGTATATAACCTTCCATTCTGGTCCTATCGCTTACATGCATGAACCAGTGATAGCTTGCATGAGACAAGTCAGCAACTAAATACCACTGGCTCTTTGCTGGTGCATTCTGACATAAGAAAAATACAATGTTGGGCACACCATTGGGCTCGTACCCTAAGTTTCTTCTGAAGAGAGCTTAATCCTTTCATAAAATCTGCATTTTACATGTTATTATACAAGCTGTTCAGAAGTTGCTTCTTTTGCAATTGAACGTGAACACATCCATTTTTCAGGTGGTTTCTGCCCCCTGCTTCTCTGCATTTCATAGGTAGACTGGGTTTCCACCAGAGGTACAGCATGCTGAACTGCTGTAGAATTGTACTTCACAGCTCGGAAGTGGGGTCTACTGTGCCTGTCAGAAGGGATTCAAGTATGCCAGAGGAAATGACTTTCCAGTTTGCACTGAAGAAGGGGTTTGGTTAGAAAGCACTCCCACCAACATAGGTAGAGTCTGAAATATCCTAAAGACGACAGAACTTTAATGTTACATAGTAGCAAACTCAGGAAAAGAAAGTATCCAAGTGTAGCTCTGTTCTGCAAAATGCTCTCTTGGCTAGGTCTAAATCTGTTTTTGTGACATAAAGTAACTTGGCAAGATTGAAGGTCGTATTTTTTTTAACAAGGTGAAACTGAGTAAAAAAACCCAACCCCTTCTAAACCTGCTTTATTCTTGTTGAAAGGATGCAAGAAACAGAAAGTTGCATTGCTCAATACCGGAAAACTATAAGGCATAATAGTGCATGTCACACTGAGACTATAAAATGACTCTTTGGAGAGAGACAGGGAAAGGACTCAAAGGATCTTTTAAATGAAAATTCAGAATGATTTGTTTTTGTCTTTCACTGAGTAATGATGACAAACAGTGAATACTGAAAGGTCAGGAAGAACTAACAGAGAAGATAGAGTATAGAATCTTTTCCTCCGCAAGGCACATGTACCGGAAACATGCCAGTGAGGTTAAGTCCCACAGTGGGCTTTATTTTCAGCCACGCTGGTCCTTCTCCTTTCTGCTGTATATTCTCCCTGCCCTTTTCATGGTTGCGACATTTAGCCAGGCTTTGCACAGCTACCTTTAACTTTTCTCTGATGGAGATGGAACGTCAGAACTGGGACATTTTAATTTGTTTTGATGTGCTTCCTGGAGAGCCAGGCAAAGTTAAAAATTCTCCTCGCTAAAGTTATGGGGCTACCCGGTTGCTAATTCTAAATCTGGTGTTTTCCCATATCTTTAAAGGGGTGTGCTCAAAGGGAAATGCCTACCTGTGCTGTGGAGGTTTGTCTCATCATGTGCATGCCTGTATTTTTCCAAAATCATGTAAGATTTATGATGTTCTACAGCATGTCTGCATCATCTCAGACTACACAGTAGATCAGGGGTAGGGAACTTTTTTTGGCCAATGCGCCAAAAAACCCACAATGTCTACGTTGGAAGGTACTGGAGTGTCAGCATGCCAGGAAAACAAAATGAGGGTGGGGGCAGAGGGGAGGGTACATGGCAGGATGCACTGCATATTAGTATATTTAATAATCATAAATGTTGCCTTTGTTGTTGTGTATTCCTTTTTTGTTGAGCATGTTGCAATGAGAGAGAGAGAAAAGAGACAAATAAGAGAAAGAGGAGAGAGAGAGAGAAAAAGGAGAGCAGAGAGACAACCACACACACACACGCACGCGAATACACACGTGCACGCACACCCGCCCCCCCCTAGAACCACGTGCACAAACACAGAAAACCAGAACACACCCAGAACGGACACATGCACACAGATATCCGGAACCAGACAAGTGTGCGCACACAGACACACAGAACCAGACAGGCAGACAAACACACAGAACTAGATGTGCAGGTGTATGGAGCCGGGCTGCTGGGCCACTGGATAAAGTCTGACCCAACAATGCCCTGGTCCCACCAGAGCCCCTGTGCTTCCCCAGGAGCCAGCCCATCAGCCAGAGCCTGCCCATCAGCCCAACCACCCACCCACTCTGCACAGCTAGGCCTACAAAAGGTGCAGTGCTTCTGGCAAGGGGGCAGCGCCAGCCTCATTCCGGTGGGGGAGCTGGACTGGGCCTGGGCTCAGAGTGGGTGGGAGTCAGGCAGGCGAGCAGCCTGGGCTCTGTGGTTGGCAGCAGCTATCAGAGGCTGGGCCAGCTGCAGCCGGGAGGCTGCAAACAACTACTCCGGGCTCTGGCATCAGCTCCATACCAGCGGGTGCACACACGTCTCGGAGTGGATGGTGGGGATAGGGCGTGAGGCAGCACAGCCCTTCTGCTGTCCACTCTGAGGTGCCCACGCAGTCGCCACCAGCATGGAGCTGATGCCAGGGCTGTGGAGCCTGGTGCAGATGTTTGCAGCCTGCACGCTGCCTGTTGCAGCTGCCCAGAGCCTGGGTAGCTACACTGGGCTCTGGAGCACAGTCATCAGCTCTGTGCCAGCAGCAGGGGAGAGGCTGGGGTTGCACTGCCTCAGACCCCTCCCCCACCGTCCGCTCCGAGGCACGTGTGCACCCACCAGTATGGAGCTAACGCTGGAGCTTGGAGCAGATGTTTGCAGCCTCCTGGCTGCAGCTGGCCCAGGCTCTGGGTAGCTGCTGGCAACCACGGAGCTTGGTCTGCTTGTAGCAGGGCTTACAGCCACCCAGCCACATGCTGGGAGCAGCCCGGGCTTCGTGGCTGGCAGCAGCTGCCTAGAGCCCAGGCTGGTGGTGGCGTGTTGAGCAAAATCGCCTCACATGCCATGCTTGGCACATGTGCCGGGGGTTTCTGACCCCTGCAATAGAGCATAACTAAAAAAGTATGCTCTGCACACTCCAGATGTAATTTCCTTTAGAGTGGCCCTGGACATACATTATCAGGCCCACGTGAGACTAAGTGTGCCAGCGGTGCTGAACATGTACTGAATAGCAGGTACGTTGTATTAGAATATAGATTTGACACAGGCAGAGTGGAAAGGAAGGTCAGAGTGAGTTTTTGCAGTGGCACTCGTTTGCCTGGGCTCGCCTTCATTTTATCTCGCTCCTTGGCTCCCTACAGCTCTGGAAATCTCAAGTCTGTAGATTTTTCTGTTGCTTTGTCACTGGAGACCTTGTATGGTACCTCATCCTTTCTGCAGCCCTGGTTACAATACCACCAGTACCCTCAAAGGCATTGACCCATTCCTCCCATTTCTGGGATGGCTTTCATTGCCCCACTCCCAGAGAACTCCTCCTGCACCCCTCTCCTAAAGAACAATTATTAGTATCAAATACCTATCCATGCCAACACAGGATGAGGTACAATTGTTTAACTGAAGAAAGGTCAAAATAGTGATTCCTCCTGTCTAGTCAATTATTTGTCTTTATCCAGAGGAGAAAATTACTTAATCAAGTTTCTGTTTCAAAAAAATAAAATATTACGTTCAACTTCAATAAGAGACAGGCTACTATGACCATATTACTAGAAATCTGTAACGTAAATGATTTTCCAAGCAAAATGAGAAGTAACTACTTAGTGTTGAAGCAGACAGCCCCAGAAGCAGCTGCTGTGACTGTCTCTCAGGGGAAGGCAGGCATATGGGCTTCTAGAGCACTGCTTCACAAAGCTGATGTCATGCTGATGCATGAGATGAGGGACTAGTTTTGACTAGCAACACAGAAGTGAAACTCAGTGATACAGAAAAGAACCATCAAATGCAGAGAGCAAATAGAAAAAATACTACTCTAGGGGAAATGTGGTTTATTGTTCCATCTCCTGTGATTGCACAAGTGGTAATAGCCGTGGTTGAAGTTTTGAGCTCTTTGTCTCTTTACCTTTCTCTCTGAAGATGGACCTCTTCAGATTGTTTCACTGTAACATTGTGATAAACCCTTGAGCCATAAGCCTATGAGCAGATCCTTAGCCCTTTGTGTCTGGAATGGATGGATGGCCCTATGGTTAGGGCTCATCTGGCAATCTGGAGACCAAAACCCAGTTCCCTACTCTACTGTGGACTGCCTGGATGAGTTGCTTAGGGCAAGTCTGACTGACTGTCTGAAATGCCTCCCCTTAAGCATCACAACAGCTAATATTCAAATCTTTGTCCTGGGTAAGGGGAGGAAGAGGGTTTCCTGTACAGTGGGGAGACAGTCCCTGGGTTTCCTGTACAGTGACTGGGAGAACTAGAGCCTTGTTATGCATTACACTTAGCATGTGCTAATTTTAATTGGTGCTAAAATTGAGATGTACTTTTAGCAGTCACAGGTTAAAGGTTAAAACCCTCTGTAACCTGCACTGATCTGACCTGTATTTAGAGGGTGGGGGAGCAGGGGTGGGGCTAAGAGCCAAGTTGGGTCTGTGCCTGCCAGGGTAGGTGGACCAGATTGAAGGCAGCCAGGGGCTGACAGCGTCCTGTTGGGACCCCACTAGCCCTGACTAGGTCCTTGCTGCCCTTTGCACCCCCATCTCTATCCTCCCCCCACCCGCTGGCCCAAATCGAGCCAGCTGCTGTTCCTCCATCCCCGCCACCACTGAGGCTCCCTCCCTGCCCCTCTGAGCTTCCCTTCTGCACCTTGGCCCTTGTGGTTTATCCCTGGGAAAGCAGGCAGGGAAGGGGAACCTGCCTGCCCAGCCATGGCCACTGCTTCTGCTCGGTTGCTACTGCTCTCTGGGCTGACCCCAGGCCAGAGAGCACTGGCAGCACTGACAGTGGGTAGGTTCCTCTTCCTTGCTTGTTCTACTGAGACAGTGCTAGGAGCTGCAAGTTAGCCAGGAGCTGCCAGGAGGGTGAAGAGCAGGGATCTGGGATGTGGAGGGGTGGGTTTGATCTGGGCCAGAAGGGTGGGGTGGGCACTGTGGCACGGTGCGCCCATTCTGGGTGTGGGGTGGGCCACTGCTCATCTTCTCCCTACTGGCCTGGATTTGGCTAGCCCCTAGATCAGACCACCCTGACATCAGGTCCACCATGATGTCTGCTCCCTGCCCCCCCTGCCAGCCTGGATCGAACTTGCCTGGGATGCTGGAGGACTGCTCCCAACTGGTTTTGGGCCTATGGAGCAGTCCCACATCTGCAACACAAACTGCCTAAAACCACTTAGAGACCATCCTTAATGGAAGAGGAGTCTCTCTGAGCAGGCTCAGAGGGCCCTTAGCATGTGTTTCCCTGCCTTAATGTGTGGACACTCCTGGTTTAAGGGCCTTTAACATGTTTTTAAGTTAACATGTAACAATATCCGGGTAACTTTAGACCAGTCAGTCTTACCTCTATTCCTGGGAAAATGCTAGAGAAAATAATCAAAGAACACATTTGTGCAGGCCCTGCAGGGGAAACGATGCTGAGGGGAAACCAGCACGGGTTTGTCACAGGTAGATCCTGCCTGACAAATCTTGTAGCCTTCTATGACCAGGTCACACACTGCCTGGACGCAGGAGCCAAGGCTGATGTAATCTTCCTGGACTTTAGGAAGGCCTTTGACACAGTTTTGCGCCCTATCCTCATTGGGAAGCTAGCAGACTGCAGAGTGGACGCCTGTACGGTCAGGTGGGTGGCCAACTGGCTTAGGGACCGCACCCAGAGAGTGGTGGTGGATGGTTCCTTCTTGACCTGGAGAGAGGTGGGCAGTGGGGTCCCACAGGGTTCAGTCGTCAGACCGATATTATTCAATATCTTCATCAGCAATTTGGATGAGGGCATGGAGAGCACCCTCTCCAAGTTCACTGATGATACCAAGTTATGGGGCAAAGTTAGTACACTGGAGGTCAGGGAGCAGATTCAGGCTGACCTGGAAAGGTTGGATCAATGGGCAGAGAGAAATAGGATGCAATTTAATAAAGATAAATGTAAGGTACTCCTCATGGGAAGGAGGAACCTCCAACACACCTATAGGTTGGGAAGTGTCCTTCTCAGCAGTTCAGAGGCAGAGAGGGATCTTGGAGTCATAATTGACTCCAAGATGAACATGGGTTGGCAGTGTAACGAGGCCATCAACAAGGCCAATCGCACTTTGTCATGCATTAGCAGGTGCATGACTAATAGAACAAAGGAGGTGATGCTCCCCCTCTATGCTGGTCAGGCTGCAGTTGGAGTACTGTGTCCAGTTTTGGGCGCCGCACTTCAAGAGGGACTTGGGGAATCTCAAGAGGGTCCAGAGGAGGGCCACTTGCATGATTAGTGGCCTTTGTGATAGACCCTACGGGGGGAGGTTGAGAAAGCTGAATCTCTTCAGCCTTCACAAGAATGTGAACACATCCACGTGGGGATCTGTGGGGAGATCTTGTGGCCGCCCATAAATTTATTAGGGGAGGTCGGCGGGGAATAGGGGAAGCTCTGTTTACTAAGGTGCCCCAGGGAGTGACTAGGAATAATGGGTGTAAACTATTTGAGAGTGGATTTAGGTTAGATATTAGGAAGAAATTTTTCACAGTGAGGGTGGTCAGGATCTGGAATGGGCTTCCAAGAGAGGTGGTACTATCACCTAGCTTGGAGGTCTTCAAGAGGAGGCTAGATAGTCACCTGGCTGGGGTCATCTGACCTCGGTCCTCTTTCCTGCCAGGGGCAGGGGGGTCAGACACGATGATCCATTGTGGTCCCTTCTGACTCTACAATCTATGAATATCGCTAAATACCTCCCAAGGCAAATCCAGGTCATCTAATCGCTCACAGCTAGCCAACTGGAAAGCTAGAAAAAGGGCTGTATCTGAACAACTGCTGCTCCTCCAGGCTTAAGTGTTGGGCCCAGGGCTGAAAACCATGCACCTCTCTTCTAATCCAGATCAGTTTCTGGGGAGTGCCTACATAAACCAGAGTGCCTAACTGCTGCAGTATTGACTTTGGCATAAAGTACTGCCCCCTGGGTCCCTTATAGGTTGAAGAAGAGGAGGTGGTACTCACCACTTGCCCAATAATGTAGTGGTTAATACTTCTGCAGGGAGCCAGAGACCTGGGTTCTAGGTGCTATTCACTCCAAGAGGTTTCAAGCCCCAAGGGGTTTCAGACCCTAAGATCATACTTCCCAGGAGTATGCCTTATCACCAAGTTGGGGTAGGCTTGGCAGGGGTATGTTTCTTGCCCTATTGAAGTTGGTCCATGGGGCCAGAAGGAGAGCAAGGAAGAGGGAGCCTGACTAAGCCAATGAGGAAGGCATTTCTCTGAAAGGAAGACTGGTGGGTCTTGGACCCTGCTGCTGGAATTATTTCTGGGGCGGGTTTTAAACTGACTCTCTAATGTAAAATGCATAAAGGGTTAATCTGAAGCCTAAAATCCAGACATCTGATAATCTGCTAATTTCTTTAATTGTCTGAAAAAACACAGGTGGGGTTTGCATTGTGGGAGGCATTGTTCCCCAGATCAAAGAGAGGCAATTCAACTATGATTAACAAAAAAAAAAAAGGTCTGGCTTTCAGGCTAATTAAGCTTTTTGTTTGAAACCCAGTTAATGATTATAGAACTTCTGATTACAAATATCAAACCTAATACCAAAAATAATTTCCAGATAGAGGGAGGCCATGCAGCATTTCTAGTCCCAGCCCATCTAGGCTAGCTTGTTCTGACACTATAACTTTTGCATATGATTAATACACCTTTCCTTTGTGGATGTGCTGAGAATTGTACCTCCTATGCCTGTTTTTTGTCAATCTGCTTCAAGAGTCTGTTTGGCCCCTAATTGTATCCTGGTAACGTTTTTAGACCAAAGGAAGTAGTAAATCATTAGCTATCCCTCTGTTTCTTCCTGCATGGTGGTTTGTACCTATAACATTGCAGTTCTTCTGTGAGCTGTTCAGCTGGTGGAGGGGGGATGACAGCTGAATTTTAGACATCCTCTTTCAGCTTCACAGCTAAGGTTTTTTTGAGCTTTGTAACACAGGGACTAGATCCCTTAGTCCAACATGCAAAATAATGGCAATTACTTTGTGATGTATCCCTGTCAAAAAACCCCTGGCTACAGATGCAAAAGAAGAAAAAAGCCGAAAGTACTGTGCCTGGATTCTATGATAATAGGTACTGTAGAAGAGCTTGGATAGAAACAGTGACTGAAACACTCTTTCTGTAGTGCTGATTACTCATGAAGAATGTACGTGTAGTACAGACTAGTAGCAGATGGCATTTGCAGTGTGTCATTTGCAGTTGTCACTGCAATCATAAAGCAAACATAAGAAAAAGGGAAGGAAATACTTGTCTTTTCCTCTGTCCTAAGCCATGTTTATGTGTGTGAAGGTGAGTCGGAGGAAATGTCTCTGCATGAATTTGGGCTGTTCTTGTAGTTACTTTTAGAAGATGGCATGTAATTGAAATGGAGTTTGTTGCATACATGCCATCTCTTACGTGCTTGGAGCTGGTGGTTCTGACTAGTAAAAGCTTAGAAAATCTTTCACAGACATCAGTCAGAGTATTTGTGGGTCAGTCAGAGGCCCAATGCCATGACCATCTGAAGACTGGTTGATGGTGCATGTGATAAGTTGGGGTTCTTAGGTAAGTTCCTTGGAGGCCATTCACGATATCACAAAACTAGCTTCATACTTTCCAGGTGGCCCTAAGGCCCAACTTTGTTGACAGTCTTAGTGGGCAAAAAACCAAAGATTGAGTCAGAGAAGCTGAATTCTGCTTAGCTATAAAAGTAGTCTCCTTTGAGCAGAGTTGAGCTGGGTTATTAGGTTATTAGTAGGGCTTGAACTGGTGCAGCGCCTCTACCCAGAGGTAGAGGTGGCATTGGCAACAGTGTACTTTTACCTGTCTGGAGACAGTTACCTGGCTCTTCCAAGATTGGTTGCCATTGTGACCCAGAGATTCTGCTCCACTCCCAAGTTTAAAGAGAGCTCCCCCATTTCTTGCCAGATCCCTTAAAGTGCTGGGAAGTGAGTAAGTAGAATTCAAGTTTTATACCTACTCCATCTTTCCTTTGCATTTCTCTTTTGGTTCTCTTGGTTGCTTCTTGTTTCTCCTCTCCCAAATCTCCCTTCCTTTTCAGATTATTTTCTTTCTGGCATTTTTTTCCCTTTCTTTTTTTTAACCTCTCACCAATATTCCCAATCTTTTATTATTTTCCTTTCCTGGCTGCTCCTTGCCTTTGTGACACTCTTATCTTCTTTTTCCTTCCAGTTTCCTACTCTGACTCCTCCAATACCCATCTCTACCCCCCCTGTCCTAGTGCCCATTTCTGTACCTCCTTTTTTCCAGAAATCTTCCTCTCACTCCTCTCCACGGGTGGCTGGATATCATGGCTGTTGTGAGTTCTGTTGATTCCATCTTTGGTCCTGAACTTTCATTTTATGGAACAACAGTGGCACCCAGTGGCCTTGTCTGTTAATTGCAGATTGATTTCTCTTCTACAATAGAGAAAAAAAATCCTTTTCAACTCTCTTGTTAGATGTGGGAGTTTGAATCAAAGTGGATAATACATGTTTACCATATTCAGCACTCAACATGCTACTTCCTCCTTGCGTTCACTGGAAACACTACCTCAACACATGAATAATATATCCAGGCCTAGAGACTTGTAATCTTAAATACTACATATCTTATATTGGATAGAAGATTAAGCGTCAATTACTGCAAATTTGCACAGAAAAAATGGTAACCCGTGAAAGAATTATTACGATACACAGGAAAAAAGGAAGGAAAGTACTATCTTTTGAAAGCTTCCCAGCCCATAATGTTTGTTGCTGTCACACTGCTTGTTTGATTTGCATGTCCTCCTTCCTTTATCTGTCTTATTCTTTCAGATTGTAAACTCTACTGGGATTGTGCATTCCTCTGTAGTTGTATAGTGTGTAGCATCATGTCTTTTTCTTTGGTTAACTCTTAGACACAACATAATAAAAGGGATCAGTAAAATTATCAGTCTGTCACTGGCTGTTCTGTCATTTTCTCCACTCTGGGTGCATCAACACAAGATGCTTTACTGTGAAGTAGTGCAGTTTACTGCACAGTAAACATGTACGTCTACACATGCATATGCTTACTGCATAGTAAACCTTGCTAATCATGAGTAAATTTGCTACCTGCGAATGCAAGTAGCAAATTTACTTGTGATTGCTAACTGTGCAGTAGAGCTCGTGTAAATGCCTGACTTCCTCCTGGTCAGTCAGCCATCAGAGGGAGGAAGATTGCTCCCTGCCCCTGGAGCAGGATGCTCCAAGCACCTGTTCCAAGATTGCAATCGGGGAGCGGGGGGCTGGAAGATCCTTATCTCCCAGCTGGAGCTTTGCAGTCATGAGGCTTGGGCTGGGAGATAAGGATCTCCCAGCGCCGGCCCCACGGTTGTGGAGTTAGTGCTGGGAGCTCCCTAGTGGAGGGGGCTAGGAAGCCTGTTCCCCTCCCAACTCCATGGAGCTGGGTGAGGAACAGACTGGGGAGGTTGTTCCCTGTTCAGCTCTGTGGGGAGCTGAGTAGGGAGCTGAGCATGGAACAGGTTCTCTAGCTCCCACCCCATGATCGCAGAACAGGAAACTGTCCCAGTCAGGGGCAGGTCCCAGGCCCATGCCCCAATCAGGCGATTGGGGTATGTAGCTTGGAACAAGTTGCAGGGGAGGGGCAGGTCCCAGCCCCTTGCCCTGATCCACCAGTGGGGCAGCTAGCAGCAAGCCCCAGCTGGATCTGAGCAGGGGGCTGGGGCTGGATCTGTCCCTCCCCTGCAGCTCTTTCCAAGTCCCCTGCCCGATCAGAGAGCTGGGGCTGAGAGCTTCTTATTCCCGAGGCAGGGGGACATTGTCCCTGCCCCAGCCCCAGGGGGCAAAGAGAGATGTCCCAGCTGTCTCCTAGCCCAGTGCTCACAGCTAGCCCGTAGGCTAGCACCCAAGAGGAGCCTAAATCTCTCCCATTGCAGGGCCCCAGGAAGCGAGACTAGTTTGCTGCCATTAGCAGCAAATCTTCTCCCACTTCCCTACATGTGTAGATGCCTGGCTGGCAGCATTTACTCTTGAGTAGTTTTCTTGCAAGTAAACTGCTCCCGGATCTAATGCATGTGTAAACACACCCTCTGTGAAGGGCACTGCCTGGTCTGTTTGTGATGGACAACTGAGCATTTGTTACAACTGTACTTCTACTGAAGGCTTTGCCATCTGATGGATCTGGTGTTTGATTTACTTGCTACAGAATCCTGGAAAGTGGATCTGTCTTTTCATTCAAGTTTCATTAATATGCCATGGGTTTTCTTTTCATTGTGATATGCTCTTGTCCTCCTTTTTAAAAAAAGTTTTTTAAGTGTGTCAGCTTTAAAGAAGGAAACAGTTGAACATGCAAATAACTCATCTGAGTTTGAGAGAGAAAAAGATGCCACTCAGAGTTCTCAGTTGTGGGGCATTCCTAGGGCTAACGGCAGAGTACATCTTGTTTCACCGGCATTTTTACAGTAAATGGTTCTTTTTCTTCTTGCCTGTGTCTGTGTTGATGATTACAATTGATGATCAACTGACTGATGTTCTTTTTCTAACGTTTCCACCCCTCTGCACTTTTAGCTTTGGAACAGGTTTCTCTGTGTCGAAAGGCAGAAGTAGATCCAGGGGGGTGCGTGGTAGGCCTGTGCGAAGCAGCTAGTATTTGCTTTGTATTTGGATTTAGATTCGGCTGATTCAGGAAACAGTGATTCGATTTGGTGATTTGAATCACTGTCCTGAATCAATTCAGCTGAATCTGATTTGGAGATTCAGCTGCTGCCAAATGAGCTAAATCTCTGAATTGCACAGGACCCATCCCCTGCCCGCTCTCCCAGCCCCGCCTGCCCCAGCTCCCGGCTCTTTGGGAAAAAAAAGCCCTGACTCACCTGGTGCTGCCAGGCGGGGGGTGATCCCCGCTGCCCCCCATTGCCCCGCAGTGTGTGGGGGGCTTTGCCATGAGCCCCCCAACCCCTGCCCACTCTCCCAGCTGCCCCTCATGACTGCTCTGCCTGGCCCAGCTCTCAACCCTTTAAAAAAAATAAAGCCCCAACTCACTGGCTCCTGCCAGGTGTGGTGGGGGGGGTGATCCCCACTGCCCCATGCCACATGGGGAGCTCTGCCAGGAGCCCCCAGAAGCCCCAAGGCTGCTTTAGCAGCTGATGAGTGTAGGGTGGTTTTTTTTGTTTTGTTTTTTTTAAAGGGCGAGGAGGTGGGGTGGGTGGGGCAGCCATGGGGGGTGCTAGGAGAGTGGGCAGGGGTCAGGGGGCAGTGGGGGGAAGTGGGGATTGCCGCCCCCCCGCCTGGCAGCAGCCAGTGAGTCTGGGCTTTTTTTAAACAACTGGGAGCTGGGGCATGGGGGGCAGCCATTGGGGGGGTGGAGCTGGGAGTGTGGGCAGGTGTCAGGGGGTTTTTGGCGGGGGCTGGGAGAACAGTCAGGGGATAAGGCCTATCAGGGGTCCCCCCATGGTCCCCTTCCCCCTCCTCCAGTCTCCCCTGCCCTACCCCCTACTTACCAGCATGGAGTCCAGGTCTAGCTCCCTGTTGCAGCCAGCAGGGACTGCCTGAATTGCTGAAGCTCTCTAAATCTTCTGAATTGATTTAGAGAGCTTCGAATTGATTTGGACCTTTTTAATTGGTCCCCGAGGCAATTCGGATTTGGAGATTCAGCCACTGAATTGGGCTGAATCTCCTCCAAATCGAGTCGGCACCAGAAGCTTCACACAGCCCTAGTGTGTGGTACTGTGGTCATACCCCTCTTTGACTGAATACTGTAGTTCATGTGCAGTGAGCTCTCTGCCACCAAGAGCTCTCATCTTGTCTACCAGTATCTGCTGCCAGTTGCAACCCCCACACCAACTAGATCTCTAGTTCCCCCCTTCAAAATACTAAATCTATTTTTTTTATTTATCTTGCATGCCTTTCTTTTTCCTTCTCTCTCAGTGAAGACAGCCATCAGCAATGTTTCTGTATTTAACCAAACCTGTGTCAGGTGGGAAAGGAGCCCTAGAGAAGTTGGTCTGAAGGTGGTATATCTGGTAAGGAAGACAGAGTGTTTGTTGTTTCTCTCTCTTGGAGGAACGTCCCTGAGCGCATTGGTTCTTGGGATTATCTGAGCCCTGCATGCTGCATAGCTTCCTGTTGAACTCTTGTTATCAAATCCCCAATCTTCATTATTTTGATCTTCTAAAAAAAATCTTTTTGGGCTTGTTTGTGTGCAAACACTGGTGCAAGGAAATCAAGTGATCAAAAATACCACAGGCAAAGCATGAGTGACTGCAAGTCCAGAGTTAAAAAAAACAGTGGTAAAAATTATCTGCACAACATGCTACTGCCATTTAAACTGCATAGTTAAAAGATGACCTGCACAACACATAGTAATCATAGATTCATAGATTCATAGATGTTAGGGTCGGAAGGGACCTCAATAGATCATCAAGTCTGACCCCCTGCATAAGCAGGAAAGAGTGCTGGGTCTAAATGACCCCAGCTAGATACCCATCTAACCTCCTCTTGAAGACCCCCAGGGTAGGGGAGAGCACCACCTCCCTTGGGAGCCCGTTCCAGACCTTGGCCACTCGAACTGTGAAGAAGTTCTTCCTAATGTCCAGAATGTCATGTCATGGGATTGTAGTTATGGAAATCATTATCACAAATCATTATCTGGTTACCAAAATGTTTTCAGCAGCAGTACTCCTGATAATAAAAGCCCAGTTAAACAATATGCTGCTTATGCTTTCTGGTAGGTTAAATTCTGATTCTGTTAATGGTAGTAGTATGCACAGTAATAGTTAAATATAGTTTAAGTAGGAACATTTCTCAGAAGTGAGCTTCCTTCTTCAAGTGGACAAGAGGAATAACTAGTCCTTTATTTACACAAATTCAAGATGACTTTGAATTTAAGACAACTCTTCAATAATTAGATTATTTACATGGAAAAATGATAAATTTGTTATCATTTTCCACGTATAAAATCTAATTATTGGAGGATCATCCTAAATTCACATCCCCACTGTAGCAGCATTTAATTTGTTTTGGCAGAAATTAGAAGGAGCAAATCAATTAAGAAGTCTTTACATAACTTGGAATTGATCCCAGTATGAGGAGTTATTATGAGTGCAGTAGCACATCAGTGCCCTAGATGTTTGGTAGTGTGGTATGTGTACTGCGCATTAAATATAAGCATCCTCAAAGCATGGATGGCCAGACTTTTAAAATGTCTTAATGTCTAATTCCTACTGATTTTTGAATTAGAATGGAATGGAAGTCATGTGCCTAAATACCCATAAAAAATTCTCAGAATCTTATGAATAAGAAAAATTCCCTTTATCAGAACTGGCAAGAATAGAGGGAAATTACCTGAAGTATGATGTCAGGGTCCACTGCTGATAAAAGAAATGTAATTGGAAATTCATGAATGGAGTAAAGGACAGAACTTACCATTGCACAGTAGACAGTAAAGTGAAGGAGAGGATAAAGGGAGAGAAAAACTCTGGTAATTGCATTGAATTCCTTGAGAACACATGTGCTTAGAGCAGGGGTAGGCAATGTTTTTTGGTCGGATTGCCAAAAACCCCCACAATGCCTACCTTGGAAGGTGCCGGAGTGCCAGCATGCTAGAAAAACAAAACCAGGGCAGGGGGTACATGGCAGGATGCCCTGCTTGTGCCCCTTCCCCCTCACCTAAAGCTCCTGCCTCCCAGCCCTGCTTGCAGCCTCACAGCCACGTGCTGGGAGCAGCCCGGGCTCTTGGCTGGCAGCAGCTACCCAGAGCCAGGGCCGGCTGTAGCCTGGAGGCTGCAAACAGCAGCTGCCTCCCCATCCCAGCCCCAACACATGCCGAGGAAAATGGCTTCGCGTGCCATGCTCGGCATGCATGCTGAGGGTTGCCGACCCCTGGCCTAGAGGAACCATCCCTTTCTTCATAAAATGGCCAGAAAAGAGCACAGAGCTGAAAATGTGACTTTCTTTTTCTTCCAAAGTTTCACATCCAAGGTCACAGATGGCATCAGAAGGAAATCTTCCATGAAAGATTGTTTAACTTCACTGCAGCTGAAGAGGCTCCAGAGACGTGTCTAGATTTACCTGTGGGCACGAACTATACAGTAAACATTGCCATTATATTTCCTGAGCCCTCGGTACCAGTTACTGTCATGATTCACACAGCTGGTAAGTGCTGTTTGCTTTACAGAGCTGTGTTGCATTAGGGGAAGTTAACTTGGAATGAACTATGGCTATTTGACTGATTAATTGTGGCTTAAGTGAAGTGGTTAAGGGACTGCAAATGACTGGAGCAATGCATTTACCAGATTCAAAGGTCCTTTTGACAAAGAAATGTACATGGTCACTGGAGAGAAGCCACATGTGAGAGATTGTGAAGGATGACTGGGCCAGGAATCCCTAGATGAATGCTGTGTGAGAGACCATGATGCATGGTCAATATAAATAGTCCTTGGAGGGAGGATGTACCGTGACTATGAGGTGTGGTCAGAATAGGTGGTTGCTGAAGAGAAACTTGGTGAGAAGGGTCCATGAGAGAGACAGAGAATTTGACAGCTTAAATTAAACTTGTCATGTTTTTCTTTTTTGGCAACTGTACCTTAAATAAAAATATGCTTTTTAAAAAAAAAATTACTACTTAAAATTAAAAGATAATAAAAACCCTAATCTCCTCTTAGGTTAGGAAGGTATATTTTGCATCCCATCTTATTCTTTATGTACTTGGATCGCATATTGAGAATATGTAACAAAAGCAGAATGTCAGAACTGCAATCCACCATACAGCTCTAAGGCTAAAATGTAGAGATTACTGGGGCAGCATGGCCTGCAGGGTGGGGTCACAGGAATGCCATGCAAGAGACCTGTTTTTTTCCCCACGTTCTGTCTCTACCCTGCTTTGAGCCTTAGAGAAGTAACATGACTTGCCCAGTGTTTCTGTTTCCCCTCCCACCTTTCATTCATCTTGTCTATTTGGATTGTCAGGCCTTCAGTACAGGAACTATGTCTGGACAGTTGTCAAACTTGAAAAGTAATTCAAATGAAGGTAGGATGTGAATTTAAGGTTCAATTGTATTTCAACAGTTTCATGTGTGAAGGCTTTAGTATTATGTAACAAATGTTTGCATATATAGGAATTCAGAAACAGTTATATGCTGGAAAAAGTCCCTGTGTAGACAAGCCTTACACGGATATTAGTTCAGGCTGTGATACCATGTAGCTTCTAGGTGCTGTTTTGAAAGAGAGAATAATAACAAAATTAAGAATTTGGCTTATAAATGTCATAAGGAAGTAATGCAGCCAATTGTAAGGGACATGCTTTTTGAGAAGCTATGCCTTTTTCTCCTTTTTTTCTTCTGTTTTTTAGAAGAGGACAGATTCAGCAATGTTTCAGTATTTAATGGTACCTGTTTGAAATGGAGGAGACATTTTGGAAGAGCTGGGGTGGAGGAAACCTATCTAGTGAGTATGACATGTACACTTGTTGGGTACTTGGAGAGAATTGGTTTGAGATACAGCAGTTACATCTGTCAGAAGACTGTTTAAAGTCAGAACTGTAAATTTGTAATTAAACTGGAGTTTTAGACAGCTGCTTGAATCTTTGTTTTTTATTGAAGATCATCTTAAAAGATTTCCATTGCCATGATAGTTTCACATACAGGGTCGACAGGGGTACTTGGAGGAATTCTCCCATGAAGTGATGATTAACTTCACGACAGAGAAAGAGAACCCAGAGGTGTGTTTGCCTCTACACCTGGGTAGTAACTACACTATCAGTATCACTGAGGGATCTACCAAGTTTGTTTTACAAATCCCCATAATACCTCCAGTAGCTGGTAAGTGTTGATTGCTTAATATCTGAATGATTTTGCTTTTTAATGTCTGGTAAGAAGATGTATATAATAATAACAGCAAAATAATAATAATAACATCTTAGTTTGAATTTTGACCAATCCAATAAGTGAGACGTGAAGGTTGAAGGAGAAAAATGCAGGAGCAACTTGATACGACAGTCTTAAGATGTGACTTTAAGTGGTCAGTTTCATCTCATACTGCCCTTCCTCAAAGGGCATTAGGCATGCAGAAGTGTTGAGGACTGTGGCACTCTCGGTTGGCGCTGTGGGTATCCCCCTGCTCCCTGGGTCAGGCCTGCAACTTTCCTGCCATGACTTGATGAACTTTGTAACTAAGAGGAGGGGTTCAGTGGTGTTCTCATCCCTGGCCTGGAGATGGGGTTACTCTCAGATTTGTCGTGGTTGGTCCTGAGGCTCCGCCTCCCCTACACCCCATCCACTTGCCAACCACCAGCTCTGCCGAGCTGCTGTGCCAGCTCCTGGCTCGGCTTCTTGTATCCAGCTGGTGGATCTCTTAACTCCCCAGCCTCTACTCAAAGTACAGGCTTGCGACTTTGCATAAAGGAGGATTCTATACCTCTGAGGAAAAATAGTCCTTCCAAAAGGAACTACTAAAGCAAAGTGCCATAGCAGTGTCACCATACAGCTACATTTAAACACACTCTCTAAGAAAGAATGAATGGAGCCATAATGAGTGTTTCAAGTACAGAAAATATCCCATAAGCCTTCCTAAAGCAATTTGATAAAGATTTTTTTTCCTCAGAGGTATAGAATCCTCCTTTATGCATTTTTAAATGCTCCATATTAACACTCCTTGTCTTTATCCAGGTGTTTTCTTGTTTGGTTTTTTTGTTTGTTTGGTTTTTGTGAACTGGTACAATCTTCCTCTTACAGAAATGTTTTCCAAAATAGTTTGAAGATGCTATAGACAAGGGGTGCTCAACCTTTTGACCCCTCAGGCCAGATGAAGCCCTGGGGCCTGGTACTCCCCCTTCCCACCCTCTGCATGCTGGGATTGGGCCCTGGGGCCCAGCGCTGCCCCCACCCAGTTCCGTGTATTAGGATCAGGCACAGGATCCATCATGCAGGACTCAGGGCTCCCAACAGGTCTGGAAATTTGGCAGCAGGGGCTGGTAAATTTCCAGACCTGTGAGGAGTCCCAGGGTCCAGATAACATGGGGCCATGGGCTAGGGGTTGAGCACCCTGATATAGAATGATGAGTCTTGTGAGACTGAAAACCCGATCATTTTGTAGCTTTGGCTCAAGGAGACTGACTCTCCACTGTTTCCAGTAGGTATCAGTAGTAGTAGAGCAGATACACTCATTACTGCTTTTTATTTGAAATGGGCACTATCATTACAAGGATCTTTGTACTTTTGTGAAATGCTTGCCTGAGAATGTACATTCCAGCATAGTGTGCCAGGTACCTGCACGCTCTTCTAGTAGAAATGTTCCAGGAGTAATTAGATGAGATCTCAGAGACTGCTCCATCTGGACTGGCCACCCATGTGAGAAAGATCAGTCTTTGCTCAGCTGTAAACTGAAAACCCTTAAACAAGATGCTGATGAGATGGTATAAGTGAAAAGGCAGGTAGATGTAGTTCCTCTGTTGTTTTTCTTTTTGGTCTCACTTAAAACTATAAAGTAGTTCTGATATTCTTTTTCAAGGCTTTCCAGCCATAAGAAGAGAAACTAACAAAGGCAAAAACTCAAAAACTGGGGAAGGCTTTTTTTTGTTGTTGCTGCTGTTTGCAGTGACAATGTGCGCCAAATGGATACTTGTGAAATAATTGCTAGAGCAGAACTTTCTCCTTCATTTTATTTTATATTTCTAACTTCAGGACCCTACAAAATGAAATGAAAACACCCCATTTACTTTTGTGCTATTTTGTGCTGTGTGAAAAGCACACTGAGCACAGAGTAGAGCAGGAGAAGCAGATGACAAATGATTATGGTTTAATGTTCACATAACGACAGAGTTTTCCTTCTGTGTTTGTACTTCTGCTCACAGAAGAGGAATTGCTCATCAATGTATCGATATTTAATGGGACCTGCGTGAAATGGCAGAGAAAAGCTTCAAGAGCCGAGGTAGAAGAAACATACACTGTAAGTGAAATTATATTTTTGAGTGTGACGTGGAATTCTGGAGCTGAGTTGAGCAAATAGACAACTAACAAGATATCTTGAATGAGACCTGCTGTAAAGTAGAAAGAAGGGTAAAATTGCTTTGGTCTTTCCACCCAGTTAAAAACTATGAAGCACTTTCAGTGAGGCTGGATGAATAATAGGGGAAGAGGAAGAACAGTGGAAAGAAAAGATAAAGTACTACTAAAAGAGGAAAAGTGAAATACTACTGTTAGGTAGGGGTGTGTAAAACAGGCCCTATTTGATTTGGATTCAACCCAAATGGGGACAGTGATTTGATTTGTTGATTCAGATCACTGTCCCCGATCAGATGTGTCCGAATCTGAAGATTCAGTGCTGATTTGGAGAATCAGTGATTCGGACATAGACACAACTTTAAATGTTTTTTCTACATATCTCAAGGTACCAGGCATGGCTCATGAACGCTGCGATGGTGGGGTGGATGGAGCATCCCACAGGAGCGTGTGGGGGGCCTCCTGCATGCTCTCGGGCGGACCCGGAAGTGAACCAGAACTGCTTCTGGTCCACTTCCAGGTCTGCTGCTGAGCATGCTGGGGAGCCCCCCGCACTTCTGTGGGATGCTCCATCTGCCCCAGCGTCTCGGTATTCACGAGCTGCCTGCTACCTAGAGGTATGTAGAAAAATAATTTAAAGCTGTGTCTCTGTCCAAATCGCTGAATCTCTTCAAATCGATTCGGAGGATTCTGATTTGATCCGGAGAGATTAAAGGGTCCCCTGATTCAGTTCTGATTCAGAGATTTAGCTACTGAATTGGGCCAAATCTCCACCAAATCTTGAATCAGGGACTGAAGCTTTGCGCAGCCCTACTGTTAGGTTGGATAAAAAGTTCACCAAGCTTTTTGACAAAGGCCCTACTTCAGTAAAGCTCTTAAGTTGATTTGGTTGGGCCAGTGCAAAACACTTAAGCATGTACTTAAGTCTAATGGAGACAAAATGTCTTGTCCAAGGTCACAGGCTGCTTGCAGATGTTTAAAAAAATAAATAATAAAATGCGCTTTACCGGAAGAAGTAGCATCATCATTCTATATCAGGGTAGCATGTAGTTATGGCAGTTAAGTCTGGAAATGACAAAGATATAGGTAACAGTAGCAGGATCCACGCTCTTGTCTGCAGTGAGCCCCATTCAGATTACCTTTGTTCATATCTAATGTCATACAAAAACTGGCTCTTTATTTCACTGCACCAGCCATGTCAGATGAGATGGAATCTTGGGACGCATCCACACAAGCATACACATGTCTTGCAGTATCTCAAAGCCCTTTGAGATGCTGCAAGAGGCATATGTAGGAACAAGAAAATGTTTCATGCGCTGCAAATTTGCAGCACAGGGGCAAAATTAGACCCCTGAATATCCAAGGGTCAAAAATCAACTTGGGGGAAAAAAGCAGGGCAGGTCCCAGACTGTGCCTGGAGGCAACCGAAGGCTTGGTCCCCCACAAAGATGCTCTGGTAGCCAGCCAGAGTATCTCTGTGGCTGGCCCTTGCCCCAGTGCTGAAGCATGATGCCTGCCCATGCGAGGCAGGCAGCAGTTCAAGTTGCAGGGAGCTGGATCCAGGCTCCTGCCAGTAAGTAGGGGGTGGTGGCAGGCTGGAGGAGGGGGGAGGGGACCATGGGGGGGATCCCATGGCCCCGCCTGCTCCCCCAGCTCCCCAGATCACTGCTCCACTTGGCCACATCCCCTGCCTGCCCCCCGAACCTCCCCAATCGCTGCCTCACCCGGCTCCACCCCTCACCTCCCCCCCCCGATTTGCTGCCCCTCCCAGCCCCCACCTGCCCCCCAGTTCTCCCCCCAATCGCTGTCCTGCCCATCCACAGCATCCTGGCAATTAAAAAAAAAAAGTCCTCACTAGCCGGCAGTAGCAGCTGCCGTTGGGGTCACTGGGGCCTTGTGGCAGAGTGCCCTCCCCCACCCCGGCACAGGGCCCGAGTGACCAGCTGCAACAGCCCCAGCTGCTTGACAGCGTGTGGAGCCGCACAGTGCCCTGCAAACCCCTGCCGCACCTTTGTGATGGGGCAGTGTCAGTGCAGGTGCTAGGTGGCTAAGGCCAGGCCCCACTGCCCCATGCTGTGTGGAGGGCTCTGCCACAAGGCCCCAGTGACCCTGATGGCAGCTGCTACTGCCAGGGAGCATGGGGCTTTTTATTTTTTTTTGAGTCTTGGAATGCTGGGGCTGGGCAGGGGGGGCATCAGGGGCTGGGCCGAGTGGGAGGGGTGTTCAGGGAGCCCTGCTGCCCCATGCTGTGTGGGAGGGGACTCTGCCACTTGGCCTCAAAGCTCCCACAGCCTCTGCTGCTGCCCATGAGTGTGAGGCTTTTTTTTTAATACCGGGAGGCTGGGGCAGCCATTGGGAGGGCTAGCAGTGCAAGAAGGAGGTGGGGCTCAGTGGAGCAGCCATTGGGGTGGGGCTGCAGGAGCCGATGGGGGAGGGGCCACGTGTGGTAGCAATCCGGGGGACTGGGGGAGCAATCAGGGGTGGGGCATATGGTCCCTGCAGGGGGGGTTGTAGACCCTGCGGGGGCCATATAGCCCATGTTGGGGGACTGTGGCCCTTGTGGGGAGGGGCTGTAGTCTTGTGGGGTGCAGTCTGTGACCTGTGCAGGGGGGCTGCACCCTGCAGGGGGTAGGGGACCCACCCATCCTGAGCACCCACCCACAGTCCCCCCACAATCCACCCACACACCCCACAACCCCCCACATCCCTTCACATCCACCCACAGTCTTTTGTTTTAATTGTGGAGAAACATGGATTTGGGGGTAGTTTACAGACTGACTTTGGCATTTTTTTATCAGGGGGTTTTCAGTGTTCAAGTAGGGAACACCAGAATTCCTGCTAGGGAGGCAAGTGGCAGGACCCAGGCAGAGGAGCCTGCTCAGAGCTGGCACCTTGTACCCAGCTGGAGGTGGCTGATCTCCTGACCAGTTGGGGCTAGGAGGACATGCTTTGACAGTTCAAAGCAGGCTACCACACTGGGAACATCTTCAGGGCGATAGCTGCCCAGATGGCCAGGCAGGGGTGCACATGGCAGTAGTGCTGCAGAAAGGCCAACTCTGCAGCCACAGCCCACTGGCAGCTGGCCCAGAGGGGCAGATGCCTCTACTGGCTGTGCAGTCCCCATCCAGGTCTGGCAGGTGTGCACCAGGTCACAGCCAGGCAGCAGCCCCCACTGCCAGACTGCTGCAGTGGGTAGAGGGTCCAGGGAACTCTCAGGGATACTTCAGCAGTTCAGCTGGCACAAGGGGTAATGTCCCCAAGTACCAATTCACTGGGCCCCAGAAGCTCCTGAGCATGAGTAGCCCTGAGCTACTTGACAGGGCAGCTTTTTGTACTGATGGGGCCAGGACAGGTGCTCACCCTGGGCTCTAGCTCCCCCTGGCTGCAGATCCAGGAGGAACCAGGCAGGGTTATTTTGTCCTAAGTGGCACAATTTGCCCCACACCAAAGTGCATGCCCAGGGATGTGTGCTGAGGCAAAAAGCCCTGGCTCAAATTTGCACCACTTCTATTTGAGCTGCTGCAAGCACATGTGTTTGCAAGTGCGGACGCGCCCTTGGCGTCTGTGGTTGTCCTGTGCATTTTATTGTTGGTGCCTCTACAGGGAGATTGAAAGCAAAATACAAATAAATATAGGGAAATTAACAGCAGGTATAGTACAACTAAATCCTAGAAAGCAAGGAGTTTGTGACTTGCTATATATTTTATTGCAGAAATACTCAGGGGCACCAATAATATAGCCCTGGGCTCCACTGTGCTAATTATTTTTATGACACAGGCGAGGATTTCTTAGGGTGATATTTTTTATTGGAGCAACTTAGACAAGCTTTTGAATCCAAGATATTTTTTGTCAGGGGGTTTAAAAATAGCTGAGGTTTAGATAAAGCGGTCCAGTGGCCATTTTTAAACCCATGGGGGCTTATACACATGACAAATGAGGCCATGGTGGAGCATTCTAATTAGAAAATGAAGCAGATTTGATTAATCAAAACTGCTCTGACTCATTCTAATTAGACTGCAAACCAGCACGTGTTGGAAGCCACAGTTAAATACTGGGAGATCAAGGCCTATCAAAAGGGAGGGTGGTCATTCTCACCTTTCGTATCTAGGAAGAATTGAGGAATTGGATAAAACATAACCTACCATTAAACTGATATCAGTGTTTAATCCTTGGTTCTTAGTGTCCTGCCAGTTTATGACTTTTTGTTCCTAAATTGGCCTTTTAAAGGTGTTGGCAGATTTCCCTTGAGCATGAGGATAGTGAGGTCAAAGAGGGCGTGGTTGTGCTGTGAGAAATGTGCTCCTAATGGTGTGTATATGTCTCTGTCTTCTATTTTTTTTCTGTTCATTTTGGTGCATAGTTGCTGTTTAGTTTCACCCACATAATTTGCCATGAGGGCACTTGGTGCATTGGATCAGGTATAGCACATTTTTGGGAAAGGCTGTGGTTTCTGATGGTTTTTTGATGGGGGTTATTGATAGTAGTGCCAATGGAGATGTGCTGACAGGTTAAATATTTCTTGCCAAGGCCAAGCTGCATCCCACATGATGTTTGTTGGGCAGTGGAGAGTTTACTTCTGATGATGAGCTGTGCAAAGTTAGGGGGCTGTTTGAAAGCCAGGAGCAGAGAAGCTGAGAATATTTCTGTCAAGGTATTATCTTTGCTGAGTACAGGCTGTAGTTGTTTGGTGATTCGTGTGCAGTTGCAGGGGTGTGCTTGAGGTGATTGCTTGTCTTGTGGATATAGGTATGGTGGTCTGTGGGTTTTCTGTATATAGTGGTTTGTAGGTCTGTGCGAAGCTTCGATCCCTGACTCTATTTGGCAGAGATTCAGCCCGGCTTAGTGGCCAAATCTCCTAATCCAAATCAAATCAGAGGACCCTTTAATCTCTCCGAATCGGATCGGAACCCTCTGAATAGATTCAGAGATTTGGACATAGATACAGCTTTAAATGTTTTTTCCACATACCTCTAGGTAGCAGGGGCTCTTGATAGCTGCAATGCTGGGGCACATGGAGCATCCCACAGAAGCACGGGGCGGGAGGGCTCTCCAGTGCGCTCAGTAGCAGACCCGGAAGTGGACCAGAAGTATTTCTGGCCCACTTTCGGGTCCACTGGGGAGTGCACGTGGGGGCCCCCCTGAGTCCCCCTGGCTTAGTGACTGGTACCTCCTTGGTCTGGGGGGGCACCCGGGCTCCCCCTGTGGCCAACTGCTGAGCCAGGGGAAGCAGTGGGGGCCCCCCACGCGTTCCCTAGCAAACCTGGAAGTGGACCGGAAGTACTTCTGGGTTCACCACTGAGCACATGGAGGGTTCCCCCACACTCCTGTGGAATGCTTCATGTGTCCCAGCATTGCAGCGATCACGGGCTGCACCTGCCATCTCAAGGTATGTAGAAAAAACTTTGAAAGCTGTGTCTGTGTCCAAATCGCTGATTTGCCAAATCGGCATCAAATCTTCAGATTTGGATTTGGCCAAATCAAATCAGGGACAGTGATCCGAATCAATGAATCGAATCACTGTCCCCTGATTCGGGCCAAATTTGAATCGAATAGGGCACGCTTTGCACAGCCCTAGTGGTTTGTAGGGTGAGATCCTGGTTATGGATTGTGGAATCAAGAAAGTTGATATTAGAGTAGGAGTATTCCAGAGAAAGTTTAATTGAGGGTTGATGGTTGTTAAACCTGTGCTGGAAATCAGTAGGTAGGTCCAGGTGTTCAGTCCAGATAATAAAAATATTATCTATGTAACATAGGTATAGTGCAGGTTTGCTGGTGCACTTTCTAGAAAACTTTTCCTCCAGGTGGCTTCTGAAGAGGCTGGCATATTGAGGGGCCATCTTTGTGCCCATAGCTGTGCCCATCGTTTGGAAAAAGTGACAATTGTTGTAAGTGAAGTTGTTGTGGATGAGGATGAAGTGGATGCTTTGTGCAACATGTTGTTGCAAATCTGAGTGGACTCCATGTTTTTGTAGTATTTCAGACAGGCATCTGTGCCTTCATGATGTGGGATGTGTCACAACCCAAGGGTGTGGGTTTTTTTTGTGTGTGCGCTTCGGCACTGCTGAATTATTTTCCCGCTGTTTGTGGCTTTCTTTGCAGGGTGCATTTCTTCGTTGCAGCACAGAAATGCACGTTGCAAGGAGTTCCCGCCATTTGTATTTAAATTCGTGCCCCACTATTGGTCAGTTCTAAATTATTCCTACGTGGCGGCTAGCAATTGGCTTGCTAGCCGTATAAGAGGCTTGAGTGGTTTCCGCCCAAGTCGGAGAACTTTGAGCACGCTGCAGAGTGCCTCTAAGGAGATTTGACTTGCGGCTAAGCTGATCGATAGACTGATCACCTATTGATTCTTCTCCCCGTCGCCGAACGATCCCTCGATGTACCCTTCCCTGCGCGCAAAGTTCCACGGAGCCTCGAAAACTTCGTGTGAGTGAATCAGAGTTCTTTCTGAGTCCTTAAACTAGGATTTAAGCGAAGTATTCCTGGAAACGTTCCAGCCTACACCGTGACCATCTTCGGTGTAAGTAAACAATCTTAAACAACCATTAAGGGTCCGTGCCTAATTCTAGCGCGCCGCCTGCCTTCCCCGACCCGGCGTGTCTGGGCTGCTGGCCACAGCCTGCGGCGCAAAAAAAGGGCCTCGGATTGTTCCTGGCCCGCACAGGATGTTACTGTAAAGGCTGGTGGCATCTATGGTTGCAAATATAGCCTTCTCAGGGACGTGGTTGATGTTCTGTATTCTGTTGAGGAAGTCTGTGGTGTCTTGTAGAAAACTTGATTCTGTAGTGACAAGTGGTTTCAGAATAGTTTCTATGAATCTTGATAGCTCTTTAGTAGGGTACTTCAATTGGATATGATGGGTCAGCCTTGGGTTATCTAGCTTGTGGAGTTTGGGAACATATAGAAAGTTCCTGGGGTGAGAAAGTGGGGGATAAACTAAAAGGAGGTTGTCTTGAAGCTGGCATGGGAAAGATTTGATTATATTTTTCAGTTCCAGTTGATGTGGGGTCCTCTCCAATTTCATTATAGTATTATGTGTTGGAGAGGTGTCTGCTGGCTTCATTGATGTTGTCTTGAAGGGTTGAGGATGACTATAGCTCCGCCTTTGTCTGCTGATTTGATTACTTTCCATTGTTGGATTTTAGGAACTGTGCAGCTTTTCTCTCTGCGGGAGAGAGGTTGTTGTTGTCCTGGCTTTTGTTGAGACTTTCAATGTTAGCTTTCTTCCTGAAACAGTTAATGTTGTAGTGCAGTGTGTGGTTATGTCTGCTGGGAGGTGTCCAGTATGATGTTTTATTATTGTTTCTGTTTTTCTTCAGTTGCTGCAGGAGGGTTGTTAGAGGTGGTTGTGTCATGGTTGTGTCCTTGTGGTTGTGTCCTGAATTATTCTTTCAGGTAAAGTCTGCAGGAGAATTCTTATAATTTTCCACATATTAGTATCTTGCCAGGTTTTTTTTTCTGGGCAGAAGTTCAGGCCTTTAGAGAGTACAGATATTTCAGAATGGGATAGTGGGTGTGGTAATAAATTGATGATGGTTGTGTTCTGAGTGCTGCTTTCTTGATTCCCTCCTGTGCTGCTGATTCCACTTTTTTCCTTATGTTGAGGCTTTAGTTCTGCAAAATACTGAAGTTCATGATTGAGTTCTATTGGCACAAGCTTAAGTGCTTTACTGAATAGAGGTGGATTTAATTATGTGTTTAAGTGCTATATTGGGCTGCCGTGGATTTATTGAATCAGCCTTCTATATTTTGGAAATCAAGAGCTAATTTTGTAATCTTGTTTCATTTTCTTATCCCAAAACAGTTTCGTGTGTTGGGACAAAGATGGTTTCAGAAGGAATTTTCATATGAAATGACATTTGACTTTACTACAGCTGAAGCTAATCCAGAGGTGTGTTTAGATCTGAATTCTGGCACTAACTACATTGTGAATATTACTACAGCATCCTCAACAGAGATCTCTGCCTTAATTACAATAGCAGTTCAAGCAGAGGGTAGGTATTATTTTGTATTCTTCATAACTCTTAGAGTAAGCCACCATGTGTTTGACTTCATTGTCTTGAGCCCCCCAAATGGTTAAAAAATAGCTTGTTCATCTGCATTTGCAGATACTGTACCATCAGCCTGTTGGGTGTATCTATACATGTGCTTTAATGCGCAGTAGGCTATCTTACTGCGCATTAGAGCATCACAGCAAAAACCACGCTAATACACAGTGAAATTGGGCTATGTCACATTAAGTATCACTGTAAAAGCATGCACTTTTGCTACTGCACATTAGGGGAGCCTAATGAACATTTAGTTAGTACCTTACCTTAGAGGTACTACATTTAATGCACAGTAGCAAAAGTGCATTAATGAACCTGTAGACACTCCCTTTGAGGCTAAAATATGAGATTCAAAAATAAGAGTAAAAATTAAAATGAAATAGAATAGGATATTAAGTTTAGACAAGAATTAATTCCTTTAACAAATAATCATTCTCTTTACAATGTTGGATGTCCAATATTTAATTCTGGTGTAAATAACTCATTATTCATTATATGTGCTGCCTTTAAAGCACTTTGCAGCCACGGGCCCAAAACACTTCACAGCCAGTGAATTTACAACATGCTTATAAAAGTGAAGTAATATTTAATTTCCTGTTTTACATATAGGAAAACTGTATATAATAATGTATGCAGGGTTAGACAAGAAATATTTGGCAAGTCTGGGCATGGAGTCCAGATCCCCTTGCTCTTAGTGCTGTGTTAAGCAACAATATGATCCTTTTCCAGTATGAGACTGTTGCTTGAACACATCTACCTTTTACAGAAGTATTTGTGGGGAAACATTGAGCAAGACCAGAAATATTAAGGCCTGCTAAGTCTCCAATCAGATTCATAGAAACATAGAAAATGAGGGTTGGAAGGGACCTCAGGAGGATATCTAATCCAACCCCCTGCCCATACCCAACTAAATCATTCCAGCCAGGGTTTTGTTGAGTCTTAAAAACCTCCAAGGATGGAGATTCCACCACCTCTCTAGGTAACCCATTCCAGTACTTTATCACCCTCCAAGTGAGAGAGTTTTTTTTCCTGATATCCAACATAAACTTTCCTTCCTGCAGCTTGAGACCATTGCTCCTTGTTTTGTCACCTGTCACCACTGAGAACAGTCCAGCTCCATCCTCTTTGGAACACCCCCCCCCACTTGGTAGTTAAAGGCTGCTATCAAATCCCCCCTCAGTCTTCTCTTCTGCAGACTAGCTTATGCTCATAAATCATGTGCCCCAACCCCCTAACCATTTTTGTTGTCCTTCCTTGAGACTTAAAAAGTGCTATGTGCTACTATGTCATCTTTACAAAAGATAAACTAATGTGGAAAAATTTAAGCACCCTGTCTTTCACAGCTTTCAAGCCATGCCCTCATGACCTGAGCACAATTCACAGCTTGGAATTCATTTGCCATCATATGCCTATTCAAATGAAAATGATAACAAGAGCCAGGGTTTTTTTCTGATTATTTTGAATTGAAATTCACATCTTTTTCCTCTCCCCATCAGCAGCTGGCTTGAAGTGATGCTATGGCTATGGAGAGAAAGAGAACCCTTTTAAAAATAGCAACTTGACAGCTGCCTCTGGCAAAACAAAATGTGAGATTTGTCGATGAGGACAGACATCGTTTAAGACTTAAATTGGTCAGGTAGACTTTAATTTGATAAATTAATTGAAGTTATTACCCAAGGAAAAGGAGTCCAAGGCAGCTGTTGTTTAAAATAGAGTGTAGGAAATGATGCTATTACTGACATCCCTAAATTTCTGTGCTCATAATGGCCCTCATAGGACTGTACTGGGTCTCTTGTTCAGGGGTTTCCTTCCATGGAGATTAAATGAAGATTCCTTTGAACCAAGTCACTGGTGGCACCAGTGTGAGAGACTGGTACTTTTCCTTTGAGATAGGTTTATGTCCTCACAATCAAAACCTTGTCTATCTGACTGATTGAAGACAACAGCAGCAGAGTCAGGACTGCATACAACACTAGCTTGGAGCTTAGCTGGTTTTTCCTGCTCTAGCAGATACCAGGCAGGTCAGTAGGTTCAAGTAGTATAAATATGCCAGGAGACCCAACTCTGACAGCTGAAGGAAAGAAAAAAAATCTTCCAGCACTGCATTGCCTTTCTTCTGGCCCCATGTACTCTAGTCGGTTTCTTAATTGCCCTTCAAACCTGGCAGAAGAGGAATTAAGGTCAGTCACCTTTCACTAGCCAGTCAAGTCAGCTCTAGTGTTTTGGATCAGACTTTAGATTCACCAGTATTTACATCCAAAAGCACCATTCTGGCTGTTCAGTCTTTGAACAATGAGCATAAGTTGAACATTTCTCTTGCCCTTGGAATGAAACCAGCTGAGCTATACCTTGCTTCACAGTAGCTGGAATAGCAAACCACATTGTATTCTTACTGCTTATTTGTATCTGTAGTGATGTGGCACTGGTATTCTTAAGCAATGGTTGAGGTCTGTAAATGGCTCAGCAGTTTATTACCCAACTCTGAGAACAACAGAGAAATCCATATAGTCCTTACTAATAGAGTTTATGGCCGCATCCAGATGGGTGAGGCCATGCAGTATGTGGCGCTGCAGGCCTGTCTGTGGTGCCACATACTACACATTCAGCTGCTCTACATGCTGCAAGGTACCAGCATGGGGGGAGAGGGGGCAGGGGCAGGTTTTGACCCTAGGTGATCCCCAAGTCAAAAAGAAAAGCAGGGGAGCGCATTTGGAGCAGTGCATACCACTGGAGCCTGGCCAGCCAGAGCTGTGCTTCAGCTGTGGGCCAGGCTCCAAGCAGCAGGAACACCGCTGCTGCAGCCCCAGGAGGCCCTCAGGACCCCAGGTTAGGCTGCTTGGGCCAACTCAGTCTTGGCTTCAGCCTTCCCTGCCCTCACGGGGAAACCTGCCATGTGCCAGAGGGTGCGTGGCACAGGCGTTCCCCAGAGACAACTAGCAGTGGCATAAGGTGTGCCGATGCCTCTTGTCCCGGGGGAAATAAAAGTCTATGCTCATGTGGATGCAGCCTCTGACTCCATTGCCTTGTGACGGAAAGCTATGAGACTGTGCAGTAAGTGAAAGGAAGAAGGCAATTTGCTTCTCTAGTGCCAGACTTTATCCTTGCTCTTGGCTTTATGACTAGGAAACATAAGTATTGGTAAAGGCTCCTTTAAATTATCTACCTGCTTTATGCGCAGCCTTAACACACAAGCCGTCATGCCCAGGTACCTCATATAGGGCTGGGAGAGGATGACTGAACCCTATATGTTGGAGGTGCTTAAAGTATTCATAGATTTTATAGACATTAGGGCTGGAAGGGACCTTGGAAGATCATCGAGTCCAGCCCCCTGCCCAAAGGGCAGGAAGTCAGCTGGGGTCACAGGATCCCAGCAAGATAAGCATCCAGTTTGCTCTTGAAGGTGTTCAATGTAGGCGCTTGAACCACCTCCAGTGGCAGGCTGTTCCAGACCTTGGGGGCTCGGACAGTAAAGAAATTCTTCCTTATGTCCAGCCTGAAATGATCTTGTAGTAGTTTACGACCATTTGACCTAGTTGTCATCCCTTGGGGCGCTTTGGTGAACAAACGTTCCCCCAGATACTGGTTGTCACCCCTGATAAACTTATAGGTGACCATCAGATCACCCCTGAGCCTGCGCTTTTCCAGGCTAAAGAGCCCCAGGGCTCTCAGCCTGTCATCGTAGGGTCTGCTTCCCTGACCTCTGATCATGCGCGTGGCTCTTCTCTGGACTCTCTCAAGCTTCTCCACATCCTTTTTGAATTGTGAAGCCCAAAACTGGACGCAGTACTCCAGCTGCGGCCTCACCAAGGCCAAGTACAAGGGGAGAATGACGTCCTGGGATTTGCTTGAGAAGCATCTATGGATGCAAGCCAGCGTTTTGGTCGCTTTACTAGCCGCAGCTTCGCATTGCAGGCTCATGTTCATCTTGTGGTCAATGATGACCCCCAAGTCTCTTTCTTCCACAGTGCTAGCCAACATAGCACTGCCGAGCCTATAAGGATGCTGTGGGTTTTTCTTCCCAAGGTGGAGAACCTTGCATTTATCGGCATTGAACACCATCAGATTCTCATCCGCCCACTTGCTGAGCCTGTCCAGGTCAGCCTGGATCACCTGCCTGTCTTCTGGTGTGGATGCTTTGCCCCAAAGTTTGGTGTCATCGGCAAACTTGGCCAGTCTGCTTCTGACTCCAGTGTCCACATCATTAATGAAGATCTTGAACAGTATGGGTCCAAGAACAGAGCCTTGGGGGACCCCACTGGTCACAGGACACCATGATGAGTGACTTCCATCAATTACTACCCTCTGGGTCCAACCCCGGAGCCAATTTTCCAGCCAGTGGATCGTGGAGGACCCAAGGCGACAATTGGCCAGTTTCTCCAAGAGGCGATCATGGGAAACCAGATCAAAGGCTTTTTTGAAGTCAAGATATATGACATCAATCTCTTCTCCCTTGTCCAGGTGATAGGTCACCTGGTCATAGAAGGAAATGAGATTGGTCAAGCAAGACCTACCCGCAACAAACCCGTGCTGGCTATCCCTTAAGATATTGGCGTCGGCCAGTCCATTAAGGATGGCCTCTTTAATAAACTTTTCTAAGATCTTCCCCGGGATAAAAGTCAGGCTAATGGGCCTATAGTTAGCCGGAACCACTTTCCTCCCTTTCTTGAAGATAGGCACCACATTGGCCTTCTTCCAGTCTTCGGTCACTTCACCAGAGCGCCAAGAGTTTTCAAAGATCTGTGCTAGAGGCTGGGCTATGCTGCTCGCCAGCTCCTTGAGTACCCTGGGGTGTAGATTGTCAGGGCCGGCTGACTTGAAGGTATCTAGCTTCTCAAGATGTTCCTTCACGAAGTCAGCATTTATGGAGGGCAGGGGATCACCCTCACCCGGACTTCCCTGTCCCGTAGCGGGCATGGGCGTCCCATGGAAAGTATAGTCCTTTCAGCCATGGTGTATTTGGCTGCCACGAGCGACCAGCACACGTCTAGAATGAAGAGAAATGTACGGACAAACCAGTTAGTAGAGTTACTGTTGACAGACCTACCAGCATAGCACAAGGAAAGAACACAAGATTTCAAAGGTTACACGCACAACTGAATACAGCAATGTTATAACAGCATGCAAAGAAGCCAATAGCTTGAATTTTCTGGGTTACCTTCTTGCAGATAGGATAGCTGACTTGCATTTAATCTCCATTTAGCTGTGTAGTAGAACTGTTCCCTTGCCCTGGATCAGTGAGATAATGCTCATTTGGTGTCTCCCAGCTGATCTCAAAGGGCTTTATATACATTAACTAAATAATATAGTGCTTGTCTGGTGAGCAGCAGCATCTCTGTTTTACAGAAAGGAAACAGCCTGAATTACTTGCCAAGGCTTACATCTGATGTCAGTGGCAGAACTGGGCACAGAGAATTCAGATCTAGTTGGTGCTGCACTTTAACCACTGTCCTCTTAGGGTTACTAGGTTAGATCTGACAGGTACTGGACAGGTCTACATGAGATGCTTCACTGTGCAGCAGACTAATTTGCGGTATAGTAAAGCATCACTGTCTACACGTGTGCAGCAGTTAGAGTGCAGTAGATGAATTTACTGCGCTGCTGGATAGTCCTGTTAGACACAAGTGGTATCTGGCAGCTCAGTAAATTACTGCGCTTAAACATGCGTGTACATGGTGACGTCAAGATTAGTTTACTCTGGCTCATGCTTTTAGGGTAATGACTGATAGTTTGGGAAAAGAGAAGACCTGGCAATATCAGCAAAGGATAATTCTTGCTGTCTTACTTTAAGTTCTTGCAGTGCTTTCAAGCTTTTGGCAGTACATATTTAAGTTTGGGTGCTGCAGCTACTTCCTACAAGCTCTATAACAGTGCTTCTCAACCTTTTTCATACCAGGCCCCATTTGTAAACAACAATGGCCAGTCCAGACCCAGTGCCCCTCACTCCCAACCCCCTACCCCCAGCCCCCACAGTGTGTGGGGCAGGGGGTGGGGGAGTGGGGCATGGGGGACCCCAAGCAGCCCCTTGCAGCCTGGAACTCTGCCAGCCTGCAAAGGAAAAGCCACGGTTCCTCGCATTTTTCTCTTTAAAGGAGAATCTGTTTTTAAAGTTTGTTCGTGACCCTTTCATATATTCTTGTGATCCACTTTTGGGTTGCGATCCACAGGCTGAGAAACACTGCTCTATAAGATAACCTCAGACCAGCTGGAAAGCTCCTACTTTTCACATGCAGTGAACCCTGAACAACCACACCCCACTGTGTTTTTTCTGCTGTGCAGTGTCTTTTCTAAATTCTATAAAGAGTTCCTACTCCTTTTTGATTGGTAAATCTCTTGCTATTTGTGAGAATTTGAAAAAATACCTCTCTAAATTCCCTTATACATTAACAAAGTACTTTAAAATGCAGTCCAGCTATGGGCAGAGGTAAATTTTAACTGATGGGGAGGCTGTTACCACTGCATGCTCTTGTAGCATTACAAGCAAATTAACTGTCTGTAAACAGTTAACCATGAAGGAAAGAAGGGTTTCCTACATTTATACTAGAGGAGCATGCAAACATGACAGTTACAGTTACCAATTGGTATATTTTCATAAATGTATAGGGGTTGGTCCCCATTAGTGTGGTTGTTCAACATCCTTTTATACACATTCTTGTGTTCTGATTAAATGGGATTAAATGAATCAGCAATTTCAAATAAACCCAATGAATTATCAGTCAGAATGGAACCCTTCGCCCTTTCAATTACCAAATATATTATATCATTTGAAAAGGATCTGAGGGCTACAGTGGACAATAAATTGAATATGAGCCAATAGTGCACCCTTGTTGCGAAGAAGGCAAACAGCATACTAGGCTGCATTAGTAGGAGTTTTGCCAGCAAATCAAGGGAAGTGATTCATCCTCTCTATTCTGCACTGGGGATGCCACATCTGGAGTACTGTGTCCAGTTTTGGACCCGTCACTACAGAAAGGGTGTGGACAAATTGGAGAGAGTCCAGCAGAGGCAACAAATATGGTGAGGGGGCTGGGACACATGACTTATGAGGAGGGGCTGAGGAAACTGGGCTGAAGAGAAGACTGAGGGGGGATTTAACAGCACCCTTCAACTACTGAAGGATGGTTCTAAAGAGGAGGGAGCTAGCCTGTTCTCAGTGATGGCAGATAACAGAAGAAGGAACAATGGTCTTAAGTTTCAGCAAGGGAGTTTAGGTTAGATATCAGGAAGACATTTCTCACTAGGAGGGTAGTGAAACACTGGAACAGGTTACCCAGAGAGGTGGTGGAATCTCCATCCTTGGAGGTTTGTAAGACCTGGATAGACAAAACTTTGGGTGGGATGATCTAGTTGGAGCTGGTCCTGTTGTGAGCAGGGGGTTGGACTAGATGACCCCCTGAAGTCCCTTCCAACCCTAATTTTCCATGATTCTGTGACTAATGTCATTATACACACTGTTATCCTTTCTTCTGCAGACTTTGTACCTGGCTGCCTAGGATCTGGATATGATGTTTTGTACATCATTTTTGGGTCATTAAAACTCATATTAATACTTACAGCAAGGGCTGTTCAGAAATACTCAGTAAACTGGCTTCGTTTCAGTTTTTTTCTGTTGTAGACAGAGACACTGTTGGCAGAGTGTGGCCAGGCAAGTATCCAAGTTTCAATATGTGACTAAGTGCTCATTTGTTTCCATCTTCTGCCCTGATTATTCAACTGCCTGCCTACGTAAGTGGTCATTGCTGCTGCCTCATATGACCCTGGTGTAAGATATATGGGCATTGTAGTTAATATCCTTATACTTAATGGGGGATGAGTTGTATTTTGGCGACTTTCAAGAATCACAGAGAGGATATGTTGTAGAGGTAGATAATGAATGTGTGATATTTTGGCTCCATTAAACTTGTAGCTTGTCCCCTGAATGCTATTTCTAGTTGGGTAGCACTCAAAAGGCCTTGACAAGGTAACAGGAGAGGAAACTGCTGGTGTAGTCCACCATACCTTTCTCCTCTTTACTGTCCAGGACCTCTAGCTGATGTTACACTTATGGTGTGATTACCATGCTGAACATTTAGCATGTTGTAATTTATGGTGCAGTGAATGTGTTAATTGTGCCATAAATTACAACATGCCACATGTTCATCCAAATTTTGGTGCCATTAAATGGCAAATGAGCCACAAAGTTGTTTCACATGTAATGTACAACATCTTTGTAGCTGGTTTATATGATGCCTTAAATTGAATGTGTGGCATGTGTGGTGTTCCAGATTGGTTGTTGCCATTGGTTGGGGACAGCTCCAGGTCTGCAACCAGCTCTGGGATAGTTCTGGGTCCAATGTCTATCCCGAGCCTGATCCCTATAGATTGGGATAGGGGCAGCTCCAGGTCCCTATCATGATGCCTTTGCCTCATCTGTAGGATTCAGTTGGTGGCAGCCCAGCAATGGTGCAATTTGGATCTGAGGAATTTTATGCCTCATGCCAAACATTGCATGTCCTGCCATGTGTGTCTGGCTTGGCAGGATTAATGATTTTAGGAAAGCAGTATAAAATTCCTCAGATCCCAAATGAACCCTCGTTTTAACATCTGCTTAAGGCCTGGGAGAGATGGTTACATAGTGGCTCTTCTCCATCAGTAGCTGTAATAGGAACTTATGAAGTCACTCCAGAAACAGAAGATTGTTCTTTGTGACACATAACCAACCTGCAGGGTAAAAGTTGAGAGAAACCACTGCTGATACAGCATGAATGATAAGAATTTTTCTAGTAAGGGTCAGTACAATGTTGTATGTAGACATGTATATTGTTGTCTAATTTTAAGAAACTTGGTTCAAATGCAGTTAATTCAGTATAAAAGCAGTCATTGTTCTCGTACCTCACATCTTTAAGAAATGAAACATTACATCATTTTTCATTCTTGTTTTGCAGTGGCTGATGATCATAACCAAGTATGCTAAGGCAGCTATTAGGATTTGGATTCCTTTCCCTTGTGAAGCAAATAGTTCTCTTAAAGTTGCAGGAGCCTAGGTGATCTTCAGTCTGGTACTAAAAAGAAATATAGTGTATTCTACAATAAAAAGTCTCCCTTTGAATACCATATTGATACATGGTTACTCCATGTTAGATGTGGTTTTGAGGTGCCGTATTAAGGAAGGCTATGTGTAAGAATGGTACAATTCCTTTGCTAGAAAAATAGCCTTTGGTTTATAAACAAAAATGGTCTCATGCATCATGTTTTTGGTCATCAAAATCTGAAACACTGGATGTTCAATCCATAGGTGAAGTGAAGAGGGGGTACGTGCCCCCCATGAGATTGGCCCTCACTGGCCAGGGTGTGGGGCACTGAGGGAAACATTGGCCAGTGCCCCCCTGAGACTGGCGCTGGCTGGAGAGTGGGGGCACCGAGAGAAGCGCCAGTGGCATTTCCGGTTTTGCTGCCAGCACTTCTGGGATCGGCATTTGGCCATTGGAGGTCTCCCTCCCCCCGAGTCGTCGATCAGCCACTGGTGCCTCCCCAGGCTCAGGAGGCACCAGTCACCCATGTTTCAATTATTTATTTGTTCATTGCAAGGACAAGCCTTTTAAAAATACAAGTAGTTCGAGAAATATCTCCTTTCTAACTCCTATTTAGTGGGATAGATTTACCATATTTACTCAAATAGAAGATGACTCTAATTATAAGATGACCCCCACAATAATTAGATTCTATATGTGGAAAACTTATAGATTTGTTATAATTTTCCATGTATAGAATCTAATTATTGGAGGTTTGTCTATAATTTATCTCCCATCCGCTGCTACAGCAGGGAAAATAAATCTGGGGGGTCAGGTACCCCTTTGCTCTCTGCTTCCCCCTAACATTTTCCCCTTCCCCTACTCCTTACTGTCAGACTTTGCTGTCCCTGAGCACATGGAAGTGAGGAGCAAATTTAAAAACATTAACCTTGAAATTATCAGTGTTGCTCAGTGTTGGCTGCATTTAATCAACTTCATAGTTGGTTTCCACTGCTGGGCACATACTGCTTTTGGCAGCAGTTTAATGATAGACAATGTGTTTAGTTAGATTTCCTTGTATGTGATTATAAAATGAGGGGCTTCCCCCCCGCCCCATGTTAATTGTGGGGGAAAACCTTGTCTTGTATTTGAGTAAATACTGTAGATCAGGCTTAATGGAGTGGAGGCATATTTTCTAAAGAATTTATCCCCCAGTAAGTCTTACTTAGGCACCAAATGGGTCAGATTTTCAGGACCTGAGAATAATGGAATTGCTAGGTACTGAGCAGTTTTGAAAATACCACCCTACCCATAGCTATTGAGCAATCTTGAAAATCAGTCCCATAACATTTTCACCTTCTTGGGTGGTGCAAGGAGGCAGGCTGGGTTGAAAGCAGCAGTATCTTTCAACACTTACTGAATTGCTATGGTGGAATAGTAGCATCATCAGCCTGTACATTGATGCCAAATGAGAACTGTAGCCCTGTGGTGACATACATATAGCTTCTGCTCTCAGGAGGCCTGTTTGAGAAATGCCATCAAAATATGGCTTCTTGGTCATTTCCAGTGCAATTTGACAAGAAGCTAAGTGTCCATCTTTCCCTTACTCTGGTCTGACCACCTCTTTTTCATACCTGTTTGGCCTAGAGCCAGTTTTGGAACTGAAATATCTGACTTGTGGTTTTATTATACCTTTAAAAGAAGAGCGACAACTCACACTTCTAAAATTCAATCGTTTTCCTAGACCTTTGACAAACACATTTAATTTGCAAGGATTCTCTTTAATAGAATGCTTGAACTTTATCATGCCATCATTCCCTGGAAAAAAACATTTATACAAATTTTTAAGTACTTGGGCACTCTAAAAAAAGTGAGGTTCCATCTTCTGATAACTTTAAACCTTAAAAAACTGGAGTTTTCCATCTTCAGTCAATCATGATCAATAATATTACAGGAGAGCTTTTACTAACATTTTTAGTTATGCCTTTTTGCTCCTTTTTTACTATGCCTGCAGTAAAGGAAGTCTTCAGTGATATGCTGATTTTTAATGACACCTGCTTGAAATGGAGGCGAAACATAAAGAGAACTGATATAGAAGAGAGATATTTAGTAAGTAATACATAATTTAAGTGTTTGATTCTGTGTTGCAATAAGAAGAAAAAATTAATCTAGTATCAACAATGCCAAGATTCTTTGTGCCATAGGCGACTGGTAGGGGGTGCACAGGAGTGCATGTGCCCCCCCTGATGGGGCTGGTACCCCCCTCCCCCGGTGGCCGACACTGATGCTGTCGGTAGGCCTGGTGCCCCCCCGACAGGGTCGGCGGCTTCCACAGGTGCCCCCCCCAAATTCAGGAGGCACCAGTCACTCATACTTTGTACATTGCTGCTATTGGAGTTCCCCACGCTGTTAACCTGGTAACAGAGATCATAGTAATGGGGGAACTAGCATGCATGACATTTTACAAATTCAAATACACACTCCTGTGCTTTTTGTGATGTTTCTTGCTTCTGTCTCTTTCTTGCTTATTTTTTAATCTTCTTTCCTTCTTTTCTATTCCTCATTGTCTTCCCTGCACTGGCCTCAGACTCCATCCTATACTAGCACTTGCCTTCTTCTTCAGTCAGACATGCCAGTTACCTTGCCCCATCCCTTGAATGAGCCCTCCTTGATATGAAATCTCTGGATAGTTCATCTGTACTGAGTCCTAAATTGGCTTTTTTTTTTCTCTAATCTGCATGCCCTTGAGTAGCGGTCAGCTACATTTTAAGGCCGTGAGGTCTGATTAGCCCAGTTCAGATCAGAGGGTGGAAGGGTGCTAGGACCCAGCTGCTGGTAGCACTTTTCTCCACAGTGGTTGAAGAAAACACCCACCACCACTGCTGCTTTTCCCTGCACCATCATGGGGAAAGTGCCTGGTGCTGCCACTTTAACATGTCTCTGCTGCTGCAGCTTTTCTCCATGCTGGCATTGGGAATAACTACTGTTGAAGTCTCATGTCCACAACCCAAATTAAAAGGCTCTGAGGACTGAACCTGTTCAGCTTCAGCAAGAGGAGGCTGAAGGGGGACCTGGTGGCTGCCTACAAACTCATCAGGGGAGATCAACACCAAATAGGCAGAGCCCTTTTCTCCCCAGCACCACCTGGGGTGATGAGGAACAATGGTAATAAGCTGATGGAGAATAGGTTTAGGTTAGAGATCAGAAGGCAATATTTTACAGTTAGGGTGGCCAAAATCTGGAACCAACTTCCCAGGGAAGTGGTCCTCACCCCTACCTTGGGCAAATTCAAGAGGAGGTTGGATGATCACCTGTCTGGGGTCTTGTGAACCCAGCATTCATTCCTGCCTGTGGCAGGGGGTTGGGCTAGATGATCTGTTCATGTCCCTCCTGACCCTAGCTACTATGAAACTATGACTGCATCCAGCCTGTGGGCCATAGGTTGTTGACCCCTGCCCTCGGGTGCCCTTGGCTTGAGTGTACTGCATGCTCCTAACTGAAGAATGGCAGTTGGGAGTCAAAGAGAGCAGGCAATCTATTTTTTTCCTCTCTATAAATGCCTGAAAATTGATTGTGAAAATTATTCGTTTTGAGTTAATAACATTGTGACCACTTAAGGCACAAGCAGCTGCAAAAACTCAGGTCTGCAACAGGGCCTACAAATCCATGATCTAATCCTGAGCAGCACGTGGCATTCTCAGTGCATTCTGAGCACAACAGGATTTGAAAGCACTGAACCTTTCAGGATCAAGCACCTGGCATGCATGGGAATTCATTTACCTAAATGTGCTGATTTAAAAAATGAGGGTGCACAGTCAGATACTTCTCTCTCTTGGCAGGTCATGGGTATAGACAGGTGTCAACAATTGATGTCCTTTCATATCGCAACAATATTAGCTGCTAGATTATTATAATCAATTTTAGCTGCTACAATCATTACATTTGAATTATAATGTCGTGATACAACTATAGCAAAACTGCTCTGACTTGAGCTGTGCTCCTGCTTCGCATAGGGTCAGAGTTATGCAGGGTTAGCTAATTTGTGTTGCTACAGAATTAAGTAGATGTAACAGTTACAGTGTAACAGCTAATGCACAGCTAGCCTCCCCCTTCTCTTTTAAAGCATGAAAATGCACGGTTGTCCGTTCCCAAAGTTGTAACTTCAAGATTTTTTTCTGTATTGCAAAAAGGGTTAGGGAAGTCAAGGAAAGAAAAACTAAGTGCCAGAGCTAGTTTTATTCCAGTGCTGTTTATGAACAATGGTTTGTTTCTTCATAAAACTTGAGAATATGTTGATTAGGATAATACTGAACAACATTCAGGCTCTATACTTGTATGTATATATGTGTATTTTCAACAAGGGTAAAGTAACTGCTTTTTATGCTTTTGTATAATAAATGCATTTGAAGAATCAAAATGGTTCATTTTCATCGGGGATGGATAGGTGTGATGTTCACAGCACTTTAAACAACTTTAAAACACTACAAAAAGTGAGAGAGCAGGCAATACTCGGTGCTATAGTGTTACAAAGCAGCCAGAACCATATTAAAAATGACTCTGGGTGAAACAGGGATAATTTTGAAGCCCCTTAAAGGAAAACGTTAGCTGGGAGGCAGTTGTACATCTGTGAATTACTGCCATGCTACAAATGGAAAAATCTTCAAAAAAATGGTGGCGTTTGAAGTGCTTTATACATTTGTCTGTCAATACACATTGTTGTGATTTTCCATTGCAGTTTCACATACGAGGCCGACGCTGGTATCAGCAGGAATTCTTTCATGAAATGACCTTTAACCTCACCACGTACAAGCTAGCTCCAGAAATTTGTCTGGATTTACAGCCTGGCACTAATTACTCTGTGAATATTTCCATCACAGCTTTGGCTCTTTCTGTGCTAGTTTCAATGACAACTGAAATTACTGGTAGGTCCAACTATTTATTTACCATGTTTACTCAAATCTAAGACAAGGTCTTTTTCCCCATTAAACATGGGGGGGAAAGGCCCCTCATCTTGGATTTGAGTACAAGGCTGTGGGGGGAGGGGAGAGGGGCAGGTAGCTACTGCAGCTCCAATTCCAGGCCCTACTCAGGGTCAGAGCTGGAGCCACAGCTGTTGCCTGCCTGTCCTGTGCTGCCTCTGTCCTGTACTGCTCTGCCCTCACCCCTGCCTGACCCAAGTGCTGCCACCTCTGTTCCATAGCCTCTTCTTCCCTGTTTGTCTCCCCACCATCTGCGACTCCCCCTTCTGCTACCACTGCTGCCACTTACTGGGTGGGGGGTGGGGGTAAGCTCCAGGGGATGCAGGCACAGGGAGCACAGGCATAGGGGGGCAAGTGGCATGGGTGGCAGAAGGCCAAGGTTTGGGGGGGGCCTTAGCCCCCCCAAACTAATTTTGCAGTGGCCAGTGACAGCAGCAGCACCACGGCGCCACACAGTGTGCATCCAGGCCAGCACCCCAGGCATGCTCAGCTCCAGGCAGCTGAGGAAGAAGAGTCTAACCGCACATGCATCACACTGCACAGAGTATGATGGGAGCTGTACTTCTTGTGCTGATGCATGCATGTAGCCCCCCCAAATAATATTTTTCCCCTCCATCTATGGCAAGTGTTGAGGGAGCAGGTGTCAGGGGGGCAGGTACTGTGGCAGAGGCAGGTGCTAGGGCACACTGGCACTGGGCGGGGGCTGTAATTAGATTCTAGACATAGAAAATTATAAACAATTCATAATTTTTCCATGTATGGAATCTAAGTATTGGAGGGTCATTTTAAATTCAAACTTATCTTGGATTTGGGTAAATAAGGTACAGTAAAAGCTGTGTTATCTGGCACTTTACCACCCGGAATGCTCTATTAACGAGCATCTGTCATAGATGGCAATACAAATCTTACTTCATGTATCCGGAAATACTCTGATAGCCATCCAGCATCTTGCCATGCTCTTCTCATAGATCTGTCATTTACGGAAGCTTCAGGATGCTGCCCAGCGATGTCGCTAGCAGCAGTCTCAAATGTACACATCCGCCATTGTGATTGTGTTGTGCTTGTGCTGTATTGTGACATAACTCTCAGATAACCAGCATATTTGATGAACCAGCGCTCCCCATTCCCCATGATGCTAGATAGCAGAGCTTCTACTGTAGTTATGTTTTTATGGAGTGACCCTTGAAGTGTGAGAGCTCAGGATGAGTAGCAGTATGGCCACTTGACCAGTGGGGGCTGTGAAAAGAGTCCACATTCAAAAGTCCACATGATTCTTGAGTCAGCACATTCATGAGAAGGAGGGGTATTGGCTTCTGTTTGATTTAAAATGGAAGTACAGCACAGCAGAGAAACTAGAGAGAAGATGTATGTGCAAACAATTAGGACATCTGTTTAAGACTCAGGAGACTTGTGCTGGGGCATATTGTTGAATGCAGGCTTCTTGTGTAAGTTCAGTCAAGTCATGCAGGAACTGAAGCAGAAGTCCCAATCCACTGGTCCCTGTACTCCAGTGGGGCTGAGAAAACCAGAGAAGTACCTCCGTCCCCCACCTTCTCCTCTGCCCATCCAGAGAGAGCACCTGCAGTTTGCTGTGCTGCAACCAGAACAGACAAAAATTAATTAAGTCACTCCACTTAGGAGCAGCTTCATTTGAACCCTTATACAATGAAGGTTAATTTGTTGCATGATTGGAGAGTTCTGCAGCCATGCTTTTCTGTTTGGGCATTGCTTTAGAGTGATTTCAAGGGGCTGATCAGGTGACAGATGTCATTTCTGTTTGTGCCCAAAGACACTATCTGTAGAACAGTGAAAATAGCCTTTCCTTACTTGATGTGGGTGTTGGAAGAAGAATTACACTGAAGACTGTGAGGGGTGTATTTTGTAGCCATGTTGGCCTGAGACAAAAAGAAATACGAAAATCTAGAACTCTTGGTTCAGGGAGAACTTTTATTAGACCAACAAAGAAATCGCAAAAAGCCTATCATTTTCTGCAAGTTTTTGGGCTCACACACCCTTTATCAATTTTCCCTGAGCCTGATAAAGGGTATGTGAGCCCAAAAGCTTACAGAAAAAGATAATTTTTTTGCAGTTTCTTAGTTGGCCTAATAAAAGGTATCATCTGTGAACCAAGAGTTCTAGATTTTTGCATTTCTAACTGAAGACCGTGAAGCACTCATATATTCTGATAATGGGAGTCCCACAAGTACATCAGTTTGTTACACAAATTGCCAATTGCTCAAATCATGAGCGAGACCTTATAAGGGAGGATAAGGTAAGAGGCTGCATTCATTGATTAAGTGCTTAATACACCCCTCCCCCACCCCCCCAACATTCATACCCCAGTTTCTGATCTGCACTGGTATACATTACCAGTTTTATCAATACTCGGATTAACTTGGTGGCCAGCCAAGTTGATCATGAGTAGGGAGCCAGGTTCCTGCCGGTCCGTCTCGTCAGATGAACCAGTGCTCCAGGATGACATGCAGAACAAGACCCAAAATTGATATGTCTTGCCCCATTTTTTATAGTCTTGTCAATTCACCCAGTCTTCTGGGCTTTTGCTGAGTTATTAAGCAATAGGAAAAAAGTCTATGTGTATAACAAGTTAAGTAGCTTTATAGTTTGTGAATTTAAAAGGTAGTTTATCTAAGGGCCCTGTTGGGAGAGGAGGAGAAAGGGTTATGTATTTTATGTTATCTTTTTCTTCCAGAATTTTGTTATAAGAGCATTGAGCTGATTTTGATTCCAGTTAAACAGTCTAGGATATTTTTGTTCTGTCCCTCTACTGCAGACCTTCTGTGTTGAGATTATTAGTTTTGTTTGATAAATGGTGAGACATTAGTGTTGATATTGGTGCCAATCCTTTTTGTTTTGGCCACAGATGAGACAAATGAGGCAGAGGAGACCTTGCAAGCTGTTTGAACACTTCTATAACTGTGTTCAGCCACTAGGTGAAGCTGTTTATCTGCTGGATGTCCATCAGGAAATAGCGAGCTAGTTTTGTGGTACAATTTTCAAATTGTGGATACTGCAGTTTTTGGGGTTTTTTTAATGGTAAATGCAAATTTTTAAAGCTTTGTAAAAAGGGAAAATATTTTGTGTGCAAATGTTAGTGTTTAGGGTACACAGTGTTCTAGATTGCTTTATCCATGTACAGGAATTGTTTAGTAATCTTTGCTAGGAAATTGCCTAACTTTTATTCAGAAATAGTGTGTCTCCTCACATAGCCTATAAAAATAATGCATGTCAGAACAGAACTTGGTACACAAAGGTACTATAGACTATAGGCTGCTGAAGTCTTCAGGCCTTCCTCTTTGCTTTGTCACCCTGCCAGAATTAAGCTGGACAAGTTTGAACCAGTTCTGTATCAACACTGAAGACCTCTGCAAAATACTTTCAGCAAGTGCTCCCTGAAGTGGTATTAACAGTTTGAAAGCTGGCAGTTTAGTCTGAGCAGAGTTAGTATTTAACAAATGCACTAGGACAATCCAAGGAGAAGCAGCATCTTGTAGAGTGACATAAAAAATAGGTCATTTATTGAGGGTCTGTTTGGTGCAGGTTCCATTTTACTTTTTGCAAAGTAAAGAGCAATGGTGTTTGAGTTGCTTTAGATTATGTTAAGTAATGTGCAATTTAAGATTAACAAAACTCTATCAATTATTTTAAAAAATATTTAGTAGGAACAGTGTTTGATAAGGATGTAAATATTCCTCCTCAATGCTTATATTGTGTGACAGTGTGCTGATTAATGACAACCAGAAAGGGAAACTGGCTGTTTTGTGCTCCAAGCAGAAAAGCAAATGTAGATCATTAATAATGGAGAACAATATCAGATTTTAACATTCTTTCTGTCTAAGTAATTTTAGCTGATAAAGTATCAGTAAAGAAATCCTTAAAGTAATTCATTGAACAAAGTCCCTTTAACTTCTGAACTGTGGCTGAAATCCTACTTGGGAAATTAAATTCTTTCTGCCTAAATTTGCCCTGCAGTTTGTTCAACACATATACTAAAGTTCAGTCAAGCTGAGTCATAGATTTATATTTCAGAATGTGGGATCAGATCCCCAGTGGTTGTAAATTACTGTACCCAGGGATGTATGGCTAGAGGGCACCTCCTGTAGCATTGGACTCAGTCCCTTCTGTATATAGGCAAGTCAAGATGTCATTGACTTCAGTGGATTTACTTCAGTTTACAGCACATGAGGATCCCAGCCATTGATTGTATATTGCTGTGGAACATAGAGGCCCTAGGGGTTAGATGATCCTCATATCACCTTAATCAAGTTCCTCTGTGGAAGAAATTAAGCAGGTTAGAAAGCATTTTCAGTGTTAGCCTGTGTCACTTAATTAAATATGTAAATGCTAATGAAAACTTGTTCTATATAAAGAAAGAAAAGCATAGGTTTATAAATGTTGGTCAGGAAACCTGCCCTAGTTTTACTTAGCCTTAATGAGGGAATTCATGAGGTTTGTAATGAAATGCATGTCTACAGAAAAAGTCCAGGATATCAGCAGCCTACTCTTCTCCTTGCCATAGGGTGCCTGACAAGCAGTTTCTTTTTAGCATTTCAGTGAAGAGCACATAATTGTACTTGTCTGTCATCTCGGGGCCAGTAAATATTGAGTGCTTCACAGATCACTGAAATGCTGTTTCTTTTATATCCCCAGTGGCATTCTACTTAGACTGCCCTTTCTGCTTTCCCAGTTTACATAGGATGCGTATGCAAGTGTTGGGAACCCAAAATGAACTTTGGATCATGAAAAATGGTTGGGCGATTACTGTACTGTAGATATAAAAAGATGGTAACAAGACCTTCATTTGGCAGCAAGAAGGGTTTGTGTCTGCCACCAAGAAAGAGAAACAAAGAAAAGAGCAAGTCTATTATGATTATAAATTCAGTTCCATTATTTCTCCATTGGAGTTGCTAATTATGTATAACCCAACTACATTTTTTCATTTTGTAGAATGTGCAACCTGAGGAAAATGTTATTGCTGACTTCCTTAGCTGTCTTTAACATGAATTTAAGAAAAGTCTTTGTTGTATAAATACTCTAGGACAGAGGTTGGCAACGTTTTGGGCAGAGTGGCAAAAACACCTGCAACCTCAACTTGTAAGAGGTTGGCATGCTAGGGGCAGGTGGTGGGGGACCTGCAAGGGGCCTGATTCTTGTTGTGGCAGCACAGCCTGGGCCCCTCCCTCTAGGTGGATGTGCCAAGCAAAATGCTTTCACGTGCCATGCTCCAGCATGCATGCCAGAGGTTGCTTACCTATTTATTTGAGAAATTTTTATATTACATGAACCTGTCTAATAAAGGTTTGTTTCCTGTGGAGAGAGTAGTGATAGGAATCTCTTTTGAGAGGATGCCTCTTTATGGTGATGAATATAGAAGCTCATGTTGGAAAAATGTCAATTTTAAATTTCTTGCTGCCTAGGAAGTGCATTTTAAAATATAGATACCAGGAAAATTCTGACTCTTTGGCAGGAGCAAAGAGAGGACAGAATACACTTGGAGACAAAGATATTTTCCAAGTTCCTCATAGTGGTCTGATTACAGCAGGGGTGTCAAAGATATGACCCTAAGAGCTGTATCATCCAGTCCCTGATGCTGCTGTGGGTCTTTGAGTGACCAACAGGAAGCATGTGGGGTGTGCTGGATGGGACAGGGTGATGCCAGTGGAGTGCTGGAACAGCTGCCATAAATTAATATATTTATGGGAGAGAGGCATTTTTTTCAGCACAAATGTAATGCCTGTTCATGGCCTGAGTTGACACACCCTTAATTGGGGCTGATTATCAGGGCACTGATATGCAGCACTTCTCGCTTCATTGTCTCTAGCTGGGCACCCAAAATCACTTTTTTCACTTTTAAAAATCTTGGCTGAATGTCTGTCTTCAGGTCATTTGTTATTACTAATGTACCACAGTTAGAGAGACATTGAAAGAATCCACATGTTCCCTGACCTACAGAGCTAACAGTCTTTGCAAATATTGAAGAAACCACCAAGCAAGAGGTAAACACTTCAGAACAATAGCTTACAAGTTTCGCTACATTCCTTGGAACAACACTAGTACAGGAAGGGTGAAGTGAGGCAGTGGCTGAACTTGATTTTTAGCAGAATGACATGCAAAATATGCAGGTTTGAGAAGAGATTTGAAAGGCAGAAAGGGAAGAGACATGGAGATAGTCAGGAAGGGAGTTCCAACGTATTGTATGGGAGAGAATGGAAAAAAGCACGAAGAGAAATTTATTTGTTCTTTGTTCCACTCCCAGCTTCCTGCAGCTGTCACATTATCTCCCAGCCCTTCCATTGTACAAAATAAACAGAGCCCTCTGTTTTATTTTACATTAAAAAATGTTTTCTGAGCTGTAATGTTACAGACCCATCTGCATGAAACATTTATTTGAAGAATTTGGTAAGCAACAGGCATATCACCAGGAGTGCAGTAGGGCTCTGCAAAGCTTCAGTAGCCAATTTGATTTGGAGGAGATTCAGCCCGATTCAGCAGCCAAATCTCTGAATCTGAATGGAATCAGGAGACCAATTAAAAGTTCTGAATCAAATCAGAAGCCTCTGAATCTATTTGGGTAGATTTGGTCATAGACTAAACAGGCAGCAGTCCTCACCATGCTGGATACAGCTGCCTTCAGCTGGTAAGTCTGTTGTGGTGGGCAGAGGAGGAAGAGAAGGGGTGGTGGGGCACAGATCAATGCCCCCACAGTAAGGGAGGGATTGGGGCTGGGGCTGGGACAAGCTGCCCAGCCAGGATAGTGGGGCACGGGACTTGGGGAGGGAGGCTCCCGCCACTGCATGCTGCTATCCAGGAGGGCACAGGAGTGGGTGTGCGCCCCCGGATTTTCATGGGGCGGGCTTGGCCGGGCTGCGCTCCAGATGGGCGGTAGGAGGCACTGCGAGCAGGGGCTATGCCCTCCTATCGCTCGCCCAGCCTCCCCATGCCTTCTGGACAAGCCGCAGCTTTGTCCCAGCTGGGCGAGCAGTGGCAGGGCATGGGGGGGGCGGGGCTTGTGCACCCAAATCAGGGTGAGCCTGGGGCAGGGGCGCCAGAGAATTTTAGGGTGGCTGCAGTCCTCCCCATAACCCCTGCTCCACTCTGCTGGGTGGTTGGAGCTCGGGCTGCACTCTAGGCTGCATCTGAGTCTAGCCACCTAGTGTGCAGCCCTAGCTCCACCTGCCATGCTGCGAGCTGCCTGACAGTGGGCGGCTGGAGCTAGCCTCCCAGAGTGCAGCTTGACCCAGCCTGCTTCGCATAGATCTGGAGGCACATGCCCACTCCCATGCCCTCCTAGATTGGTAATGTGCAGTGGCAGGAGCCCCACTCTCCAAGTCCTGTGCCCTCCCGCCCCGGCTGGGCAGCTTGTCCCAGCCCATAGGCAGAGGGAGGAAAAAAAATTGGAGGGGGCTGTGCACGTGTGCGCATAGCCCCCCCCACCCGAAAGTCAGCAGGGGAAGGGGCAGGGGAATGGGGGAAGAAGTGAGGTTTGGGCTGGGATCGGGGCCAGAGCATGCGGCACCCGTGTGGCCGTGCCTTCCCCTGCTCCAGGGGTCATTGCCCAGCACTTATGTCCACCGCCCTGAGCCCCGGACCCGCCCTGGCTTCCACTCCACACCAGCCCCAGCCTGGCCCCAGTCCTGCACCACTGGGAGGGGCCCGGAGCTGAAGCAGGACCAGCCTCAGCTGCGTCGCCAAGCCAGAGGGGACAGAGCTCCTGGGACACCCACACCACCCCACCCCGAGAAAAGTCTGCTGGCTCCTCCAGAGCCACGGCACCAGGGAGTTGATCTTTGCAGAAGGCAAAGGCAGGCTACAGTTACGCTCTGCCTGCTCCCCACCTCTGCTCCTCACTGCAGGCTTTGAAAGTGGCACAGCATCATGTGCATCCCACCACTGAGCGGGCTAGGCAACGAGGCACATGGCACTGCTTTCAAAGGCTACAGCAAGGCACGGAGGCGGGGAGCAGACAGAGTGCAGGTGCAGCCTGCCATTGCCCTGTGCAAAGATCGGGGGCCACCGCCCCCCCCCCCTTGGTTCCCCCCATTGGCTCTGGAGGAACCATAGGCTTCAATTGTCCCACGACCCAGCCAAGGCCCCATTCACCATGAATGGGGCCCCGGCTGGGCCAAGTCATGGGGCAATCGGAGCCCAGCAGCTCATCCAGGGGCATGGTGCGGGGGAGCCAGGAGGAGGGGAACAAATGTGCCCCCCTTCCCCGGCTCCCCCACCATGTGCACTGTGTGGAAAGCTGCTCACCCATGCCCCTAGATGAGCTGCAAGGCCCCCATTGCCCCACAACCTGGCCTGGCTGGGGCCCCAGCCAGGCCAGGTTGTGGGGCAGTCCCCACAGTGCAGCAGGGAACGGGGTGGGGACAGGGGTGAATGATTCACCCTTGCCCCTACTCTGCTCCCTCCTGCACTGTGTGGGGGTCTCAGTCTGCCTCCCCCAAGCCCAGGCAGTCAAAAAAAACTTACTGACATGCTGAGATGGGCTGGCTGTGATCCCAGCGTACCCGTCCCCCCTACTGCAGCAGCCTGCGGCCAGGCTCACCTAGTGTTTGGGAGGGGCTGAGCCCTTTTAGCATCCCCCTTCCGCTGCCTATGCCCCAGCCCCAATCCTCCCTCACTGTGGGGGTGTTGATCTGTGTGTCCCGCCCACTCCCCTTCCCTCCCCACTCTGTCCACTACAACAGACTTACAAGCTGGAGGCAGTGGTGTCTAGTGTGGTGAGGACTGCTGCCTGTTTAGTCTATGGCCAAATTGGTGCCAGATTTTTTGATCCAAATCAGCTGAATCAAATCAGGACAGTAATTTGAATCACCAAATCAAATCACTGCCCCTCTGAATTGGCCAAATCTTAATTTGAAGTGAATACTTGCCGCTTTGCACAGGCCTAGATAGCAGCCCATGCAAGGTTTTTATGGAGCACTGTCAAGGTTATGAGACCTGAAAAAAATCAGAACTTCCAGCAGGGTTTCTCACTGTGGAGGCATACACTCATCATACCAGGTCAGCCTCTTTTCTCCAGTGTGTTGTTTTCCAACAGTTGGGTTTTTACATACTGTTGTACCTGTTAAAGAGGAACAGGCAGACAGAATGGAAGGACATTGTAGCATACCTATTAGAGTGTTTTTGCCATAAGGAAGAAACAAAGCATCCCTGGCTTGTGACTTGCCCAAAAGTAGTGCTTAGATTTTTGTCCATCTGTAGCCTTTGTTTTAGGGAAGAAAATGAGTAAATAATTTTTCAGAATAAATATTCAGCATAAATTTAAAATGAAATTTTGATTCATTTAGGGCATCAGCTAATCCTCAGTAGGACGTAATCATTTTGCAGCTGGCTCCCAAATGCTGGGACACCATGCTTGCTAGGCAGGAGGATTTCTGGCCTTGGGGAAATGGACCAATTATACTTGAATTACTAAAAATGGAAGGGTTACATTTTCATGCCACAAATGAATGGGAAGTAGTTACAGAGCCTAATGTACATAATTTCCTCCTCCTCCTTTTCTTCAAAAAGAAAATTGAAAATGACCTTGAGTCATGGTACTGTTCCTGCCTTGCACTCTCCTTGTTGCTGCTTGCTTCCAATGTTTTTCTATGCCAGTTACAGTAATTGGGTAGATTTCTCTCAGTAGCCATTCAGTCCCAAAGAGAACTGTTTTTTATACTTAGCACCTTCTTTTCATTTTATTTGTATTGCTCTCAGAGGAGAACCTTGCATTATTTTCTTTTCTTCTTTTCGTTCTGCCAGTGGCTCTTTACATTTCATAGTCAATATCAAGCTTCTGTGTTTCTTCCTCTCTAGGTAAACTGCTTAATGATTCACCCCCGCTCTTTTTCCTCACAACTCTGCATAGTCTCAAGCTCACTCCCTTCTATCCATCTTTGCTTTTTGATTTTGAATTCATTCTAAATTTGTTCTTACCTGGTAGCTCACAGAAATTGAACTGTTCAGTATTTTTAAAAGTTCCTCATACTTTCTGGTTTGGAGGCAGGAGAAAATTCTTTTTCAGCAGATTTCAAGAACACTGACTTGATAAGAGAGCCTTTTCATTATTAAAACTTTCCTTGTTTTAATCCAGTAGCTCCTTCTGTGCCATACATTTCATGTCTCCTGTCTCCTCACTCTTATTAAAAATTATATTACAAATGAAGAATCTTAAAACTGAGAGTGGAAAGCGCTGTTTCCTTTATGAAGAATTTTCTAGTGCTCCTCATTTGTGATCTTTGTTGTGCCTTGTATCCCATATTTGATTGAGGGGTATTTTAGTACTGCAGGAGAGAAGATAATTAACCATTGCAAATTGGAATAGACTTTATTTTTACACCTTCAGCTCCTTTCATGGCTGTGGGCTCTTTCATGTTTGGAAGAAGACAAAATCCCACCATCTGCTGAGGAAGGAAGAGTTTATAGGTGATTATCATTACAGGGGATTACACACAGGATTGCTATGGCTCTTTATAGTGCTAGTGGATGGCATGGCCTGCTGAAGACAATGGCAGGTGCTCTGACCCTTGGGAGTTTGCCAGCTTTGTGCTAGGATCATACATCCTAGAAGGGAAATCAGTAACCATTTATCCTAACAGAGAACAAGAACTGTAGAGAGGATTTTCTATTTTGTTTAAGCTGAAAGGAGGATTGATTATGAAACTGAAAATTAATATATTTATGGGAGGAGATTACCTTTCAATTCTGTAAACTTTTGTGTACCCTTTGAGACTACTCCTGTGAGGCTTTGAGGCTACTCCTGTGAGTATAATTTTAGTACACATGCAACTATTTGTACAGTAAGTGCCTTAAACTAACACAGCATCTTTGTTTCTGAGAGGCAGCTTGTTAAACTAGAAAAAATAGAAATCTGCCCTCCATATGTAAATTTAATCTATCTGGAACCTTTTCTGGGAGGTCCTATGGGCTTCTGCTCTTGGCTCTTATCTCTTCTCCTATGCACCCTGGCTTTGGCCAGTTCCATTCACAAATATTAATTCATCTATCATCTTTATCCCGACAATGTGCAGATTTACCTTTCCATCCCTGACCAGCCTCCTTCTGTCCAAATTAAAATCTTGGCTTGTTTTCCTGACATCTTCTCATGCATGTCCAACCTTCAGCTTCATCTCAACATGGTCAAAACAGAGCTCTAAATATTTCCACCTAGTGTTTATGGACACCGGGTGTCATTCTTTTTGCTCATGTTTGTAACCTTGGCATGATCTTTGACTAGGCTCTTTCTCTAAAGCCTCCCATCTGGTTCCTGTCTCTGTCTGGCTTCTTTTTCCTGCCTAACATTTCTTAAGACATGATCTGTCCTTTCCCTCCACACACCCCAAATTCTCATATGGGCTGTCATCCTCTTAAGTGTCAGTGGCTTCAGCTGCCTCCTCTCTGACATTGCCACATTCCATCTTGCCCGAGCGCAGTCATGCATTCAACAAATTCTGCTGCAAGGATCATTTTCCAGACTCATTACTTTGACTCCATTTCCTTCTCTTTTCAGGTCTCCCCAACTACATTTCCTCTTCTACATGAAACACGGACTACTTGTCTTCTCTTTCTAAGGCTCTTTACAAGCCTATGTCCAGCCTCCCTACTATTTTATATGTGATTTTGTGACGCTGAACCCTGCGTTTTGGCAAACAGGGCCAATCTAGATTGTCCATTTAAAAATTTTTCCCATATGCAGCTATATCCCATCAGGTTTTTCTCCACAGTCAGCTGATCATCACCCATGAGGATAAGCTCCTAGTAAACATGTGCAAAGCCATCTTGTTCATCTCCTTCAAATCTCTGCCTAAAGCTCAGCTTTTCCTTGACAGACTTGACAAGGGTTAGTCACTTTGGGTGCTATAATTGCTGCTGTTCATACTAACCAGTATTTTCTCATTATTCAGTTGTGTTCCCCCATCTACCTCTCAGTATTCACTTGTTGACTCTTTGTTTATAAAGAAATAGTGAGCTCTTTGGAGCTGTCTATGGTAGGCAGTACAAACATGGAGTCTTGTGTTTTAGAGTAGACCTTGCTGTACTATGAGTGGCAGTGGTGCTGGTAATTATTATTATTATTATTACTATTATTACTGTAGCTACTATTATTACTATTATTAGTAGTAAATATTATTAGTACTAATGTTCATTATTATTCTTAAGCTAAACCACCCAAGCTAGTTTCCACTGATACTGAGTGAAATGTGAGAAGAAAAACAGCATCATGTAAAAAAGAAAAAATATATGCATTTTTTAAAGTACATATAATTTTTGCATTAAAAGTAAAATTGTATTTTGAAATGGGTCCTAAACTTCCCCACATCTGCTTAAAAGGCACTTCAATAGTGGTGTTCTCCATATTAAAAAACCTCTTTTATCCTTCAGCACAGCACATGTATTGTAATATGTATTATAGCATTTCCTCATATGGTAATTCAAATAATAATAATGACAACCTGTGCCAGTTAATCTGTACCTCTGCCTCTTTATAACCTATGCTTTCTCCATTGGAGGAGCTATTTCTGTTTCTTTTTTAAATGTGAAAATTCAATTAAAGATTGTTATTTGACCCCGTCTCTACTCCCCACCAAATACCCGTAAAATCCTGGAAACATCGTGTTAGCAAGAAACTTAAATCATACTAATTGCTTTATTTTAACAGAGAATTGCTTTCAGTTAAAACTGGGCCTGAACTAGAATGCTTTATGTGATTTCCTTGAACTTGGGGAAAGCTAATCATTTGGAACTAAAATGCAGCTCAGTTCTATTCCTATTTTTAAAGCAGAGAGGTAGTTAGCTGTGTTTGTCTTAACTCAGGGCAGGGTAGAGATTTACCATATAGACGAACTGAATCAGAGAAACTTTTTTGAGCAAGAGTTCACTTCATTAGATGCTGATGAAATAAGCTCTTACGAAAACTTATGCCTCTCTGATTCAGTTAGTTTATAAGGTGCGTCTCTACCCTGCCTATTTTTAAAGCGGCATCATCAACAGAGAACACTGCAGGGGAAAGCGGAGAACTCCCAAACTCCACATATATTCTAATAATGTAAATGAACCTCAAGATGAAATGCCAGCTTACTGGCTACCTAGCACTGATTCTGAGGGGCTATCTCAAATGGTGCACAGTTGATGCTTGCCATTTTCATTTGCTTGCCGTGTGGAAGTTTGAAGGGTACTGCTGCAAGTCAGTCCTGCTGGAATGCTTTTAGTGCAGTTTTCCTATAGACAAAGAGGGCTAGAAATTAATGGCAAAGAGTTGGGCTTGGGGCTCCTTTTCACCCTTGGTCAGTCGTTTCCCCCCGCAAGTAGCAGCCTTTTGTCAGTCACTGGGCATGTCTACACATGCATTAGGGTGCTGTAATTACAGCACTTAAGTTTAGTGTGCTAATGCACAGTAGAATTAGTCTACTGCACTTTTAGTGTCTCATGTAGATGTGCTCACTGGCATTTTTTCCCCCTTTTTTGTGGTGGTGGTCAGAAATGTTTTTTTTTCCCATGTGGGTTTTTAAATCTTGATGTTCTGCAAGCCTGATTGTTGATTTATTTTTAGCAGGGATTTACCCTCTGGCAAGGTGTGTTTTCAAGAAAGTCCTGGTTGCCAAATACTATACATGAAAGAACTTCACAAGGCCTTCCTGTTTCCTGGACTGAAAATGAAACTAATTTTTTCCCTCTTCTCCCCTCTCCTTTTCTTTCCACCAGTAACCTAAAGTACTAAAGATCCCAAATTTTAAAGGTACTTGTAGTTTGCACATTTGCCTCTCTTCAATCTACTTCATAGCCCTGTGCATGGCAGCCAATGTTTGCATTCATATTTTGCATTTTTAATCCTGTTTTGGAAAATAAAATATGCCATTTCTAATCATTCCAAAGCTCTTTCCTCTCCCCCTACTTGCACTTCCTGACTGAAATAGAAAGCAGAGCTTATATGGAGTAGATAGCATAAGTCTTGCTCACTTTGGCTAGAATTAAAAAAAAATAGTGGAGCCTTTTTCAGGCTGTTTCTGGGAATTAAATTAAAATTTCTATTTGGCTGGATTGGATGCTGGAGAGGATGAGAGATAGGAACAAAAGAAAGCTAACCTGAAGAATTTATTTTCTCACTTATCTGTCTACCAGGGAAATTTAGGAATTCAGGAGGCTCTTGATAGTTTAGGCAAGTGTTGTAAATCTCTCATGGTAAGCTCAAATTATTATGATTTTTACCCAGGGATGCAAGGTATATAAGAAATTGGGTTTGTGTTTCAATATTTATTTGCTCAGGCTGAGTCTGCTGATGCTCAGCTTAAATCAAAGTAAAATCTTCTCCCACATTTGACCACTAAAAATATTATCTGTAAACTTTAAGGTATTTGTATTCACAGGAAAATAAGAGTAGAAGGAACCAATAAAAAAAATCTTCATATCCCTCCAGCTACATGGTGATCACTTCTACAGCCTAAGGAATACAATAAAGTTGTTCTTCATTTTTGCTTTGTCCTCCTTTTCCTCCATTTATATTTACCTTTTTCTTTCTTCTTTCCCAAGACTTCATCTCATATACCCTGAAGAAGTTTATTACACACCCTAACTTGAGAAATACTACCTTAAATGTTTCATCTCCCCCTGCAGCATAGGGGATCATTGGTAATTGCCCACCTGATATAGTCTTAGACAGTCATCTATGTGAATGACCTTTGTGTTATCCCACCAACTTTACTTTCATTTCCTTCATTCCTGGGCAGAGCATATGCTTCAGTACCTGTGTGCCACTCCATGTGGTTGTGCCACCATGCTCCCATTAAGCCCTACCAGTGCCAGTAGTTCAAGATCCCCCAATTTGTTGCTCAAGCTCCTTGCATCGCCAGCATGTTTAACGTACAGGGTCTTCATAAAGTCCTTGTGAACTTTAAACTTTAATAACTTATGTTGTGCACAAGGACTTTATGAAGACCCTGTATAATTCTAATCTTCAGAAAAACAGTCTTGTGCCTTCAGTTTTGCATTACTTCCAGAAGCTTTTCTGAAGGACTGACCCTGGTTTACTTTTCAGATCCTCTCTTCCCAGAAGTAAAACTCGTGACTCTGCAAAGCCCTGCACCGTTGCTCAGACTATGGAAAGTAGATGATAGAAATGGGCCTATCAGGTTGGTTTTTTTCCCTATGCTCCTGACTCTGTTTAGCTAGGTCACTTATATGGCTGATTTTTATTTTAGACTGTATCTGGTTGGAACAGTGGTGCTCAACCAGAGGTCTACGGGGCTAGATTCGACCCCTGAAATGATCAGATCTGGCCTGCAGCATAGAGGATCAATGGTAAGCACCTTGGTTCAGCATACCCTTGTCCCTCCCTTGTGCTGTGCCACTGATCCGCTCTGCAGCCAGAGGTAAGCTCTCTTCCTCCTCCCTCTCCCCTTCCCTCCCATTTGATATGGGGTTTTGGCAGCATGTAGCGGCAGGGGGCTTTGACAATGGCTTCCCCCTGCTGCAGGTGCTCTCCCCATGCTGTCACTGGGAAAAGTGGTGGTGGTGGCTAGGTTGTAGCACCCACCTGCCAGCTTGCCTTCCTCTGACCCGAACTGGGTCAGTTCAGTCTGCATCCTTAAAAGGTTGCCGACTGCTGCTCTTAAATGTTGTGCTCCACTGGGTTAGACAGTTTTATTAGAGATGGAACCAAACCAGCAAGCTTGGAAACCCAGCTTAATCATAGGGTTTTTTTGGAGTGTTCCTTTTTGGGGGTTTTGACTTCAGGCTTCTCTCTGTTTTGCAGACCAAATTTATGTTCTGAGTTGCTCTGAATTTCAGTGGAGGTACACCAAATTTACACTGGCATTTTGTGAGAGCAGTTCAACTCTAACTTTCTTGTGTGCATCATCCAATACATCTAGCAAAAAATCATCTAGAGCAGTGATTCTCAAACAGGGTTCTGGGGCACCCTGGGGTTGCCGTAAGAACGTTTCAAGGGTGCCCTGAGGTGTGGGGAGATAAACAGGCAAGTGCAGGCACAAGTTCATCCCTGCCTAGCTGGTCCTCTGCCCCCACTGCCCAGCTTCTTTGCAAGGAGGTAAGAACTCCATGTGCATGATCAGAGGGCAGGAGAACAGGCCCTATGAGGAGAGACTGCGAGCCATGGGACTCTTCAGCCTGGAGAAGTGAAGGCTCAGGGGTGACTTGGGGCAGCCTATAAGTACTTAAGGGGTACGCATCAGGACCTGGGGGACCACCTGCAGAGCACCCCAAGGGATGACAAGGTCCAACGGTCACAAACTCCTCCAAGACCGTTTTAGGCTGGACATAAGGAAAAACTTCTTTACTGCCCAATCCCCCAAGGCCTGGAACAGACTGCCTCCAGAGATGGTGCAGGCAGCTACTCTGGACTCTTTTAAGAAACATTTGGATGCTTATCTTGCTGGGATCCTTTGACCCTAGCTGCCTTCTTGCTCCTTGGGCAGTGGGCTGGACCTGATGATCTTGCAAGGTCCCTTCCAGCCCTCATGTCTATGAAACATATGAAATATATGAACTGGAATAAATAAGTACGCTTTTTAAATGGGATATTGCACAATTCGCAAAAGTTTTGGAGGGGTGCCTTGAGTCTGATGGGGGGTGCCTTGAGTTTAGAAAAGGTTGACAACTATACTGGGGGAAAGCTGAGGTACAGAGTACTGTGACATACCTGAAATGTTGTTTAAAGAAGTCAGGGAGTGGTTTCTTACTAAAGTGTCATAGGTGGGAACTGTCAACACTTTCTTGATCTAGAGAACAGTTTATCTCTCAGAAATCAAATTAAAATTGTTTTTTATAGGCTGATCATGTCATCCTCTTTGTGTCCAGATTGGAGCTGAAAGTTGTACTTTAGATGAGTTCAGCAAAAGGATGATATTCAGTAACTCATAGTTGGCCACTTTCTTATGAAAGGTTCCAGTGGGCACAGCTACACATGCATTAAGGCACCTTTTCTAATGCTCATTACATTTAGTAAATCCAGTGTGAGGTACTAAAGAAGTGCACATTAGGTTGCCTTAATATGCAGTAATGAATGAACAGTAGCCTATTCTATTGTGCATTAGCATAATTGTGTGTTTTTTTTTATGTGGCGCTTTAATGCACAGTAAAATAAGCTTCTGCTCATTAAAGCGCACGTGTAGACACACCCAGTTTGGTCTTGCACAATCATGTTCAATTTATTTGTGCAATTTGGAAAATCAGGTTTGTGCCTGCCTGTGCTGTGTTTTAAAAGAGTTTGGTAGCACATGCACAAAGGGAAATACTACAGCCACACACATAAAGAGTTTACACTGAATGTTTATGACTGAATAACTGTTAGAAGGGCAAAAGATATAAAAGAGTGCTTGCAAATATGATGCTCTAGTGCATGGTTCATTGAAATGAGCACTGATATTTGTTTTTCTGTTTCATTCTAGTTTTTACCAAGTGATTGTACTTCCCTCAGACTTGCAAAGCCAATTTGTTTGTAATTCCCTCGCTGCTGCAACGTTCTTTAGCAATGCCACCGACGCTGCAGGGTATGTGGCAGCTGAATTTCTGGCCAAGGATGTTGCTGACAACATGTCAATCACTCTTGGAGACAGGCATTATTATGGGAAGTTTTATAATGCTCCTTTAAAACATGGAAGAGATTATTGCATTGTATTGAGAATTATAAGCGAATGGAATAAGGTAATGATTGCTCTTAAATCTTCTCTTCAAGCCTTTGTTGAGTGAAATGAATCTAGCTGCAGAAGAGGGGGAAGTTTTAACATTTTTGTTCTATTTCTATATTGATGAAATATGACTGAAATGTGTCTTGAAATCAACATTTTAACTGCTGGTGGATCTCACTTCCATTGTAATGCTGAAGTCTAGATGCTAAAATATAAACAAAGGAAAATTTGGTGATGTAAAGCCATCTGGCCTCATGGAGGAGGAAATAGTTCCCTCCAATTTATATATGATGCAAATATCTATATATGAGGTCATAATTTATCCAGACAGTGCTAGGTGGGAGGAGATCTGAACGCCATTCACTGTCAGCGTTAGATTCTCTCTTTAGAACGTATTCCAAATAACCATGATGAGAACTTTTCTGTTTTAACTAGGTTTCAACTTACAAATAGCATGGCATGTTAACATCAGGTTACATGTAAGACATGACTGACCAGTTAATCACATCTGAAATTGTAACCCAGCCACATGTTAAAGCAATTAATGGTGTCATAAAACAAGAAAAACTGTGGAGCTATTCCACAGGAAGTGTGGAATAACTTTGTGGCTGGTTCCTATGATGCTATTAATTAAACATATGGCCAGGTTTGTCCCTGTGTCTGGGAGTCCTGTCAGCTGATAAGGCTTGCAGTGGTGGGTGCCCACCATGTGCTCCCCTTGGCTGCAGGCTCCCAACTGTGGGAGCTTGCTACTTGCTGGTGCAGAGGGAGCTGGAGATCATGATCCTAAGCTCCCTTTTCACTGGCAATAAAGCATGATGGGATCTAATGCTTGATCCCACAATCATGCTTTCTGCCATGCATGTGTGACATGGCAGGAAGAGCAATTGTATGGATTGCTGTGATGGGTTTGGGTCCTAGGGATGGCCATGACTCCCGCTAGTAGCCACATAATTCTTGCCCTGGCTCCAACCCAAAGGGCCCTCACCACCTTTACTCACCCACCACACCTTTGATATCTAGTCCCCCTTGGGCACCTCACCCTCCTTGACCCCCCTCAAGGCACCAGGCCAAACTGAAATGAAAACACAAGCCTTTCTGGCTACAGCTAAATTCCTATCCCAATCCTGCGTGGCTAGCCCTCAGCTTCTTCTCTTTCTGTCTCTTGGCCAAACCCACTTACAGCCTGTCTCTGTCACAGGCACCTCTTCAGAGTATTTCCATGGGCAGACTGCCTAGCAAGCCTCTGGGGCTGCCTTGTATCTTTCTGACCATTCTCTCTTCCAATCAGGTGATCCTCCTGGGTTGCTTGCAGGTGCCTCCTAATTAATCTCATTACCTATTTGTCATGGCAACCCAGCTGCACCTGTACCCTACCTTCCCTACAGGGCTGTGCCTGGGCTCTTTCTCCCCAGGCCCTCTGTTACAATCATGCATCAGATCCTATCATACCTTTACCTGCACATCTGGCAGAGGCCTCAGTCTCCTTTCCCCCTCCCCCTCTTTTTTCCTGCAGGTCTTGTTGGGTGAATGTTTATCATTAGCATTGGTACCTTTATAGAAGGGGCATAAGAGCATGCTTATTGATACGTCAATCTTTTGGAAAAAAGGAACTCTGTTAATTAGTTATCGAAGTTAAATGGTGCTAGCAGCCATGAAAGCAAAGAATTATAATTAATTAATAATGTGTTAAAAATCCATTCCTCCCACAGCTGCTCAAGTGTCACAACTCTTTGTTCTTGTGATATCATTAGGCAGATAAGCACAGTCTTAGGCTTGTCCGCTGCCCCACCCCTCTCTGCAAGGAAGTAAACACCATAATATATGAATTAGTTTTTGAAATTGGGTGCCACTTAATTAATAAAACTTAAGGAGGGGGTGTCTTGAGTCTAGTGAGGGATGCCTTGAATACAAAAAGGTTGAGAATCACTGTCCTCAATTGGCCTGATGGAGTTAAGAAATTCTAAATTCTAATCCAAGTAGCTTCAGCATAATCATCAGTAGTTCCTGGGTACTCAGAACTTTTGAAAATCAGACTACATATTTAAGTACCCGCATTTAAAAGTAGGAACCAGACTTGTGGCATCTACATTTTAATTCTTTTTTCATTTTCATCATCCTAAAAACTTGCTTTTCATATACCTGTTTCACATAACTATTCTCTCTCTTTCGTATGACATTTTAGCATTAAAACATTCATCTAAAATTTGATAATCATTCAACTGCTTCAGGGGTGGCTGCATGGATTGATTTTAGATTGCCATCAAATGATCAAATTAAATGATCTAATTTGCCACATAACTATTTAAATGTGCCTTTACTTCTAGTTCCCTTTTTTCATATTTGCATAAAAACACATTAAACACTTATTATGAAAGTGTCTTTTGCCAGTGTTATTATTTATTAGTCATTTATATTATAGCAGCAGCCAGAGGCCTCTAACTGAATTAGACCCCTATGAAGCTGCACGTAGTACAAAGATGGATTGTTTCAATTTTTTGCTGCTCGCTCTTAAAATTACCAATATAATTTCTTTTATGAGTAGGAAAAACAGTATGAGTAGGAAAACCAGTTCAGCTAAAACTTGAATGAATTGTTTATGATAAAAAAAAAATTTCTATTAAAATGACCCATACTTGATCTGTTATGGGATCAAGCCGGTGGGGATCCAGTATGGGATCAAGCCTGTGGTGGAATTTTAAAAAACCCACCATTTCAATTTAGGGAGAACTAAACTGAATTAACCCCGCACGACATATACAAGCACCCTTAAAAACCAGGTGCTCGTTTACAGCTGGGTCATAGGAGGATGGCCTTTGATACACACCTGGGCAACAAAGCTTGGAGTCACACCTCTGGAGACCTAGCAAGATGGCTTAACTGCTCTGCTACCACACCACATGAGCATAGAGTGTTAGCATTGAAAGTACAGGTTTCACTCAATTTATGTGGTGCGTGTGTTCCCAGGAAACTGTGCATAAATCGAATTCGCATAAAGGGAATCCAGTTTAAATGTAACAAATAGGGATAGGTTCCCACCGTGGTGAGGGAGGGAGGCTGGGACAAGGGAAGGGGCAAGAGGAGGGGTGCCGCTCCCGGAACTGCACAAGGGAGCAAAGCAGAGGGAACTGTCGGGGGGGGGGGGGAGCAGTGCAGCTCTTGCTACAGCAGGGGCTGTGGTGAGTGGGAACAAGCAGAGCCCCAAGGGACACTGGGCACAGCACAGTTTGTCCCCACTCACCCCAGTCCCTGCTGCAGTGGCCCTGGGAGCGGCCAGCACCAGCTGCCTGCAGCCTCTGGGCTGCACTGTGCTCTGCCTGTCCCCCCACACCTGGGCTCCACCTGTCCCTGCTCACCCCAGGTCCTGGGCTGCACTGTGCCGTGGTGCAGGCAGGTGGTGTTGGCTGTTTCTGGGGCTGCTGGAGCACAGGCTGGGGTGAGTGCAGACAAGTGGAGCCCTGGGTGGCACACAGCACAGTGCAGCTTTCCACACTCATCCCAGCCCCTGCTGCAGCAGACCCAGGAGTGGCCAGCATCAGCTGTGGAAGAAACTGTCAGTGGGTATGGGGCAGGGCGTGGGAGGTGCAGATGACAGGAGGCTGCCTCTGCAGGCTGGGGCCAGCAGCAGCACCAGACTGTCCCCGGCACTCAGAGTGGCCCTCCCCGAGCGCCAGGAAGAGTCTGGTGCCACAACAGCAGCCTGTGATTGTACTGCATGCAGACCCTGGGGCACGAGCCCCCCAGGAAGAGCTTGGCACAGCCCCCTAGCCCACAGCCCTCCCGGGGACCGCGGAGCAGCAAGAGGCCCCCTTCTTCACAGACCAGTAGCCTGTTTGCTTGGGTAGGGCTGGGGGCTTAGAATACTGATACTTAGTCAGGGTGAGGTGTTGTTGGCACATTTGACTTTGTAAAGGTGTAACTTTGTGCCTGATGTCTCTAGTGCCTGATTGTGTTGCAGAAATCCAGCTGAATATCCTTTGCAGGGATTGATATTTGCAAGGTTTATTTGCTGAGTTCCTAAAGACTGTTTTTCCTAAAAGCAATGCTGTATATACATGCTAATTAATATAGTCTAAAGAGCCTAGTTCAGGCTGCCCTCGTCTGCATTAACTTTAATCCTCATTCAGTGAAGATGAAGTAATTCAGACTGGAGCCAATTTTAATTTAGAGTACAGATGTTCATGTGTATATAGTGACAGCTGTAGTCTGAATTAAACCTAGAAAAACATAATGTCTATAAACAGCCTATTTCTTTAGTTTGCTAATGAGAATGCCATAAGATAAAGTGTCAAAAGCCTGGCTAAAGTCAAAGTATACCACATCCACTGCTCTCCCCCCATCCACTGAGCCTGTCACCTTATTATACAGGTGGTTAGATATGACTTTTTCTTGGGGAATTCATGCTGATTGCTTCTGATCACCTTGTTCTTCTCCAGGTGCTTCAAAATAGATTCCTTGAAGAGCTCCTCCGTGATCTTTTCAGGTGTCATGGTTGGGCTGAGTGGTTTGTAATTCTCTGGATCCTCCTTCCCTTTCTTAAAGATGGGCACTATATTTGCCCTTTTGCAATCATCCAGGACCTCACCGAACTTCCATGAGTTCTCAAAGAGGATAGCCAATGGCTCTGAAATCACTTAGCCAATTCCTTCAGTACCCTAGGATGCATCTCATATGGCCCTGCTGACTTGAAAACATCTAACTTCTCTAAGTAATTCCCAACTTGTTCTGCCACTAGCCTGAGCCATTTGTCTTCTTCCCTATCTTTGCTGCCAACTGTGATTATCATCTGATAGCTGACCCTACTTGTGAAAACTGAAGTAAAAAATACTTCTCTGCAGAATCCTTAACTAGATTGCCTTCTGTATTCCATAAGGGACCTATGGTTTCTTTAGTCTTCATGTTATTCTTTACAAACTTGTAGAATTTTTTTGCCTTTCATGTCCCTTCCCTTCTTATTGCCTTTCATGTCCCTTGCCAGTTGCATCTGAAATCATGCCTTGGCTTTTTTGATCAGCCACACACATTGACAGACTGACTTCCTGATTTTCTCCCTGTGTGTCTGTGCAATACTCTTCTATTCTTCTCTAGTGATATGACCAAGTTTCCTACTTTTATAGAATTCCTTTTATGACTATCAGCTCATTGAAGAGATTGCTGCCTAGCCAGGCTGGTCTCCTGTTGCACATCCCATTTTCCCATTGTATCAAGATAGTTTGCTCCTGTGCTTTTACTACAGTCTCCTTAAAGTACAGCCAGTTCTCCTGGACTCCTTTCCCCTTAAAATTGCCTCCCAGGGGTTCCTGCCCAGCAGTTCCCTGAGTTTGCTGAAGTCTGGTTTTCTGAAATCCAGTGTCTTTATTTTTCTGCTCTCCTTCCTCCCTCCCCTTAGAACTATGGAAGTTAACCAAGCCAGAGCAGACTTTCCAGCCCCACTGAATTTTAAAGTTCCAACAGAGTAGAGCTTTTTATTTTTATTTTTTTATTTATTCATATATTTTTAACAGTCCTTTATCTCAATCTTTTCCTTTTTTAAATAGTTCAAAAGATCCACAGCAAAGACTACATCAAGAAAAAAATAATTGTGTATAGATAGCAAAGCATGCTAAAGCTCAAACTGCAGTCTATAGATGCAGTCTATAGATAACTTTGTCCAAGTGTACAAATGCATCATGACTTATTCCTAGGGATCTCTGTAAACCATGGAGGAAGTGCCCACTGCAGCAGCTCCTTTAATTTTTTTTAATTTTGCCATTTGCCACACCCCCCCTCTTCGACCCCTGTCACTGATCAGTCACTAGGGCTGTGCAAAGCTTTGGGTGGTGATTCAATTCGGACGAGATTCAGCTCGATTCGGTGGCCGAATCTCCGAATCCGAGTCGAATCAGGGGACCAATTTAAAGGTCCAAATCAATTCAAAGCTCTCAGAAACTTTGGCAAAGATTCAGAGAGCTCTGATGATTCGGGCAGTCCCCAGTGGCTGCAGCAGGGAGCTGCAGTCACTCCAAACTGGTAAGTACTAGGGGCGGGGGACAGGGGGCTGGGGGAGGAGCGAGGTCACCATGGGGGGACCCTTGCCAGCCCCCCCAACCCCCACCTGCTCCCCCAGCCTCCCAATGGCTGCCCCCACCCACCCCAGCTCCTGGTACTTTTTAAAGAAAAACCCCGGTGCTCAGTGGGTGCTGCTGGGCAGGGGGTGATCCCCACTGCCCTCCACTGCCCCATGCTGCATGGGGAGCTCTGCATGAGCCCCCTCAACACCCCCCCCCCATCGGCAGGTGCGGTGAGTCCCAGGGTTTCTTCAGGGTTGTTTTTTTTTAAAGGGCTGGAGCTGGCCCATATGGGGCACCCGTGGGGGGGCTAGGGGAGAGGGGGGAGGGGGCTCATGCTGAGCCAGGGCTTTTTTTCCCCCATGACCGGGAGCTGGGGCAGGCGGGGCAGCTATTGCTGGGCTGGGAGAGGGGCGGGGGATGGGTCTGGCCTGGCTGATTCAGAGATTCAGCAGCAGCTGAATCTCCGAATCAGATTCAGCCAAATCGAATCAGGGCAGTGATTCGAATCACCAAATCGAATCACTGTCCCCCAAACCAGCTGCAGCTTTTGCCTCCACACAGTCAGCAGGAAGTGGTGGGGCCTCTATGGCCCCGCTACCAATCAGCAGTAGAGAGGCAAAAACCTTGGCGTATTGTTTTCACTTCCCTAGTGATCAGCAGCAAGCGGCCTTGCTGGTGAAGCGTTTCTGCCAATCAGGGCTGGGGTGGGGAAGAGGGCAAGTGGCAAAATGAAAAAAATTAAAGGAGCCACTACAGAGGGCACTTCCTCTGTGATTTACAGAGATACCTACAGTTATTCCTAATCACTTACATGGAAAGTACAAAAAATAAGAAATGGGAATTTATATAACAAGAATTTATACTATAAAGATTATATTGGGCTAGCATAAGAACTAATTTAGGAAAAGTGAAGTATAAAATTTTAGGGCTGTCAAACGATTAAAAAATGTGATTGTGATTTGTTGCATGATTAAGAAAATTAGTGGCAATTAATCACAATTTTAATTGCACAGCTAAAAACTCAAAAGTATGAAAAATTGTGCGGGTACTTTGTATGGTTAGGGGGTGGGTGTAGCGTGTGTGTGTGTGTGGGGGGGGAATTGTGAAGGTGTGGGTGGGCTGTGGTTGTGTGTGTGGGGGCAGAGGTGACCCAAGCAAGGTGTGGGGCCCAGGGCCAATCAGTCCATGTGGGGCCCCACCCCCGCGCTGATCCTGGACCCGAAGAAGCTGCCGCCATCGGCAGCAACGACATCAGCAGTGACATCAGCAGCAAGGGGGGGGGAGGGGAGGGTAGCGAATGGCTGGATGAGGAATCGCTGCTCCGCCCAGCAATATGGGACCCCCAAAAGTGCAGGGCCCGGGATGGTCACCCTGATTCGCCCCCTGGAACGGCCCTGTGTGGGCAGTTTGGAGCCTGGAGAGGGGGGACCCTGCACACCCTTGCAGGATGCGGGGTACTGTGGGTCAGGAGTGAGAGGCAGCAGCAGGATGGGGAGGGCTGTGGCTTGGGAGTGAGGGGCAGACACACAGAGACACAGACACAGATACTCAGACAGACACACACAGACAGCGCCATGCTGGTAAGTCTGTGGTGGGGAAGGGGTGGGAGGAGAGGGAAGTGATAGAGTGGGGCAGATTGAGGCCCCTACAGTGAGGGAGGGAGTGGGGCAGGTGCTAGGGTGAAGGGGTGTCCTTTGCCTGCTGCCTTTGCCCCGGGAGCCACTCAATGCTATGTTGTGCCTCCTGCCAGCAGGTGGGAAGGGATGCACGGGGCGTCCAGCTCGTGGCTCTTGAGGCAAAGGCAGCAGGGCACGGAGCCCCAGCCTGCAGTGGGTAGCCTACCTCTGCCCCACACACAAGTCTGGGGGGCACACTCACCCTATGCCTCCTCCAGGGGTGTGCGCAGTGGCAGGGAGCACTCCTCTCCCCCATGCCTCCAAATGAACTTTCTGCAGCTCCAGCCCATTACCTGCCCTGGCCCCAATGCCCCATTGACCCCAGCACCTGCCCTATTCCCTCCCTCACTGTGGGGCCCTTGATCTGTTCTACATTCAGCGTGCAAGCTGTGGCTGCTCATGTGTGTCTATGCATGCCCCCACTTCCTCCAGCTGCAGCTGCCCAGAGCCCACTCTCAGGCTGCCCCGCGGCCCTCTGCACTGCCACCGCTGCCCCACTGGGTGGCCTAGAGGCAGCGGAGCAGGGCCCAGGTGCAGACTCCAAAACCATGTGCGCGATTAACTCATTAAAAAAAGTTAACTCAAGAACCGATTAATGTGTTAATCGTGCACGTTAACAGCGATTAATTGACAGCCCTATAACATTTGTTTCAAAATTAGAAGGTGCTATGTGGATATTCAAAGGTGAAGTAAAGATAATAAAATATGTTATTTGAGAAATTGTAAGTAACAATGTAATTAAATAGTCCATGATCGCATGTTCATGCTTACATGCATGTGGAATTATAACTACATGGGTAGCCTTAATTTTGATGTTTCCCAGGTTTTGGACGCTTAACAATGAGCTTTAAAGTTTTTTTCATAGGGCTTTATTGCATGTGTTATAAGAAGAAAGAATGTGTGTATCTAGAAGAAGAGAACTAGGATTTTTTCTCTCTAATCCAGTGAGTTTCAAACTTCTGCAAGGTTCAGAACTCTTTCACATCACTGCTGCTGCCTTTGTGTCAGCTCATACGGTCATACGGTCCAGGCAGGCCAGCCCTCCAATGGCAGTGCACTGCCTAGGCCCACTGTGCCATTATCCCCAGTCTCCAGTAATAGATTAATTTCTTGTTTGAATGCCCTCCCATTTGGTATAGACTCATTGGTAAATTAGTCTATGAAAACCCAGTGATTTTATTATGCTTTCTTTTTCAGGTGAAGACACAATCCTGTGCAGTTTGTGCACAAATTAAAAGTAAGGCAGTTTTTCATCTACTGAGAAAACAGAAGCTTGTGCTGCTCTGCATAGTTCTCTGTCAGCTTAAAATTAACAGTTGCCACAGCAGTTTAATGCACAGCTAGTAATGAAGGTACATGGAAGACTGTAAGGATCAGAGGCAGCATGTTTGCTTGGTTCTATAATATTTACAGAGTTGGATTTCTAAAAATGATATTTCTGACACTTTTCACAACTTTAAAAATTAAGCTGCAGCTTTTCACACCCATGTTCTTGCCTGCTGAAAAACTGGGCATAATATGCTCAATACTTAAAAACTTTGGAACTTTGGTGACTGGTGCCTCCTGAGTCTGGGTGGGCACCAGCAGATCATGACCCAGGGGGGTCCCCCAGCAGCCAGCTGATGACCGGGGTGGAGTGGGGAAGGGGTCCTCCAGTGACCAGCTGGCAACTGGGGGCTCTGATGTGCTGCCAGCGGAGCCAATTTTGGGGGGAGGGGGGACTACCGCTCTCTGTGCTCCCCTACCAGCTGGAGTGCTTGCTCAGGGGGGACACCAGTGCTCTCAAGGGGGGCACGTGGGCCTCCCCCTCTCCCCTGTGTCTTGCCTATGCTTTGAAATGCACATTTACAAGGCTTCCAGTGCATTTTTAAAGGCCTGTTTTGAAAATTTGGGCTACAATGTCCTTCACTATTTGTTTAGCTTCTAGAAACCATCTTTAAGGTGTCCAGATGAGTTCTCCTCTTTGGGAGAAGAATTGAGTCACAGAAAGATTGGAAAGGCACATCTCATGCAGATATCTTCTGAGCAGAAGATGATGGGGAATAGTCTCCATGCTATATGGAAAATTTTGGGGACCCATCCTTTATGGGAACCACCCTTTATGCAGTTATGTACTTACATCCAGCTGCTTCATTTTCTTTCTCTTAGGGCACACCCTTGTTTTAGTTCTTGATGAAAGGTTCAAGGATTATGATACAATTTTCAAAAGTGTTCAGCATTGTTCTGACTGCTTTCAGTGAGAGCTCACCAGTGCACAGAACTGGGTACGAAAATGTTTAGAAAATCTCCTAATGCATTACAACTCCTTTCTATGGTTTAGACCTGTTTAACCTGTAATTCACTGTGGTGAATGGTTCTGTATCTAGATAGTCCTTCCTGCTGTGGCTCAAGCGACAATAAAAAGTTCCTAGCCAAGTGGTAATCATAGATTTTGTGATGTGGAAGCTCGTCCTCTCCGCGTAGACCCATAGAACAATTCCACCAAATAAGAATGTGCCATTTTTGTTAAGTCATCCTCCCAACTGCAACAAAAGCTCTGACAGGACACAGGACTTTAAAGACATAGGATCAAGGATCTAGGAGTCTATGGAGATTCTGGAAAGAAAGTGGTAACTTGTGGCTGCCATAAAAGGGAAAGGTGGTCAATTAAGCATTTTTCTGATTCAAACAAGATGTTCTCACATCATTCTTACTAACATTAGTATTTGTGCTGCAGCAGGTCTATCATGCCTATGTTTGACTTCTATTCTGCTACTGCTGCCACAATTGCCATTTAAAAAAAAAGATGCCAAGATTGAAAGAATTAGGAAGTGAGTGTTTGAGCCGGTAAATGAAGCATTAGACTCTATTGGCATTGGGGACATGGGCTAACCTGAAACAAGTTGATGGTGAAAGGGAAAAATAGTGATACCAATTGTTAAAATAAAAAAAAAAGGAAGGCAGGGGTAGGTATGGACTGCGCAATCCCTTTTGAATAATGTGTTGTTAATCTCATTTAATCAGTTGGTCACTACCCATGGGTTGGTCATTTCTATCACTACTTGTTGGAGCAATAAATGAGCATAAGAGTTTTGTTACGCTGCTTTAACTTTGAGCCTACCTAGGCGGTGAATCACAAGACCCAAGCCCTGCTGTTTAGTATTTGTTCATTTGAATTGTTTGAAATTTCCCTTTCAGATATATCACCCACTCTAGAGCCCTTGACTGCTGTTGGACTAGGGTCAGTTGCTTCTGTTTGTTTTATACTGTTCCTGTCCTTCTCAGCAGCACGGTATGTACATGTTAACAATTAATTTCAGTTTGGTTTGTGTATGCTGTCAAACAGTCTTTATTAACCAGCCTGCTCATTATAAGGTCCCTCAAGTGGTTACAAGCTTCATGAACATTTCCCAACCTGCTCACCTTTGTGAGACAAATCCATACCTTGATTTGACTAGCCAGTAAAATACACATTCATTTGTTCTCAAGTTTTGGGGCTGGGGAGTGAGGGGAAGAAGAGGAGGAAATAAGGGTGTTGTTATACATTACAATTACCATGTGCTAGCTCTATCTAAGGAATGCTTGACAGAGTTCAAGTTAGTACATCCTGTGACCAGTGACATGTTAAAGGTTAATACCCTCTCCAATGTGCATAGCTCTGACCAGCCACTAGAGAGCTAGCAAGCAGGGCCATGGCTAGGAGTTGCCAAGTACGCTCCATTTCTGCTCCACTTGCCAGCTCTCTAGCAGCAATATAGGGCATGGAGGAAGGGGGAAATGGAACAACGCCCCCCTCCCCACCATCCCACACCACTTGGATCACACACTCCACTGCCTGTATCAACTCACATTGTCTCTCTCTGCTGAGATCACTCCTCCCCTTCCCCCCTTCTTCCTTCCCCCTTCCTCTGCACCCTTTGTCTTCCCCTCCCACACTCTCCTGCAGCTATATCCAGCTGTCAGTTCAGGACTTAAGAGTAGGGGAGGATAGCTAGTCCATGTGGGGATGGCTGGGAGCGGTGCCTCTTGGGATACTTGAGGACTACAAATTGCAGGTATTAGCCTTGTGGAGCAAACTGAAGTTACTACAACATGAGTTGCCTAACACTAGCTAAAGGTCATCCTCACCTGAAGAGGATTAACTCTGAGCTCATAGACTCATAGAAAATGAGGGTTGGAAGGGACCTCAGGAGGTCATCTAATTCAACCCCCTGCTCAAAGCAGGACCATCCCCACCTAGATCATCCCAGCCAAAGCTTTGTCCAGCTGGTAGTTCATCTTTTCCTACCTTAATGTGTTTTGTCTTAAGAGCATTAAACATGTTTGAAAGGGAATGTTTAACTACAGCCAAAGCAAACACAAAACAAAGAAAAGGAGGTTCGTCTAATGGATTCAAATGAGGGATGTAGTTTATAAGGTGCACAGCTGACAGCTTGGAGGTTGCAAGTTCCAGGTCACAGCAGAAGCACTTATGGCATGGCCCGTCAGATTCCAACGAATCTGCAAATTCTGTTAAATACCTTGCCACAAGGACACAGGAAAGGAAAGGGATTTGAATGAGAGGCATTTCAATGTATTGGGGGCTAGATTAAAGTTTATACTTTGCACTGCCACGAGGAGGAAGTAGCCATGCTTAATAGATACGGTGTTTTCCTGTACCTAGTCTGTGATTACTGTCACTGGTCAACATTCAAAAATTCCCCTTCACTTAAATGCATCTTTCATCCTGTCTCTCAGTATGGCTTTATCCAGTAACATTTCTCTTGGAGAATTTTCTATTGTTCTTCTCACATCCAATAATCTATGTTTTTCAAGTTGCAGGATACGGTTTTGATCAATGTATATGTATTCAGAATGGCACAAGAAAAGAGCTTTCCTTTCATCAGGAGGCAGGGAGTAGAGTGGGGGGTAGGGGGTGTTATTTGTGGATATCTACATTTTCATTAGTCTTCTTTGATTGCAGATTCCAAAAGTAGATATTCCAAAGCCTGTGCACGTTCTTGTCAGCAATTAATGAAGAAAGTAATATCAGTTTTTCCTTAGCAATAGAGCATAATCGACTTTAAGGTTTGCCCTCATTTATTTGTGTGTTTATGAGAGCAGTAGTTAGCTGTGTTAATTTGAAGTCAGGTGGAAGACAGCGCTTTTGAAAGTAACTGGTTCAGAAAGGTATAAGCTTTCATAGAAAGAGGCTGTTGCTTACAAGTCTTGTGCTTCTCTGAACCAGTTAGTTTCTAAGGTGCCACTTTGCCCTGCTTTCTGACTGTCCATTTTTGGGAACATGTATTGACTAACTGACTTTCAAGGTAGACTGAGATAGTGGGATTATTCCAAGGTCTGTGCTGACTTTTGACAAAGGATCCGTTGAAGCAAAAAATACATCCAGAGTTGTATTGCAAGTATGAGGGATCTGCAGTTGTCTCTGTTCTAGGAGAAATGAATAAAGCAGGCTACTGAGATACAGACACTGTCTCTGCATGTATTGGAATGTAAATGCCAGGGAGAGAGAAGTGAAAGTATGATGTTTGCCCAAGAATAAATGGGTGTAAAGTGCCTATGACTAAATTCAGGGTGGAAATTAGAAGAAAGTTTTAGACCACCAGAGGAGAGAGTTTCTGGAACAGCCTTCTGACAAGAGTAGCTGAGGCAGACCACCCACTTATGCTTTAAGGTGACATTTGTTAAATCTGAATGGGATTACAGGGTGTGTTTGGCTGCAGCACTGGTGTGCTAGGCTACGTGACTCAGAAGGGCCATTCCAGTCCTGTGTTCATATAGCCACAATGCACTCACCTGAATGAACCCGTTCTCCCATTTCGGTGGGGTCCAGTGGAGTGCTCATCAGAAACTAAAGCAGTCCTTTCCAGAGGTATCCTGGAAGGAGACAGATCCTGGAGGGAAACAACCTCTGCTGTTCTCTGAGGTGCGGCCCACTCTAACTCGGGATCTCATTAGTCTATGAGTTCCTGCATATGAGGTGTTTTGCAATACATTTTCCATCCCCTGGGAAATCATCAAGCTCTGGGGCAGAGCCCAGTAACAAGCAACTGAACATTTTACCCTAACCCCAATTTGCTTACTGATTCACCAATAAGATTACACAATCATTGTATGGCAGAGCAGGTGGGCTGGACCTGCACCTCTTGCTTTCAGCTGCCACACAGCCTCACAAGTAGTAAAAGTCTTTGAAGCAAACATTTCAGGCAGAAGGCAGGGCAAGCTGGCACCTTATAGACCAACTGGTTGAGAGAGGCATGAGTTTTCATAGGCAACAGTCTGCTTCGTCAGATGCCATTTCATGTTTCACATGTTCCGTAGCATCTGACGAAATAGGCTGTAACGTGCAACAGCTCATGCTTCTCTGACCAGGTTAGTCTGTATGACCCCTCTACACATGCAGGTAAAAGCGTGATAGGATCTAATGCACAATCCACACAATTGTGCCTTTTGCCATGCCACACATGGTAAGAAGTGTGTGGGTGTGGGGTGCAGCTGGGGCTCTGAGTTCCGCATGGAAATAGACTTGCAGTCCCGGCTGCAGGTGGGACGGAGCCAAGGCTGTGAATCCTGTCAGCTGTGGGACTGCGATCTCACACACCCCACAGCAGGGAGATCGCAGCTGCTGCAGTCTCCCAGCCATGGGACCACACCATGCACCTCTGAGGCAGGGAGATCACAGCTGTGTCTTGCTGCTGCTGAATCCCAGCTACATATGCAAATTAAAGCTCGATAGCAGTCAGCTATAAAGTTAGTGCACATTTTTGAGGTCTAACTTTATAACTGGTTGGACCTTTTTATGTTGTGATAGGCACTTTGCACATGTAGTTGATCTCAGTTTAATTGTGCAATTAACCTGTTAGTTGCATAATAGCTGTAATGTGTAGAGGGGGCCTAAGGTGCAATCCTGCTCTACCTTATTCTTTAACTTCAGACTAACATGGCTCTCTCTCATAACCTCTCTCATAACCCCTTTTTTTTAAGTTTTCTATTACTGGACTGCCTGTGATGTTGTGGGATATTATTTTTGCTTCTAATGGCAAGGATCACTTTATTTTAATATGTACCAGCTTCTTTTAAGTACCAAATGCCTGTGGTGTCAAGAATCCCAGAGGCTAAGATTATGAGTTTGCACTGAAAAACTCCACTGCCAATTACACTGGGAGTGCCTGCCTGAAGAATTGCTCATTGCTGTCAAGAAGGGAACCTACCATCCAGCTCAGAGAGCTTGCACTTTGAGTGTTCATATCCACATAGAATAAGAGAACTCTTCATAATTTAAAAATATTAATTAGCCCAATTTTACTTATTAATGTTTCTTGTTGTACCCTCACCTCTTTCTAATTCCCACTCCTGATATTTGACTTTCTGATACATGTCAGTGCCCGTGCAGATATATAAAGGCAGTGGCCAGACTGCAAAACTCTTGTAAGCTGGGCTTGTACCTAAGCTTTCTGGATGCCAAGGTTAATCTAGGTCAGTAGAACAAACTTTCAGTAGAACATTGCCTTCAAAAGTGCATTTGTAATATGCTGCAGCTCTTTACAATAGGTTAGTGGTCCATGAATATGCTGCTCTTTGAATCTGAAGTCATATAATGCTTAGCATTTATAATAGCACCTTATAGCTTCAAAGTACTCTGGAAACATATCCCGCCCTCCCCCCCCCCCCCCCCCCCCCCCCCCATTTATCTTACCAATAAGCAATGAGGAGATTCCCTGTTACTTATGGCTTGAACTCTTATTTGAATGTTTGGTTTTTAACTTGATTTTCTTCCTCTCTTCTCCAGCTTTTTTCTGTACAGAACAGTACCCGTACCTCCAACTACACTGGCCATAGGGGTGTCTTCCTATGAGACTGTACGTTTATCCAGTACCCAGGAAACAGAAAGGGGTGGGGATCATCTCATCTTTCATAGAGACTGACAGTGCATCCTTCTCAAATGCCTTTTTCCCCCAGCATAGGTAACTTCTAGCTGGGGCATGGAGGGGGACCATGCCCCGCCTGAGATTGGTTGTCACCACTGCTGGCTTCTGCGGGCGGTCACCACTTGCCATCACCCCCTTCCCCCACTACCACCGCTGCTGGCTTGTGCGGGCAGTTGCCACTTGCCGCCGACAGCGTCTGCCGGTGGTTGCCAGTTGCCACTTGCAAACACACCCCCACTGCCGCCGGCTTCTGCAGGCGGTCACTGCTTGCCACCCCACCACTGACACTGCCGACACTGCTGCCCACAAATGGTGCCTCCCCCGTCTCGGGAGGCACCAGTTGTTCATGTCCCCCAGTACCCTCTGAAACTAAAATCCATCTCAGTACAGTATTGGTGTATCTGTACATCCTACATGCATCTTTGTATGATACTGAAAGTTAAAAGCCTGTACCCTTCTTCATTTTCAAGTGCGCTGGAGGTAATGTATAACTTCCCCAAAGTGTATATGTTAGAAGGAGCCCCCAGGTCATTAACAATGCCTCTGATGCATTGGGCAACAGCTTTTCATTGCTCTAGAAATGTGGAGTCCTGGTATCACAGAACATCTTGCATATCATTGCTGTTACCCATACAGTGAGTTACTGTTATCCCTTGGTTGCACTGCAGTAATTCCCTCTGATGAGAGAGCAGTGCTGCCTTTTCCTGGTAAATTATGGTAAAACCCAGGAGCCACTTTTGCATGTCCAGCAGCTACAAAGGTAGAAAGCTCAATCAATTAAGAGTAATGATATCTTTAGTAATAACTGGGAAGGTGTTACAGTTTAGTCACACATTGCATTTAAAGAAGTGTTTCCAAACAGATGTGTTCAAGTTGCTACAATTATTGCTAATAACAATTAGCAATTACTGGTAACAATCCAGAAATAATGTGTAGATCTATAAAACCGCAGTTTGCTAAACAACTGTGTAGCATTAATGGGTTGTGAAATTCTTTTAATAAGGGGCTACATGCTTTTAATTGCAGTCTACTTAATCTCTGTATCATAATTACAGTTGTGGAAAATCATAAAAATCATATGTTGCTTAATGAGTCTGTGTGTGTAACATCTGGTTAAAATCACCCAGTATGGATACAATTAGCTGATTTGCTGTGGTCCATTCAGGGTTAGCAAATTAAATTTTTCCACATATTCCCCAAGTGCCTTTGCTATGCTCCGAGTCCCTGTTCAGAAGTAATTTTTTCAGAATCAGAACATCAGCAAAGTAATTATTGTAATTGTCAATATAAAGAAAAACCTGTTTGTTTTTCAATGCTTTGGCTTGCTTTCCTAAACTATGTTCAAGTTTTCATTTGTGTCCTCACTCTGTCACTCAGCCATGCTAATTAGCCCATCCAAAGCACTGAACATGCTCAGCTGCACTTGCCAGGTGGGTAGACATGGCCAAATGGACTTCAGTAGTGCAAAATGAGGAATTTGCAAGGAGTATGTTCCAGTGGATAGGGTGCTAAAGAGGGAGTGTCGAGACCCAGAACCCCAGGTAAGGAAGGGTTCACCCATTAGCCAAACAGTGGATGTGGGTGTTAACAGCATCACAAGTTAGGGAAGGGACTTATCTGTAATTTATACAGGAAGCCAGGTTTGTTCTCAGCAGGGTAAAGTGGCCCATGTTGTGTGCCATGCTGCCATGGGTGCATTGCTTCCCAGTACCTGTGCTAACTTGCTGAGAACTACCTGCAGTGAGCATTGCAGATGTTTTTTTTTTTCCTTCTTCCTGTGAGTTTGCTCAAGCTTCTTCTGTTTTAACTTGGAAGGCAGAGAGGTAAGTAATATCACTAATTAGCATTTGTCCTCTTTGGAACATTTTGCAAACACTGATTAATTCCTCTTGATTTGGAAGTCTCTCTCTTTCATGAGTGTTTTCAGCTACTCTGAAGTTTTCCTACATAAACTTTTAACCTGAAAAGTTTGCCTAAACATCATTAAACAAGTGAGTACATACAATAAGCATAAATTAAAAGGTTTCCCTATTTTTTAACAGGAACAGTCTTGTGAAATTTGAATAAACATATTTACTTTTGGGTGTTAAAAAAAAATAATTGTTTTGCCCTCTAAATCAAGCCTGAACTGGGTACAATCCTAATGATATCCTGTAGATCAAATTCCTTGTGTCTCCATTAACTGGATCTGTGCTTTGGAATTGAAAATTATTATACCATAAATATGAACTTTTGGCTTTCTAATTAGCCATTTTTGCAAAGTATTTGATTTATAGAAAGCAAAAGAAAAGAGGATTCAATAAGGCGATTCTGGAGGGGATTTAGAATTGAAACATCTATGTTCCAGAGCACTTATTTACTAGCTTTTTAGATTTAAAATATTTATTTATGATTCTAGTAGACATTTTTGCAGCCCTTCATTTTGTGTGTGCATCCTGCCCAGTCCGTTTCCCACACATAGTCATGCTGTAAGAATGAAGGTTTCACATGCCCGGGTTTCCATGGATTCTAAACACATTTTCAAGGGTCTTTCACTATCATGGATTGATGATTAACATTGAAAGTGGTTCGTTGCCACATTTTTTTAAATGAATCTCTTGATTTCGTAGCTAGCATATATACACCACTTTCATATATAGTAAGCCTGTCTGCTATAGACTTGGATCCCAATTGAAGCACATTGACCTCACCCAGATTTAAATGCTTCTTCCTAACACTCCACAGCATTATTTTGAGAAAATGAATAGTGTGGAATAGGGTGGCATTTCCTCACTAACCTTGCAGACAACAACTTGATCGCAGCTGGCTTGTATGCCAATGTAGAACAGTTTTATTCCATCTTATTTATGACAGCCTTTCAAGTGTTTGAAAATTGTCATGTTTCCCACTTAATCTCTTTTTCTCCAAACTAAACATACCTTGTTCCATCAACCCTTCCTCATAAGTGTTCCTATTTCAACCCCTTTATCATCTTCATCACTAGCCTCTTGATCTTCTAATTTTTGTCTGTCCTTCTTAAAATGCAGTGTCCAAAGCTGGACACAGCCCTCCACCTGGGACCTATCCAGGGCCAAGCAGAGTGGCACTATTGCTTTCTGTGTCTTATATATAGTGCTTCATGTAATGCAACCCCAAACTGCACTTGCTTTTTTTGCAACAACATTGTTTGCTAACAGTCAGCATTCAAGGAGTGTGGCCTTGCCTGTGGTATAGTTTTCTAGATCACAGTGGAGCCCTCTTCACCTGGGTGGGGGCAGTAGCAACAGCACAGACCGTTCTGGGATTATGACCTCTTCTCTTGTTGGAAACCCCTTGTTCCTTGTGACACATCACTGAGAAAAGATTAAAGCCTCATTGTCAGACCACTTCCGATAAACCTAAGCCTGGTGTGATACTCGGGCACTTTTTAAAGGTAACACTGACTCTTTTAAAAGACTTCCAAACAGATGCCTAGGAAAATTAGTCTATGATCTCAGTCCTGTTTCTGTAGTGGACAGTAACAGGTGTTGGCATCACAAAAATCACCTTCACAATCTTTGTCAGGGAAGCTCAGGGCAGCATGCCCCTAGCAATGCCCTCCTGGTTCCAATGGTTTTTCAAGAACAGGGTTATGGTGGAGTAAGTAGGATACTTTTGCTGACATGACTTGTGCAGGTGCCATTCTGGAAACAGTTCAAGGGCTTCAGTTTCTAGCCTGGTACCCTTCACAGTTCTGAGCAAATAGTTGCTTACTCTGGAACTTTTCCATTTTCCAGATTCGTGTGGTTTCTTTTCAGTAGATACTTCATTTGTTTTGTGTAGAATCTGAACCAAAGAGACTTTTTATTGGGATTTTTCAACCTGGAGTCAGCACAGTTGGGATATTTCAGTGGTAACTGTCAAAATGATATTTCTCATGGGGTTTTAATTAAGATTAAAAAAACTATAATCTTTTTGTGCTATTGTTGCCATCTTGTTTTAAATGCCTCAAGTTTTGCAAGGCACCTTACATCACAGAAAGACAGAGTCCCTGCCTCAAGGAACTTTCAAAGTAATAATAGGTGTGGGAATGACAAGTGGAGATGGGAAAGAGCAACCAATCTAAAGATCTTAGGCAGTTAGCTTAATTGTGAACATCTGACACATGGGGACCCAGGGGGTGGATTTTCAAAGGCACAGCTGAGAATTAGTCCTCACTGTTTGTTCACTTTGGATCTGTATGTGTCTCCTACTAACTTATCTCAAGTTGGTTTGGTTTCACTTTGCTTTTTATAGGTAGTGTAAGACTCTGCTTTAGTGTGTGTCATGGAATGACTGAGGGGTAAGGAAAGATCCAAAGGAAGAGAATGGCCTGAGAGACTGGGAATTACCATTCCAAGGATATGGGCATAAATTAGCATCCCCATGTGAATCATATAAACCTGTTATAACTTGTAATAACAGGTTTATATGAGATATATATAACAACTTATAATTTGTGACCTCTTCAGTTTTGCTTTATAAGAGGCTGATACCCAGTCAGCAAACAGAATGTGATTGTTAATCAGCACACGATGAAATTCCATTTTGCATCAAGTTTACTTGTGCGCCACAGATGTTGAGTTCACTGTAGGTATTTTAATGTTAGATGTGAAATGCACATCTCTCTTCCCATCACCTGAAACATAAACAACAGACACAAAAAGCTGAACAAGCTGGGCTCGTAGCACAAATAAAAACATCTACTCATAGACAGTGAAACAGTGCTTTGGCAGTATTTCTATACTTCACCAGTGTACCATATGTCCCAGAGGCAAACAGATACTTCAGTCCTTTTATGTGATGAACAGGAAGGTATTAGTGTCACTGCATGTTAGATGAAATCTGATCAGATCCACACCTGTCAAATACAGTCTGCATTTTCTGTTGTTTTGGTCTATTGGAAAATTATTTTTATTAAAGTAAACTTAGTACTAAATGAGGCCAACTTGCTCTGGTATTTTGAGGAATCTGGCAGGAAATGCACAACTGCAGTATTGCATGATGCAAGCCTCTGCTCTGAGTGTACACGTCTTGGGAGAATTGGCTTGCTTAACATTATGGGCCAAGTTCTCACACAGTGTAATTTATCATCATTCTTTTGAAGCCAGTGGAATGATGTGTCTTTACATAAGCTCAAAATCTGATGTTATCTTTAACTTGAAACAAATACCGAGACATGAGGCATCATGCAGTTTCACAGGGAAATTATAAATAGTAACTATGTGTGTTTTTCCTTATATGGTCAATTGAGTATATCATGGACCTCTTCAAAATGATTATTTATCTCTGGGTTTGTGTTGTGGGGAAGCTATTATTAGGTGAAGCTAAGTGGTGAATTTACAGCATACTAGCTGGGTTGCACTAATGCCCTGTGTGGATGGTCTGAGGGCCTTTGTGCCACATTGCTTACTGCACTTTGAAAACGGAGGGAGCTACTAATTGCCCTTGGTGCCTAGTACCTTCCCTGTGAGGACCAGTCCTACACAGTGCAAAGTTGATGCTTTCCATTTCATGTATGAACTTAAATTCTGTCAATGGAGCTTTGTGCTAATGATGAGATCCATCCATGTCATACCTAGTTTTTCCAGCCTTTCCACCTAAGGCTTGCTCTCCAAATGCTTTATCATCTGTGTCACTTACCTCTGGGTCCTCTTTGGTTTCTCAATTCCTCTCATTTCTATGGGAAGATAAAATCCCTGCTGTTGTTCCCCTGAAGAGCACCCTCGACTGGTAAATCCAGCAGCATTAGCAAGCAATCCAATGGAAGTTCTTGAGATAGTTTTGAATGGGGACCCTGGCTCAGTTCAGCTACAGTGTATTTGCTGCTGGAAATTCAGGGAATACCTTAGGGCAGTGGTTTTCAACCTCTTTTCATTTGTGGACCCCTAAAAATTTTTGAAAGGACGTGCAGACCCCTTTGAATTGTAATGATGAGTATTCAGACACTTTAGTCATCTTTTGTGGATCCCTTACACCAGGGGTCAGCAACCCCCAGCATTCATGCCATTAGTGGCACACGGAGACATTTTTCCCGGCAAGCTGGGAGGCACACACAGAAATTGTTTGTTTGTTTGTTTTTATGTTGCTGCTCCAGGCTGTCCTGTGCAGCCACAAGTACCAGTGCTGGGGCAGGCCCCGGGGCAGAGCCAGGGGAGGGCAGGCAGGGCAGCCCGCCCCGTGCTTCCAGGCTGCGCCCTCCAGCCCAGCCGGCCCCTGGAGGGAGCTGCCCAGGCAGGCAGACTCCCTTTCCCACCCGGGGCAGCACTGAGGTGCCAAGTGCTGGGGCCGGGCGGTTGGGACAGGGTCTGGGCAGTGTCAGGGGGGAGGCGCTGCAGGCAAGCCAGCCCAGTTGGGCCCTTAGGAAGACGGGGTCTGAGCGGGAAGTGGGGGCTGCCCCGGGGCTCTGCAGGCTCAAGCTGTGGTGGGGGTGCCCAGTGGCACCCGTGGTGGGGCCTGGCCCGGCCCACGCAGCTCCTCAGGGATGGGCCGTAGCCACCCTGTGCACGTGAGGATGCTGCCTGGCTGAGGCAGGACACTGGGCTCAGGAGGCTTCCCTCTCCAGGATCGGCCTCCCTGCATGCTGGGCACAGCGCAAGCAGGGCAGAACCACCCCGGTGCAGGGGCCTGGCCGCGGGAGCCCCCGGAGCCTGGGAACAGCCACTACGGCTGCTTCAGCCTGCCCAGGTCCCGGCCTTGCCCACCCACAGCTCCCCTCAAGGGGCCAGGGCTGGGGCAGGCACTGCACAGAGCTGCTGCGCTGCAGGCTCCCAGCTGGCTCGGCCCTGAGCACCAGCTGTGGTGGCTGTTCCCCGAGCCTGGGGAACAGCCTGCAGCTGTAACTCCCACTTGTGATGTACCTAGCTGGCACAAAGACAAAGCAGGGTGCTCCCTGAGCCCAGTGTCTTGCCCCAGCCGGGCAGCGTCCCTTTGTGGACAGGGTGGCTGCGCCCCATCCCTACGGAGCTGCACGGGCCGGCTGGGCCCCACCTCCGGTGCTGCTGGGCCCCCCGCTCCCCTCTTGACCCCAGCTCTCCTCCTACTGCTCCCTGCTCCTCCCTCCCTCTCTTTCCCCTCATCACAACATGCTTAACAAGAAAAAAAAATCACAAGTACAAGGCAGTACATGAACTTTTATTTATTGTCACTAGGTTTTGAATTTTTAGAAAGCCTGGTATTTACTGGAGAGAGAAAAGCAACATTAATGATTATTAATTGTATTAAATATGCAGTGCATCCTGCCATGTACCCCCTCCACCCCAGTTTTTTTTTCTGGCATGCCGGCACTCTGGCGCCTTACAAGGTAGGCGATGTGGTTTTTTTCGGCACTCCGGCCAAAAAACATTGCCTACCCCTGCCTTGGACATGGCCTGTGGACCCCAGGGGTCTGCGGACCACAGGTTAAAAAACAATGCCTCAGGGATTTCTTTGCAAAGCACCCATAATCACTGCAGCATGAATGATTTGTATTTTTCAAATGTGTAATCTTTGCTTATTAGTTGCAGGGTTTGGCAAAAATATAATGAAAAGCCAGAATATTGATGCTGAGGCACACCAAAGAATTCCTTAGCTGATAACACTGGTGTTGTCTAAACCCAACCTCAGAAATGAAATGCTCCATTTGAGTGACATTTTATTAATTGAAAAGTCTATTCTGACATTCAAGTGTCAATACAAGACCTCAAAAGACAATGTCCTGCATTCATAAAATTGTTTCATACCCACAATTACTGAGCAGATTTCCTCAGTAAATGAAAATGTCATTTTAACATTAGCAATAATGCAATTTAATCTTTAATCCTGCTGAAAAACACAGACACTATGGCAGGAATGGGCAATTATTTGGGCCCGTGGGACACACAGGGAGTTTTGGTGAGCTGTTGTGGGCTAGGTCAGCACTCATTCCCTCTCATCCCACAACAGCTCACCAAAACTCCCTAAGCAGCCCCATCCTGTCTGCCTGGCTATATGCCCTGCCTGCATGGGTCCCAGCCAGTCTCTGGAGACCCCAGGATTGCAGGGTGGTGACAGTGTGGGCCCGGTGCACAGCTGTGATCCACTCCCCATATGTCCCTGCCCACAAAACTGGCACCTATTGCAGGGGCGTGTGGGTAGCAGATCATGGCTCTGCTCTGCGCTTGGCTAGATGGGGGAGCCATAGGTGCGCAGTGAGTGGCATCCAAGAGTGGGATGGGTAGGCAGGGCTGGGGCTGGGACTGGGGATCCACGAGTGCGAATCAGAGACATGGACTGCTTGCATGCCCCCATGACAGGTGCCAGTTCTGTGGGCAGCAAGTGGATTGCAGCTGGGCCCCAGCCCCATGCTGTCACTACCTCAAGATCCCAGGGTCTCTGTGGAGCTTCGTGGAGCTGCAACCAGGACTGGGTCCAGAAGATCTTGGGATGGTGATATCAGGGGGCCAGGGCTGGGTCAGAGCCACGATCTGCTCCCTGCATGCTCCTGCCTGCATAACCTGTACCTGTTGCAGGGGCATATGCAGCCTTGGCCTTGGCCCCATGCTGTCACTACCCCACAATCTGCCCCATGATCCTGGCCTCACCAACCCGTCCTGCTCCTGAACACCACTCCCCACCCACCCACAGCCCCACCCTGTGCCAGCAGTAGATGCGAGGCAGACTTGCTGGGGTGTCTGGGCAATGGGGCTGGAAGAAGCTACCACTGGGGCTGCTTGAAAGCAAGTCCAGCCGCTGTGTTCCCTCCCCCAGCCCCACTGCAGGCTTGGGGGTGGTGGGACTGGGCACACATGCCACATGCCAGGCTGGCACCTGCATCTGGGCTGAGCGGGACCAAGGGATCTGCCACGGGCCAGACAAAATCCTTCAGCTGGCCAGATGCAGCCTGTGGGCCATATTTTGCCCACCCCTGCATTATAGCATGGAATGAGTCCTGGGAGGTGATATATCCATCTGTGGTGAAAGCCTTTCCATCCAGGCCAGCTATTTATTTGCTGCTGCAGGTTCCATTTTCCAGATGTTTTCCCTTATACTTCTGCTAAAGTCTTACCTGTATATCTTGGCTTGGTATTGAGTAACTGCATTATAGGTAATCAAATCCACAGTGGTCCTGTCCCTGTGAGTAAGACAGTATCCTAGGGCAAAATCAGGATTTGCTTATCCGTTTATGTAATGCATAACATTTTCAAAAGTTGATGTGGTTTGGAACACCTCAGTTTTTGGCTGCACAGATTAGACCCCTTAAAGGGGCCTAATTTTCCAAAGCTACTGAATATCTACTCTCTGTTAACTGGTTCACTTTCTCAGGTGTCTCAAAATGGGTCCCTAAGATCATTACTCATGTAATGGTATGCTGGCCTAACTCTTTAATATTTTGGGCAGTTGAAATAATTATCTTCAAGGTCTTCTTCCTGCAGACTCTGATGTGCACAGATAACTGTATGCTGGGCACACTAGTCAAGCAGATGTACAAGGCCCAATTAAGGGGGTCCATTCATGTTAGACTGACCCTTCTGTACACACTTCCTTCTGGGTGAGCATCTTCTCTTAGCTAAATCTTTGTCCATGTCACAGAAGACTATCCTTTCTATTCACATCCAGTTTGAGGGCTGTTTTCATTTCAATTTTCCATGCCAGTTTATGGCTGTTATAAACAAGTGCTGAAAAGATGGCTGCTAGGATGCAACATGCCTATGGGTTTTGAAAAGGCAATCCCAGCAAAGCAAAGCAGAGTGATGTTCTGGAAATGGGAAGTGACTTTTCATTAGCTCACCTCTGAGGTGAGTGAGGGAAAACATCAATGAAGAGCTAAATATGGGCCATGAATAATGAGAAGCAGCTCCTCAAAAGAGCTGTTCCTCCCTTCCCCAAGTTTCAAATGTCACCCCTAACCTTTTAAGTAATTATCTGAGGCAAGGCCTTTTGCATTACCTGTAGAAAAATCCTGTAGAAAATCTCAGGAAAGAAAGAATGAAAAGAATATGAAAGGATAAAGTAGCACACAATATCAGATTCCCAAATGTTTACAGTTCACTCAGCAATTCCAGGTCAATTCCAGGTGCTGGATTTAATCCACAAAACTTTATATGATATGAGACCTGGCTGCCTTAAGGCTTTTCCACTTGTGCACCATGGTGATAGGTGAGATCTGCTGCTGGGAGCTCCCCAGATGGGTGTTCCTGAGGTCTGGAAGCAGTGTGCTCCCTCTGTAAGATCTCTGGGGCAAAGAAGTGGAAATATGCCCGTTTACATCAGCTGAAGCTTTGGCTCTGTGCTCACTGGTAGGTTTGTAATGCCAGAGCTGGGAGGCTAATGCTGGCTCTCCCATTAAGGTACATGTCAGCTGGAGGACTGCGATTCAGACAGACCTGTGCTTTCTATGATAGTTTGAACCACTACAGTGAGCCCCAGATCAACGACTATAAAGTTTTGTCCATCAGTTCCAACTAGGACACACACAAACAAGGATCTTTCTGTTAAAAAATGGATCTCTCCAAACTCGCATCAATGGGTAGACGAGATGAGGTTCTGCTATTAGTATGTAGTGCTCACACGTCAGGTTAGAGTCACTTTGAAGACTCATGCTAATGATCTGGACCCCAAATCCAGATAAAGTTCAGACAAATCCCCAGGGTAGCAAAAGCTAGCTTCATGATGTGGCCTTGAGAGAAGACTCTGGAAGGTGACTTAGGAAGGAAAACACAAATGACTTTAATCCTTCCTCTTCCTTGTGGTGTTTAAAGATCTAATGTATTTCCGTTTTCCTCTTAAGGGAGTGGAAGAGAAAGGGAGAGGAGATTAATTTGTTTTCTAAATTAGGTAGCAGGCAAAGTCCTATCCTGTTTTCTGTTTTTCCTAGAAGATGCTAGGAGCCTGTACAGCGGGAGAGCTGGCAGGTTTATGACAACGCAGATGCCATGGCAATGAAACCTGATTCACTGAGACAGGAAGTGATTTTTAATCCAGCTGTATAAAAGGCCTGTCTCTTCAGCTTGTTTTTAACACCTGTGCAAATTCAAATGCCTAAACAAACCATTGGAGAGAACCTCATTTGCAAGTATTCAAACAGACTGTGCCTGAAAGGGTGAGTGTTTGTCTAGAAATACAGGGTGGAAACAGACATTACTGTTTGTCACAAAGCAATAGCAAATAGAGATGCCTGTGCCTTCTGTTGTGCCACAGCATGGACAGAAGGTAGTAACAAATTGTGCCACTTTATATCTATTTGCTCTATGATGGGAGAACACAAGCAGCCAGAGCTGCCTGCACTCTCACACCATCCCGGGCAGGCACTTCTTAAGAATTAGGCCCCCTAAGCCCAGGGAGTGCCTTTTTGGCTTTTCCTGCTTACAGACCTGTGTCTTGGAGATTGCCAGAGACATGTGTCTGCAAGCTGGGAGTCCAGACTTTCTCTGCTTCCTGAGACTCACTCTGGAAATCCTGGCGGCACCTCTCTGGAAGCAGAGAAAGCTGGGACAATCAGATGCAATCCCAAGGCTGGGACTGCCAATCAGCTGGTGGTGGCTCAGCCCCAGAACCACGTGAGTGTTGCAGCTTTCCCCACTTGCAGGGACATGTGCCCAGAATTTCTGGGACATGTGTCAGGAAGTAGGGAACACGCTGCCCATTGTTCCACAAGATCACTGGATGGGCCCATGGGTGACATGTTTTGCCCAATGAAGTGGATCAGCTGTACCAGGATACATCCCAGCATAACTGATTTACTTCATTTGGGATGTCTATTTCTAACCATGGATTTTGCCACTCTAATGATACTGGTATTGTTACAGCAACACAAACTTTGGCTTCTTCCTTCCTCCAGTGTGGCTACAGTACAAGTGTGCTGTAAGCAAGCCTGACTGTATGGGCCTCTGTAACAATACAGACTGCACGCACACTAGAGATTGCACTGGTATAACTAACTCCTGACCAAAAATTTTACACTGGTATAAACACTGGGCATACTGGGCCTGAAGGACTCCTTAGAGTGGGATTTTCCAAGGCATTTATATTGACTGTAACTCTGCTTCTATGCATTTCAAAAGGAACAGAGTTAGGATGATGCTGACAGATTTTGGCTAGGTGCAGACATCATACTGTTTCCAGTTTAGGTGGTCAGAAACCAGTCTATACTTGTAACAGAAAATAAATTTGGGGCACACAGACTGCTTTAAACAATGGTGTATCCCAGTCTAAGATAAACCTGGATCGATGTAGTATCAGACTTACTTGACCTAGTTTACACCTGTCTATCAAACATCAGTGCCAGGTCTGCTCATAAATCAAGGTTGGTCATTGTCTGCCAGCATTCCCATGGGACTTTGTGAGTTCCCAGGAGCCCCCCCCCCTCACAGGAAGCTGAGGCTTGGCTACTCTAGCCAAGCGCCTAGCTGGTCCCATCTCTGAGCTCTCTGTCTGTCAGCAGTAGGCAAGGGAGGTGCAGCAGGTGGGGTGGTGGGAAGGTCTGTGAGCTGCTGGAGACCATGCTCTGGAGCAGCTCCAGGAAGGGCTCAGAGGATTTCTGCACCCCCAAGCCACTGCTAATTCCCAAATGAAGCCAATTCCTCCTGTGCAGCTGTGGGGCTCTGGTCCCTGTGTATTTGGGGAGGGGGGGCAGCCATGCCCTTATGGCCGCAGTGCCTGAAAGGGGGTGATTCTAGTGTTGAGACTGGGGAGGGGGCAGCAGATCACTGTGCCAGGCTGAGCTGGCATCTGCCCTTCTACCGCCCCTGGAAAACAGACCCACCTGAGCTAAGCCAGCTTAGCCAGCAGCAGTTGGTGCTAGTTGCAGGTGGGCCAGGCCAGGGGCTTACCCTGCTCTCCAGGCTGCAGCCCCTGTTCCCGCACTGGAATCGCCCCCTGCCAGGTACTGCAGCCACAAGGGCATGGCTGCCGCCCCTCCCCAGTGAGCAGAGCTCCAAGACTGCATGGGAGGAAGCAGCTTTGACTGGGAACTTTGTGCTCCCTGAGGGGGTGGGGATCCTCCAAGTCCTTCCTGGAGCCACTGCAGCGCTGGGTCCTGGGGCTCAGGGTAAGGCAGGGACACTGTGCCCAGCTGACCCAGGCAGGAAAGCAGGGTGCACCACTGGCACTGCCTCCCCCAGCAGGAGCATCCCTGCTCCTCCCCTGCCCCCCCACCTCCATTCTGCCTAGGGCAGATACCCATGACCCCCCATCCCGGACAAAGCCCAGGACCCTCATGCCACCAAGGAGGAGTGAGCCCACCTCCCTCTGCTGCATCTGAGAGCTGCCTGACAGATGACAGCATTGCAAGGGAAGGCATGTACCTGGCAATAGCAATCAATGAGGCATGCCCCCCCTCCCTGCCACCCTCAGTAATATATGGCATGCTGGGAGGCGTGCGGGAGTGCCCCCAGCCTTCTGGCCTTGGCCACTGCAGGTATCTGCCTACCTTGCCCCACCAAAGGGCGTATATGAACTCTGTTCGCTCCTAGTCGGTTCATGTAGCTTAGAGTAAACTGCATAGATTGGATCAATTCTGCCTTGAGCTTTTTGAATGTCTGTACTTAGGTTTTGACAAGTCCATCCTAACTGTCAGGATCCTTCAAAAAGTGCCACCCAGGAAGATGGGATTGATGTGCCCAATGTATCTGCAATAAAAAGAAAATTAACTGTGTGTGTGTGTGTGTGTGTGTGTGTGTGTGTGTGTGTGTGTGTGTGACTGAGAATCTTTCAGACTGTTTTTATACCTTGATAAGAAGCCAACAGCAGGAACCAGCCCATCTTCTTTCCGCTCTTTGTGTCACATGTGAAATGACTTGGTGGGCGCACGATTGATCTGTTGGGAGGGCAATACTGGAAATTTTAGCAGAGCCCTGTGACTCCTTGCTGAACAGAGGCCCTGGTTTCCAAAAGCTTCTAGCAATGCAGGTGCCTTGCTGTCACTGTTTATCATTGATTTTACTGCATGGAACTTAAATCCTAAAACCTGAAATCTTGCCAAACTCTGATGACCCTTCATGGGAGATGAGTAATCTGGTAAAAATCTCACCTTCAGCCCTAATGCTCCTCCAGCAGTCAGTCCAACTCACAGCTGTGAGTCTGGCTGCTGAGTGGCAGGAAATTGCTTTCAGGAGAGGCTCCCTGGCAGGTTAGATGTAGGCTTTTTTCTCCCCCAGCCACCTCAGAGCAGAAATTGCTATAATTGCTCCCTATTTTTCCTTACAGACAAGCAGCTTTCAAAGCAACATCCTCCCTCTTCCTGCTCCTGACACCCTTGAACAGAAATACCACTCTCAGCTGTTCTGATTCTCACTTTGTTATGCAGCTCAGCCATTAAATATTGCATTTTTTTCTTTTTCCCTTCTCACAATGAAGTAAACTCCCTGTTGTAACCAGCCATTGCACTTGCCAGTCTTGAAGGTCACTTCCCACTCTCCTGTCCATAGCAGTGACTGCAGGCTGCAAGGGGGGAGGGGAGGAATCTAAATTTAAGGGATTAAACCTGTCCATCAGGTAGCAGTTTCTGTTCAGAAGATGTTCAAGCCAGAGGTGAAATTCAGGATTTCGCTGATGGCTGTGCCTATCTTTGGTATGATTCTTTGGGATTTAAAATAATACTCTATGCCATTTCTGAAGAAGTGTGCACAGCACATTCATTCAAACTTGGGGCTTTCTTGCCTGTCACCCTGAAAACTTCAGTTTTAAGCAGCTTTTATGTCTCATTTTCTTTCATTTTAAAGACCGAAAAGGCAAGTTACTGGAAAACCCTTCCCCGGCCTTGGTTCTTCCTCATCACCCACCTCTCGGGGTCTGTCTCTGTCAGCCCTCCACAGATTTCCACAGCTAAGAATGTATTGCTCTATACACCAAGCTAAAAACTGGAGCTACTGTTTACCTCATCTTTGCATTTCTCAAAGGCACCATCATGTCCGCTTATTTGTAAAACACTTTCTCCAGGAAGCTGACACTTCCAGTATGTTTATCCAGCCTATTATCCATTTTGGCAGCCAAAGTTTGCCCACTGCTGGATTTTGAGATAAGCTTTTCCAGTAAATCTTTAATCAAAGGATCTGCCTGAGCAGTAGGGTTACTCTTTGTTCACATTGCTCTTAATCTGCCAAAGGCCCAGTCAGCGACAATATCTTTCAGACATGTTGAGTGGGAAAAAAAGACCCATGCAATTAGGAAAAGAGGAAGCTTGAAATACTATGAAAGGAGTTTATCTTGTAAGTTAGGGTTACTTGTTTTCTGTTTCCTTTCAATGGCAAAATTTGGTATTTCTGTCTATAAATCATTGTAATAAGATTTACTGATTTGTTGCTAGTTCAAGGGGAAATTTCCAAAAGTGCCCAAGGAGTGCCACTGACTTGTAGTGGGAAGAACTTTTGCTCTTAAACCCTTTGACATCCTTCCCCTCAGAGGCTTAGTAGAAATAAATGAATAGACTACCAGGATGTGACCTCAGTAGTGTGGGATGGAGACAAACTCAAGTGGAAGCCAAGTAACTCATGACGAATTGTGGTTGAAAGGTATCACACCATCAGCAGAAGAGAGAGGGCCACTTTGCATTACTAGAGGTTGCTACAAGGGTTCCAGTGCTTGGGGCTGGCAATTGGGACTGCCGTCACTTGGTTCATTGGTTTAAGTCAAGTAGAAAAAGCTAAGAAAGAAAGGTTACAGTTGCCTTCTGAACTCCAAACCATCTCACTGAGCATGAAGCCCACACTTTGATATCTGTTCTTTGCCAAAGAAGAAGGGTCTTTACTCAGCATGTGAACTGCAGCAATGTCTAATAGCTCCAAGCAGCCAGAAAGTTAAGGAATAACAAAGTGTGTTTGGTTTTTGGTTGTAGCCGTGTTGGTCTAAGGACACAGGCAGGCAAGGTTCTTTGAGTAGATGTGATAAATTTTATTAGACCAATTGAGTAGTTGGAAAAAAGTTCTTAGCAAGCTTTTCTGGTTTTTTTTGCTGTTCTGAGACTCCAAGGGATAAGAGAAGCTAAAAGTGTGGTAGGATGTCAGTGAATAGGTAGAAATTACCAAGACAAAAGGTAAAGCAGAGAGTTTAAAGCAAAGAGGGGAGGGGGAAGATAGCAGGGGAGAAAATGCTAAAGGGAGACATTATAGAATACAGGGTGGAAAAGAGGCTGTTAGTGAAAAAAATGGAGATCAGGGAAACAGGAATGAGAGGAGCTCAAAGTGTGAGAGGATGTAGTGACAATATAAATAGGTAGAAAGGAGAAACAAAAGGTAAAGCAGAGGAGGGAGGGGGAAGAAAGTAGGGGGGTAGAAAGGCCAAAGGGAAACATTACAGAGGTAAATATACAGGGTAAGAAAGATGCTCTCAATGAAGAAGGAAATAGTAGGAAATTAGGAGACAAAGGGCAGAAAAGTAGGAGAGGGGAGAAAAGGTGGGGGGAAAAATGAAAGAGGTCAGGCCAGGTAGGTACCTGTTGAATCAGATGTCAGGCAGGTTGTAATGTGTCATAAAACCAATGTCTATTGAGGCCATGATTTTTTGTATCCAGTAGATTTATTAAGTGAAGTTTGTAGGCTTGTCTACAGAAGGTGTTTTGTAAGTTCCCTTTGAGGAAAGCTTGCAAAGAACTTTTTTCCAACTACTCAGTTGGTCTAATAAAAGATATCACATCAACCCCAAGAACCTTGCCTGCCAACGTGTGTTTGGACATTTATGGCCAGTTGTATTCAGTTTGGGTGTATTCCCTCACTGCTCATAAAGCAGTCCTCAGCACCTTTGCATACATTTCTCAATGCTCCTGTCTCTTTTATCAACAGGACTTGGAAACTTATGGACCAACAAAATAGTTATATCACATTAAAAGGGGGAGGGGGGCATACCTCTCAGGAGCGCATCTTCTAATCTGTTGTGATTAAATGTCTGCTAAATTACTGCCCTTTAGGTTTTGCTTACTGTGGGATGGTGCAGACATATCAACCGGTTACAAGGAATTAGCCTGAGGAATTGGTAGACAGGGGTAGATGAAGCAGGGTATGATGGTGCAGTCATACCCCCATTGGCCATGTGCTTCATGGAGCCTTCTGAACTGACCGCAGTGTCAGCACAACTTCTGCCAGGAGCTCCACACATGGGTGACTGGTGCCTCCCAAGTCGGGGGGGGTCTAAAGCTTGTTTGACGAGCTTTAGATAAAGCGCCCCTGCTGCCATTTTGAAATGCGGGGATGCTGCTGATACATGAAATGCTCCGGGCACTTTAATTAGAGAAACTCTTGGAGCTGCTCTTATTAAAGCACCCCACCCCCACGCCCAGAGCATGTTTAAAAATGCCCTAAGTGCCGTTAGTGCCTCCAGCAGCTGCAATCTTGGATCTGCTCATGGTTGTATGTCCACCCTCCTCCCCATTTTTGAATTGGTATGATTGTGATGTCTGTCCATATCCTTAGTGTAGATGATCTGCAGGTATTTCTAGTGCTGTGGCACCTAAGCCTGCTCAGAGTATCCCTACTGCATCTGGTACATCAACAGCTGTAAGTCGATCTGCACTAACACTCCTAGAGCTGCTAATGTTGAAGCTGAATTGATACTAACAATTGTGGCAAACATTTGCCAGCTTTCTCTGGCCTAGACCAGGGAATACTTTAGCTAATATGTTTCCCCGAACAGTTTTTCATCAGACTTGTTGCTTTTTTCTCTGTACTTTCAGGCCTAACAGAACATTATGTTGTTGCTCTTGCTGTTGCTGCTTTTTAGGCACTCGACACAGTGCAGCTTGTGTATGTGTTGTGACTTACTATGTAGATCAGGGGTGGCCAACCTATGGCATGGGTACCACAGGTGGCACAGGCAGTCTCTGTGGGTGGCATGCAGCAGATTGGGGAGGGCCAGGCATCTGAGTAGCAGATAGGGCAGGGAGCAGAAAGAAGAGCAGCATATTGGACAGGGGAAGGGGATTGGAGTGGTGCTTATGGAGGGTGTGATGCTTAATATGCCACATGCCTGCCACAAAGGTTGACCCCTACTGGTGTAGAGCAAAGACCCTTTCCCATAAATTTCCAGTAGAGTGCAGAGCATGGCTAGCCCCATTTAAAAATCTTGAGTCAGTCCCCAAGACTGGCTCTAAATTTACAAGATGTGTTTAAAAATTGGGGCTCTTTTTCTTTGCCTTCTGGTTTTTGAGGTGGGGTGGGAAGTCACATTTTCAGTCTTTTTTGCAAGCACAAGTATTAGGTGTGACTGTACAGCTAAAAGAAATCTGACATTCTCATGTGATAATTAGATGTATCCAGGATCTAGGGCTTTAAGGAGCACCAGATTCAGAGACCAGCAATAACATTGCTAATATTTGCTGACCTGGGGCATGATTCACCAAATGACCATGCACATAAGATGGGAGAATTCCCCCTGAATCCAGTGGGACTACTCAGGCACTGAATATTAAACTTGCAGGGTGTGCACATGAAGAAACACTGCCACTGTTATTACTTTTAGAAGCACATTGGTGGGTTAATCTTATTCTTCCAATGACTTCACTGATATTGCCGGCCACCTCTGTGTTTCCATGGCTGCTTTTCCCGCTGTGCTTCTTACAAAGAGTGGAATCTGTTTCTTGTTAAAAACCAACACATTTTAAAAATCTGTCTGGACAATGAAAACAAGTTAGTCACTTTTGTTGTTTCCTCTTTAATTTAGATCTCATTTTGATCATCTGCTCCCAAATGCCTGAGCAGATTTTGGCGGTTTCTGGTTGGCAAAAGTAATAATTCATATGTATTTAATGTTTCAATTCACATTTATTTTAAAAATACATTTGTAAAAGAAATGTGATAGGTCAGAGGTTCTCTTTTTTTTCATCCCCAAAACCTACATTTTGGACCAAATTAGATCAGGCAGAATCATCAATTATTAAGAACAAAACAGGAAAGCAAAGCAAACAATGTGAGGAGGTGGTCCAGCAATCTGCAGTGAGAGAGCTTCTTTCTGCATTCACACTTTTAGCTCACTTCTTTAGTGACCTAAAACAGCTGTCTTTCCTCTGTGGTTAGGAGAAACCTTGTCAAAATCAAATGGCTGTACTTCCCCGTGGTCTGTAAAACCTCTTTTATAATGTTTCCATTCATGAATAACTGAGCTTAACTTTTCCGATTCAGCATCTTCTTGTGAAAATGAAACTGGTTTCTTATTCTCAGGTAAGGGTAACCATGTTCCTTGAAACACGGCTATAATTCAGGCGTAATGTTATTCTATCTCAGTATCCAGTGCCTGATCTACATGACAGTAGTAATAATACTCAGGACTCACATGGCACCTTTCATCTAAGATCTTCAAACACTAAATGCTAGTAAGAGAAATTTTAATTTAACAGGGGATGAAACAGAGGCGGATGTGCCAGAGATCATACAGTGAGTCAGTATGAAAATTTGAACTAGAACTCCTGCCAATTGGCTCCTGGTTTTGTGATTTAAGTGATGACCACACTAATATAATCCTGTTCTTTTCTGATTGTGGAACTAATTTTTAATTGCTTTAAAGTGCAGCCTACTCCTGATAACTCTACTTTTTACTCTGCTTTTTAGTAGTTCCAGGACAGAGATTTCAATGATATTTTGATGGAAAATTGTACCATGTAGGCTACTTGCAATAGAAATGGTTTGCAAGGACTTTTAGACCAACCTTAGTGCTCATATGTATATGGCAATAAAGAATGGGCAGTAAGTTAAAATTTTTTAAAATACTTGCTAAATTGTCTACCGCAGGACCAAAAGTTACAATGGTTGATACTACAAATGTACAAGAAGAAAAATATTTGTCCACAGTTTACTTTGGACATGTGCATACAATTTAGTAAAGGATGAGGAAAAGGGTAACAACCTTGTAATACCTCTTTTATCATATTTGCCTAAAATGAACGTTAGCTACTGTTAGGGAAGTCCATTTGAAAGCTATGAGAGGGGTGCCTGAACGAGGAAATTTGACCCATGGTTCTCACTGGGATTAAAATTTGTGCACAGCCTAATGTCGTCATTGCTGCTTTAACCATAATGCCTATTATATGTCCCATATTCCAAAGGTGTAATGAAGAGGGCACTGGACCGGAACTCCTGGGTTGGAGTCCTGGCTCTGCTAACTTTCTGATGCAAACAGCTGGAGAAACTAAGTACCACTCCAGTAGCTACTGGAACTTGGTCATATTTTGAAAGGACTTCTGTCCTCTGTAGGATGTATCCCTCATACAGGGTTCCAACAATCCTATTTTGGTTCTGGCTTTGATGTAGGCAAAATTTCCCTATACAAATATTGTCTTTGTATAGGTCAGTGACAGAACACATCTCTTGTTTCTTAGCTGAATACTCTTTTTTAGGAGAAATAAATAGGTGCCAGGACACTACATTTGAACTCTTTAAACATTTACAAACCTTTCTAAAATGGTGACCCCCCAAATGTTGTATCCATATCAATAACTACTTGCTATTAAGCACTGGCTTTACTGATCCATATAAAGCAATATTTTCAAATCTGGGTCCCAAAAGCTAGGCTCCTACATTTTGGCATCTACATGTAAGCAGTTTTGATTTTCCAAGGTTCTCAGGAAGACTTGGTTCTTCTGAGGTCAATGAGAATCACAAGTGATAAATACCGCTGCAAATCAAAACATGTTATTATATGTAGTAGGCATACATGTGGATTTCCAAACCAAACTTTAAATACCCAAAGTGCTGGATCAAATTATAGCCCCAAAGCTTCCATTGGCCTCTAATTCCTTTTGGCCCGGTCCAAAGATCACTGCTTTTCCTTATGGGGAGAACGCTTTCCTCCCCTAAAGGGCTGAGGACAGGAATTACACATAAACTGGTATAAGTATCCAGAAACCAGTTCAAATCTGTAACACAACAGAAGTTCAGTGCACATGAACTACTTTCAAAATAGCTGACACTGGTTTAAGATAAACCTGGATGGATGTAGTATCAGACTTAACTGATTTAGGTTAAATCGGTTTATTGAACTTCTATCCCAGATTCCCTCTGGATTCAAGTTAACTCACAGTCCCCCAGCATCCCAGGATGCTTTGCACCTCCCGCACAACCCCCCGTCCCTCACAGGGTGGATGGGTTAGTCTTGGCCCAAGCTGTCTGCCCAGCTGAGTAGGAATGTGTGCTGTAGCATTCCCTGGCTTCTGACCTGAGCCAATGCAGGCCTGCAGCTACATTTCTGGAATCAAAAGTGAATGTCTGTTCACTTGCTTAGCGGTTCAATATATACAGTGACTAACCTGCGCAGATTGAGTCAATTCAGCCTCAGGCTTTTTGACTGTCTGTACTTAGCCAAGGAGACCGCCTGTAGAAGGGTTTCTTACACTCTGGCGGCCAAAAGTCACTTCTAACTCCAAGAAGCTAAACCCAAATCTCTTATTGGTAGGGAATGCATGGTGAACAATCCAGGGAAAAAGAGTCTTTCGGATGACCTAGGAGCATTCTGACTTCTGTGCCTTTTCATAACCTTTCATTTTCATCTCCATTCCCACACGTATCTTCAGTGGGAGCCTCTCTGTTTTCCTTGGTGTATCAAAGCATTTCTCCTGTATGTTCATGAAATGCTGTCATCAGTGCAGAATGCATAGAAGTGTTAAAACAAGCCAATGCCCAGGGCTATTTTGATTGATTTAAAATCATATCTTACTGGGTTAGGGCCAGCCTCACAAAGCCAGTCAGGTGCCTGAAGATGCAGACAGGTGTGAGGTAGGTCTGCCTCCCTTCCACTGAAGTATCTGGGCACCACTCATTATCTTTTGGGCTCTGAATACCTTTTAAAAATCTGACCCAGAAGGCTTTGAAGAAGACAGCAGATAAGTATAAACGGTTGCTTATTACAAAATAATTTATAAGTGGGCTTGTTTCCAGAATAAGAGCCCTGGCCTGCAAGGTGGTGAATGTTTTTGAGGAGTTGCTCAGTACCCACAGTTCCCATTGAAGTTAATGAGAATTGACGGTGTTCACCTCCACACAGGAGCTGGCTTTGATTGCTGGATGCTCTGCAATCTGAGTGCAGAACTGCTACGTTGGAACTCTCTGCTGGTTGGATTATTGGCATTTGCTGTAGAAAGGCAGCTGAAATTTCTCCCAGAATGCCAAGAGTAGGGCTTTCTTTGTATGAGATGGATGCATTTGCAACTGGCCTCCTCTTTGCTGAACACTGGAGCTTAGTCTAGAGGCAAAGGGTGGAATTTTATGAAACACCTGAGTGGCTTTAGGAGGTGATGTCCACTTTCAAAAGTGATGTACATCCAAGTCTTATTTAAAGCCAGCAGGATATTGGTACAATTGGCTAGTTACTTGAAAAGCTTATATACTAATGAGAGAAGCATAAGGAAAAAGCAGAAAAAATTGGAAGTCCTAGTACAGTCACAGAATTATGATAACAGAGACATAAGGGATAATTCACATGACTGAAATAGTGTCATGGATGTATATAACTTGTTCAGGGAGGAGATTTTGCTGTATATAGGAAGGAGATGTACATATATTCTCAGGTGCAGTACTGAGTGGGAGGTAAGGTCTTTGAAAGCCTCTGGGTAAAGGTCAAAGGGGTGAGCAACAAGGGTGTTATCATAGTGGGTCTCTGATATAAGCCACCAAACCAGGAGGGAGAGTTGAATGAGACCTCCTTCAAACAGCTAACATAAGTTTACAAATTGCAGGTCTTGATTCTTCATGAGGGGCTTTAATTGACATGACATCAGCTGGGAGGGAAACGCAACAGTGCACAAGCAAGTACTTTGTGTGTGTTGAGGATAACTTTTTGGTATAACTGTTGAAGAGGCCAACTAAGGGGAAAGCTCTTGTTTTGCTGCTCATAAATAGTAGGCCTGTGAGAGTAGGCAGCTATTCAATCGGGCTTTGGATCCAGCTGCTTTGGATGCCAGGAATCCGATTTGGAGCTCCGGGCCAGGTTCCTGCTTTGATCCGGCCAAAGCAGCTCCAAAGTTTCAGAGCCGCCTCGGAGATCTGGCCATAGGGTATAATGGGGAATCAATGAAATATCTATAACTTTGTTGTTTTCTGTCTGATTTGGATGAAGCTTGCAGTGGGGGTAGCCTCTGCTGGGAGCATAAAGCCTGCCAAGTTTCAAGAAGATCGGTGCAGGGGTTTGGCTGACTGAGGGCACTCCCAGACCCCTGCACCAATCAATACCCCAAATTCTTGAAAGCAAAACTCATGTCATGTGTATGTGTTGCAGCACAGGGGGGTGAAAACTGCAGGGGTGGTAGCCCCTACTGAGGCCACAAAGTCTGCCAAGATTCAAAGAGATAGGTTTATGGGTTTGGGGGGAACTGCACCTCAAGCTGCTGACAGGCAAAACTCGTGACATACATGACCCTATGTGTGTTAAGGTGCAGCGGGCTGAAAACTGCAGGGGTAGTAGCCCCTGCTCAGGCCATGAAGCCTGCCAAGTTTCAAGGAGATAAGTGCAGGGGCTTGGGGAAAACTGTACCTCAAGCTGAGGACAAGCAAAACCTGTGACATGGGTGACACTGTGTGTGTTAAGGCATAGCTCTGTGAAAGCTGCAGGGATGGTGGCCCCTGCTCCAGCCATGAAGTCTGCCAGCTGTCACCAGATCCAGATCCAGAGCTGGAGAAAAACCCGGAGCCGGAGCCGGACCTCAGGTGAGGTCCTGGATAACTGGAAAAGGTCAAATATAGAAAAGGAAGAGGAAGATCCAGGTAATTATGAAGCAGTCAGCCTTACCTCAATACCTGGAAAGATCTTAGGCCAGGTCCTCAAGGACTCCATCTCTGAGCACCTAGCAGAGAATAAGGTGATAATCAGGAACAGCCAGCATGGATTCACCTAGAACAAGTCATGCCTGACCAATAAGGTGGCAGGCCCTGTGGATGAGAGATAGCAGTGGCTGTGATATACCTTGCTTTTAGCAAAGCTTTGTAGGGGTGTCTGCAGATGTTCAGGGTCCTGCTCGAACTTACAGTGCTTTACATAAAGCACCATAACTTAGAGTGACCCCCACCCCCTACGCCCCAACAGATTTTCACCTGTTGGGTTCGGGGGGGGGGGAGGGGAGGCACAGGGGGAGAGGGCTGGAGTCTGCCTGAATTGGCCCTGGCCAGCAGGTGGGGGTGCTCCAGTATCCTCTGAGGAACATGCCAAACCATGCCTCACTCCATCCCTATCCTCCCCCCAGCTGTCAACAGGGGGGAGGGGGAACGGGAGGGAGCACCCAGCACAGAGCTGCCAGTTGCTCACTCCTGTTTTCCTTCCGTCCCCGGATGAGCACTCGCCCCACCCCTTGTGAGCACCAGCCCAGCCCCAGCCCCACACACAAAATTACCCCTGGAGGAAACAAGTTCCCTAAAGCACTCTGCTTTAAAGTGTCTTAATCTAATACTTCATTTTGTTAGGGCTAATTTTTTGCACAATCACCGATTTTAAAAGTGCTCTGCAGCCATGCATGTATGTTAAGTCATGGCTGTAGAGTGCTTTCAGGGGCCTGATTGCACAAAAAATGTCACTTCTGTAAGCACCCTAAGTGGTCTCCTACAACATTCTCATTAATAAGATAAAGCAATATAGGTTAGATGAAAGGAGTGCAAGGTGAATACATATCTGATTGGATCATCATGCACAACAAGTAGTCATCAATATCTCAATATTTAGCTGGAGGAAGGATCAGGTGGGTTTCCCCAGGGGTTTACTCTGGATCCAGTATTGTTTGATGTCTTCACTAATGATTTGGAGGGTATGACTGACTGCATACCTAGCAACTTTGTGCATGACATCAAATTGGGTGAAGTTGCAGATAATCAGGAAGATAGCGCTAGGTTTCAGAATGATCTAATCTGGAATGATTGCACCTGGAGCACAGGGCTGGACTAGATCAGGGGTTCCCAACCTTTTTATGCTGTGGACCAGCAAGCCACGGACCAGAAGGGACCGTGGACTGGCAAACTGCAGACCAGCAGTGACCGGCATACTGCAGGCAGGCAGCCAACTCTATTTTATACTCAATATAAAAAAGGGTTGGCTACCAGTCTGCAGTATGCTGGTCACTTCTGGACTTCTGACCCAGCAGCCAACCCTCCTGTGGACTGGCAGCCAACCCTCCACAACCTGGTACCGGGCTGTGGGGTTGAGAACCCCTGGACTAGATGATCCCGTGAGGTCTCTTCCAGCCTAACTTTCCTATCATCCCATGAATATAGGCTCCAAGGTGCAGATCAGATAATTAGATCATTTAATATTTTTAGGCTACCTTTGAAAATGGGACTTAGCATCCCAAAAAATTTAGACACTTCTGGAAATATTATTCTAGATGCCTGTATACACCACCCTGTCTGGATTTAGCCAGTAGCTGCTTGGACCAATGTAGAGGAGCACATGCTGGACCTTGAAGTCTTCCTAGGCAACATCAAAACACCGAAGATGAAGGCGTCAGTTGACAGCAGCATATGACTGCAGCTTGCACTGCATTCTTGGTCGTCTCTGTACTACCCAGGAGGTGTTCTTGGAGAGTTTTGTCTGCCTGGAAGAAAATGGATCTCTCTTAGAAAAACATAGCTTCCAACCACACTGCAGAACACGTAGGTAGCAGAAGACTGACAGCCAAACAGTGTACCAGAATACTTCATGTCTCATGAAGGCACAAGCCTTTGAAGAGTCAACAAGAATTTTCCTATACTTATGCGCTCAGACTATGTTCTTTTTCCTCTAAGGATTGTTTTGAATAGCTCTGCAATGGACACAGTGAGTGGTGTCCTTCAGACCTCACACCCGAATGGGATGTGGATTCCAGAGTACAACAAAAGACACCAGACTAGATCCATCTATTCAATGGAGCTACATTCAGTAAGACCAGCTGAGGATCTGGGCATATGAATATAACAGAAATGTACTTTAAGTAATCTATGGTAAATGTGTTAATTCACACTATAGCAATGCCTAGAGATCCCAGCTGACATCAGGGCCCCATTTGCTAGGTGCTCCACATATCCCTGGTCAGAGAGGCTTCCTGTCTTGAGGGTCCTACAGTCAAAACAGACAAGATAAAGGGTGTAGGATAAACGGTTACACTGGAGTAGGTGCATCTTGCACCAGCAAGAAGTACATAGGCACTGGCCCAATACCCAGGAAAGGGCTGACAGAAGTGACTGGGCAAAAACCTTTCACTTGATCCTGGTGTCTGGTGAGGTTTATAGCTGTGAAATCGTAATGATTTTTTTTCCTTTGAGATGCACCACTGCATTTCTAAGAACTCTTGCCTGTGCACAGAGGGAGCTGCCATTCTGTGCTGTCACAGGAAACAGAGGTGAGTCTCTGATGAGAAACAGTGCAGAGGTGACAGTGCAGAGGTAGCTTCAGAGGGCAGTGACAGACCAGCTCCGAGTCCTGAGTGGTCCTGACCCAGTGCCAGCAGAGCTGGAATTACAATTGCTGAGGTAGGCAATGGACCCTTGGCCCAGAGCAGGCAGCTCTTCCTCAGGTGCCTTGAGACAGTCCTGCCTGACTGAGGGCACTCCCAAACCTAGGGGCTAAACTTCCAGCTGATGCCATCTCATAAGTGAAGTGGTACAGAGAGGGAAGGTGGGCGTGTGTTAAGGGGACATTTGTTATCGGTTGTTCACGCTGGCAGAGGGAGAACTGAGTTAAAAGGCTGCTGCAAAAGGTAGCCTGGGAGTGGAGCGGGGTTTGCTTTACTAATCATTTATGTATTTGTATTGCTGGGTGTTTTCCAGAATCAGTGCTTTCTCCCTGAATAGCCTCCCTCATTTTATACCTGTTAGGGGCACCCAGGGCAGGTGTTTTGTCTTCCCTTTGGTTCCTGGGGAGAAGATGACATGTTTGTTAATTTTAAAAGCAGCCCTCAGACACATGAACACAGCCCTTGTTCCTCCTGACACCTTCTGGCAGGAGGGTTACTCTGGGTCTAACTGATGTCCTGGGAACTGTCTGCCTAAGTTACAAGTTCAGTCAGTCAAGTTTCTAGGACCAGGTGTGAAGGCCAAGTCCCATACACGCTAACCCAATCAGATATCCACCTGGATACCACATCAAGAATTGCTGCAGTACAAAAAGAAAATCCCCACAAATCATACACCATTAGTTATGACATACCATCCTTCCCTGGAACCTATATGGAACATCCTCAAACAATTGCAACCCATACTAAAGAAGATCCAATTCTTAAAGAGATCTTTGCAGAGCCACCCATCCTAACCTTTAAACAAGAACCAAACTTTGCTAGCCTCATCACCAGAAGCAGACTTCCTATGGCCCAAAGCACACTGAATGGATCCAAACCATTCCAAGACAAGAAATGTAAAACCTGCTAACACATCTCCACCAGTCCCACAATAACTACACCCCACAACAAGCAGCATCATTGTTCCTAGATCTTACATCCGCACCTCCAGAAATGTAATATATCTCATCCAGTGCACTAAATGCCCTGATGGAAAATATGTAGGAGAGACCAAACAACAACTGTGTCCCAGAATGAATGCACACCAAAAATCCATCAAAGACAAAAATGTCCAGTTACCGGTGGGGGCACACTTCTCACAATCACTCCATCTCCAATCTCTCAGTTCTAATCCTCAAAGGGAACTTACAAAACACCTTTTGTAGACAAGCCTACGAATTTCACTTCATAAATCTATGGGATACAAAAAATCATGGACTTAAGATAGATATTGGATTTATTACACTTTATAACCTGCCTGACATCTAACACACCAGATAACCTGCCTGTTAACTGACCATTTGTTTCCTTCACACTTCCCTCCCCCCAACCCACCCTTTGTCTTCCAAACTTCCATTCATCTGCATCTTTACAGACTTCTCATTTACTTTAGTTTCTTTCCTACCTTTGAGAACTCATAACAACAGCAGTCTCCCATTGCCTGAAGAAGGGTGTTTGTGCCCGAAAGCTCGCAAAGAACTTTTTCCAACTATTTAGTTGGTCTAATGAAAGATAACACATTTACAAAAAGAACCTTGCCAACCCAATCAAGTTTACATTGTATGGTTCTATCAAGTTATCACTAAATGAGCCTGTGAGTTGGCTCTTTGTGGTGATAAAGCTTTCCTCACAATCTCTGAGGATACATTCTTTAATCTCCTACTTCTGACACTTAGACTTGTCACTGGGATGTCTTGTGTCTCACCAGAAAAGTCTTGATAGGATTTCCTGTGAATTTAAAGCTCTTGCTCTTCTTTGATATGTCACTTTCTAAGTGCAACAGCCCTCAGTTCATTACCATGGGCACTTTTTTCAATTGCCATTGATTCAATGATGCATTTTCTCAGCTTTTCTTATGTTGTAGAGACATTTTGGAAGACGTGTCAGTATTTTAGGACTAAGTGCAACTTTACCAAGGCCAATACTAATTAATACAAATGACATTAAAAGAGAAATAGGAGGGGAAAAGAGAAATTGGGACAAGAAACTAGAGTCCCAAATTAAAAAAAAAAATTCTTTGCCAGAACATATTCAAACCTGTTTTTACACACAACTGTGTACCTGCCCACAGAAAGATCCATTTCTCCCCACTAGTGGCTCTGGGCTCATGCATGCAAGACTGTGTATTTTGTAGGCAACATTTTTTTACAACTGGGTCCAAAATGTCTCAGCCCACCAAAGCATCTAAGAGCAGCTTCTCTCATTGGTTTTAGAGAGGGACTTAAGATAGTATTAAACAGCTCACCACACAGAGAAGCACTTGGAAAGCCACCGTTAAGTTACATTAAAGTTGCTTTTCAAAGGCTGCTGGAACAAACCTGAGGCCCCTAGAAATGTGTTTCTTGTGTTTATTCTCCAGCTCCAACAGAAAATTAACCCCTCCCTCCAAAACTGCTACCCTATTCCACAGCAGTAACATAACTAGAGGTGGGTGATTGATTGGGGCACCAGCCCCAGGTACCAAATTAGAGAGGGTGCCAGAATGGTGGTCCCCAAGGAGCCTGTGTTGCAGATGCTACTGCAGCCAATGTGTGGGGAGTGCGTCCTCCAGCCACAATAGCTCATGTCATTGCTGCTGCAGAAGCAGCTAGGGTGTAGGGAGTCCATGCTGTAGAAGGTAAGACTGTGCCCACCCCTTCGATCATTCATTCAGCACCCAGTACAATATACCCCACACATATTCTGCCTAGGGTGCTGAAATAGCTTGCTATGCCTCTGTTGTGCAGGGGACATTGCACCTGGGTGGGGCTTAAGAGGTGTTGGTGCCACTCCTGTGTCTGTTACAGTCATTGTGCTGTAACATGTCCTTGGGCCAGTCACTTCACTCCTCTGGCCTGTTTCCCTTCCTGCCCTATGTCTATCCTGCCTATTTAAAGTAGAATTAAAAAAAAATCCTATGCAATTTAGAACCACAAGTTAATGGGTTGCATTTCCCTAAATCTGGTGAGGTACTCTTGAAGGCTCTAGGGACAGGGACTGTCTCAGATTACACATCTGTAAAGCTCCTTTTACAATGGTCCCAGCTGGGGCCTTTGGCTGATGATGTAATATAAATACATGATGCTCAGTGGTCCAATGGCTACGGCTAGGATATGGGAGTTAACACCTTAAATGGATAAGATATAAGATAGAGACCAGATTAGAAACAGTCCACTTTCCTGTAATTGAAACTAAGGGTAAAGCAAAAGGATATCTGCACAGTTATAGATTCATAGACGTTAGGGTCAGAAGGGACCTCAATAGATCATCGAGTCCGACCCCCTGCATAAGCAAGAAAGAGTGCTGGGTCTAGATGACCCCAGCTAGATACTCGTCTAACCTCCTCTTGAAGACCCCCAGGGTAGGGGAGAGCACCACCTCCCTTGGGAGCCCGTTCCAGACCTTGGCCACTCGAACTGCGAAGAAGTTCTTCCTAATGTCCAATCTAAATCTGCTCTCTGCTAGCTTGTGGCCATTGTTTCTTGTAACCCCCGGGGGCGCCTTGGTGAATAAATACTCACCAATTCCCTTCTGTGCCCCCGTGATGAACTTATAGGCAGCCACAAGGTCGCCTCTCAACCTTCTCTTGCGGAGGCTGAAAAGGTCCAGGTTCTCTAGTCTCTCCTCGTAGGGCTTGGTCTGCAGGCCCTTAACCATACGAGTGGCCCTTCTCTGGACCCTCTCCAGGTTATCCGCATCCTTCTTGAATTGCGGCGCCCAGAATTGCACGCAGTACTCCAACTGCGGTCTGACCAGCACCCGATAGAGGGGAAGTATCACCTCCTTGGACCTATTCGCCATGCATCTGCTGATGCACGATAAAGTGCCATTGGCTTTTTTGATGGCTTTGTCACACTGCCGACTCATGTTCATCTTGGAGTCCACTAGGACTCCAAGATCCCTTTCCACCTCTGTGCCACCCAGCAGGTCATTCCCTAGGCTGTAGGTGTGCTAGACATTTTTCCTCCCTAGGTGCAGCACTTTGCATTTCTCCTTGTTGAACTGCATTCTGTTGTTTTCTGCCCACTTGTCCAACCTGTCCAGGTCTGCCTGCAGCTGTTCCCTGCCCTCCGGCGTGTCCACTTCTCCCCATAGCTTTGTGTCAGCTGCAAACTTGGACAGAGTACACTTCACTCCCTCGTCCAAGTCGCTGATGAAGACATTAAAGAGTATCGGTCCAAGGACCGAGCCCTGCGGGACCCCACTGCCCACACCCTTCCAGGTCGAAACCGACCCATCTACCACTACTCTCTGGGTGCGACCCTCTAGCCAATTCACCACCCGCTGGACTGTGTAGTCATCCAAGTCACAGCCTCTTAACTCGTTCACCAGTATGGGGTGGGATACTGTATCGAAGGCCTTCCTGAAGTCTAAGTATACGACATCCACCCCTCCTCCTGTGTCCAGGAGTTTCGTAACCTGGTCATAAAAAGAGACTAGATTGGTCAGGCACGATCTGCCTGCCACGAACCTGTTATTGAGTACTTGTGTATACTAAAGTACTAAATGACTGCACAGTAATCAGTGTTACTGCACAGTAGCATCACTAAACAGCTTTTAGGTGATTTTGGCAGTGCAGTAGCTCATTACTACTGCACACTAGTGTCACGCCATGCTTCCTGCTACACTGCTGCACAATCAGCAACTCATATAGATGCGACCAGCATATAGGGAGTGAGCCAAGGCCCATACAATGGGGCAGGAACACTCCCATTATCTCCACTCATCTTGAAGCAGGCCCGAAGACAGCGCAGTGTCAATGAGAGCAAGTTTACTTTTTATACTATTTGTGTAGCCACTAGCTAAGGATATGTAACTGTATGGTAGAGAAGTAGTGTAGCACAACAGATTTAGGGGCTGTTTAGTGAAGGAAGGTTGGCTCAGTTGTAAAGGTGTTGACCTGATACTTGGTCTGTTTTCTGCCATGACGTGCTGAGGCGTAACCTTGACTGTCATTTAATTTCCTTCAGTGGGGGAAGAGTGTGCGTCAGGGGTCCCACCAGATTGCTTATCATCTGCAGTTCCCCTGATACCAGTGTTACATGGCTGTGATGGACATAAAAAAGGCCTGTGGCCATCTAACTATAGTAGTTATGTGGCCCTGTATTTGACTGCATCCCAACAGCCATATGAGGTAGAGAAGTGTAATTGCCAATCGCATTTTGCTGACAAGGGAAATGAGGCATAGAGTCAGGTGCTTCTGTAACTCCCATGATAAGTTACTTGCCCAAGGTCCTCTAAGCCCTCTGTTGGCCCTGTGACCACTCTGCTAGCCTTTTATCTGTTCATCATCTCTCTGTGCTTTGGGCTGAGTCACTGACCCGCTCTTCCTCCTTCTCTGCAGAGGGGAGTTGGTCATGCTTCCTTTGCAGAGGGCTTGAGTAGATGAAGTCCTTAATATTTGTATGGAGGCAAACGTGCTGCTAGGAATGTTGTTGTTGCTGTTGTGAGGTGCCAGTCTCACAACAGTGCCCACAGGCTGATAGCCCCCTGGCTGCCCATAACCAGCCTCTAAGATAGTAAGGAACAAGGGCAGATCTGGAATCTAAACAGAGCAGGCCCAGTGCTAAACACTGGGAAATCTGCTTGTTTCTATCAAGAGGTATGGCTGGGTCAGGACACACTGACTGAAACATGCCCTAAAAAATACTGGTTTTCTAAACCAGGAGGGTCTGTGCCTCCTGTTTGATGCACACTAGCTCAAGGCAGACATATGCGGAGCCAGGCCTTTGTCCTTGTGAATCATGGCTCACCCACTGAATGCTGTGCAGTTGCAGAGTGGGGGCCTTAGGATACGAGCTTAGAAGCAGCTCCCATCAGCTGTGTGTAGTTATAAGATTTCATGGTGCCTCTGCTAAAAGCAGAGCTGTGGCCAGAAGAGGCCTCCCCTGCTGTGTCACCAACTGATGTTCACTAGTACTACCGCACAGCGCAAACATCTTTGACCCCTCAGTGCAAGCTCTTACCAGGGAGGTTTATTCCAGTGAGCTGGAAATGTGGGGAACGCTGCACAGGGTGTGACCAGGTCAGTCAGTTATTTACTGCTTAAAGGAATAATAGAAAATAACCTGCAAATCACCCAAATGAGCCTCTGGAGCGCTTCTGACCCCATTGGTCTCCTTGTGAAAAAAAGAAGCCTTTGGGAGAGACTTATTGTGGCCTCAAGTTTCCTCCATCGCTTTCCCTCTCTGCTGCCCTTTACCCCCTCAGCCCCAGAGCTGAATGTCTGTATCAGTTTTTACCTTGCTCCAAAGACAGTGAAAAAAGGGAAGGGGGAAGAGAGAATTCAGGTAAAGTACTAGAGCAGGGGTGGGCAAAATGCAGCCCGCAGGCCAGATGCGGCCCACCAGGCCATTCTATCCGGCCTGCAGGCCCCTAAAAAATTTAGAAAATTAATATTTATCTGCCCCTGGCTGCCTGTCATGTGGCCCTCGATGGCTTGCCAAAACTCAGTAAGCGGCCCCCTGCCCAATATAATTGCCCGCCCCTGTACTAGAGCTTCTCTACTGGGAACAACTCCCATTGCTGTTAATTATCATCCAGAGAATGATGGACGAGAATTAGATCTCTGCATATGGATTGCTTATCAGTTCACCAAAGATCTCACGCATACCACTGGAGAAATCAATAGGCCTCTTCAGTAATATGATCATATCTAAGAGTCAGTGAGTTTTCTTTTACTGGATGGCATTCAGTTAAGTCTGGCACCAACATCATCTTCATAAATCCTTCTCATGTGATCCACCTAGATGACAAGGAATCTTTGTTTCTCTTTACCACGGTCCTGCTTCTCACTGGAAGAAGTCGGTATAATGAGCTCACAGGCCAAAACCAGAAAGGGAGCCCTCACGCAGAATGATGCCCCGCAGCCAGGATCTGTGCCACTTAGGGAGGATAAAAGGTCTTCTGTGTTTGGGTGTAGTCTGGCACAAGAAAACACTCTAAGCCCAAAGGAAACTGTTATTAAAAAAGCCTTTTGTCTTAGAGGACACCTCCTGCAGGCCATGGTATTTTGGAGTGAAAGCACTGTGGGAACTCACTGGGGGGAGGATGTGGGAACACTCGCATAGCAAGTAGTTGGGAGTATGAACAGTCCTGTCTGGGGTACTGATATGGCTTCCATTGCTGCAGTGTTTGAGCTCTGCACAAGCTTTAATGTATTTAACTTCCCAGCACCCCTGTAAGTGCCATAACCCCCATTTTACACTACTGAGAAATGAAGGGAATGTCAGCACTGTTTCTACAACAATCTCAAGGAGAGATGCTTCGTAGCATGCCTTACCAACCCATTCCTGCTCCCCACAGGCCAAATACAGAAATGCAGCAATGGAGTTCTAGGCTTCCTCTGGGGGCTGCTCTCAAGACCTTTCTGTGTCTGGAGACCTTGAAAGCATTTGTGGTGACTGACCAGCTGCAGAGCAGCTTCACTGCTGCATTGCCACATTTGGAGCATGCAAGCAGGAGCAGGATGGTGGGTTGTTCCTGGGAGCATCCCTCTGGAAGGCACTGAGACCACAGTGTGTAGCTACCCTAAGTAACCTGACCAAATCCCACAAAAAGGCATGGCACCTGTGGTAAGAGCAGAGCTGGGCAAAGAGTTCTTGGCCATAAGAGGCCTCCCTTGCTGTTTCAGGGAATTAAAGAATTGAAATTAGGTCTCCATGATCACTGACTAGTTTCCAAACCACTAAACCCTCTTTCATCTAAGCAAGCTTCAAGAGGAAGTCATGGTTAGGGAGAAGACCTGAGCCAAGAAATCAGTCACATCCATTCAGGGGATAGGCAAAGCTGTTGTTGCCAGTTGTTATTATGTGGTTACCTCTACTGCCAGAAATCAGCCTCTAGGCACTCCTGTGATGCTAATGAATGTTTGCACAGCTCAGCTGGGCAGTGACCAGGAGATACAAGACACGTTACCTCTTTCCTTTTAAGTAGCAACTGCATTTTAAATAAGGTGTCAAGTTTATTTATGGTATTACACAGGGGATATGATAAAATTCCTTCTGGGACAATCTTCTGTTCTCTTCAGAGTAACTCCTCAGCTGTCACCTCAGTGCAACTGAGACAAGAATCTAGCCTCTTACCACCTCTTGCCCTTGGGAGAGATCCACACGAATGTTATTTTGACCCTTTGCCTGCCAGTCTAAGATAAAGGTGGGGACTGGGAGTAAAACATAGGCTGTGACTAGGTGAGAATGCAAGTGCCTCTGGCTGTATCCTCACAAGCCACCACTTTCCAGCTAAACTTCCTTCAGCAGCTCGGTGTCGTCCACTGCTCTGCTGGAATGTGGACCCTCCACAATGCAGACAAGCCTCCCAGAGGAATTTGCCCCTGGGCCTGTCGTGCTATTTGCCAAAGGTACTGTTGAGCTTTACAATAGCAAATCCTTCACAGAGATCCAGAATAACAAAATAAGAGCTGATGGGAGGTTGGGTGGGAGGGAGACACGACACAGCAGGACAGATTCCAACCAGGAAACAGTGGAATTCCTAGGCCAAAACCTGTAGTAACATAAACAGTGGGCCAAATTCTGACCCACATTCACAGGTGTAAATCCAAAGTAACCCTACTGAATTCATTGGAACAATTCTAAATGTACACTGATTGGGAGTGAGAGCAGAGTTCAGGCACTCCTAGGATGCAATATAGTGCAAAATAGGTAATGTAGTTCAAATTATACTAATAGCAATTGGGAAGCTGCTTCCATGAGTTTGAATCATTCAGTTTCACACAGAGCTCTGCAATACCATTATAGATTCGTAGATTGTAGGGCCAGAAGGGACCTCAGAAGATCATGGGGTCTAGCCCCCTGCACCAAGCAGGAAAGATCACTGGGGGTCAGGTGACCCCAGTAAGGTGGCATCTCTACCAGCAGCGGCCTAAAAATGTTGCCTAGTGTTTTTCATCAGTAGATCTCAAAGTGCTTTAAAAAGGAGGCCACTGTCATTAACCCAATTTTGCACATGAGGAAACTGAACCCAAGAGACTTTGTCAAGGTCATTCAGGAGTCCAGTGATAGCACAGAATCAAGGTTTTTTGGGTTTCACCCTAATACACTGAGCCACCAGACCATTCTGCTACTGTAAAGGTTTTCTCAAAAAGTAAGGACATTTCAATACCATTTTCAAGAGCCAGGCTTTCACAGTTAATCACATTTATTGGTAATACATAATTTGCTCATATTATCTTGAGCAGAACTTTGGTTTATTGAGTTTGGCTTCTGTTTAGTGAAACACTAAGTACTCCCAGCTCCCAGTAGAGTCACGAGGAAATAAGGACCCTTATTATTTCTGCAGTGGGTAAGTGCTGGTGAGACAGGTATTTATCTGGGATGGCTTGGACAGATGTGAGCTTGCCTTGAACAACGGGATGGACTCAGTGACCTCCTGAGGTCCCTTCCAGCCCTACAGTTATTTTTCAACTCCTTAAATATACACTGAGGCTTTTAAAGCCCAAATCTGTATGAGCTCAGGCATACATTTATGTCTGCTGGCAGGCAGTAAATTAATGAACCTTCTCTTGGCTGAAAAAGGAGGAAGTCTTGTCAGTAGTGAATTTATGGGTTTATAAGACAAATGAAAAGAAACAGTAAATGAATCAACTGACAGATTTTATAATAGTTTGTGACACCATAATACCCAAGAATCCAGCTTTATTAGAATCATTAAACTTGTCGCTGAGGGGCAGGATTCAAGATTTACTGATCCTGTTTCATGGAGAAAGCCCTCCAGGGCTGCTGACATAAAATGGTTAATTTTGGTGGAAATGAACCAATACTGTTTACATTCATGTCTCTATGGGCAGGTGGGTAAGCACACACTCAGGTTTACAGAGTTTAGGGACTCCCAAGGGGATGAAAAAAGGAAGCAGGCTCCCGGTGGCTCCTAAATGTTATGTCTTTCAGTGGGGCTGAAGTGAGTTAGGCTCCAAATTCAAGTGACTTGCACTGTCCCTGAGTACTGAACTCTCTTGTGACAATTCAAATCTGAATCCACAATACACCTTATTGCTGAGAACTTGAGGCCAGCAGAAAGGCACAGTGCAGTACCCTGAATGGAGGAGGTGTTGAGTTTGGGCAGAGCAATTGTTTCAAATCCCTGCAGCTGGTCATTGGTAAAGCAGTGGTTGATATTTATAGTTATGAAGGGCAGTCCTGAGACTCTGAATGCCTCTTCAGCCTTCTGGAAAACAAGAAGACTCTTTAAAGACTTTCACAATGATGTCTGATAAAACCATAGCTGGTTGTGACCCCTCTGTTTCCTGTCATGAAGACAAAAGGCAGTGAACTGACAGGATAAACATCCAGGCATGAGAAAAATACCTTGGTGAATCTGTAAGTGCTTATATTTTCTTTACTGGTAAATAACAATGCCCAATGGTTTAGCAATGATGTCTGCAGCCTGCAGATTACAGCTGAGGTAAGTGAAACCAGTGACACTCCTGAGTTTTGCAGAAGGTCAAATCCACATCCAGGTCCAAACACAAACTGCCCCATGTCCCTGGAATGGGTAAGGCCAAACCCTGGGGTTGAACTCGGGAAAGTCTGAAGCTCAACCTCAGCTTTTTCCACAATAGAAGAGACTTACATGTAAGAATCTGACAGACCAACCTGGTTTCTTAATTTAAAAAGGGCAATCAAACTGGACAATATACTGCTTGGGGAAAGCTGGTGAGCCCAGCCCTCCCTTCAGTTTTGAAGAAGCCCTGGAAAACTGAATAAGAATAAGAGCAACAATCTTGATTAGTTTTCGATGAGTACTATGCTAAAAGACAAAGTTATTTAGTCCCAAAAGATTTATCTTCTAATAGATTTGTTTAATCACTGTATTGTGCTCTAAAGCAGGAATCAGTTTTTCTGAGATTGGTGCACGATGCCTATAGAGCATTCCCATACTCTTGGAAGATGACTATCATTTTCTAAACACATTGTTTACGATTTTCCATATAGGATGCCTTTCAGGATATTCCTCTCACCAGTTAGTGGGTCTTCATGATTTTTATCTCCTTACACGTTAGCCTAGAATGGCAGCTTATGAAGGCAGCATGTATCTCCATATTGCACAGCCGGCATGAATTCATCTCAGTGACTTGTAGAGGCAGTAGGAGCAATTGTAGGAAACAGCCTACAATTGCTAACTTCTATACCCCCTCACCCTTAACAGGGCATGGAACAGTGAACTTTCATTTAGCCCTTGCTACGTCTTAAACCCCAAAATTCAACACCCAGTGTTCACATTGCTGCTGACAACTGTCAGGGTTAGGAAGGCCCCTTATTCCACAACAAACACAACCTACAGAACTCATCTCACCACAGGGATGCAGCATGCTAGATTCTTGAGGCTAGGGACAAACATTCAAAAACCTGAGACTGAATTGATTCAATGTTTGCAGGTTAGTTTAACCTGGCTAGGCTAAATCAGTTTTGTAACCAGACAGACATCCCAGAAATTCAGGCACATGCTTGCAGTGCTCAAGCTACAAGCTGGGGGGTGCTAGAGCAGCTCTCTCTTCCCTTACACAGGGCTGAGCTGAGTGGGGTGTAGCCAGACCCCGCAGGATGCTCTGATTATTCCCCCGCACCTCCTAAGCACCCCAGCAGGGAATGTTTATCACCCCTACCTCAGTGTTTATCAACCCATTCAGAAAACAAAGCCTCTCTCCATTAACTAATGGAGTTCTTTTTAAACAGCTTTTCCAAGGAAGCATATTAAGCTACTTGCTGATTAGCTCCATAAAACCTGCGTGCCTGTCATCTCCCACAGCATGGACCGTAGCCAGCATGTGGCATGCTAGCTGATGCTGAGGTGTCTGTGTAAGGCAGAGGGGATGGGGGAATAATCCCTGTTTAGCAGGGAGAACCAGGCAGATGCTGCTGTGCCTGCAAGTCTCTACTGGAGTTGCAGCCAGGGAGTGGAGTGGAAGGACCACCTCTGCTGTGGAGCAGAGAGCTCAGTACAGCCCAGCGAACATGCTAGGATGCTGAGGGTGTCTGGTTTAGCTTAAACCAGCAAAGGGTCTGGGACAGACATTGCATAAACCGGTTTGACCCATATCAGTTAAATCTGATATACTACATTCAACCAGGTTTATCTCAAACTGGTTTCAGTCATTTTCAAACTGGTTTATGTGCACTGAACATCAGTTCTGTTACAGGTTTAAACCAGTTTCTGATCACTTAAATCAGTTTACATGTATTGTCTGTCCCTAATCTGAAGGAACACATGCACCTCTATCCTGAGATCACACCCACAGAAGGACAAGTCATGAGAAAGACTTGCAGCCCTCCCCAGCCCGAGGCAGGGAGTTGCAACTTCTCCCAAGTAATCCCTCTGCAATACAATGCATCCACACCTAATGCAATGAATACAGCCTATTCAGATCATTCTTAAGGCACATATGCAAGCTTTAGGCAGGAAGGAAACCACAGACATATGGGCATTTACCTTAGTTCTTTCTTTTTTAATTATCAGAGTTTGGAGGTTTGCTGAACATTTTGGAAGGCACATGATACTGCCAGGCAAACTGGATGTTGAGATAACATAGGAGTTTTTTAATCGGCATATTTCCTAGGTTTTTTTCTTTAACAGGATATCCCAACAATTTTGTTGTTCTTTCCTGCTGAGGAAAGAAAATGAATTTTCACGACATTTTGCATTGGGGTCAGTGTTCAGGTGCCCTGTCTTTTTTTATTTTCGGATATGAAATTGTTTTTTAATGGGTAGCTGCTTTGAAATGTGGGGGCCTGCAAGTTTTGATTCTCTTGGCGTATCCTGTTATGGTAGTGGACCTGATTCTGGCTAACAGGGGGATGACAGATTATTTCACCAGTACTATTCCCCATTTACAGTGTTATGATTGAGGTCAATAGCAGGGTTGCTTTTTGCTGGATGCTCCTTCTGAAGTTATTTTCCCTGCTGTTTAGTTTTGGGCTGTCCATCTGGTTTGGTCTCAGGTTGGTGAAGATGAAAAAGCAAAGCATGTTTCTGAGCTAAAACAGATCAACACTGCTTAATTAATGCTTAACTAAGCATTGTGAAATCCCAGCCCCTGTATAAAAGACATGGTTGGGAGAGGTAGTATACTCCCTCTAGTCTCAGTTCCTGGAACAATTTTTTTGGGGGGGTGGATGCAGGGGGAGAGGGTAGTGAAAGAAAGCTGGCTATAATTTAGGGCAGTCCTGGAATTGCAGAGGCCAAGATTTCCAATGCTTGACACTGCTGGCTCAGAGACAACAGGCACTGCCAAACACAAATAATAAATTACTGGTCCTACATAAAATAGAGCCACCTCACACCCCTTCCCACACACTGAGGCTGGTACAGACATTCAAAATGCCTGAGATAGACTAGATCTAAGTAACACATTTTTCTACAAGCAGCATAGTTTAGATTGGTAGCGAACAGAAAACACATAAGTCCTTTGGTGGGGGGAGAGGGGGCAAATCTTAAACTAGTTCCACCATTTTTAAACCAGTCCATGCTTGCCAAATTTCTGTTCTGTTATGGGAATAGACTGGTTCCTAATCACTTATACCGGTAAAAGGGTAATGCCTGTATCTGGTCTCAGGGCCTAAGTAATCACAGCATTGATGAGCCTGAAGACCAAGATGCAACTGTCTGGTTCAGAAACAAGTCCCTCATCTCAACTTTAAAAAAGCCTTTGATCTGGTATCCCATGATCATCTCTTAGCAAAACTGGCTAACTATAGCCTCAGCTTCACCACGATCCGCTGGCTGGGGAATTGGCTCCGTGGTCATACCCAGAGGGTGGTGGTTGATGGAAGTCACTCATTGTGGTGCACTGAGAACAGTGGGGTCCCCCAAGGCTCTATCCTTAGGCCTATACTATTCAATATCTTCATTAATGATGTGCACATTGGTATCAGTAACAGACTGGCTAAGTTCACCGATGACACCAAACTTTGGGGTAAAGCATCCACACCTGAGGACAGGAGGGCGATCCAAGCTGACCTTAACAGGCTCAGCAAATGGACGGATGAGACCCTGATGGTGTTTAACACCAAAAAATGCAAGGTTCTCCACTTTGGGAAGAAAAACCTGCAGCATGCTTATAGGCTCGGCAGTGCTACTCTGACTAGCACTACGAACAAAAGAGACTTGGGGGTCATGATTGACCACAAGATGAACATGAGCCATCAATGTGATGCTGCAGCTAGTAAAGAGAGCAAAACACTGGCTTGCATCCATAGATGCGTCTCAAGCAAATCCCGGGACATCATTCTCCTCTTGTACTCAGCATTGGTGAGGCCACAGCTGGAGTAGTGTCCCGTTTTGGGCTCCACAATTCAAAAAAGACGTGGAGAAGCTTGAGAGAGTCCAGAGAAGAGCCACGCGCATGATCAGGGGTCAGGAAAACAGACCTTATAATGAGAGGCTGAGAGCTATGGGGCTCTTCAGCCTGGAAAAGCATAGGCTCTGGGGTGATATGGTAGCCATCAGGGGTGTTCACCAGGATCTGGGGGAACATCTGTTCACCAGAGCGCCCCAAGGGCTGACAAGATTGAGCAGTCACAAACTCCTCTTTGACTGTTTCAGGCTGGACGTAAGGAAGAACTTCTTTACAGTCCGAGCCCTCAAGGTCTGGAATAGACTGCTGCTGGACGTGGTTCAAGCACCTACTTTGAACACCTTCAAGAGACATTTGGATGTTTATCTTGCTGGGATCCTATGACCCCTGCTGACTTCCTGCCCCTGGACAGGGGGCTGGACTCAAAGATCTTCTGAGGTCCCTTCCAGCCCTGATGTCTATGAAGTCTATGAAATCTGGACTGGTATCCAGGAACTAGAAAGAACTCTTCTGCTCAGAGGCAAGGAGTCCCTTGTCTCTTACCTGTCCATCAGGATAAAAGGCACCTATTGATCTGCAAAACTATGTTCAAAAAAGAACTTGATGTTCATTATGCTAAATGAGCACAAACTGGAGGCTAACAGTTTTTGAAGTGGGAGAATCTGCTGGGGAATTAACACAGGTTGTAATATTAGTGCTATAAATCCACAAAGATGATGTGTAAATACTTACAATGGTAGGTGAAGCTCAGGTTAATGCTATGTCTTTACTGCTAAAAAAGTTGTGGGTTTTTTGGGTTTTGTTTTTTTGTTTTTCAGACATAGAGATAGCGATCATAATTCAGAATCCTAGTGAAGACAAGGTACAAGTCATTTCTCTCTTCATATAGCTAGATGAGGTCAACAGTGTGGTATTCTGTCTATAGTCTCCCTATGCTAGGTACATTTTTAAAAAATCAACACCCAAGGCCAAAATAGTAGAAGCAGGAGAGGAAATGTAACTCCCCCCCCCTTCTATTTTATTTAATATATCCTGGTCTTATCCTGCCTGTTTTGTGTGTCAGCATCTCTTTGTTAAAAATTGAACACTCCTTGCTTTCAGCTAAGGGACAAGAAATCTTCCACCGTAGTTGAACAGTCCTCTAAAAAGACCTCTCAAGGAAACACGAAAATATGCTTATCAATCAAAACCAACCAACCAACTAGTCAAACATTCTCTAAAAATAATAAAAGAAAAACAGTACATGCACACAGAAAGACACAAATCATTTTTATTTTTCTTGTTCTTGCACTGCAGGTCATTTTTATCACTTCATCTGGAGCCAATAGTCTGTGACACTCAAATCACTGAGTCTTGTATGACTATTTAACCAAGCTACAAGAAATTTTGAGGTGCTATTACAAACTCTTCCACAAGTACTAGGAGTCAGACGCTCAGCCACTGTAAATAGGTGTTGCTCTCTTGAAGACAATGGAACTATTCTAGTTTATGCCAGCTGTGCACCTGGCACCCTCTCCTATTTTCTTAATGGTCCATAAACAACTTAATCAGCAGCAAACTGATATTCCTGGGATAAAATGGAATTTCCTAGCAAGCCGTTGTCCTGATCATAGAGATTCATTTAACCACTTCAGGAAAAAAAATGATAAAGGTAAATATGGAGAGGATCAATTAGGGTGGGCAATTCTTTGGGCCCACAGGCCACATAGAGAGTTTTGGTGAGCTGTCATAGACTAGGTCAGCACCCCGCTCCCCCACCCCACACACGCATACATACATGCACAACAGCTCACCAAAACTTCCCAAGTGGCCCCATCCTGTCCTCTTGGCTGCATGCCCTGCTTGCATAGGTCCTGGCCAGTCTCTATGGAGAACCTGAGACTGCAGGGTGACAGCGCAGGGCTGGGGCCCAGGACAGAGCTGAGATCCACTCTCCACATGCCCCTGCCTGCAGAACCAGTGTCTGTTTCAGGGGTACATGGGCAATGGATCATGGCTCTGCTCTGTGCTCAGCTGGGTTGGGGCTGCAGGTGGTCAGGGAACAGTATGTGGAAGTGGGATGGGCAGGCAGGTGGGCAGGGCCAGAGCTGGGATCACAGGGCCCCAGCTATGTGCTGTTGCTGCCCCACAATCCCAGCCTCACCCACCCGTCCCACTCCCGGATGCTGCTCCTCACCCACCCATGGCCTTATCCCATCTACCCGGCCTTGTGCCCTGCTTGCACAAGTCCCACCCCCAGCAGTGGGTGCAGGGTGGACTCATTGGGGTGGCTGGGCAACAGGACTGGGTCTGGTGGCAGCAGCAACTGGAAGGAGCCACCACCACTGGGGCTGCCAGATCTGGGGCTGCCAGATTTGGCCCATGGGCCATACTTTGCCCACTCCTGGATTAGAGAGCTCAGGTAAAAACTCCATGCTGTCACACAAACAGTGGCATGTAGCTACAAACTCTCCATTCATTATTTGCTCCCTTATACCATCTTTTCACAGCAGTAAAGAGAATCTTCCTTGAGCAAAGATTTCTGTCACCACCGGTGAGTGTAATGATCACCACTATGTAAATCCCCATAACTTGCGTCTCACCTCTTGTGAGTTTCTTGAGTCTCTGACACATGGAGATAAGATTCTTGTATAAAAGCTTGGATAAGGAAGACTGATTGACCCACTGGATTCAGAAGCATTCAGCTCCTGGCTACTGGTGTGATTATAGTCCAGATTTGAAACAGCAAAGAGCTCTTTAGTAGTCTGTATTAAATTAATTTAGTGGTTTGGGTTCAGTTCTTATTGAACAAGTGTCTGTGTTAAAAAGCCCACCAATAACACTGGCAATAAGTAATACCAACACAAGGAGAGTCCATAGAGTGGCCAATAACTGGATGGCTCCTATCAATGATCATTCCAGGCCAAGGCTGAGGTGCAGTTATAAGCCTAGGAAGGGAAAGTTGCAATTCACAGTACCTGAATTATCATATTTCTGTGGATTAAATAAAATCTTTGGCCTGCCAAACTGCCAAGGCAGCACAGAGAGAGAGACACTCAAATTATTGAAACACAGTGAACTTTCTCCTGTAAAATGTGCCTAAGACTCTTCATGGAAAAAAAACAAAACCCTCTGTAGTTTTAACTGAGCTCAAACAACTGATAGATCCTTCATTAGAGGCAAGAGATGAGTTACCCGCACTGCTTGTTGGCCTGTCAGCAGTTTGGGGATTTTTGCTGGCTCTGGCACTACCTTCAAAGGCTCCATTGTTCACCTGTCTCTCCCAACTGTTGTGCTGCTGAGGTTTGAAAACATTTTCTTTTGTTACAGATTGTATGGCAGCGCTGTCCCCAGTGTGTGCCTCTTTCAATCAATGCTGCTTCTGCTGGGAGTGACTAGCACTTTCCTATAGTGCTGTGAAACACAATAAAAATCTGGGACCAGTCTATGATCCTTCCTTAGGAAATCTCCTGCTGACCTCAGGATGGCTTTTGGTATTTTCTTATCTGTGTCTGCTCACAACAGCAAATGAATAGGGCTACACAAGCATGGATTATAGACTAGAGTTCAGCATCTCAAGACTTTTTATTCTAGAATAATATAGCCTATGGAGATCCAGGCATTTCTTTGTATTTTACATATCCTTGGCCTCTTCCTGGTAAATAAAAATGGACTTGAGATATGGAGGCAAGTTCACAGCTGGCATAAGCTGTTACAGCTCCATTCATTTTAAGAGCATTGTCGGTTACTGTATTGTCCTTGGTTGCAGGTTTTGGGTCAAAATGAGAGATAGGTTGACTATTCTGCCAGCCAGTGAAAATGCTTGTGTGCTGAGGAGTCCTATCAGTTGCTTGACTCAATATTTTATGCATTGTCCCAGAGCATCGGAAGGTCATGTTTGTCCAAATAGTTTAGTAGTGTTCCTGATGCTCCTTGTGTCTCTATGTCAATCCTACGCCAATATCTCATTTTCATCTCTGCCCCCTCTCCTGTTCCATGTCATTTTGCATTGCCGAGTCTCTGTAGTTCAGGCCCATTTCCATCAGGGACTACCCAGCTCCTGTGAGGTTGTACAAACCAAGGCAGAGAGAAGTGGTGGCTACAGAAATGGTAGCAACTAGTGCTCCACTGCACTGCTGAGCATTTGAGAAATGTGTGGTGCAGCATATGGCACAATGGGCTTAATTCTGCATGAAGCTGAACACCTCCTTTGACATGCTGAGCACCTCAGTATGCTGAACATCTTTCCATTTCAACAACAGTCAGTAGAGGTTGAGTGTGTAACACCTTGTAGGACTTAAATTCTAAAAAAACCCAGGTCTGATTTTCTACTTCATTACATTGGTTCTAAATCAGGGCTGGGCAAAATGTGGCCCGCAGGCCTGCTAGGTCATTCTATCTAGATGTGGCATGCCAGGCCATTCTATCTGGCCTGTGGGACCCCTAAAATATTTAGAAAATTAATATTTGTCTGCCCCTGGCTGCCTGTCATGCGGCCCTTGATGACTTGCCAAAACTCAGTAAGCGGCCCTCTGCCCAAAATAATTGCCCAGACTTGTTCTAAATGGACATGACTCTCTTAATGCTAATAGAGTTAGATTAGTCTAAAACCAGTATAACACAGTGGAGAATCATACTCCTGATTTGCAACACTTCTACAATATGCTGGCTATGACATGCTATGCCCTGCCTGAGAAGACTTTTACTTTGTAATCGTTAACCCAGTGTACCCTATAGAATGCTTTTGAATAGCATTACCATTCTGGCTATGCACATTTACTTGACCTATGTGATGGTTAAAAGGGGACTGTTTTGTTTTTAATCTTTAATGAAAAACACTTGTGGATCTAAAGGTCTTGTGTAACACATTCACCCAGATTAATGACCAACTGCACCTCTCTCATACCTCCCTTCCCTAGATGGCTGTCACTTTCCAATCATTAATGCCCTGCTGCCTTAGGTTTGCATGGGATGGAAGCAGCATATATGCTTTAGGCTAGTCTTCTGCAAAGAAAGGGATCCCTCTTTCCTTTACAACTCAAGAAGCAAAGCAAGCTCTGCCTTCTGTTTTCTAATCTTCTTCTATTTATTTATTTAAATACATGTCTGACCTTTTCATCTGAACTCCCTGTGTTGAAGTGAACCCTACTCCATGTACAATTATATCAGCACTGTAGCTTCAAGTAATTTCCCCTCCACTGTGCAAAATGTACTAGTTGTAGAAACAGCTGATTCAGACAGTATTCTACTAGATTCCCCTTGCTATGTAAAAGCTAGTTCTATTTAGAATACATGTTTTATTCTCTCCTCCAAATTGATTATGCTTGCTTATTCTATAATCTCTAAGCATACATGCGCTGGGCAAATAATAAGATTATTATCCATTTGTTTTACAGCAATACTATGATGAGGACATCACTGAGCTTGGCATTATACCCACCTGGTAATAAACAGCCTCTGTTCCACTTTATGGATGGGGACCAAGGCAAAAAGAGCTTTGGATCAATAGCCAAAACACTTGGCTGGGACTCAGAAGAATCATTCTTATCTCTGCTGCTAGCCTACTAGGTGGCTTCAGCAACTTACTTTACCACCCTGGCTAGGGACAGACATTCAAAAAGCCTGAGCCTGAATTGATTCAATGTTTGCAGGTTAGTCTAACCTGGCTAGGCTAAATCAGTTTTGTAACCAGACAGACATCCCAGAAATGCAGGCACATACATGCATTTCTCAGGCTAGAAGCCGGGGTGTGCTAGAGCACAGGGCTGAGCTGAAGGGGATGTGGTAAGGCCCCAGGAGGATGCTCTGATTATTCCCCCTCACCTCCTAAGCAGCCCAGCAGGGAATGTTTATCACCCCTACCTCAGTGTTTATCAACCCATTAAGAAAACAAAGCCTCTTTCCACTAACTAATGGAGCTCTTCTTAAACAGCTTTTCCAAGGAAGGATATTAGGTTACCTGTTGATTAGCTCCAAAAAGCCTGTCTGCCTGAGGGGTCTGCGTAAGGCAGAGGGGTGGGGGGAATAATCTCTGCTTAGCAGGGAGTAGCCAGGGAGATGCTCTGTGCCTGCAAGTCTCCGCTGGAGCAGCTCTCTCTTCCCCTACATAGAGCTAAGCTGAGGGAGGTGTAGCCAGACCCCGCAGGATGCTGATTATTCCCCCGCACCTCCTAAGCAGCCCAACAGCGAATGTTTATCACCCCTACCTCAGTGTTTATCAACCCATTAAGAAAACAAAGCATCTCTCCATTAATTAATGGAGTTCTTTTTAAACAGCTTTTCCAAGGAAGGACATTAAGCTACCTGTTGATTAGCTCCAAAAGGCCTGTCTGCCTGTCACCTCTCACAGCATGGACCGTAGCCAGCATGTGGCATGCTAGCTAATGCTGAGGTGTCTATGTAAGGCAGAGGGGATGGGGGAATAATTCCTGCTTATCAGGGAGAAACCAGGCAGATGCTGCTGTGCCTACAAGTCTCTGCTGGAGCTGCAGCCAGGGAGCAGAGGGGAAGGGCCACCTCTGCTGTAGAGAGCCCTGCCCAGCCCAGAGAGCATACTGGGATGCTGGGGGTGTCTGGTTTATCTTAAACCAGCAAAGGGTCTGGGACAGACATTGCATATACCAGTTTGACCTAAAACAGTTAAGTCTGATACTACATTCAACCAGGTTTAATCTCAAACCAGTTTCAGCCATTTTCAAACTGGTTTATGTGCACTGCACATCTGTTCTGTTACAGGTTTAAACCAATTTCTGATCACTTAAACCGGTTTATGTGTAATGTCTGTCCCTAGCCCCTGTGCCTCAGTTTCCCTCTCTGGATATTGCACCTGGATATTGATGACTAAATATTTTGATATAAAAGAAAGGAATTATTTACTATCACTCCCATACCTTTGCTGGATCAAATGTTTGTCGAGAGCCCATTCATGTCAGTGGGAAGACTGCTTTTGATTTCAATGGGTTTTAGATCAGACCCTAAATTACCTATTTGAGGATACATCAGGAGTTGTGTATGTTTCCTGACTCTCAGGTAAATGCTTTAACCACAAGCCCTTCCTTATTGTATGTGTGTGTGTGTGTGTGTGTACACACACACGCACGCATGCGCGCGCGCACACACACACACACACACACACACATGCGCGCGCACACGCGCACTATTGCTGGCCCATGTTTTGCTTTTCAGTGTGGCATTTTAAAGCTGTCCCCAGTGTAATTCTCTCTTTCTCTCTCATGCAGCCTTTATCCCCAGCTCTATGACATAGGATCCTTGTTAGCAAATTCTCCATGGGTTTGTAAACATTTCTGCACCTTATTATTTGCCTCGTTTGGCCTCAAGCCTGACTTGGGCTTCATTAACAAAAATTATCATTGTGAACCATGACTAATTCCTCCCAAAGCACTTCCTGCTCTCATGATTATTTTCAAGTTAAAAATAAACCTCAGCTGCTCATCTTCTCTGGCGTTTGCATGATACACAATTGCAGCCTGATAAGATCATTGCCACACTGATCACATGGTGATCTGCATCATAGGTCCCAAAAGGGTCTTATTTTAAGAGTAGGGAGAAATATTTCTAACCTGAAAGAACTACATGTGAAATAAAACACTGGTCTGGTCTGGTCTGGTCTTACACTGGCAATTGACTTGCTTACAGGAATTGGCCATGAAACCTGGAAAAGCAGAAGACTAAAAGATAAACAGTTATTAAACTGAGTTCAAGTATGGCAGGGAAAAGTATACAGACAGCTTGGGGATTGCAAAGCTTATCCTAAAGGTACTTATTCAACTGTTATTAACTAAATTGACTTCAATATAGACTGGAAACAATTTTCCCTCTCTGGTGTTCAGATACACTAAGTGCTTCCTCTGTTATTACACTTGTTTTTCATTATGGTATGTTTAAATAACTACCTATGCTCATGCTAGTTGCCCAAAGATGGATCAAACATGTCACACCACTTCAACTCAGTTACTCCTTTGTTTCTGGTCCCACAAATTTCTAGTTCAAGATCTGCATGTAAGGAGCTGGATTATCTGCTGTTACTATCAGTGCAGCTCCACTGAAGTTAACTCAGTTGTGCTGAGTAACACCAGTGAAGGGTCCAGCACAGGCATTAGAAACAATTCTGACTATATGATCCATGGGCCTGAAAATGGGCCTTTGCCTCTTAAGAAGATTCTGTCTATTATCTTCTATTTGAATTTATCTTGTTACACCATTGCAAGCAGCTCCTGGGATAATAAATATGATGTCATAAACAGAAGATATGATCTCAGTTCTCTTCCCCTTCACACCCCAGAAAATTAGGAATAACCCCACTGGAGTGAATAGAAGGACTCCAGGGCTGAGCTGAGGAGTGTGAGAAGAGAATCTATCCAGATGGTTATTATGCATCCATTATCATGGTATATATGTGCCAGTGTCCTCAGAGAAAAGTGATAATGAGCTCCAAAGAAAAGGAAGCCTTTTTCAGGAAAAAGCCTATATCCTGCAAAAGCATTTGGGTCATATTGGGAATTCATAGATTCATAGACATTAGGGGCTGGAAGGGACCTTGTGAGATCATGAGTCCAGCCCCCCTGCCATAGGCAGGAAGTCTGATGGGGTCAAATGATCCCAGCAAGATAAGCATCCAAACACCTTTTGAAAGAGTCCAGAGTAGGTGCTTGCACCACCTCTGTGGGGAGTCTGTTCCAGACCATGCACACTCGGACTGTGTCCTTATGTCCAATTTAAATCGGCCTTCCAGAAGTTTGTGGCTCTTAGACCTAGTTATCCCTTGGGGAGCTCTGGTGAACAACTGTTCTCTCAGATCCTGGTGCAAACCCTTATATACTTATAGGCTGCCACCAAGTCCCCCCTGAGCCTTCTATTCTCCAGGAATGCTGTGGCCTGATCTTACCTGGAGCTTCTGGGCATCATTATGGTGAGGATGATAATAACAACACTCTTCATAAAATGAAGTAATAAAAATGAGGCAGGATTAAAATACAATATACAAGAGGCACCCTTAAAACTTCAAAGTCTCCATCTCTGGCCCCAGCAGTATGTGAGGAAACGTTGGGTTCTTTTTCAAACTCCTAAATGAGCAATTATTTAGAAAACAATAAAGCAGACCTCCACTTGCTGATATAGCTTTATTAATATGATTACTTTACCTGGCGAGCACTCACATTTCTGTTGTGGGGTGGAAGTATCAGCCATCTCATAATGAAGTGCAACAATAGCAATATGGGAAAATACAATATGTCAGAATCATAAAGACTCCATTATCTTATGTAGTAAGAGCTGTTTAATATTACAGTACAGTATAATGAAACTGGGAAAATACCTGTTGTGCTTACCAGGAAAGATTCCTCATCTTTCTTGCTGTGTCCTTGAGTTTTGTCTTTCCCATTTCAACCACTTGGATCTTGATTAGATACTTCCTAGACTGACTTGGCTACCACAGTGGATGATGATTATATTTGAAAAAAAGACCTCAAGATCCACTTGATCAGCAGTTCATTTGTGTTTACAAACTTCCCTTCCATAACAGGTGTTTAATGATTGGCCCTATATACATTATAGGATTCATAGCTCAAGGAAATAGTTTATTCTGATAGCATTTGCCAGGTTTGGGGGTCTACAAAATACTTCCAAGCTTGGACCAGTTTTACGGAATTTAAAAAGAACGATTCCTGAGCTGTGGCTGGCTGTGAAAATTCACCACCAAATTATGTTTTTTGAACTGAACTTTCCCATGTGATCAAGGTGCCAGGCAGGAGCATTTTTAACTCACAGAATCATGGAAAGGCAGGGCTGTCTGGCATGCTGCCTTGGGGCCCAGTGCTGTTAGGAGCCTCCATTTTATTTTTCATTCTGGAGCAAGGAGATGCTGATCCACTCCCTGTAAATCACTGTTTGGGAATTAGACATTGTCCATGTGCTGCTTTGACACAAAAGGTATGACGGAAGTCCTTGACTTTCATGTCAGTCCAGCTCCCCTACAGCTCTGATTGCTTTTGTCAAATTTCCAAGCTATTTAGAAAAGCAAACAGGTCTAGTTTGCCCAAGGAGAGCCGGTGCCATGCCCATTTTCTATGGTCTGTTCTGTCTTTTAGAGAATGCCAGCTAAACCCACTTAATGAGAGGCACATGCAGCAGCTCTTTTTAATACAAATCATGGGAAAATCTGGGGCCAGGAGGCAGGGGAGAAAAGAGCTTGTAGTGTGTACTGGCTTCAGGGAAGAGCAAACAATCTTGCCCTTCTCTGCCTAAGTCACTCTTCAAATAAAGACATTTGAGTCCCAGCCAATGGTGACAGACTGCTTCAGCAGTGGCCCTTGCCAGCGGTGCTATGCTTAGGTCATAAAGCAGGGGTATTATGGTTTCCCTGCCTCTGCACTTTGGGACCAGGAGCAATTTTTCAAAAGCTAGATTGAAATCTGAGAGCTACGGGGAGGCAGGTGTTCTCTTAACCATCTGTCAACTAAACACAGAGCATTTACTTTAACAGCTTTCCTGACTGAGCATACATAACACCTTGCACATTCAAGGGGCAAGCCTGGTACGATATGTGTATGTGAAACAGTGCTCAACTTCAAGGGTGGCCAGGATGCCTCTGGAGCCTCCTCAGCCCTTGTCAAGCTGGCTGTCTTTGGGAAAGCGCCCCTTCTCCTCTCCTGCCATGCCTTGATGAAATGATGCTTTCAGAAAAGAGAAGCTGCCCCAGGGCTTCCCAAGTCAAATCTCCTCATGAGTCCCAGTGTTGCTGCTCATCACCTTAAGCGCTAATTATGTGGGCTCTGTCCTCCCCAGTATCCATGCCCATGGCTCACAGATGTTGGACACCCTAATCAAATCATAATCACCCCTCTGGGCTCACCTTTGGGCTCTGGGCACTCTGGTCCCCTCGGTCTTTGGCTGTGTCCCTTCTGGTTTTCGGTCCTTTTCCTCAGATCCTGGCCCTGCTCCTAGGACAGTTGAGACCCCTGGTCTCCCCCCCCGCCCCCAAATCTCTGCCTGTGGCCGTTCTTGGCCTTCGACTCTTCCCAAGCTCTGGCTCCCCCCTAGGCCAGTGAGACCTACAGGCACCCTGGTCCTACCTGCTCCCCAGGCCCTCCGGCCCTCCATTCTCTCTCTGGGTCCTTTGACCCTCGTTCGTTCTCTGGGCCTCTAACCCCCTGGCCCCTCTCTTTCTGGGCCAGCTAAGGCTTCCTTATCTCCCCTTAGTCTCTTCCAGAAACCACCAGTGTTGCTTACCCCAGCTCAGATGTTAACCAGGAGCCCTGCTTCAGCCCCGCTGCCCAGCAGCTCCTTTCTCCATGGTTCTCGGTGCTAGAGACTGACTAGCTCAGGCCCTGGGCTTATATTAGGGGTCAGCCATGTTTTTGGGCAGCATGTCAAAAACCCTACAACGTCTTCTTGTAAGTTGTTGGCATGCTGGGGTGGAGCCGTGAGGGGCCCAATCCTTCTGGTGGCATCGCAGTCCCGGCTCCTTCCCCACCATCTGTCCCAAGGAGCATGTGCACCCACCACCACCAATGAGCTGTGCCAGGGCTCTGCGGACTCAGGTGCAGCCTCTTGTAGCCTCCCGGCTGCCTGCCACAGCTGACCCAGGCTCTGGACAGGCCTTGCTGTCCACAGCGGAGCCTGGGCTGCTCACAGGAGGTGGTGGGGAGGCTGCAAGCAGCTGCACTGGGGTCTGTGGTGCCTTGGCCTGGCTTATGGCTGGCAGCAGATGCACACATGCCTCAGGACAGATGGCGGACTAGGGGCTGGGGCTGGGCTGCCACAAGAAGGATGATGCCCTTCATGGATCCTCTGCTATCTATCCCTAGGGCTGGTGTGCCAAGCAAAATGTCTTTGTATGCCATGCTGTGTCACACATGCTGGGGACTGCTGACCCCTGGCTTATATGCTTCAAGCCCAACCCCCTTCTGGTCAGGTGACTCTCTAATTGGCCCTGGCACACCTGCAAGCTGCTTCCAATGCAGCCTGCCTTCTCTTAAATTAGCAGGACCACCAAGCCTCCTGCTACAGTATGCCACTTCCATGATACTCTCAGGAAGAAACTCACTCCAGTACACCCTACCTACTCACTCCAGCTCACACATGCCAAACCTGGAAATGGAGAGGGGAAGCTGCTTCAGGGGGTCCTGGGTTTAGTGTGGGTCTGGGTTTAGTATGTAAGAAAAGGAGCAGTTAGGTGGAGTGTATTGGGGACCATTCCTTCTCCAAGAGCACCAGGAAAGCAGTGTAGATCTTCCCTTGAACTCTGGGATCCCTCAGAGAAGTGGTATTCCTTATTCCAAAAGACACACAGGTCAGCTGTTGATCAACAGTTGTGGAAGCTGGTTGCAGACCTACTTGTGATAGGTTCTGTCTTTCCTTAGTGGCTGTTGCAAACCCCTTACCAGATCACGTTTGGAATCCAATGTCAGCATGTTGATTAGACCGAGCAGGTCACTAGACTGCTGAAAATCTTCTTGGCAATCAGTTATCATCATTGGGCTACTCAGCTCAGCTGGCAATGCCCATCAGCATGGTCTAAAGGTCAAGACTGGGAGTCTCTTTCATGTTCCTTGGATTTTGAGCTGTCTATGTGCAAATCCTTCCTGAGTGAAGTCAGCAGGCTCTGTGACTACTCTGCACAACCAGGTTCTCCTGGAAGGGGCTAAGGTTGGGTGGGGAAAGTTGGAGGGCACTATTGAAAAATCTGGCCCTAGGAACTCAAGACCCCATAGCAAATCATTGGTAGACTGGGAAGAGAACTCCAGACTCCTGGCTCGTGGTCTGATACCCTTTCTTGACAACTGAAATGTGGATATGTGGAAAACAGAGAATGGGGGAGGGGGAAAAGAAGCTACCAAGGGACACATTTGCTGCTGATGTAAATGGGTGGGACTCCACTGAAGTCAACTGGAGATTTAGCCCAGAATATGCAGCTCTGTAACCCTTCAGGCATGGGAATGAATGGGTTATATGTTGTCAGCTATTGGTCAATACTCCATTATTCAATCTTTCCTGGCAGCTAGTAATCTGGCATGTATTAAGTAGTACCACATACGCTGGATGCTGTACCATACGCATCTGTAGATTGCTACAAGATATCATATCTAGCCAAGCAGGTTCCTAGTGCCACACACCCTTCCTTCATATTTCCCTGGTGGGGTCACCTGCCTTTCCAGTGTTGACCTTCTGTGCCCAACTGCAGGACATGCCAGTACAGCGACTCTTGGGTATGGTAGAAGCAGGGCTTGACAAACTTATGCATCATCCCGTTACCACAGGCCTCTCTCCAGACTTCTTTTCTCCTGTCCTTGAAGTTCGGACAATGATGTGATGAAATCCTGCAGCTATTTGATGGCATAGATATGTTGCCCAAGTGTTCAGTGGAATAGAAGGGAAGGACCCCTTATTTGGTAAGACTGCAGTTGGGCCTGTTAGTTCACAGGTGTCTAAATTATAATTGGGCGGGAACATTTATTGAGGGGCTCTCACAACCCTGGTCCCTACCAGGCATAGCAGAGGATGTATTTTGCTTGCTGCCCATGATGGAACTTGCTCCTGGCTACACACCCAAGAGCACTTGTGAGGGAGTTTGATTCTTGATGCTGCTTTCAGCCATGGGGAGTGACAGCCGAGTCTGAGCAGTTGTGTAGAGCTCCACAGGGAAATGTACATAGTCAAGACAAAGCTTTGGAGACCAAAAACTGTGGAGCTATATACTTCCATGTAATGCAGCAGTGGCTGATTAATTCAAAACTGCAGAGACAAACCAAAGGCTATACATTAGATGCACAAAACACACATCTCTATTTCTTCCATGAGTGGTCCTATGGGAGTCAAGGAGGGCCATAAGGGAGCATATCCTGAAAGTTATCGCTTCAAGATTACCATCATCATCACACTGCACCTACAGATATCAAAGCACTTAATAAAGATGGGTAAATGTTATTTTGACAGGGAGAAAAAGGCAGAGGGAAATCAAGCAGGCTGCCCAAGGCCACACACATCAACTGAAGGGTTGAACTGGTAACAGATCTGAAGTTTCCAGAATAGCCCTGTTTACTGGGACAGACTATTTGTTGCCATTATCCCATGACTCTTACCAGCAAAGACATAATGAGATCATGAAGAAATGCACACCTATGATTAGGGCCTGCATTTTCCATAATTATGCATGTGACAAAAATGCCAAAGAATGTACTCACTGATATAGTGCTTCTTTTCTAGTATTTACTTGTGCTGTATAGTGCCACATTAACAACCTTGCTGAGATGTGACCTACATTATGCTAGCTGCTGTACAGACACACAGTAGGAGACAGCCTTTGCCCTGAAGGAACAGGTAGCTAAATCTAGAAAAAAAACCCAAGAGCAATATCATTAGCCTATTTCATAATCAAGGAGCTAAGGCTTGAAGAATTTAAGTCACTCAGGGAGTTTCCAGCAAAGCTGAGAACTGAACCAAAATCTCTGCCCAGAGCCTTCATCACAGAACTATCATTGCTCTCTGAAGAGCTGAGCTCCAAAATCTGGGACCATTCTGACTAGTCTGGAAGACAAAGATCACCTCAATCACATGCTGATTTGGAAACCTAAAAGAAACATTTTTGATTGTTTCACTGCTAATAACTTTGAGGCCTGGACCAGATGTTGCACTTGTTCCTGGACAAGTGCTGCCTTGTGTTTATCCTGGCACAGAAATATCCATCCATGTATTGTCATGTATGCACATCACCCTTCTAATCATGGCTCAGCATGGCTGAATGCACTGCTGCTTTTCTGCCATTGATTCAATGATGCAATCTTGGGATAACTAGTCAGACACACTTTGTGATCTCCTGGGATACGCTGTTAACACTTCTTATCCCATGAATCTTTCTTGGATTTATCCTAGGACAACAGACATAGACATCAGAATGATTGCACTTTGTCCTGGGATAAGATGGTTTTTTTCAGGACAAATGTGATGTCTGTTTATAGCCTAACAGAGATAACCAGTGCACAGCTGATGTGCACATCCAGTGCTGAGACAGGAAACAGTAATAGATATTGTGGTAAGGAGGCTGGTAGCTCTTCTGAGATACTGAGGTGTGGAGCTAGGAAATGAATCTTCTCTTCTCTGGCTGATGGATTTCTCAGCTTTCCACTACCATGGTCTCTAACCTCTGACTTGCCTCCATGACAGCTTCTCCAGGGCAGCCTTATGTTGCCAATGCAAAATCTGAGGCACACTGAAAACAGAAAGTTTAGAGGCAATGCCATATAAAGTCAGTTCTGTATCAACTTGTTCTCATAACGTGAAGGATATGTTACAGGGTCTTGGTCTGTGACACTGCTTCCCTGGGTGTAGCAAGCACAGTTCTGATCCAAGTGTGGAATGGGTCCACATCTGAAGGAAGGCATGGGTGAGAAACAGTGGACTGAAAACTTTATATCCCAGTGGAAACAAAGCCAGGTCCTGCTTATGTCAGCCTTGCTGGAACTAGCACTTTGGGATTAGCTTGCATGTTAACTGCAGGGAACAGCCTTTGAGGTAGGAAGAGAGAAACAAGAGAAAAAACAACATGTCAATCTCACATATGCATGGGGCTCCTTTTAAAATCCCCTGGGTATCTATTTTTATGACAGCATATGGGAGCTCATGCTAGAAAGAAAGAAATCCTCTTTCTCCAAACTGAATCACACCTTGCTAAATAAACCAGCTATTCCTGAATGCAATGTTTATGCTGCCTTCTCTCCAGGGGTTCCATTAAACTCAGCAGAATTACTGTCACTGGGGATGTATTTAGCTTACAGTTTATTTGCAGGATCCTGCAACCATCCTTAATGCAGACAGGACATTCCCTCAATGCACAGGCTACAGGGAACATGACGGATAACGACAGGCTATTAACCCTATCACTGCAGGAGGCCAGCATAGCTTCCATACAGACTTCTGTTTAGAAAGGAAGATTTGCATTTCAGAGAACAACCATCTGGTTGGCAATGCTGCAAGGGCACTTGCTGATGTACTACACAACATTACATACTTTCAATTAGATATAGTTACACTTTTCAAGTAAATTAAGAATGAGGCTTCCAAATATAGAGTAGCAAACCAATGAAGTCTGCAGCAAATGTCTATTTCCTAATGTTTGACTTCCACAAACAGGGCAACCATACTTTCTAGAAGCAACATGCCTTATACCTCACTACAAAGGGGCTGCATATGATTACCTTGTGTCTAACAAGGCACAGCTCATTTCATATTTGGCCAGCTAGCGGTGTTGGCTGGGAAATGTCATACTGACATTTACTTGCAAACGTAGAATCACATATCCTCTTTACAACCATTGCATCCATCGTCACCATCTTACACATCTGACAACATTTCCTTTCCTCTAAGTTTTTGTACAATGGGCATGTCTCATTATCTCTGTGCAGTAGCTTGCTACTATGTGCAGTAGCGTTGCTGAGCACAAACCATGATGCAACGCTACTGTGCAGTAAGCATCACTAATGGCAGAAGCAGTAACCCCAGTTACTGCATAGTCATTTAGTACTTGGTTATGCAAATACTAAATGACTACGCAGTAACAACTGTGCAGTAGGCAGCTCATGTAAATGCACCCAGTTAGACATAATTCTCTCCTTTCCCATTCTCCTTTTGCATGCATGTGTGCGTGCACACACACGCACATGTACACACTTTCAAAAAGTGTTTGGACACTCCTTTTTTCTCTTTGTACACATGGTTCAGTGATCCATAGGAATGACACCTGGAGGAAACAAACTCTGGACCAGCCTTAAAGGATGGCAAACTAAGCATCCTCCTTTCCTAGTGATAACTTGGGGGTGGCAAAAAAGCAATGCGAATGTGAAACAATTATTGCTTACTGGTAGTAAATGATTTCTGATAAAATTGGTAACATAGCAGAATTTGCTGTCCTACAACAGCAGATGGCAGGCAGCACTTTAATCTGCTTGAATCATTTGGACTTGGTCTTTGAGGAGTTCCTAGATCAGCCCGTGTTTGCATACATAACATAGTTGGCTGGAAGTCTTCAGGGTTAGTACAAACTGTTATGACCAATGCTGAAAGTGTTAGTGATAACAGTCTCTTGTGAAAATGGAATTGAGTTTTCTGAAGTTGAACACAACAAAAGGAAATCTGAAAGAGAAGCCAACCATGTGAAAGAAGTCAAACACATCTAAGATTTCTGAAATCAATTGTTTTGCTTCCAATTGCTGCACTGAAATCTTCTAGTCATGAATGTTCATCCAAGTAAAAAATCAGTGTTTCTCCTTCTGAACATTATCCCCTTCACAAAGAAGATTTTGTTCCTTCTGATAGTTCTGAAAGAAATGAGCAAAAAGAAAAAGCTGTCACTAGCGGGGCAGCTCCATGTGTGGATGCAGTTTAGTATTTTTGAGCAATGCTAAGCATTGATAGCTGGAAGAGCCTACCAAATGGCCTCTTGGTGAGAGACTTTGCCTTTTGCTTCTGACTGTTGGGTCAATGCATAGCAACAGTAAGGATTAACAGCTGTGTTCAAATGGAGAGTACATACATTCAGATCAATGACTCTATTCCACACTAAATGAATTTGTTTACTGCTTCTGCAGCAAGATACTCACCTGCAGAGATTTTATTTTCACTCAGAAAGGGGTTCATGAATGGAAGAACTTACCAAGTACCCCAGTGAAACCTGAGAAATTGGCAGATCATATGAACATCTGTCATATGTGGAGAGATTTAGAAACTAGATTGAAGCAAGACTGCATCTTGGAGAGAAAAAAAACTCTGCCAAATTAATTCTCTGACAGAACATTGGCAAGCAGTTTTGGAAAAGCTTTCTGATTTGATCAGGATGCAAAGAATAGAAAACATTCCCCTACATGGCTCCTTTGCAAGATGAATGCCCTTCATGCCACAAAAGGAAATTTTTTAAAATGTGTTTCTTGGGAAACACGATCTTGTAACGAAAGAACCTCCCTGATAATATATCTCTAAGAAAATTCATAATCACAACATTGACAAAATTATTCACATTCTTGTGAGCATGGTTGAGAAGGAAATCATTTCTGCCTTGAAGACTGTCAAGTATTATTATGTACTTCACTGGACCCAAGTTATTGTAAAACAAGAGCAGATGATGATGATGGTTTCTTCAGCAGAAAGAGCAGAGGCAAGAGAAGGCAGGAGCATTCTGTGGATGTGACAGGTTCTATTGGAGTGACAGAAGAACGGCAAGACTCTCACTGTCATCTGAAAGCTCAAGGGCTACAACAGTGGGGCAAAGAGATTGCGGTTCAGGAATATGGGACTAGAATGAGAGAGTGGGTTTTGTTCTGTAAACATTCTTGTACCTGTGTATGCAGTGACACTGCAAGTTGCAGCCTTTCTTAGTGTGATTCAAAGCGTTCTTGTGTTTTTTGTGGTCTCATCACGGCACTGGGCTATAATGTACCAACATGAACATTGTTTCCAAAACCTTCAAGTGAAAAGAATATGACAGCCGAATTGATGCAATCTACATATTCTGGCACCAAGTTTCAAAAGCCCATAGTATTATAGGTCCAATTGTTAATGATTCATACCCTGAAGAGTATCACCAGAAGAAAAACTCGAAGTGGCTCAGCAAATCTACAATGATAAATTCCTGTGCTGGGTGGTAGTTTGGCTTGATGTATTTTATAAAGTCAACATCTCAAGTAGCATGCTTCAAGGAGCTGAAGTGGATATTGAACAAAATATGAATTTGCTAAAAGCTTTGAAGGATTACCTTGTCAGCTGCTTTTCTGATAAGGAAGTCATAGGTGTTCTGACTTATGCTAAAGAAATGGTTGATGAGCAGGCAATACAAGCTAGTTTGCTACAAGAAAATCAACTAAAATAATGCAAACCAAAAAAAAGAAAATAGTTGGTAATGAGGCCAGGGGGGAACTATGAAATATTTTTTTCTCCTATGTTTTGAATACAGCCTAGCACTGAATTGAAAAAAAGAATTCTACAACTAGAGCACCATAAGTAGATGTTTCTTTTTTGGTGGCAGGGAAGAGTTGGTATACCTCCAAAATATTTAAGATATAGCTCACAAAGAATGAATACAGCAATACATTGTTTTAAGCTAAGCATGGACACCCGATGAAGAGGCATTCTCTAATATAAATACCCTGGATCTTTGCAATTAACTTCAAACTCTTGGCAAGCTACCAAAACCTGGAATATACCCAAAATCCATAATGGAATTTCCATGCAAAAAGCAGCTTTTGTCCTTGTTTCCAAACATATCTAACATACTCAAGCTTCAAGCTCAGGAGGCAAACTTTAATTTCAACTGAAAGCCAAATTTCAGAGAATATCAAGATGAAAGATGTCATCCATGCATTCATGACTATTAAAGAAAAAAGATGAAATTCACTATGGATAATAGGTTCTGGTCCCAAATTTTTGCAAAAAAAGGTTTTAAAGGATCAGCTGTGTGTTCAATTTTCAAGTTCTTCACTTGGTTTTAAACTTATACTGTCACCAGTAAACAAGAGTGATGGCCTGAATTCTCTCAACATTTTATTAAGGAGTTAGGCACATAAGAGGGGAGGGTGGTAAAAGTACTCCTTCTTTACCTAGCAGATAGGCATAAGTCATCAGACACTGCATTTATGCTGTTTTCTTCAGACAGACCTCCACCTCTTCAGACTCTTCCGACTTGCCACTCCAGCCTCTCCAGGCTCTACCACTCCAGCCTCTTTGGACAGGCTTCCAGTCATCTGTAGATGTCAGCCTCCATTTTGCATCCAGAATCTTTGATAACTCTTTGATGTCATAATTTCCATGAGTTTAATTGTGCAAGGAGAGACATGCTTAAGGCCAATTTAGACTCCATTGAATCAGTCACAATGACCTAATCCTGTAAGTTATTGAGGACTATCAACTTCCATTGATGTGAAAGAGCATTGGGGACGTTAGTCACCTCCACTGGATGCAGCCCTGAATGAATGTTCAAATAACGGTGCGCTCATTTTTGGAGTGGGCTGAAATATTTGCAGTTTTGAAATGTAAATAGAAAGGAAGGTAGCATAAGAGTAAATCCTTAAGAGTATTCTTGTTTACTGGTGACAAGGGCACTCTTGTTTACTGAAGTTTAAAAGAGTAGGGGCAAGTATGCCTGAGCAATCAGCCTTCTATGGTGAGGTGACTGGCTCTGTGGATGCGGGGATACCAGTGGGTGTGGTGTGCCTTGATTTTAGCAAGGCTTTTGATATGGTCTCCCACAACATTCTTGCAGGCAAGCTAAGGAAGTATGATCTGGATGAATCGACTGTGATGTGGATAGAAAACTGGCTGGAGTATTAGGCTCAGAGAATAGTAATTGATGGCTCGATGTCTAATTGGCAGCCAGTACCAAGTGGAGTCCCCCAGGGGTTGGTCCTGGGGACAGTTTTGTTCAATGTCTTCATCAAGAACCTGGAAGATGATATAGAGTGCACACTCAGCAAGTTTGCAGATTACACCAAGCTGAGGGAAGTAGTAGATCTGCTGGAGGGTAGGGCTAGGATTCAGAGAGACTTAGGCAAATTGGAGGATTGGCCCAAAAGAAATCTCATGAGGTTCAACAAGGACAAGTGCAAAGTCCTGCACTTAGGACAGAACAATCCCATGCACCAGTACAGGCTGGGGGCTGACTGGCTGGGCAGCAGCTCTGCAGAAAAGGACCTGGGGATGACAGTGGACAATAAGGTGAATATGAGTCAGCAGTGTGTCTTAGTTGCCAAGAAGGCTAATGGCATACCCGGCTGCATTGGTAGGTGTGTTGCCAGTAGGTCAAGGGAAGTAATTATTCCCTTCCATTCAGCACTGGTGAGGCCACATCTGGAGTACTGTGTTCAGTTTTCAGCCCCTCACTACAAAAAAGATGTGGACAAATTGGAGAAAGTCCAGCAGAGGGCAACAGAAATGGTGAGGGGGCCGGGGGACATGACTTGTGAGGAAAGACTGTGGAACTGGGCTTATTTAGTCTAGAGAAGAGGAAACTGAGAGGAGATTTAATAGCAGTCTTCAACTACCTGAAGGGAGGTTACAAGGGATGGAGCTAGGCTATTTTCAGTGGTGGCAGATGACAGAACAAGGAGCAGCGGTCTAAAGTTGCAGCAGAGGAAGTTTAGGTTAGATATTAGAAAGAATTTTCTCACTAGGAAGGTAGTAAAACACTGGAACAGGTTATCCAGAGAGGTGGTCAAAGCTCCATCCTTGGGGATTTTCTAAACCTGGCTAGACAAAACTTTGGCTGGGATGATCTAGTTGGTTCTGGTCCTGCTCTGAGCAAAGGGTTGGACTAGATGATCTCTTGAGGTCCCGTCCAACCCTAACTTTGTATGATTCTATCATTCTAAAGTTGTAGCCATGATGGTTCAGAAATTATGAGATGCAAGGATTTCTTAGGGTGAGAGTTTTTGTTGGACCAAATATATAGTTGGGATAAAGTTGGGCAAGCTTTCTAATGCAAGACAGTCTTCCTCAGGTCTGACCACAAGGAGCCAGGCACAACACAATATTTTACTGTTTTTTACTATGCTGTACCTGGCTCCTTGTGGTCAGAGTCATGAAAAAGAATGTCTTGCATATGAAAGCTTCTCTAACTTTACCCTAACTACGTTGTTCACTCTATGAAATTCTTGCCTTTCATATAGCAAGTAACACACAATTTTACATTAAATGGAAAATATCCAAGCAAATATCAAGCTTCAGTTTAGAAATCCCAAAGAAATTTATACCCCAAACAAATCCCCCTCCAGCCAGTTTTTCAATCAGGTTTTTGGACAAGTTTGTTGCATATGGTCCTATCAGCTTCTAGTCCATTGGCTCTCAATGGGTATAGTTAAAATTTGCACATGCTAATTCTAAGGAATGGTAGCAGGAATCAATGTTAGCACATACCATGAGCAGTCATATATTAAGGGTTAATACCCTCTCTAATGTACACAGCTCTGACTTGCTGCTAGAGAGCTGGCAAGCAGGGATGTGGCTAGAAGCTGGCAAGTGTGCCCCATGGCTGCCCAGCTCTCCAGCTCCCTAGCTCCTCAGGAGCTCCCTGCTCTCTCTCTCATCTCCCTCTCCACCTCCCCTCCACCTGCTCCTCCCCACTCACATGTTCCAGCAGTCCAGGGCAGTAGAGTTCTGGATGAGAGATGAGCTAAGGGTTGGGGGGCTTGGAGCAGTGCATCCTAGCATACTGGAGGACTGCATATTGCTGGTATTGGCCCCATGGAGCAGACTGATACTACTGCAATATAAAATGTCTAAAATGAGCTAGACATAATCCTTATCCAAAGAGGTGTAACTTTGAGACACAGAGGGCATTTAGCTCATGTTTTCCTGCCTTAATGTATAGGCATTCCCATCTTAAGAGCATTTAACAAGTAGGAAAGGTTACAGCTAACAAAACCCTTTTAGCTTCAGGACACCTCATGTTGGCCTTAAGGCACCCCTTGGACCAGCTCTTAGCTTTCACTCATTTCTTGACTATGGTATAATAGACCAAGTCTTCTGTTGCAAAGAACTCTGAAAGCCCACAACAGGTCAGAATATTTTTGACACTATGCATTCCTATATGAAATCACTTGGACTTGATGATCTTCCAAGGTCCCTCCCAGCCCTTAGTTTCTATGATCTCTGGGTTTATCTTATGAATCATGTGTAGATAATTGCAGGTCTAAAAATGTTAACATTGAGTGACATCCCATAGCACCCTTATCCTTTTCTACTTGACTTTAATCTACATTCAAGGCACCAAATTCAAGCAGCGCAGTGGGGTGATGCCATACAGAAAAAAAAAAAAGATGACAGGTCTCATGACATCCATTCTTCTGTCCTGATTTGGGAGCATTGCACCTGCTATCTCCTGCACATCCTCCTGTAGCTTCTAATTCTATCAAAAGTATGCATCTTCTCTCTGCAGGGCGGTTTACCATGGACAGTTCATTCATGCTTTCTCTGCAGTGGATATCGGCCCTGCTTCAGCCATTGTTGTTTGTACTGGAGCAACCCTGGTTTAGATAGCCAGAGCTCCTATTTGCATTGGTGGGGCTTAGTTTCCAGCTGGGCTATGCTGACCAGGTGTGCATTGTAGCTCTGCCTGCCTAGGTAAGGAAGCTTTATACTATGCAGCTATACGTGTGGCTGGCCACTAAGGGCTGAAATCGGGGCACATCCTCAAAGCACATTTAGGAATTGTTAGCACCTGTGGCGCACAGGAGCTTGAGGATGATGGTATGCCTAATTCTGTGCTGATCTTGCTTCTTAAAGGCAATGTCCCACACAACGTAACTGAAAGTACCTCATTATTGGTGTGTCACCACTGAGATAACATCTCTCCTGTTACGCCGCTGAGTGTTTTATTTCCACTTGTTCTATACACTTATCAAATGAATCACTATGTCATCATTGCTGCTAGGCTTTCTGCTGGAAGCAGTCACAGATGAGAAAATGGAAACTTGAACATCAGCCTTTTGTTTTAGTTTACTGAAGCAAGAACAGGGTTCGCTTTGTGCATAATCTGGAGGAAATGCGATTCCTCTCAGTGATGTGTGCACGCGGTGCCTATGTCTGCCTGTGCATGTGCATACACATATCTAGCTAGGGATTCAACCACCGGTGGCTGTGTGTGCTTCTAAGGAAGAGTTCATAGTTTTATAGTTTCATAGTTTCATAATTCCTGTGGAGTGCAAAGAAAGCACTTTTTATAGCACTGTAAAGTTACAGTGCTCTTAAATATGACAGAAGTGCAGTGTTCGGTGGGGGAGGCCTCTGAGCCTCCCTGCACTTTCCAGGTTAGGAGGCAGGGGAGGCTCCACAGCCTCCTGGTGCTTCTCCACTGCTCAGAAATGTGACCAGTGTACAGAAGTTACTTAAAGCACTGTAGGTTGCTAAAATGCTGTATAAAACAGTGCTTCAAATCTGATATCTCATTTAACAAGGGTTAATTTTAAGTGCTGTACCCATTTTTAAAGTGCTGTGAAGCTGTGCACGTCTGTTAAGTCATGGCAATAAAGCACTTTACATGATGAATGAAGCAACTTCTATACACCCCCATAGATGCTAAAGATATGTTCCAGCTTTACCAAAGACAAATAAAGTAATGAAAAGTCTGCTCCTGATGAATTCAATGCAACTTTTACTATCAGTTCCAATAGAAACAGGATGTGTTGCTAAAAACCGACAGAATAGGGATGAAAGTGGACCACAGATAGCTGCATCCTTTCCCCTTCTACTGTATTAAGATTAGAATTGTCCTTGGATTTTTGTAATAAAAAGCAGCACTTAACATTGGAGAGGGTTTCTAATCTTAATCATAATAAATATATGCAATCTTTTCTCAAAAATTGCAAAGCTTTTTACCTGCCTTGGCTCTGAGAATCCTTATCAGAGGGGTAAATTGTATGAGAGTGGGAATTAACTGGAGAGCTGGGAATTAGCTGGAGAGCAGAGGTCTTGAGCCATGATCTTTCTGTTCTATCTTAACCAAATCAGAGTCAATTCATCTTTCACTGAAATACCATACCCTGACATTTCCCGGGGCTTAAAGAAGGAAATGGGGTGGTGGGGGGGTGTTTGTTTTTTGTTTTTTGCAGTCCCTTATTTCTCTGAACAACAGGCAACATTAACGAAAGCATTCAGCAACACCACTGCATAAACCCTGTCAGAAGTGACAGCTGTTCTCTCCCAAGGCCATGTGATGACTTTGGGAACATTTTAGTTCACAGCATGTTTAAGCACCGGTGAATTAACTGGTCTGTCAGGCTCTACAATCCAAAAACATCCTGTATCCAGTATAACAGGTCTATGAGTATGCAGATTATTTTAAAGGGAGTTCCCAGAGAGCAGTAAACCTTAAAAGAAAGCCAGCGCAGAGATAGCAAGATTTCTATCTGTTAGTGCTCTGCACACAATTGTCCAGGGGCAGTCTGCTTTGGCAGCAAGTAGCTATTAACCATGTCGTGTACTGGGATGTTACGTGGAGGATAATAAAAGTAGTTATAAGTTGCACTGAGTCCATTGTCCATTTCTATCATTTTGTCCTCCTTTCCCCTCTCTTTTCCCCTCTCTCACTCCCACCCCAATTACAGCAATGTAAAATGTGTATGAATGTTGTTAGGCACAAATAAAAATCCTTTATTTGTGTTTGGAAAGCAAATGAGGGAATAAATAGACCTCTGTTTTCATGCACAGGTGAGCAGCCCATTCTGCTCCAATGTCTTTATCCACAGCCCCTTCCTTTTTTCCCTGCCAAAAGATTATTCTTTTGCCAGAGTCAAAGGCTTCACATGATTTTTTTTCACCTCCTGGTTAAATAGATCACATGTAACATTCATTTTAGGATGTTATGGACCCCAGGGTAGCACTGACTCTGGTCACACTCATGTCCTTGTGACTCAGTTTATCATCCGTAAAGTAGGTCTGTCCCTCTCTGTGAAGTGCAAGGAAATCACTGGATGAAAGGTATTATGTATGGTAAAGCTCAAAGTATCATCACCATCTCTAAAACGAAATGGTATCTCTGTGTTCCAGAGGATTGACACTCAGCCCTGAGTTATGTTCCTGATTCACTGAATTTTTAGGGATGAAGGAGTAAGATAAAAGTCATTTAACTCCTGTCTCCTTGCAAACAATACTTGCCCATTTCATATGTCTTAATGTATGTAAATGGCTCTGAAGATGCGGAGGAAAATGATATTATTTGTTTCTATCTTATCAAAGGTGTAGAAAGTAGCTCCCACAGCTGGGCTCCTTATTACATGCTGAGTTGCTTTTTCACTCTCTCCAAAGTCCTTTTTATTTGTAGTTAAAAAATCCATGGTGCCTACAAAACCAATCTCAGCAAGCCATTCACAGGTTCTCTTGACCGCTCGTACAGTGACCTGTGGCCTCCTACAGTACACAAACAAATACCACAGTGCTTGGATAATTGCAGTCACGCAGCAAAAGATTCATGACCCTCCGTTCAAAAAGCAGAAGATTTTTTTTTTTGCTTGTGCCATTATGTAATCTTCTTTCCATTTTCCAAACACACAGGCAAGTCTGGGCCAGGAGGGACCAAGGCTTTGGTAATGGGACCAACCTTTAGTTCAGACTAGGAGTGTTCTAAAGCCATTAACACGTAATAGTTACTGGCTGTGAAATGAGTTGCTGGTTTCAGTCTGATTCTAGTGGACAGGTGAGCTCTGTGCTACAAACCATCATTGTCCTCAGCACCTTTTTTATCAGTCTCAGAAGAATGCTAAGGGTTGCACGAGCTACTCTTTCACTCACACAGGTTGCCTCTCCAAAGCTGGGTTGAAAATCCTATTGCCTATTTCTGACCCAAGTGGTTAGCCAATTTTTGGGGTCCAGTCTGACAATCCCCAGGGCCACCTGCAGCTAGTTTCTGACCACTGGGTCCAGCTCCAGCTGGCCCCAGGCTACCTTCAGCAGCCTGTCTGGCCCTGCAGCCCCACACGCCTGCCTACCCCTTCTTGTGCCCCTGCACTGGGCACTGCAGACAGCTGCCCAAGCCCACCAGCACCAGGACTGCTGCACAGAGGCCCAGCGAGCCATCAAGGGAGTTATACTGGTGTCCTCCCTAAAGCCATGCACTGCCTCCCAGGGTCCCAGCTGGTCCCAGGAGGAGACCACAGACCTTGTGGTTGTGTGAGGCAAGGCTGAGGTCCTCAGCCAGTTTGTGCAGGGTGGGTCCTCCAATGTGTACATTTACAAGGGGCTATCAGGCCACATGTGGAAGCGTGGGTATTACCAATTGGCACTCCAGTGCTGCATAAAGGTCAATGCCTTGCAGGCACATGTGTCCCTGTCACTGACTGCAACTGCTGGTCAGGGGCTGCCTGCAAGTCCATGCTCTTTAGACAGCACCTAGATGAGATCCTTGCAACCTGGGATCCTGGCTACAGCCATGCTATCTACTCAAGTACAGGTGGCCTGCCTGAGCCATTGCTGCAGCCTGGCACCCATGATGATGTGTTACTGGGTGAGAGCCCTTGGACCTGGCAAGAGCTCATACTGCCACAACCCCACCTCCATCATAATCCAGCAGGTTGAGGAGCCTGGGCCAATGCCTGTCTAGCCAGCTTCATGGCCTCACCCCCAGCCATGAAGCCACCGCTGGCTGCCAGCACGTCCAGTTCCTCCCCAGGGAAGAGGATGTCACCTGCAGGAGTAAACAGGACTGGCATGAGGAGGCCAGAGACTGGGTGGACAAGGAGAGGCTTCTTGCCCTGGAGGTGCAGCACATTGAGGCCCAGGAGTGGCAGGCTGTCCTGGTGGCCAGGGCAGTAGAGGCCACAGAGGACTGCTGGATGCTAGACAGCCCTCTGCCCTGTCTCTGGCAGCTGCCCACTGCCCAGCAGCAGGCCCCCACATGGACCTGGGTGGAGGTGCAATGTCACCTCCACCGACCAGCAGCCAAAGCTCCAGCCCTCACTCCAGGTCCTCTGCCACCCAGCACCTCCTGCATGGGCCCAGCCCTGCTGCTCACCCCAGCTCCAGGCAGCCAATAAGCAGGAGCTGCCTGCAGCAGGGCCAGCACCATGCATGGGCCCTGCTAACCCTGACCACTGGCAGCAGGAGTGGGAGCTGCCCACACCAGGAGATCAGTGCCCACCGTTGTCCCTGGGCAAGCCCCTGGCCTGCCACCCATACCATGGAGTATGCAACCATGGAAGATCAGCCAGAGACCAGGGTGCTAGGCACCCATTCCCAAGCTCCACCCTTTAGGCACCCCCACCCTATGGCCTCCCACCCCAGGAAGGCACACACACACACATAAATCATTTAAAAATAAATAAATGTATGTGACCATAAATAGCACAGGGAAGAGGGTGTTTTATTCTGTGGGGCAGGAGGGAGGAGCACTGTGAAGAGGGAGGGAAGAGGGATGGGGTCTGTTTTTGGGGAGGGAGGGGGAAGGGAGGATCTGTGTCTGTGGAGGGAAATAAATTGCTTTTTTGAGAACTGTCTGCAGTGAGCATGGTGCTGGGGGTGCAGGGTGGGGTGAGGGTCTGTGGGCAGCTGTCCAGGTGGGCTACAGCTGGCAGTGCAGGAGGAGGTGGTCAGCCAGCGCCTCTTGCACCCAGTGCCCTGGCCTCTGCTGGTGGGTGTGCGGCTCACCTGGTGGGTGGAGGGATGGCAGAGACACTGCTGTCACTGCCACTGTGGTTGGTGCTCTTGCTGCCAGCTGTCCTCCACCCTCTGTGCCTCCTCTGACCAGGCCCTGCAAAACAGCTCCCACCAGGGCCTTCCAGGTGTTTCATAGATTCATAGATGTTAGGGTCGGAAGGGACCTCAATAGATCATCAAGTCCGACCCCCTGCATAGGCAGGAAAGAGTGCTGGGTCTAGGTGACCCCAGCTAGATGCATATCCAACCTCCTCTAGAAGACCCCCAGGGTAGGGGAGAGCACCACCTCCCTTGGGAGCCCGTTCCAGACCTTGGCCACTCGAACTGTGAAGAAGTTCTTTCATAGATTTCATAGATTTCATAGACATTAGGGCTGGAAGGGACCTCGGAAGATCATCGAGTCCAGCCCCCTACCCAAAGGGCAGGAAGTCAGCTGGGGTCATAGGATCCCAGCAAGATAAGCATCCAGTTTCGTCTTGAAGGTGTTCAATGAAGGCGCTTGAACCACCTCCGGTGGAAGGCTATTCCAGACCTTGGGGGCTCGGACAGTAAAGAAATTCTTCCTTATGTCCAGCCTGAAATGGTCTTGTAGTAGTTTGTGACCATTTGACCTCGTCATCCCTTGGGGCGCTTTGGTGAACAAACGTTCCCCCAGATACTGGTGGTCACCCCTGATAAACTTGTAGGTGGCCATCAGATCACCCCTGAGCCTGCGCTTTTCCAGGCTAAAGAGCCCCAGGGCTCTCAGCCTGTCATCGTAGGGTCTGCTTCCCTGACCTCTGATCATGCGCGTGGCTCTTCTCTGGACTCTCTCAAGCTTCTCCACATCCTTTTTGAATTGTGGAGCCCAAAACTGGACGCAGTACTCCAGCTGCGGCCTCACTAAGGCCGAGTACAAGGGGAGAATGACATCCTGGTATTTGCTTGAGAAGCATCTATGGATGCAAGCCAGTGTTTTGGTCACTTTACTAGCCACAGCATCGCATTGCAGGCTCATGTTCATCTTGTGGTCAATGATGACCCCCAAGTCTCTTTCTTCCATAGTGCTAGCCAACATAGCACGGCCAAGCCTATAAGGATGCTGCGGGTTTTTCTTCCCCAAGGTGGAGAACCTTGCATTTATCGACGTTGAACACCATCAGATTCTTGTCTGCCCACTTGCTGAGCCTGTCCAGGTCAGCCTGGATCACCTGCCTGTATTCTGGTGTCGATGCTTTGCCCCAAAGTTTGGTGTCATCTGCGAACTTGGCCAGTCTGCTTCTGACTCCAGTGTCCACATCATTAATGAAGATGTTGAACAGTATGGGTCCAAGGACAGAGCCTTGGGGGACCCCACTGGTCACAGGACACCACGATGAGTGACTTCCATCAATTACTACCCTCTGGGTCCGACCCCAGAGCCAATTTTCCAGCCAGTGAATTGTGGAGGACCCACGATTCTTCCTAATGTCCAGTCTAAATCTGCTCTCTGCTAGCTTGTGGCCATTATTTCTTGTAACCCGCGGGGGCGCCTCGGTAAATAAAACCTCACCAATTCCCTTCTGTGCCCCCGTGATGAACTTATAGGCAGCCACAAGGTCGCCTCTCAACCTTCTCTTGTGGAGGCTGAAATGGTCCAGGTTCTCTAGTCTTTCTTCGTAGGGCTTGGCCTGCAAGCCCTTAACCATACGAGTGGCTCTTCTCTGGACCATCTCCAGGTTATTTCATAGATTTCATAGATTTCATAGACATTAGGGCTGGAAGGGACCTTGGAAGATCATCGAGTCCAGCCCCCCGCCCAAAGGGCAGGAAGTCAGCTGGGGTCATAGGATCCCAGCAAGATAAGCATCCAGTTTCATCTTGAAGGTGTTCAATGAAGGCGCTTGAACAACCGGTGGCAGGCTGTTCCAGACCTTGGGGGCTCAGACAGTAAAGAAATTCTTCCTTATGTCCAGCCTGAAACGATCTTGTAGTAGTTTGTGACCATTTGACCTCGTCATCCCTTGGGGCGCTCTGGTGAACAAACGTTCCCCCAGATACTGGTGGTCACCCCTGATAAACTTGTAGGTGGCCATCAGATCACCCCTGAGCCTGCGCTTTTCCAGGCTAAAGAGCCCCAGGGCTCCCAGCCTGTCATCGTAGGGTCTGCTTCCCTGACCTCTGATCATGCGCGTGGCTCCTCTCTGGACTCTCTCAAGCTTCTCCACATCCTTTTTGAATTGTGGAGCCCAAAACTGGACGCAGTACTCCAGCTGCGGCCTCACTAAGGCCGAGTACAGGGGGAGAATGACGTCCCGGGATTTGCTTGAGAAGCATCTATGGATGCAAGCCAGCGTTTTGGTCGCTTTATTAGCCGCAGCATCGCATTGCAGGCTCATTTTCATCTTGTGGTCAATGATGACCCCCAGGGCTGTGGATGTTATCCACATCCCTCTTGAAGTGCGGCACCCAGAATTGCACGCAGTACTCCAACTGCGGTCTGACCAGCACCCGATAGAGGGGAAGTATCACCTCTTTGGATCTATTTGTCATGCATCTGCTGATGCATGATAAAGTGCCATTGGCTTTTCTGATGGCTTCGTCACACTGCCAACTCACGTTCATCTTGGAGTCCACTAGGACTCCTGAGATCCCTTTCCGCTTCCATGCCACCCAGCAGGTCATTTCCTAGGCAGCAGGTATGCTGGACATTTTTCCTCCCTAGGTGCAGCACTTTGCATTTCTCCTTGTTGAACTGCATTCTGTTGTTTTCTGCCCACTTGTCCAACCTGTCCAGGTCTGCTTGCAGCTGTTCCCTGCCCTCCGGCGTGTCCACTTGTCCCCACAGTTTTGTGCCATCCGCAAACTTGGACAGAGTACACTTCACTCCCTCGTCCAAGTCGCTGATGAAGACATTAAAGAGTATCGGTTCAAGGACCGAATCCTGCGGGACCCCACTGCCCACACCCTTCCAGGTCGAAACCAACCCATCCACCACGACTCTCTGGGTGCGGCCCTCCAGCCAATTCGCCACCCACCAGACTGTGTAGTCATCCAAGTCACAGCCTCTTAACTTGTTCACCAGTATGGAGTGAGATACTGTATCGAAGGCCTTCCGGAAGTCTAAGTATATGACATCCACCCCTACTCCTGCGTCCAGGTGTTTTGTAACCTGGTCATAAAAAGAGACTAGATTAGTCAGGCATGATCTACCTGCTACGAACCCGTGCTGGTTTCCCCTCAGCATAATTTGTCCTGCCGGGCTCTCGCAAACGTGAGCCTTGATAATTTTTTCAAAGACTTTGCCAAGGATGGAGGTGAGACTGACTGGCCTATAGTTGCCCGGGTCCTCCTTCCTCCCCTTCTTGAAAATGGGGACCACATTGGCCCTTTTCCAGTCCTCCGGGACTTGGCCCGTGTGCCACAAGCATTCAAATATTCCCACCAGTGGCTCTGCAATGATGTCGGCCAGTGCCTTCAGCACCCTCGGATGGAGCTCATCCGGGCCTGCCGCCTTAAAGGCATCCAGATCCTCCAAGTGAATCTGCACCATCTCAGGATCTATGCATGGTAGTCTGGCGTCTTGCTGCTGCCTCTCTACAATCCCAGTGAGAGACTTGTCTTGCCCCTCACTTGGGAACACTGAGGCAAAGAACTCGTTGAGGAGTTCAGCCTTCTCCACCCTGTCCGTCACCAATTCCTTCTGCCCATTGAGTAGGGCTCCTATTCCTCCCTGGGCCTTCCTTTTACTCCCTATATATCTAAAAAACAATTTTTTGTTATCCTTTACTTGGGATGCCATCCTCAGCTCCATGGTAGCTTTGGCCCATCTAACTGCCTCCCTACAAGTGCGAGCAGAGGAGGTATGCTTTTTGCAGCATGCAGGCTATGATGATGATCCAGTGGATGTTGGCCACGGCAGCCTTAAGACAGGTGGTAAGGGTGCACTGGCATCTTTTCACCTGGCCAAAGGCACGCTCCCTGAGGGTACGGGTGCAGCCCAGGCACTTGGTGAAGTGTGCCTGGTGGGGGTCCAGCTGGCTGGCACAGGTTTGCATGAGCCAGGAGAGGAGAGGGTAGGCAGGGTCCCCATTGAGGAGTGGCAGGACCACCACCATGCCCAGCTGGAGATCTGGCATCCTTGGCACAAAGCATCCATTCTCCATCAGGGCTGGCAGAGTGGAGTTGCAGAACATGTGGGCATTGTGGGCACTGCCTGCCCAGCCAGCACTTGCATTTGTGAAGGCACTGCAGTGGTCGATCATGGCCTGGAGCATGGTGGAGTGGAAACCCCACCAGCTATAGTAGGGGTGGGCAGATGACAGGGATGTGGCTCCTATCCAGGGCCCTGATGCACTGGGGGACTCCTAAGGCACAGAACCCTGCCATCACCACCAGGGAGTCATGCACAGAGCGCATGGTGTGCCTCAGCACATCCTGGAGGGCACTACATGCCTCCAGGATGGCCTCCTCCTCCTTCTGAAGAGGTGGCTGATGTAGCGGAGGCTGGTGGACATGGCCAGCTTGAACAGGGCGATGGATAGCTGGGTGTCTGTGGGGAGGGGCAGTGTTCTGGTGCCCCAGGTGTGGATGGAGCTGCTCCAGGAGGTCCTGGAAGGTGGCTTGGGTCATCTGGAATGCCTCCAGCCACTGCTTGTTGTCCCAGGTGGTCTGGATGATATGCAGCCACCAGTCCTGGCTAGCCAGGTGGGCCCAGAGGTGGTGAAGCTGGAGGCCCAGGAGGGTGTGGATGGCCTCAGCAGTGGCGTCCATGGGCACATCATTGGCATTTGTGCTGGCGTCCAGGCAGCAGGACAAGGTCCAGGTGGAAGCTGTGTAGTGGTGGTGAGTCTGGGACGGTGCAGTAGGGCTGTTCGAGGCTTCAGATTGTGCTTCGGATCCGGAGAAGCTTTGGATGCTTTGGCATCCAAAGCAGCATGTCCGGATTGAAGCCCTGGCTTCATTAGGCTTTCTGAAGTGGTTTGGAGCTTCCAAAACCTGAGGCAACAAAGCCTGCTAAGTTTCAAGCTGAAAGGTGCAGGGATTTGCGGGGAACTGCACCTCAAGCTGCTGACAGGTAAAACTCATGACACAGATGACCCTGTGTGTGTTAAGGCACAGTAGGCTGAAAACTGCAGGGATGGTGGCCCCTGCTCAGGCCAAAAAGCCTGCCAAGTTTCAAGGAGATAAGTGCAGGGGTTTGGGGGGAACTGCACCTCAAGCTACGGACAAGCAAAACTTGTGACATGGGTGACACTGTGTGTGTTAAGGCGCAGCAGGGTGACAGCTGCAGGCCTGCTAGCCCCTGCTGAGGCCACGACGCCTGCCAGCTGTTGAGGAGATTGGTGCAGGGGTTCTGAGTTCTGGGGCCCTGCACCTCTAGCTGCTGACAGGCAAAACTCGTGACATGGGTGCTTGTGCAACTGTGTCTGTCTTGGGCGGGGTAGGGGAGGGGGAAGAACTACTTCAGTAGTTCTGCTAAGCTACTGTGTTACCAGTTACCAATCAATCATGATTCACTCAGGGACCAGATCAATACACAGTTGCTAGCTAATGTAACCAGTTAATAAGCATCAATTAACACCTACAAAAGCAGAGACTAAGGAGAGAAAATAATCAATACAGACAATCAACTGCCCCAAGACAGAGACAATCAGTTGCACAAGCACCCATGTCATGAGTTTTGTCTGTCAGCAGCTAGAGGTGCAGGGCCCCAGAACTCAGAACCCCTGTGCCTATCTCCTCGACAGCTGGCAGGCTTCGTGGCCTCAGCAGGGGCTACCATCCCTGCAGCTTGCATCCTGCTGCGCCTTAACACACAGTGTCACCCATGTCACAAGTTTTGCTTGTCTGCAACTTGAGGTGCAGTTCCCCCCAAACCACTGCACTTATGTCCTTGAAACTTGGCAGGCTTTGTGGCCTGAGCAGGAGCCACCATCCCTGCAGTTTTCAGCCTGCTGCACCTTAACACACACAGGGTCATCTGTGTCATGAGTTTTGCCTGTCAGCAGCTTGAGGTGCAGTTCCCCACAAACCCCAGCACCTTTCAACTTGAAACTTGCCAGACTTTGAGGCCTCACCAGGGGCCACCATGCCTGCAGTTTTCACCCCCCTGTGGCTTAACACATACACGTGACATGAGTTTTGCTTTCAAGAATTTGGGGTGAAGTTCCCCCCAAACCCCTATAATGATCTTCTTGTAACTTGGCAGCCTTTGTGGCCACCCTAGGAGTTACCACTCCTGCAGTTTTCACCCCCCTGTGATGTAACACATACATGTAACATGAGTTTTGCTTTCAAGAATTTGGGGTACTGTTCCCTCCAAACCCCTGCACTGATCTTGAAGCTTGGCAGGCTTCATGCTCTCAGCAGAGGTTGCCACCCCTGCAAGTTTCATCCAAATCAGACAAAAACCAACAAAGATATAGATATTTCATTGATTCCCCATTATACTCTATGGCTGGACCGCCAAGGTGGCTCTGAAGCTTTGGAGCTACTTCAGCTGGATCAAAGTGGAAACCCAGTCTGGAGCTCTGGATTGGATCCCTGGCATCTGAAGCAGCTGGATCCCAAGCCAGATCGAATCGCTGTCTACTCACACAGGCCTATGGTGCAGTGAGGCTGGCCAGGCAGGCACTGCATGTGGGAGAGCCAGTAGGGCCCAGACTGCCCTGGGCCAGATGGCAATCACCACAGTGGGCCAGCAGGGCCAGCACCATGGTGAGCAGGAGCCCAGAGTGCTGGACATTGCTGCCAGGGGCAGGGCATGCAGGAGTATGAGGAGGCAGAGGCTGCAGTGACAGAGCCACTGTCTGCTGCTACCATACTCTGCACACTGCTCCAAGTCAGAAAAGTGGCTGGCTAAGGAGCAGCATGTCCACCAGCCGCAGGCAGCTGTGGCCACAGCTTCCAGCTCCCCCAGGTGGCAGCAGGATCCCATCGCAGGGCTGCAAAGAATGGAAGCAGTCTGCTGCTAGGAGCAGCAAATCTGCTCCTGCATCCCTACAGGTGTAGACATTAGGGTTGTGAGAAATGGCACCGTTCCATTTTGACTTGCATTTCGACGTTTCAATGGAACAGCATTTCGTTTCAAATTTTGTTTTGATTCGAAACTGCTGTTCTGTTTTGTTTCAACATTTCGCCTATAGGCATAGTGGGGAAGCTCAAAATAGCCTATAACTTTGTCATTTCTGGCCTGATTTGGATGAAACTTGCAGGAATGGTAGTCCCTTCTGGGGGCATGAAGCCTGCCAAGTTTCAAGGAGATAAATATAGGGGTTTCAGGGAAACTGTATCTCAAGCTGTGGACAATCAAAACTCATGACATGGGTGACAGTGTGTGTGTTAAGGCAAAGCAGGGTGAAAGCTGTAGGCTTGCTAGCCCCTGCTGAGTCCATGATGCCTACCAGCTTTCAAGGATAGAGGTGCAGGTGTATGGGGGAAACTGCACCTCAAGCTGTGGACAAGCAAAACTCATGACATGGATGACACTGTGTGTGTTAAGGCAAAGCAGGGTGAAAGCTGCAGGCCTGCTAGCCCCTGCTGAGGCCACAAAGCCTGCCAGCTTTTCGAGGAGATAGGTGCAGGGTCTTCTGGGTTCTGTGGCCCTGCACCTCTAGCTGCTGACAGGCAAAACTCGTGACATGGGTGGGTGACACTGTGTGTGTTAAGGTGCGCCCTCACTCAACTGACACCAAGGCCGAAAGCAGGGCAAGTCAAACAACGTTGCCTTTTATGCAGGTTTTCCATCCCTCCCCCAGAGCACTGGGATTGGAAGAGACCTCAGAAAAGAATGACAGTCACTGGCCAGCTACACGGTCAATAATGAGAGCACTCCTTCCCCCGCCCGCCCCCCCCCCCCCCAAACACACTTTAGTTTCTGTTTCCCTGCAGGTAAACCCAGCTTCAGCTTCAAAACTCGAAACATTTAAAAAATTTTGAAACGTTTTGACTTGCCTCATTTCATTTTGAGGCTGTTTCAAAGTTCTCTGTTTCATTTTGATTTTGCTGTTTCGAGCTCGAAACGAGTCAAAACAGTGTTGAAATGAAACTACTTGCAAAATTTCGCACAGCCCTAGTAGACATGTGCCCAGGAGAGTTTACTCTAGAGTAGCTTAGAGTAAACTGCTACTGCTATTTAATAACTGCTATTATTTGTACATGTAGACACACCCTATGATGACAAGACAATTAGTGATGTGATGACTTCACAAGAACAAAGGTAATTAAAGTAGGTCAATAAATTGAGGAAGTCATTTTCATTCAAAATCCTTTTGTAATTTAACATCAATGCTTAAATAATATCCATAAAACTAATTAGTGACTAATTAATTCATGGCCAATTAACATTTATGTCAAAGATTCACTGCCTTTGTTCTTTTAAGGAAGAGCTGGAGCAAGTAGTGTAGCAGAAAGCGCCCTTTTCCTCTTGCCTGCATTTGCTCTCCCCTCTTTGGATATGTTTCTCTTTTTCTACCTTTTCTTCCTTCCTCTCTCTTTCACTTTAACATAAGGAATTGTATTTTAAAATTTGTGTGTGTGCATTTTGTATCTCCCCTTGTAGTTTGGTATTTTTATCTATTTGTGTGCCATGGCACTTGTAGCTTATGTTTTATACTCCTCACCTTTCAACTTGCAACTAAATGTGTTTTAGTAAGTTATACATTGTAACATTGTTAACAAGGGCAGGAATCAAACTGCTCTTCCCTGTATCAGGCTGGCCTCTGAAAGAGTGAGTGAATTAGTGATTGAATGTGTAACATGGAAGCAGGCAGCAATTATCACCTGGAAGCTGAACTCAATAGAAGACAATGTAACAACCGGGAAATCTCTAAACCTCACTGATCAAGGGCTAGAAGCCCTGGCCTAACTGAATCAACACCAGGGACCAAATTTGGGCTGAATATCTCCAGATTGACCACTCCCAGAGCCCTATTCTAAATTCATCAACGGACTCCCAAACCTGCACGTACATGCGGACGACCCCTGGGGCTGACAGATGCTGTCCAGTAGCCACCGAGGGGGGGGGGGGCAAGTCCCACGAGGGTCAATGACCCCTGGATTGGGCAAACCAGAAAACTGGGGAGTCACCAAAGTCTGCCAGGGACAGATAAAAGGCAGTGAAAAGTGACCCTCAGTGGCGCCCTCTTGATCTCCAACTCGACCAGACCTGTCCAGCCAGAAGGACCAGCCGGCGACCCCCTTCTGGAAGATAACACCACGCTGAAAGAAGCCTCAACGACAGACTCCAGCGCTTGTAGGATAGGCATACCTGACTCTGTAGCCTGCTACTGTGTGTGTGTGTGTGTATGTGTGTGCATGTGTGCATGTGTGTGTGTGGACCAGCCCCAAGGTTTATGATTACAGTGTTTCAATCCGCCTAATAAACTAGAATTTTAAGGATCCCAAGTTGGACATTTGTAGCCAACAGTAGCATGGTATATTCCTGTCTTGCACAAGGCAGTACAATGCGGAAATACTGGCAGTAGCTCAGCATGTGTTAGTTTTGGAACTGGAAGCAATGTTAAAGCATTGCTGGGCTGGGGTTATACAGCGTAACAGTAAACTAGTGTAGCAGGCTTACCTTTTTGGAGCTTGGCTTGAGTCCCAGGATCGAGGGTCTGCTGTTTGATTGGTGGAACCCACCCACCAATCCGGAGGCAGCACAAGGGAAGCAATGCCCTGCCCTTTTCCGAAGGGAGGGGGGGCAAGGATCAGCTGGACCTGAATCAGAACTGCGCCAGCCAGGTCCGGAGAACTTCGGGGGTGGAGCCGCTGAAAAGTATAAAAGGGGAGTGTGTTTGGCATGCTGGGGAGAGATGATGAGGGACAGTGAGGAGAGAGGAGCTCCAGAGACAGCCGTCCTCGGGACCCCGCTTGAGCTTCAGTGGTGCATGAATCGCCACACGGGGATCAGGCTTTAGGAGCCACTCAAGGTGGCTTGAGCCTGCAAACCTGGCAAGTGGCTCGGCAGTCGGTGTGCAGATTGGCACACCGACAGTCGGGGTGCAGATTGGCACATGGAGAGCTGGCCCTGGGGGAGGTTGAGGCTGCTCAGGCCTCACCTGGTGTGCGGGTCGGAGCATGGAGGACATGCTGCTCAAGTTAGCCCCGGCCCTAGGCTGAGTGACTGGAGTCCCACAGTGCGGCTCTGCCTTTAACTGAAAGAGCCCCGGTGCCCAGAGCAGGGCTCAGGAAAGGAAGCATCCTTGGTGTGAGACCAGGGAACCAGAGCCTGTAAGGGTTCAGCTCCCATGAGCGAGAGAGAGCCCTGGGCTGCCCAGTAAGGGGTACTGGGACATCAAGGAGAGCCGAAGGTGCTGCTGAAGAGAGCCTCTTGCAGGATTGGCCTCCAGGGGATGAGCCTTGGCTGCTTCAGAGAGGAAGCATGAGATGCTGGGGAAGCGGGCCCCACAGGGGAGGCGGGCACAGGACAGGAGGGTCTGCTGCCTCCACCCTCCATTGCGGGAGGGGCACGTCCACATCCCAGGGCTCTAAAGGGGAGGGGTTCCAAGGAAACCCCTCGGGGAGGTACTGAGTGCACTCCCTATTTTGGGTGATTGTTGTTGTGTCAGGGTCTATATAGCTATGGGTATTCTTTAAGGAAGTTTATATGGTTTATATGTTCTTAATGTATTAATATGTATATTTGTATTGTTACTTGGTAGGTCTAGGAAATATTATTAACTGATTTTGGTGTATATAAGTTGAGTCCCCATATGTGTTCATCATGTTGTAACCTTACCTATCTTGTTCAGTGTATTAATTATTATATATGTTTTAAGTTATATAGTTTATGTGAATTGTGGGGTATTATATGTAGTGATACATGCTAAGCTTTATTGGAAAGATTTCATGTTTTATCTTAAGCATTTATTATAGTAATAAATTGTATATAGTTAAGCATTTGGTCTTGGCCTGGCTCTGTAGAGAGGAGAGGGAACTGCTCTAGTAGCTGGCCCCTCCATCAGCACCCTGCCTGACCCCCAGCACGGTCATTGGAGGACAGGGCACACCCCCTGGGTACACCTGGGCTACGCTAGCAAAGGTGGGATCTGAACTCCCTCATATTTCTTGGCCATATTTCTTAAATCATATTCTTGACCACCAGCAGCAAGGCACCAAGCCAAATGTTTGAGGCTTTTTTAGGGATAATAGGGAAGAAAAAAACATAAGCACGGTTTTTGGGAAGTCTCTTCAGGATTTTAAATGTATATGTGAAGCTCCTTAGTCAGAGAAAAAATCTTACCTTAGTACAGTTATAGCATAGGGCAAAACTATTTTTGCTTTAGTCATCTGACTTCTCTTCCTGACTATTGCACAACAGAAATTCCTTCCTGTCATGAGAGTTCAGTGAATGTCATCTTACCAAGCTTCCCAAGTATTTGGGAAGTATCACAAGGCCCTGAGGCTGGGGTTTTTAGAGGTTTTTCCTTCAGTTGTTGACTTTTGGAAGAAAACAGTAATTGTGGGACCTATTAACATGCTTTGGGAATTAATGGAGTAGTTACAGTGTGATTTGTAGCTAATAAGCCCCCAAGCAGTTTTCTCTCCAGGACAAGATAGAATGACCAGGTCACCAAGAATTCATTGGCCCTGATGCCAAACCACAAGGATCGTAAGGATTAATCACAGTCTTAACCATTTCCTGTACTTCTGAACTTAAATGCAAATAGGTAATGGAAAAGAAGAAACCTTTGGTTTTCAAACTTCTGCATCTGTATCTATCTGAGGTAGAGCCATTCCCACATTGTCGGGTCACCTCACTGTCTGGAATGCATATATTCTTTCATGGTAGTGTAAGAGAGATGTAGCTGTGATGGCCAGACATTATGCAAAACTATGCATTCAAAAACTTGTCTAACTCTATCCCAACCACGCAGTTGGTCCAATAAAAGCTAACACCCTAAAAAACCCTTGCCTCTCTCGTATATCCTATCTGGTGAGGCAATGAAGTATTCCTAAACATATATTTTTAGTTTGGGATCCGAAGCACAGAGAAGCTTAAGTGGCTTGTTCAAGGTCATACAGGAAACGTACAGTAGTAGGGAACTGAGCATGGTCCTTGTAAATCCCTGGCTTGCACGTTGAGTTTCAAGACCGTGGTTCTTCCCTGCAAGCATTCTCATCAAAACTGCAGCTAACACATGCTAGCAACTGAATTTTGCCCTTTATTCTGCTCTTAGCACAAATCTCCAGCTATGTCCATTCAGCAGTGTAATTACGGATAGACAAGCAGGACACCAGCCTTGGGTGCCAATTTAGAGGAGATACCAGAATGGAGGCCCCCAGGGATTCTAGGCAGGAGTAGTATCAGCATCCAGGCTGTAGAGACTGCAGTGCAGAAGCAGCAGCAGCTAGGTTCAGGTAAGAATCTCCAGTGTTTAGCATCCTCCCACCCCTTCTTCTCTCTTCCTTCCTCTGCTGCCCCCTCCTCTTTGAAATCTCTGTCCAGGACACAAAAGTCACTAGGTATATCTCTATGCCTTTCTGGTACATGCAGCATGTGTCTACATGTTCATTAATGTATAGTAGTTACTGTGCATTTAGTTTAGTGTTTCCTAAATTAAATACTAAGTGCGCAGTAACTACAGTTACTGTGCAGTAGTGCCAGTGCATGCTTTTTTTTATGATGGTTACTACACAACAACCTAATAATACTGCACAGTAGCCTATTAGCATGGTTTTTGACTGGCACACTACTGCACAGTGTTATTAGGCTACCATGTAGTAAGCATCTTGTGTAGACACACTTGCAATCTACTAGAGCATCACTGTTTTAATCTGCTGCAATGCCATGAAGTTCTACTCCTCTTGGAGGAGTTCTGACAGCACAGAATCTATTTCCATCATTATAGAGCCCATTTTGTGTGCTGCTGTTATCTCAGTGAGTGTTGGGGATGCTCAGCAATTGCAGTCACATGCAGGATTAGGCTTTGAACACACAGTAATTATCACACTCTGAAGCAAATGCAAATCCTTTGCCATCTGAGAATGTGTCCAAGGAAGGTTCATTTTGGTAAAACCACACAGAGTTTCCTGTTCTTTACATAGGTTTTCTTCACATGGTAGGTGACATGAATCCATTTTATTCTGGGCAACAGCAGAATAGTTACAGCATGGATGAGGAGTGGGATGTCCTGGTTGTCCCTGCTTCCATCACTTGCCATTAAACAATGGAATAGAAGAAGAATGGAAAGAGTGTGGAGGCAGAACCCGTACCTGCCTTCTCCTAACTGAGTGCCCTAACCACTCAGATACTCAGCAAGGCCCCTTCTTATTCACTTGTATTTTTAGTCCCAAGAATCTTGCATTCTTTTCTGTCCCATGGCTCAAAGTCAACAGGTGAGGTGAGGATGAGCCCAACCACCCAAAAGTATAGCAGCTAGGGTACTCTTTTACTAGGTGGGAGGGGTAATTGTTGAATCCTCTCAGGCTGAGAACAACCTACAACCCAGGTTTCTATTCTTTGGGTATGTTCTCTAACTACTAATCTGTGGTATAGCAGATGCTGCATTTTAAACATAAAGTCGATACCACTACTACTGTACTGTTGTGTTGTTGTTTGTGAGTGCCCTGATTTAAGGTGTGCTTTGAGCATGGATACTCCAGTGGGCTTCTCAGGGGACCTAGGTACCACTTGGACAAGTTTCTAGTGAGTGTGGCTACACATGCAAATACTCTAGGGTGGCTTTACTCTAGAGTAATTTACTCTAGAGTAAGCCCACCCTGGGCAGGCATCTACATGTGCAGGGACATGGGAACAGATTTGCTGCTCATGGTAGCAGTCTGCTTCTGGCCCCACTGGCCCTGAACCAGACCTCTGTAGAAGCCAGGGGGAGCTCTAGGCTTCCCCTGGGTGCTAGCCCAGGGGCTGGCAGGGAGCACAGGGCCAGGAGACAGCTGCCTCCTGGACAGGGGCTGGGACATTGCTTCCTGCCCACTGGAGCTACCTGCTGCCAGGATGGGCTCCGTCACTGGAGCCCAAGTGGGGACAATGTCCTCCTGCCCCAACAGCAAGGAGCTCCCAGCCCCTGCTTTGTGATCAATTGGGGATTGGGGGCTGGGAGATTCTTATCTTATCTTATCTCCCATCCCCATCCATCCAGTCACCCAGCCCAGGCCAGAATCTCCCAGCCTAGGCCCAGTGACTACAGAGCTTGGGCTGGGAAATAAGAATCTCCTAGCCTCCACTCCTCAATCATGATCATGAAGCAGGGGCTGTGAGGTCCTTGTGGCCAGGACAGAGACACATTCTCCACACCCAGGCTCTGGTGGCAGAGTCCACTCTAGCTGACTGGGAGCACATTTGCTCCTGCTCAGTCATCTACACATGCCATACTGCGCAGTAAGTAATCAGGAGTAAATTTGCTACTTGTAGTTACAGGTAGCAAATTTCCTTGCAATCAAAGCAAAATACTGTGTAGTAAGCATCTGCACATGTAGACAGTGAAACTTACTGTAATTAGCTCTAATTTTGAGTAAAGCTTCTCATGTAGACATGCCCAGTGAGGCTTAAGTGTAAGGTAGGCATCTAGTAGTTTGGGGAGGGGAGTTCTGGTCCCAGAAGCAGAACTAATTTTCAGGCATTTACCACATCAATGTATCTTGTAAAGGTAGAAAGCTGCTGATGAGGGATTTTGAAGCTGTAGTTTTGGACTGGGGCAGACTTTAGGTCTTAATTCTTGTTTTAGATGCCTAATCCCATTTTTGGATCCAGTCCAAAATGACTTGCTTAAAGTCACCCCATTAGCTAGTGACAGAGTTAGGAACAGAACTCCAGATATCCCTAACCTATCCCTGAAAAATACTGGGTTTATGAATCCAGGACAGACACAAAGGCAGGGATATCAAAGATAGGGTCTATGGGTTGAATCTGGCCTACAGAGCCCTATCATCCAGCCTGCACTGTTGGACTCATACTGGACCAGCATGCCACATATGGCATGTGCCAAACCAGCCCTTCATGTTCCACACAGCATGTGGGGCTGGGATATGCTGCATGCAATGTGCAGGTTCAGGGCCAGGGTACATTGCATGTGGTACATGGGACTGGTCCAGGGCGCCAGCTGCATGCATCACCTGTGCTGGAACAGCCCTACACACTGGATCTACTGCGCAGGGCTGGTCTGCAGGCCCCATTCAGCCAGCTGTTGAGCCCTGTGCCATTTATCCAGCCCATGGACTGGCTCCATGCCATTCATCCAGCCCTCAGACCCTCTGCACTAATGTCATCCAGATGATGGCCATGGCTTCTTACTGTCTCATACCTTGTATGTTCATTTATAAACTCCAGCAGTGTGGATGGAAAACTTTCCCATTCTGAGCTGGCAGCATTTTAAGATCTTTTTACATCAGGGTATAAACATAATGCAAAAGGCAGGGCAGGCCACTGGAGAATCAGGTATAATGTCTGTATGGTTCTACTTTAGTTTGCAAATGAAAGGAAGAATTTACTTGGATAGGTTTCCTAACACCAACAGGGTTGAGCAATGTATTGGCATGAGGGATGTTACATAAGTTGTTCTTTCATTGCTGGTGAAATCCCCTGTGGTTCAGTGGTAGAATCCTTGTCTGCCACACAGGAAACCTGGGTTTAATTCCTGGATGCTTATGCTGTCACAACCAAATTAAGTAGTGCCCATGTCACAAACAAGTAAAACCATTCAAAACAGGTTTTTTTCTGCACTAGGTTAACTAAGGGTTAACAATAATGATAGTAACCGCTTTTTTTTTGCTGCGCATGTCAAAAAGAAATTTATAACTGCGACACTAACATGAAATAGAACTTAGCCTTCTGTGCTGTACATAAATCATTATAACTGGTCAGAGAAAACAGGGAGTAACCCTGTGAGATAACACCCTAGTGAAGACCGCTAGATAATTGGCGATTCTAATTAAATTTATGACGTGGCGAAAAGCAATTGGCTATTACACAAATAAAACCCATCTTCACTTCCGTGAAGAACGGGAGACCTCCGCACACACACCTGAAAAACCTCTGAATGTATGCGTGAGAATAACTGACAAATTGATCGCTTGTCAGTCTCCCCCGTCTCGACCTTATCAGACGTAAATCAACGACCTGCCGGCCTGATTTTTTCTCCGTTTATCTGCCCGACCAAAGAACTCTTATGCAGACCGACCTATGACCTACAAACCTTAAGCTGTAACTAACCAAGTATCTCTGACCTCCGCTATTCACCACCCTGACGGCGTGAGTAAATAATCTTGCTTTGCAACCGATAAGCGTCCGCCTAATTAATTCCACTCCAAGCGTCACAAGTACCCGCCTGACAGCCTTCTAAGGCCCCGGACCCTTATCTGCCTGGGTGGGAGTCAGGGAGAGCTGCTGGCCGGCTGCCCTGGGTCCCGACATATGCGACTACAGCTATGGGGGCACCAAATGTCTGGACTCAGTCTGGCCTTTGGATTCTGTCTCAGTGGCCTAAAGCGGGCACAGAAGGTCTGGGTAACCTCCACTCTTCGAAACTCCTGCTTAGGTATATGTATCAAAGGTCTTGGTGACCTCTTGCACATGCACCATGATCCAGAAGGATTGATGGTTGCCACCCTGGTTGGTAACTTTCCATGTAGGATGTTTACCTGCATTAGTGGTATTAGCTATTTACAGTTCATTTAGCACTCTGAATTAGTCCTGCTCCATGGCCATAGTTATCCCTCTGGGATTTCAGCATATTCAGACACATAGAGATCAGGGTAGATCAAAGCCTTCAGGTACTATTCTGAACCTTCAAGGCTCTTTCCCTTGTTGTCTCCTCCTTAGGATTCACTTATATTCTGAAATACACATTCTCCTCTCAAATTAGAGTAAGATGGACTCTGGTGCTTGTTTGAGCCTCCAGTGAACAAAGAGAAAGTAAACAGCCTGGAAATAAAAGTGATTGGCTGAAGATACTGGGCAAAGAGCCCTGAAACATACTATTTTACTGACATATTGGAAGCAGCTCTTCTAGCAGGCTCTCACATGCCTGACACAGCCCACTACCTCAAAAAAAAAAACACTGTCTCAAAAACTTGTCAGTCTTTTGGGTAAAGACACTGTTCTTAAATATTTTCTATTCCAGAGTCCTTTCTCTACCAGATGCTAGATGCCATTTCCTGGGAGGAACTGGGCTTCTCCAACTCCTGTTGTAGTCTATTAATGGAAAGTTCAAGTGCAAGTTATTGCTATCCTGACCATCAAAAGAGATCAGACAATAGCGTGAGGAATGACCGATGGAGCAAGTTTCATAGCCTGTCATTTTCTCTTGTGCTACTGATCTCCTCTGCTGTTCAATAGTCCTTCTAAGAAATTCCCTGTGCCCTTCTCATTGCTCCATTAATGACTAACTAATGAAAGAAAATGCACTTGCCCACAAGCCATTCCCTCAGTGCTGTATTAATCAGCCTTCAGATACTTTGTGAGTAGATGTTTTTTCTCACTAGCAGAGTACCACAAGAAGAGAACTCATTATAAAAGAAACTGTGGCTCTATAAATAGCACAGCATAATATCTCACACTGTATGGGGTCAAGTTGTCAAAATGGTTCTTCTTCAATTTTTTTTCCTAGTAGCAGCAATGAGGGCTAAGCAGAGCTGAGATGAACAGCTGGTCCTCAGGATCAAAATCTCTATGACAGTAATTTTGGAACAATCATTGCCAAATGAAGCACATACAAGAGAGCAATGAAACGTATCCTGTCACCCTGTGGGTGAGCTGGTTGTCCATTGAGCAGCGCTGGTTCTGTCTTCTTATTTACTAGGCATAGTTGTTTCTACACTGTCTTGCCTTTCCCTTATGAGTCATTTATTGTTTCCACCTGTCATCTCTTATAGTACATACCAAGAATGCAAGCTATTTTTAGGCAGGGGCCCTGGCTCCAACACACATGCACACCTCTTAGCAAGAGGAACCTGTAGTCCCTGGTCTGAATCTCTAGATGCTACAGCAATATAGATTAATATTAGGATATTTTTAATACTTTGGTTACTCCTGCCAACAAAGGTAGTCAACAGGAAAACATGAGGAAAAGCATTTAGGTTCTGCCCCTCTAAAGTAGCTGGGCACTTAACTTCTAGAAGAGGCACCTATTTCTGTTCAGAATACACAGCCATGAACCCTCTCTTGGAGGTAGGTGCTGAACCCAGGTCAGCCTCTTTTCACAAGAAACACGTGTGGTGGTGGTGGTAGTGGTGACACCCAAATAACTAAGTATCTGGAGTACTCACTGTGGTTTTGAGGGACCTGGATTACAGTCCCCTTGCTGCCTGAATTGACTTGAGTGAACTTTTCCCTGAAGAGTGTCCCATGCACCAGGTGGTGGGTTAAGAATCCAGACCCCACTGTGGCCAATCTCAAGACTTTTGTCTTTTGTGTGCTTAAGAACAGTAACTGGAGATGACCCTGGAGTGACCAATTTTGAGATAGACCCTTTCAGCTTCTTCGGCTGGTACTTTTCCATCATATATGAAACAGTCACTCATTAGGCCAGAAGCAGGAAGACTGGAAGGGATTTGGTGGTTCAGATGTAGAATAGGTAAGATACCCACGTGGTCATTCAAGAGTCCACTCAATATTTAAATATTTCACACAAAGTGGAACCACTTCAACATCCCCCCCCCCCCCCCCCAATTAGGAAGACTATCCGGACCCCTGTTTCTTACCTGGGCACTCCTTGCATGTGTCACCTGCGTTGCTCGGGTGGCGTCTCCTCGTTTTCCTGCGGCCCCCTCCCCCGGCGAGGCTAGTTTAAAGCTCACCATATGAGATCAGCCAACCTGAAAGAGAAGACACGCTTGCCTTTAGGAGAGAGGTGAAGCCCATCCCGCCCCAGCAAGTCCCCCCGCCCGAAAGCATGGGTTGTTATCTAGGAACCCAAGGACCACCTGGTGGCACCAACTCCGTAAGCGCCGGTTGACCTCGCCAATGCAGGCCTCATGTCGCCATCCCCGCCTACTCACCGGAAGGAGAGAGGAGAATACCACCTGCGCCTCCATCTCCTTAAGCTTAGCCCCCAGAGCTTCAAAGTCCTTCATAATGCAGTTAGGGTTTCCCCTGGCCACGTCATTTGTTCCCATGTGGATGACCACTATGGGGTACTGGTCTGCAGGTCGGATGTAGGCCAGGATCCTCTCCGTGATGTCCTGAACCCGAGCCCCAGGCATGAAGCAGACCTCCCGTGTCATGGGGTCAGGCTGGCAGATGGGACCTTCCAGCCCACGAAGGATGGAGTCTCTGATGATGAGGACCCAGTATTTCTTCCTGCTGGTGTTTGATCTCCACCCATTCCTTGTTGTGTGGGGAGTAGCATCATCCCCGCTGGAGGCCTTTGCACTGTCTTCCTCCATCACAGCTGCGCTCTACCCCCTGCCCCACTTACCTTAGGGGGAATCAGCTGTTGCTCCCCCCTCTGCCGTCTCCTCAGCTACTGCTGCCATTTGCCGCTTGCTGCTGCTGCCTCCGCTGCCGAGGTAAGGGGGCACACGTGCGTGTGTGGCACACGTGCACCCTGCTCCCTCAGCTCCTGATCCCCAACTGCCGGAGGTTTTTTCCAACCATGGGTTTTAAAGCCTGCGGTTTGAAATTCCCACCGTTGGCCCTACAGCCAATCATGCTATATCGGAAGTGCGTGCCGGGAGCCCCACCCCCTACCGACCCTCCTGCTGGGATCCCAGGGTGGCTGGTAATACCACCCCCAAAAGGGCTAGCTGGAGCTGCCCCCTGCTTGGGGGAAAGGTTTCTACTAGCCCCCACCCCCGCTTGCCTGTCTGCCCGCGCGCAGCTTGGGAGCACAGCTCCCTGCTGAGCGAGCTAAGAGGGCTCCGAAGGGCTTCCTAATTGGGGCGGGGGGGCAAGCACAGCTATGCAAGGCCTTAAATGCCTGTATACCAATGCTTGGAGTATGGGGAACAAACAAGAGGAACTCACCCTCAGAATAGCCAGTTCAAACCCAGACATAGTGGGGCTTACAGAAACGTGGTGGGATTCATCCCATGACTGGTCAGTTAGCATTAGGGGTTATAGGCTCTACAGGCGGGATAGAGAAGGAAGGAAAGGGGTGGGGTGTGGTGCTCTATGTCAAAGAGCAATATACATCTTCTGCCAGCAAAATGGGGTCAGAGGAGGGGCATGCTGAGGTGCTCTGGGTCAAGATACAAGGGGGTTGTGGGGAGAGGGATTTAATGGTGGGGGTCTACTACAGATCCCCCAACCAAGGGGAGGAGCTGGACCGGGAATTTTCGGGCCAGCTTGCAGAGGCACTCAAGGCAAGGGATGTAGTTGTCATGGGTGATCTAAATTACCCGGACATCTGGGAGGAGCAGTCAGCCAGGTCGGACCGTTCTAGGAGGTTCCTGGCCAAGATCCAGGACCTCCACTTAACCCAGGAGGTGCACAGTCCCACCAGAGGAAATGCCCTGTTGGACCTGGTCCTGGCCACAGACAATGATCTGGTAAGGGGGCTCCAGGTCCTGGACCACCTGGGTGATAACAATCATCGCTTGCTGGAATTCATCATCCAGCGCAGGGTGTCAAGGGCCTGCAGCAAGGCTGTAGCCCTAGACTTCAAGAGGGCCAACTTCAACGAGCTGAGGAAATTGGTGGGAGAGGCACTGGGGTTCTCAAGGGCAGGGGACTTCAGTGCCCAAGATGAGTGGTTGTTCCTTAAGGAGACTATACTGAGGGCCCAAGAGGTGACAATCCCAACAAGAAGCAAGGGGGGCAAGAGTGCCCAAAAGCCCCCCTGGCTCACCAAGGAAGTCCAGGAATGCCTGGTTGCCAAAAAGACGGCGTACACCCGGTGGAAGGGTGGGGACTATCTCCAAAGAAGAGTATACCTCCACTGCCCGGGCCTGTAGGGGGGCTGTTAGGAAAGCTAAGGTGGACATAGAGCTAGGACTAGCATCCAAGATCAAGGATAATAAGAAGTCCTTTTTCAAATATATAGGGAGGATGAAGAAGGCACCGGGAAATGTGGGGCCCCTGCAAGATACGCTGGGTGATCTGATGGTCACGCCAGAAGAGAAGGCAGACATCTTTAACAAATTCTTCACCTCCGTTTTTTTGGGCAGGGACCGGGACCCCCTGCCCCCCCACCGTGATTCAAGACAGAATCGAGGGGAACGCCCCAAGACCTAAGGTTGAGGAGGACCGGGTTAGAGTGCTTCTGGAGGGGCTGGATGTGTTCAAGTCAGCAGGTCCAGATGCTCTCCACCCCAGGGTGTTGAGGGAGCTAGCAGGGGTTATTGCAGGGCCCTTGGCACGGCTTTACAAGCGCTCGTAGTGCTTGGGCCAGGTGCCAGATGATTGGAAGATAGCCAATGTGGTCCCCATCTTTAAGAAAGGGAGGAGGAAGGACCCGGGCAACTATAGGCCCGTCAGTCTTACCTCAATCCTGGGGAAACTCTTTGAGAAGATCATCAAGGAGTACATCTGTGATGGGCCGGCATCGGGGATGATGCTCAAGGGCAACCAGCGCGGTTTCATTAGGGGCAGGTCATGTCAGACCAACCTGATTGCATTTTACAATCAGGTCACAAAAGCATTGGATGCAGGTGTCGCCGTGGATGTAGTCTTTCTGGACTTCAGCAAGGCCTTTGACACTGTCTCTCACCCCATCCTCGTTAAAAAACTAGGCAACTGTGGCATCGATGCCTACACAGTCAGATGGATTGCTAATTGCCTGAAGGGTCGTACTCAGAGGGTGGTGATGGACAGGTTATATTCGACCTGGGGGGAAGTGGGCAGTGGAGTCCCCCAGGGCTCGGTCCTTGGGCCCGCGCTGTTCAATTTCTTTATCAGCAATTTGGACGATGGGGTGAAAAGCAACCTGTTCAAATTAGCTGATGATACCAAAATCTGGGGTGAGGTGGGCACGCTAGCAGGGAGGGAAAGACTGCAGAAAGACCTGGATAGGTTGCTGGGTTGGGCTAACAAAAACAGGATGCGTTTCAATAAGGACAAGTGCAGGGTGCTGCACTTGGGCAGCAGTAACCGGCAGCACACTTATAAGATGGGAAACTCCCTTCTTGAGAGCGCGGAAGCAGAAAGGGATCTTGGAGTCATCATTGACTCCAAGATGAACATGGGCCGACAGTGCGAGGTCACGGTCGGCAGGGCTAACCAGACCTTATCGTGCATCCACAGGTGCATCTCGAGTAGGGCCAAGGAGGTGATCCTCCCACTCTACACGACACTGGTCAGGCTGCAGCTGGAGTACTGTGTCCAGTTTTGGGCACCCCACTTCAAGAGGGATGTGGACAACATTGAGAGGGTCCAGAGGAGGGCCACCCACATGATCCGGGGACAGCAGGGCAGACCCTACAATGAGAGGCTACGGGACCTGAACCTGTTCAGCCTTCACAAGAGAAGGCTGAGGGGGGACCTGGTGACCGTCTATAAACTCACTAGGGGGGACCACAAGGGTTTGGGGGAGACCTTGTTCCCCCAGCACCCCCCAGGATAACAAGGAATAACGGCCACAAGTTGTTGGAGAGTAGTTTCAGATTAGACTTCCGTAGGAACTACTTCACAGTCGGGGCGGCTAGGATCTGGAACCAACTTCCAAAGGAAGTGGTGCTGGCTCCTACCCTGGGGGTCTTTAAGAAGCAGCTTGATGCCTACCTGGCTCGGGTCACTTGAGCCCAGTTTCTCTCCTGCCCAGGCAGGGAGTCGGACTTGAAGATCTACAAGGTCCCTTCCCACCCTACTTCTATGATTCTATGCCTGTGGTGGGGCTAGTTGTGCTCTCAGCACGTCCACCATATCAAGTTCCCCCATGAACTAGGTGAGGAAAGACTGAGCTTGTGAATCTTGCTATAGCAACACTAGCACTGAGCTGCTTAGGGCTGTCAAGGTTTAGCCAGGTCAGTGCATCATCTACAGAAGAAATTTAGGGCAGAGCTCTCCAACTGGCAGCCTGCCAGTCATATGCAGTCCACGAGTGGTTAATGTGTGGCTCCCAGGTTCCTATTTGGCAGCCATGCCCCTTATTGCTCTGGCTGCTGCTGCAGCAGCCAGAGTCTCTCGGGTCCCTCTCCCTCCCTCAGCTTTTGCTTCCTGCTCTGAACCCCATGGGTTCAGAGCCCACAGCACAGTGCAGCAATGAAGCTGAAGCGGGGTCTGCTCCCAAGCACAGCGCAGCAGTGTTGTCTGTGCACATGGTGCAATGGTGGGGGTCACAGCCTGGGGGTCCATGGCTCACACAAGAGTGGCTTCTGGGGTGTGTGGACAGCCCTGAATTAGACTGTACTGACAAGCACTAACATGGTCAGGGAATTCAGTTGCCTCCAGAACTAGGCAAGGGTTCCAAGATCTACATTTGGGGCTTAGACTGAAAATATGTCCTCCTTGTGAACATGGCCCGAAGTCCCATTAGGGCTCAGATTCCTAAAATCATTCAAGCAATGTTTTACATTTTTTCTTCTGGCTGGCTGGGAGTTAAGGCAAGAGCTTTTTCCCTTCAGAAATATGTGCTAGAGTCCCAGAGGTATGTTCCCTGGTGGGAATGGGTTTGGCTGTATCTGGAGAATGGAGTATTTCCTTCCTTCAAAGACCAGGAAATCACCTCCCTTTCTCTTGAATTTGCTGGTGCAGTTTTAACAAGGCACTGTTCCCTATCTCCTACTGCCTCAAGGGGCCTCCTTTCCTCTTTTCCCAATAAAAATACACACACACACATGCATGCATGTGCACATGCATGCATACACACACACACACACACACACACACCAACCCCCCAATTAAGCAGTTTCTATAAAGATGTTTTGCCTTTTGACTCAGTGCTAAATGACCTAACCACTCCTCCCTAGCTTAGTGATAGAAACAGAATATATTTAATAAGTTTAAATGGAATTTTTCCCCAGGTACAGTATCACCCATTTCTGTGGATTAGGGTTGCTGAACAAAGCTTCTCTTTTGCAATGCCTGGCAGTGTGTTGAGCAGCGCCCAGCAGGTAAGTCTGTGGAGGGGAAGGGGTGAGGGGAAAGGGAAGATAGGGACAAATTGAGGCTACCACAGTGCGGGAGGGAGTGGGGCGGTGGCAGGGGCTGGGGTGAATGGGGCTCCAGGCCTGGAGCCAACTATTGGGGCCAACTATTGGGGCCCCAGGGCCAGAGCCAACATCTTTGCAATGCCAACTAAGGAAAGCTGGGCTGTGGCTTATCTGGTATCACCAGCAGCTGTTTCCACAATTACAGGTAGCTCCTATAGAAGCTGGCACTATTGTTTCAGTTTTTGATAACCAGATGGTTCCTACGTGGGAGATTTTTATGACCACTTGTAGCTTTTTGACTGCTCCTGACAGCAGGTGAAGAGCAGAAGACAACATACATTTCCACTGTGGATGCCAATTCCAATTGGTTCCTATAAATTCCTAGTTATTCTAATGCAGCATTTTACTTACTGTAGCTAGTAAAACTTCAAGGGAATAGAGATTTTAAGTTTCCAGAAAATTCTAAAGATTTCCAAATTTTCCGTATCAGACCTGAAGGAACACCCCCTGCCGGCTCTTTTCCCCCCTGAAAGTTTCCCACGCTTTCTCCTAGGCCTCCCCATCTGTGTAAGAGACTTATTTTAATAATTTTTAGTAATTTTAATGCGACTGATCTTTAATACTATAATGTCTAGGGCTGTCAAACAATTAAAAAAATTGATTGTGATTAGTTCTGAAATTAAAAAAATTAGAAGCAATTAATCACAATTCTAATCACACAGCGAAGAACTCAAAATTATGCAAAATTATGCAGGTACTTAATATGGTTGGGGGTGGGGGTAGGGTATGTGTGTGTGAGGGGAGATTTTGTGAAGGGTGGGGGGCTGTGTGGGTGTGTGGGGGGTTTGGAGTCCAGGGAGGGGGACTCCCTACATGCCGTGGCAGGATGTGGGGTACTGTGGGTCAGGAGTTAGGGGTAGCAGCAGGGCTGGGAGGGACTGTGGCTTGGAACTGAGGGGCAGGGGCAGGGCATGGTAATTTTACTGCCCCCTCTAACCATATTAAACCCCACCCCACCATGTCCTCTTTTTTGAAACTGGAAATATGGTAACCCTACAGGAACGCAGGCCAGTGGTGTGGCTAGCACCCAGCAAGTAAGTCTTTGGAGGGGAAGGAGTGGGGGGAGAGGCAAGGGGTGGCAGAGGGCAGGTCGAAGCTCCTGTGGTGAGGAAGGGAGTGGGGCAGGGACAGGGGCTTGGGTGGATGGGACCCTGGGGCCAGGGTAGGTCGTGGGATGGAGCTGTAGGTGGCTCCTCTAGGAGTGCGGGGAGGGCACAGCTCCTGGCCACTGCACACACCCCCATGGAGGCATGGGGGGCATGTGCCCCCTGGATTTGTGTGCGGGGCAGAGGCAGGCTGCCTACTGAGGGCTAGGGCTCTGCACCTGGCTGCCTTTGCCCCAGGAGTTGCACTGTGTGTCCCCTTTCTGCCCAGCAGTGGGATGCACAACATGGCATCACGTGGCTCCTGGGGCAAAGGCAGCAGGGTGCAGAGCCCCATCCCACAATGGGCAGCCTGCCTTCACCCCATGCACAAATCCAGGGGGCACATGCCCCCCATGCCTACCCTGGGGGTGAGTGAAGTGGTGGGGAGACATGAACCCCCCACCACGCTCCTGGATGAGCCACCCATGGCTCCATCCTATAACTCGTTCCAGCCCTGGGGCTCCATTCACCCCAACCCCTGCCCCCGTCCCATTCCCTCCCTCACTGTGGTAGCCTCAATTTGTCCCCATCTTCCCTTTCCCCTCACCTCTTCCCCTCCACAGACTTACCTGCTGGGCACTGCTCAACACACTGCTAGGTTGTATTCCTGGCTGCGTGCATGCTGCAGCTGCCCATGTGTGTATGTATGTGTCTCCATGTGGGGTCATCATTGACCACAAGATGAACATGAGCCTGCAATGTAATGCTGCAGCTAGTAAAGCAACCAAAACGCTGGCTTGCATCCATAGATGCTTCTCAAGCAAATCTCGGGACATCATTCTCCCCTTGTACTCGGCCTTGGTGAGGCTGCAGCTGGAGTACTGTGTCCAGTTTTGGGTCCCACAATTCAAAAAGGATGTGGAGAAGCTTGAGAGAGTCCAGAGAAGAGCTACACTCATGATCAGAGGTCAGGAAAACAGACCTTACAATGACAGGCTGAGAGCTATGGGGCTCTTTAGCCTGGAAAAGCGCAAGGTCAGGGGTGATCTGATGGCCACCTATCAGTTTATCAGGGGTGACCACCAGTATCTGGGGGAACGTTTGTTCACCAGAGCGCCCCAAGGGATGACGGGGTCTAATGGTTATAAACTACTGCAAATCCGTTTCAGGCTGGACATAAGGAAGAATTTCCTAGCTGTCCAAGCCCCCAAGGTCTGGAATAGCCTGCCATCGGAGGTGGTTCAAGCACCTACATTGAACACCTTCAAAAATAAACTGGATGCTTATCTTGCTGGGATCCTATGACCCCAGCTGACTTCCTGCCTTTGGGCGGGGGGCTGGACTCGATGATCTTCTGAGGTCCCTTCCAGCCCTAATGTCTATGAAATCTCTGAAATCTCTGTGTCTCTGTGTCTGTGTGTATGTGCTTGTACACCCCTCCTCTTCTTGCTGCAGCAGCCTGGAGCCCGCACCTGGGCTGCCCTGCAGTGCTCTGCATGGCCAGCACTGCCTCACTGGGTGGTCCAGAGACAGCAGTGACGGCAGCAGAGTGGAACCCAGGTGTGGTTCCAAAACCACATGTGATTAATTCGTTAAAAAAATTAATGCAAGAACCAATGAATGTGTCAATAGAGCATGTTAATGGAGATGAATTGAGAGCCCTAATAATTTCCCATTAGAAAAATATTAAGGCTTGTCACAAATGCATACAGTGACAGGCAAGACAGCCCTCATCCTGTGAGATGTTCCATAGTGTTATATCCAAGTCAGTAGACTCAAGGATAGCATAAGCAGCTTGCAGATTCAGTCCCAGTGAAAATAAGGCCATTGTTTGTTGATGTTAGCTTCATGTCTTGTCTGCTGTGGTTCATAGGTGCCAAGTACATGGGAGCCTGAGGCCCCCACTCAGGCAGAGGGTAGGGTGATCACCCATTCCTAATTGGGCAAGACAGTCCTGAAATGGGAACATCAAGTCCTGGACCTGGGCTGCAAATCCTGGGATAGCATTTGTCCCAGATTCTCAGTATCATGTAGGGATCTGGGTTTTCTATTCACCACAGACAAATGCTGGAAACAGTGGGTTTTCCCTCACAGGCTGGCAGAGTTCCAGCCTGCAAGGGGCTGCAGGTGGGCAGGAATATAGCCCCAGGCAGTGGTGGAGAGCAGCTCCCCCAGCTACCTGAAAGGTAAGTCTGATGGGGAAACAGATTGAGACCCCTATGTTCAGGGAGGGAGTGGGGAGTGGGGAGTGGGCTGGGCCTGGGGGCAGTTCCCAGCCAGGGCAGTGATTGAGGCCTGGGGCTAGAGCAGAGCCATGGGTGGTTCATCCAGGGGGTTGGGGGCTGGGGAGGTACCTGCTGCTTTGTGCACTCCTGGGGATGGAAGCATAGGGGGAGGGCACATGCCCCCCAGATTTGTGCATGGGTTAGTGGGGGATGCAAACTGCCTGCTGTGGGCTTGGGGCCCGCTGCTCTGCTGCCCTCCCCCCTGGGAGCCCAGTGCTGGCCACACCACCAAGGTGAGGCACCCCCTACTCACTTGGCAGCAGCTGGGGTAGCAGTACAGAGTTGTGGCCCCAGCTGCTGCCAGGTGGGCAGGGGGTGCCTTGCCATGGTAGTGTGCTGGTGCAGGGCTGCCGGGTGGAGGGCAACAGGGTGGGGAGCCCCAAGCCTGCAGTAAACAGCCCACATCCACCCCTGCCTGCCCCCGGGCTCCACTCAGCTTTGCTCCAGCTGTGCTGCTGGGGTAGGATGTACTTAGGCCTCCCCTTCCCAGGCAAAAATAAAATTGGTGCCTATGCCGGGGTTCTTCCTCATTTCAGCCATCATTGGCCAATCTTTGGTTTAACTGCCTCGCTGCAAACCTCTGGTGTAGGCCAGAATGCCACCCTCAGCTCTAGTTCACATCAGTGCGGTCTAGCCTGGTTTGCTGCAGGGGCATGTGCCTTGAGTGTCAATAGGAGCTACGCTAAGACTGCATTGCCTCTCTTAGATCAGTGACTACAGAAACAGCTGTAACTGGACAAAATTCCCATTGTAAACAAGGCCTAATTCTTTGTTTTTGCCTTTAAGCTACATCTTAAAATTAGTTAGGATGTTTGCTCCCATGAAGACTGTTCCAGAATCTCAGTCCTTCAGCAGATAAAATTTGTCTTCTCCTTTCTGGTCTATATCTACTCAGGTTTGATGCATGCCCATTTGTTTTTGTGCCAACTCTGAGTTAGTTTGAATAGCTTATCTCCCTAGCGTTTAGGCTCTGACAACAATCCTACCTCAGTCTCCACCTTCATTTTACTAGACTCAGTAAGCCAAGCTGTTTTAATTTCTTCTTGCACAATAGCCTCTCCTTTCCCTTGATCATCTTGGTAGCCCTTCTCTGCACCTGTTCCAGTGTACAGCTGTCTTTCTTGAGCATTTGTCTTTCTTGAATTATTGCCCTGAATTTGATTATTTCATAGATTTTCTGTAAGCAGCAGGAACTGAAACATTGCCAGATTGGAATAGACCCATGAGGCCATTTAGCCATGCAGTGATCTCTCCCAGATGTTTCAGAAGAGGACATGCTTCCATAGCTTCTCGGTCACATCCTAACTGGCTGTGTAAACATACACAACCAGCAGCCACGGATCCATAACGAGAAATCTGGAGCTATTTAAAAAAAAAAGGGTCTGCAGTGCTGCTGACCCTCTCCAAATGGAAGTGGCTTTTTACCTTATATGTACAGACCTACTATGTGAACGAAGGTACTCCATTCTCAGACACAGGGATATGAGGGCCATGACTGTAGCTGGCCTGCTCTCTTTTTAACTCTGTAAATTAACATGACAGTGTTTGGTTTACTGCATAGTATGAACCACAAGGGGCTTATTCTGGAAGAGTTAATAAAAGATACATGCAGAGCTGGATGCAAAACTGGGACCCAGAGGGATGATTTTCATATACATTAGGGCTGGAAGGGACCGCATGAGATCACTGGGTCCAGCCCCCTGCCCAAGGGGCAGGAAGTCAGCTGGTGTCAGATGACCCCAGCAAGATACTCATCCAAATGCTTCTTGAATGTGTCCAGAATAGGTGCTTGCACCACTTCCGTGGTGAGTCTATTCCAGACTCTGGAGACTCGGACAGTAAAGAAGTTTTTCCCTATGTCCAGTCTAAAACAGTCTTCCAGCAGTTTGTGACTGTTAGACCTTGTCTTCCCTTGGGGTGCCCTGGTGAACAGACATTCTCCCAGATCCTGATTTTCTCATGTGCAGAGGCCTAGATTCCTTCCCACAGCAGCTGGGAGCTGAGCTGTGCTGGAACTGGGGTGCTCTTTGCTTCCCTGTACAGCCAGGTGCTGGCTGGGAGCTGTCCCACTTCTGGGGCAGCTCCCAGTCAGCCCCCAGCTGCATGGGAATTTCCAGAAGCAGGACAGGTCCCAGACCAGTACCTGGGTGTGTGAGGAAGCTGTATTGGGCATGGGGCTTGTCCCCATGTGCATGGGGCCAAGAGAGCTCTGCAGCAGCAGCTGTTTCCTGGCTCTCTGCACATCAGGACCCCTCCCCATGTGTAGGGGGCAAGGAAACAGCTGCTGCTGCAGCTGTCAAAGCTCTCCTGGACCTGTGTGCATGGGGACTGGCTCTGTGCCCCCTGCCAGCCCCTGGGCTAGCATCCTGGGGGAGCCTGGAACTCACCCTGGCACCTGCAAGGGATCAGAGCAGAGTAGAAGCAGCACTGTACCGCTGTATGTGCCCTCTGTGACCTTATGTATTTCATTTTATATCTCTGGGCTGCAGTTTCCCATCAGTAAACTAGAGATATTTATCTGTAAACTAGAGAAATTTATCTTTCCAGAATCCTACCTTTGAGACCCTACCATATGAAGGGTCACATGTGACACGCTGATACAGAAGGCCCGTGCCTACAATGCTCTGTGGATACAAACATGGAACATCCTTCAGCAGTGTGAAATTCAAAAAGGACAAATGAAAAGTACTACCCTTTGGCTAAGAAATTCCAACACACAAAATAGGGAATAATTGGCTAGGCAGCAGAACTGCAGAAATGGATCTGGGGTTTACAGGGAACCAGTCAATAACCTGTTGCTGTTGCAAAGGATCTAAATATTATTCTGGGATGCATTAATAAGAGCATAAAATGTGAGGCCTGGGAGATAATTGCTCTGCTCTTCTTAACACTGGTAAGACTTCAGTGGTATGAATATGTCCTGTTTTGAACACCACACTTTAAGAAAAATGTAGACAAACTGGGCACAGTCCAGAGATGAGCAACAAAAATAACAGAAGGTTTAAAAATCATGGTTTATGGAGAAAAGTTGAAAGAACTTGATTAGTTTAGTCTACAGGATTTGATCAACTGCTCTCCAAATCCACTGTGGGTAGGATAAGAAGTAGGAGTTAATTTGTTTCAAGACACATCTAGGTTTGATATCAGGAAATACTTTCTGACTACAAGGGTAGTTAAACACTGGTAGAGGTTACCAAGGGAGTTTGTGGAATGCCTGTATTTTTTTCAAGTGCTTAAACAAACATCTCTCAGGGCTCCTGGTGTATTTATTCCCACCTCAATTCAAGGATTCCTTCAGCCCTGCATTTCTATATGAACAGAAAGTGAGCCCAGAAAAGGGAGCTTCCTCTTGCAAGTTTGACCCAGACCTGTACAGTTCTTCTTCTTAGGCTAAAAGGGAGATGTCAACAAACATGAGGAGAGATAGTTTAGAACAGGGGTTCCCAACCTTTTTATGCTGAGGGCCAGCAAACCATGGACTGGAAGTGACCGTGGACTGGCAAGCTGCAGACCAGCAGTGACTGGCATACTGTGGGCAGGTAGCCAATCCTTTTTTATACAGAGTATAAAAATGGGTTGGCTGCCAGTCTGAAGTATGACAGTCACTTCCAATCCACAGCTTGCTAGTCCACAGTTTGCCAGTACACAGTCACTTCTGGTCTGGCAGCCAGCCCGCCTGTGGACCAGCAGCCAATGGTCCTGGGCCATGGCCCAAGGGTTGGAAACCCTTGGTTTAGAAATCTAATATCTCCATGAAGAACCTTGCATTTTCATTAAAACTTCTGCTTTCCCATGAGTTTTTAAAGAGAGGTTGACAAAGCCTCTTTGATTGTATTCTACCCTATATATAATGGTAAACAAAACCATTCTTCAGTGACTTTCAGATAAGGACTAATAATTTAAAAATAGGCCACCATCCAAGAAATATGATAGGAGTACTTATAGTACATGCTGGGCAGTATCCAATGAGGTTAGACCAGACAGTGATGTGAGAAACAGCATTCAGCTCAACTTTGGCTGAAAGATGGTGCTATTATTGGCCAGACTCTTTTGTAGGAGGCTTCCTCTTTTTCTTTGTGTCTGCAAAGATAAAGAAAGAACTGCACCTGGCAAAGGAGGTTAAGGACAGCAAGAAATTCTATAAGTATGTCCAGAAAAGAAGGACTAAGGAAGCTGTGGGTCCTCTGTTAACAAGCCAGGAGAACTACTAACAAGATATAAAGAAGGTGGATCTATTCAACAGCTACTTTGCATCAATCTTTACAAAAAAATAAAGCTGCAGCCAGACACCTAATAAGGATTATCTGGATAAGGAAGGGGGCAAGCTGAAGGATGAGATAACAAAAGAGATGGTAGAGAGCATTTGAGAGGTCTGAATGAATTCTAGTTAGCAGGGATGGATAAACGTCATCCCAAAGGTATCGAAATAACTAGCAGAGGAGATCTCAGAGTCGTTGGCAATGATCTTTATGAAGTTGTGGGAGATAGGCTAGGTACCAGAGGACTGGAAAAGGGCCAATGTAGTGCCCCTCTTTAAAAATGACTAAAAGGAGGACCCAGAGAACTACAGACTGCTTAGCCTCAGCTCAGTTGCTGGGAAGTTACTGGAGCATATCCTAAGGAAGGCCATTTCCAAGCATCTGGAGGAGAAAAGGCTGATCGCAGGCAGCCAGTACGGATTTGTGAAAAACAAATTGTGTTAAACAAATCTGATCTTCTTTGACAAAGTAACTACTTGGGTGGATGAAGGGAATGCTGTGGATATAGTATATCTGGACTCCAGCAAGGTTTTTGACAAGGTCCTGCACAACCTTATCATAAGCAAATTGGATAAATGTGGACTGAACAAAATTAGTATAAGGTGGATAGATAACTGGTTTAATAGCTACAAGGAATGGGTCATTCTTTATGGGTCCATATCAGAATACCAAGAGGTTTTGAGTGGAGTCCCACAGGTTTGGCCTGGGCCCAGTGATGTTCAATCTGTTTATTAATGATTTGTGTTGCACTTAAAAAAACCTAGTGGCACTTGCTTTAAAACCTAGACTTGCTTTAATAACTACCAACAAGCTACAAAACTAAATGACAGAAAAAGACTCTTTTCCTATTACAGAAAGTCCTAGTACATATTTAGGAGCCAGGAATCAAGCAAGAGTTGCGGTAAGCCAGGAGTCACAACCAGAATCCCAGGTGAGCTGGAAGTCAGAGCCAGAGTCAAGGTAGGCCAGAAGTCATGCTTGTACCATGGGACCCTGATCCCTGACTGGGGTCTTTAAATTCTATTCCAGTATTATCACTACTACTACTACTTCTCATAGTAGTACTTCGTAGTAGTAGTACATAGTAGACTACTTCTCATAGTCCTGACTGACAGGACTCACCAGTTTGAATCTTGACTAGGGCATAAGTGGGTAAAATTCAGTGTTATCCAACTTCCATTCGGCAACTTCAGTTCAATGCCAAATTGACATGTTATTGCTTCTCCTTTGCTAATGCTTTGCTTTGTGCCTACATTCAGGTTGCTCTTTATACCTGGCACAGCCTCCCACCTCTCATCTGACAGGTGCCCACAACTGTTCCTTAAGACATATTCCCATGGGATCTTTTCTTCTACAAACTCAGCAGAGGTGCAGAAGGAATTATGGTTTTGCTTTGGTTTGTGCTAGTTTGCAAGCCATTTGGAACCCAGAATCATGTATTTGTTTTGTGAAACTCAATGGACAACCAGGTCCTAGTCAGTAGACATTTACTGTGGAAAGCCATACTTTAGCTCAGTTGGTTAGACTGCAGTGCTAATAATACCAAGATTGAGGTTTGGATCCCTGGTTGGACTGGATGATCTCTGAAGGTCCCTTCCAACCTTAGGAATGAGATAGCAAGCAGGAATCAGAGGTGACCCATTCATATCAAAGTTGAGGCAGCCAGAGGGGCAGTAAGGGGAGGCTTGAATGGTTGCTATGTTTGCTTACTTGTTCTAGGTGGCATTTGGACATTTTAGTTGAGAATTATATAGCTAGGGCCCAGTTGCTACAAGCTTTTATTTGGGTGTCTAGGGACAAGATAGCACAAGGACTTTCCATCTAGAAGCTACATAGCCTGTGCTCAGTGGGAACAGGGCTTCCCAACACCACAGGGCCCATACCAGCTGACAGTCATAATTTTGATTTCTCAGGAAATTCTTATATTTCAACATTTCTTTTTTACCCTGAGTCAGGATAAAATGTCAGACTCTCTTGCAAAACTGAAAACTCCAAAATCTTTCCATTCAGAAACACTGCTTGTGATTTTTTTTTTTGAGCAGGGTGAAACATTTCAATATTCTCAAACCAAAATGTTTCCTGTTGGGTTCCTTTGGTCCTGAACCAAAGCAGAATATTTCATTTTGGATTACTTCAAAATTCAACTGTCTATCTGACCTGGCACAGGGCCTAATGTATGTTGTAGTTTGGGATTTTTCCTGTTCTTATTCTTTCCTTTGGACCAGGTTTTTAGCCTGCGCATGACACTTCATGGTCATGTGGCTTCCTAGGTACATTGTGGAACACAACCAGAGAAGAGACAGCAGTGCCTTGTGACTAATGTAATCCAACTCTGTCAAGTTAGAAGAAAATCTAATAAAACTTCATCCTCTTCTTTGAAGGGTTAATTTTGTTGCAAAGTAACTACTTGCTGCCTTTTTCACACCTTTGTAATTCTGCAGCCTTCCTCTGTTCTCTTCTAACTGCCACAAACATCTCCAGCTCCCAGTGGTGAAGTGTAGAGGGTGCACAGGGGTGCGTGTGCACCCCCTGAGAGTGCTGGTGCACCCCCTGGCTGGCCATGCTCCTTGCTTAGGTGACGGGCAAGGGGCACAGGCAGGAGTGCTGGTGCCTGCCTGTGAGCGGCGGCTGGGGAGCAGGAGTGGTGGATGTAGCACTGCAGCGCTTCCAGGAGCACCGTAGCCACTTTCCGGTCAGCAAGATTGGCCACAGGGGACACCCCCCCCAGTCGCTGACTGGTTGCTGGGGGGGAAGGGGGGGGCATGTGCCCCCCCCCAACTAAGGTGGCACCAGTCGCCCATGCCAGCTTCTGCAAGCTTCTGGGGAACATCTTGTGTCTGCATGGTCCTGCTGTCCCAGCATAGCCTCATAAACTTCATCCCAGGGCACTCCCAGACCCCAGGTTACTCAGAAGCTCATACTGCTGGCATTACTCTGTAATGTATAGGAAGCCAGGGGACACATGAGCCAATCCATCTATTTAATAGGAAAGTTACTTACTACTGAAAGATACTGGCTGGGATCTTCTTGACTCTGACCTAGAATCACATAATAGTCCTCCTCCCTAACTTGTCCGAGGCCCTCTTCCATGTCCTGTACAGTTGAAACACTGTTCTGCGTAGCAGAATCTTCCCAGTGTGTGGTGGTGGGGTTTCCCAGCCTCCCCTTGGAGTTGTCAGACTCTGGCTGCCTGCCACTTTGACAACATATAAACATTTTTCTTTTCTTATCAACGAGTTCCCTGGGCATTCGGGGAGCATCAGGAGACTACTGAAACTCTCCTTACAATGCATCCAAGCGACAAGGAAGATGGAGATTTATGAGGAAGTAGGTGTGAGCCTAGCCTCTGAGACACAGCTATGAAGAGTCTTTTGCTACTGTGTTACTGTGCCAATAATGTTACCAGGGAAGACAGTGGAAGAGGCATTTTCCCAACTCTTTTTAATTCCCCAGTGGCCCCCACTAAAACAGAAACCCTGGAGTTAAACAAACGGCTTCATTCTGAGATCTGTTACCCTGGGAAGCTCTGAGCAGAGCTGCAGAAATGTGTTGGCCTCTTTGGTGACTTCAGACTCTGTGTTTAGTGAGGATCTTTTTAAGGGATGATTAAGTAAAAGAATGGGGGAGTTTTCAGCATATAGCAAACAACTATTGACCTCCTCAGGAAGCTATGAGAAAGAACACATCCCATCACTAGGACTGTTTTTGGCTCCCAGGGTGAGAGTTTTCCATGCTAAAACCAGGCTTTAGTTAGGAGTGATGCAATAGCTCGGTTCTGATTTCTATCCAGTTAGTGTAAATCCAGAGTTACTCTACTGGTATAAATGCCATCAAAATCAAGTCCCTTAGCTACTGCCTGCAGTTATAACATGAATACATGTTTAGTGTTGTTGTAGCCGTCATGGTCCAGAGAATATGTGAGAAACAGGATGTGTTTGGTGCTTTTATTAAACCAACTATATAGTTGGGAGAGATGTTAGACAAGCTTTCAGGCAAAAGAATGCACTTCCTTATGTCTGGGAAAGGAGAAAACGTCCATTTTATTTAAATAGTGGAATTAAACAAAAGTAATTGCTTAGACTAATTTAGCTTAGGCTGTATCTGCTTCTTTCCCAGACCTGAGGAATGAGTTCTGTTGCCTAATTGTGTAGTGTGTGAAAAAAGTATTGAACTCAGCACTTCACAGTTCTTACTGGTTTGGTATGTTTTGGAAGCAATTTCACAGACCTTATCACCAAGATAAGTTCTGGAAGACGTATCTTTTCTGAAGTTGACTGTTATTCCATCAATCCCTACATCATTTTGCTATTTTATATTTTCATGCACTCAACTGCATAACAAGTACAGGAATCATCGGCACCTCATATACATAAGAACCGAAGCAATCAAGCAATACAACGAAAAATAGTCCAACGAAAAACTGTCCCTGGGCAAGAAGCTTACACATCCAAAAAAAAATGAAGTATATTCAAATCAATTTAGTTTATATTCAAAATTATGTACATATAATGAGATCCGTCTACATATTTTCTTAATGCATTAACGTAACTCCTAAAATTAATGCTAGAACGTTATATATTTACTAATGTATGCCTATGTGCACGTGTATACATGCATATACGTAGATACATGCATATTCCTACGCATATATGTCTGTGCATATACATTTATATGTGTGTGAGTGCATGCACACAAACACACAATCAAAAACATACTATTGAAACAGCTAAAAAGGTTCATATTCAACTTTCTTCACATCTGTTGGTCTTAAGCAAGGAAGTGAAACTCAAGTTCAGTTTCCAGTAATACACCATGTCTGGTCTTGAGCAGACTGTTAATGCCCATGCATCATTTCCTATTTTGTAAATTAGGAGAAATGGTTATGACTTTTACTTGTTTAGACTGTAAACTCTGGGGACCTGCTCTATTTTACTGTGCATCTACACGGTGCCTATTGCTTGGGGCCTTGATCTCAGTTAGAGTCTCCAGGTTGTACTGTAAAGCTACTTATAGTACTGTAATAAGAATGATAAAAAATACCTGGGCTCTGTCTAGACTCCAGCCTCCAAGTTTGTTGCTATCAGGGTAGCACTGGTGAAGAATTAAAATTCTGATGGCATCAACTGCAGAGGCAACATAAGAAAAGAATGGAATATATTTCATCAGCTTTAGATGTGTGTGTGCTGGTATGTTTAAATTCCTTTTGGTTTATTGTTCCTTCATCTGTGAAGTTCCTGCTAATGCTCAAAAACAGGAAGGATTTGCATAGGAGCGAAAATGAGTTAATTTCTGGAATCATCAACATGTTTGTTTAATACAAGTAGAAAACTGTTTCTTTTTGAAAAAAGCCCAGCCCAGTATTGCAATGAATACAAATGCTGTAAAAAGGACAATTCCAACAGCAGAGAAAGCTTAACATGTTAATGCATAAATACACTTTGTGCTACTGAAAGCATTGCATCTGTCAAGTCAGTAGCTTTATGCAAAATGTGCACATAAAAGGTGCTTACAAGTTTCACTGTGCTTTGCTTTACAATGCTGTGCTGTGGATTATTATTATTTCCTAAAAACCTCATTCAAGGACCAGGAGTCTGTTATGTGATATGCTGTACTAATGCAGAACAAAAAGAGGGTCAGTGCCCCAAAGAGTTTATAGTCTAGATGGCATTGATTACTGCTTGCCAAACTTGGAATTAGGAAGGAATTTTCCCCCAGGGCCATATTGGCAAAGACTGAAAAAGATTTTGCCTTTTTCTGTGTGTGGGGCATAGTCTTCCTAGGATCTTCTGACCATCTGCCAGTATTTACCATATCCTTCCATGTCATTGTAGTGATAGACTAGTGTCATACCCTGCTTTTAGCTATGGCATGCTATAGCGTATTCCTGGTATTTCTCTTTTTGCGCTTTGAAAGTTTGAAGTTGTAAATTTTGGACTTCCTTGTGTAAGTGGTTACCTGTGGATGCAGGGGGCTGGACTCAAAGGGCATTTATAGACGTGATCCAGGAGGCGGGGGCAGGGGAGACCTTTAATTAGCACAGCTCCAAGAGCCATGCTAATTAAAAGCACCTGGAGTGTCATGTGTATCAGCATCCCTGCGCTGAAAAATGGTGGTGGAGTGCTTTGAGCTAAAGCTCGTCAAACAAGATTTAGTTTGAATTACCCCGCTACCATTTTTCAACGCGGAGATGCTGATACATGTGATGCTGGAGTCTGCTGGAGCACAGTAATTTTCACACTGCAGCAGACTTCATTAATTGAGTCTGCTCTCATGCACTGGAATTACAGTGCATTGGAGCAGCCTCCCTGCATGTGTATAAGTGCCCAAAAGGTATTTATAGATGGGGGGGAGGGGAGCCGCACTAATTAAAAGCACCCAGAGTGTCATGTGTATCAGTGTCCCCATGCTGAAAAATAGCAGTGGGGCGCTTTAAACTAAAGCTCGTCAAATGAGCTTTAGATTAAAGCACCTCACCACCATTTTTCAGCATGGGGATGCTGATCTACATAACGCTGGAGTCTGCTCTGACACACTGGAATTACAGCGCATCAGAGCTGCCTCCCTGCATATGTATAAGTACTCAAAGGTTTGAGAGGATCCTCTCATAAGTACATTCTTTAATTTGCTTTTTGTGGTATCCAAAATACCCAAGTCCGTATGGAACTATATGAAACCCACGTTGTATATAGTTATATAAAGGTGATGGTTTTATTTTGTGCGCACTGCAGAGACTGCTGTCAGCAGAAGACAGCTGTCACGTGGTAAGCCAGAGTTGCTGCAGTACGTCAAAAAAGATGCATACATCTTGCTCTCTTATGGAGATTTTATTTGCTAGTTTGTTTGGCTTCTTTCTCTTAATCTAAAATAAAAGTCACCCCCACTGACAGCTTTTGGTTTGGCTTGGGGTCTGGAATAAGATAACAGGAATTCACGTGACTCCTCCTACACTGTTATATCTTTGCTTCAACACCTTATTTAGTTTCCAGTTGTGTTGAACATCAAATTCCACTGTCTCACATTCCTACAGATAGGTCGATAAGAGTCAATAGTAAATATGTTAAACAAGGCAATCATAGTAAGCTTGTTGTAAGACTGGTTACAGATGTATAAAAAGTGACCTGTGCAGCAGCAAAACTTCCAAGCACGATTAAAAACTCACACAGTGTATTTTTTAAAGAATCATTGGCTGTTTTGGCCTGTCTTTGAAAGAAACATGAAATGTAGTGAGACTCAGACTGTACACAGGGTACAGAGATATGGTCTAGACATGGTTGTTTCAAAGAATATGGTTATAACACCAGTGATTCGGAGGGGGCACATGGCTGCGTCACTTGCTGACCAACAGCCTCTGGTCTTGAGATGTATTTAGATCAGCTGCTGTAGTGTATCATAGCTCAGCTTCAGGTCAGCTGTGCTCATTACCATTTACAGTTGCTGAGACAACTGTTGCACAGGTTGTAATCTTTCTTTTTTTCAGTTATCAGAAGGTTAAAAGGGGAGACCATTCAGGAAAGAAACCTGAGCACTTCCAGCCTCAACTCTGAAACAGGCAATGTAGAGGTGGTTTTGGAATATGTTTCAAAATGGAAAGGAAAATGAAACAGAAATCTATTTTGTTTTGCCATTTTTCCGATTATAGGAGACATCTAGAAGTAAATGTTATTAGGTGCATAATACAAACAGTGTAATACAAATAAATATATAATACAATTAGGGCATGCTCTTCCATGTGGTACTAGTGAAAAATATAGCTCTGTTCAATCCCAAACTCTTACAATTCCCCCTGCCCTGCTAGACAGGGGTGTCTTTCAACACGTTCACTGGCATCTACCTTGTGAGGCAACCTTCCTGTCCCTCCTTCTCCCCCGCTTTACACAAGTGGGATTTTAAAGGCCTCAGGCCTTATTTCTAGAGGTGGGGAGGTAAGAATAACCTGGCTACATAGCACCCAACCTCAGACTGACTTTGGCTCTTTAGTTTCTGAGAGGCTCAAACAGGGAGGGTGCATAGGTAACACTATAGTGTATTCTCTTTGAGATCAAATCCTTGGGGCCCAGGGCCCACAGTGGGAGACACTGCTTTGCTGCTCTGACCTGGCTTAGTGAGTTTCCTTGGCCTACACATTGTAGTAACATGTCAATACCCTGGGGCTATGCTGCTCCTAAGCAGGTGTTGCTGTTATAAGGAGTGACATCAGAATACTAGTAAGGGGAATGTTCCCGAGGGGAGTGTTGCTGGAAATAAGTCATTGCTTTTACTACATTGTCAATACTTTTACTAAGTATTAGTGCAAACAAGCATTGACTTACTGAATGCCTTGAAAGCCTCTGTAGCCTCTTTGGATGAAAGCCTCTGTAGTCCCTAAGAACAAGGTCCAGGCTCTTGATGGTCTCAGCTACAAATCAGGATTCCTGCTCGACTGTGGTCTAGGTCACTAAAGGGAGAAGAGGGTTTCTAGATTCTGTTCCTTCCTGGCACAACACAGGGCAAGACTTGGATCCTCAGGAAGTCCTTCTTAGAGCTATGATGCCTGAAAACTGTTTCTCAAGCAAAGCAACATTTCTGAACATGGAGGGGAATCTGTTTGAGCCCCAACAGGGGAAGCATAAGACAAACAATAGGCCTAGAGAAAAGACCCTGAGAGCAAATGGGACCCTTTATGCTCTGTGACTAACTTGAGTGCGCAGTCACCACCATTGGCTGGGATTCACTATGCAGATGTGTCAATTCGATGTAAAACAACATTTGAGCAAAGGAAGCTGAAGCCCTTCCAGAAACTTTTGCTAAGCTCTACAAGGTCCCTTAATCCATTTATCAAACTTCCATTTCAATGCAGAGCAAACAATTATAAGCCTTGAGAAAACAGTTAGTCTCTATGTGAAGTCCGAATAGACTCCGTTGACTCGTGCCAACTGTGGTTAAAGAGACATTCTCTGGTTAAAAAAAAGCTCAGGTTCCATTGGCTGTCTAGATTAATTCCATTTACTTGGAAGCTAGAAACTAACTTTCTTTTATCAAAAGCTGACATTCTGACATAATCACACGACTCCAGGAAGGGATGCTTTAAATAAATCATCAAAGAACCACAACAGTTGGCAACAATAAGGATTAAAATGTTGTTTCAGTAAATGATATAAATGGAAAAATAATCCATTACAGTAAGCACTGTAAATAAATGTACCAGATATGTCCCCACAGAAAAGGGCAGCATATTAATACCAGATTTTCAGAAGTCAGTTCTATTTAAGTATTTTATTTGAAGAAGGGGTGCTGGGCTGTTCTGAAATTCTGGTCCTTATTTAGGAGCTTAAAAGGAAGTTAGCAATTCTGAAAAATCCAACACTAACACTGGAACACTTAACTTTCCACATTTACTAGTCTGTCCCTCAGCTATATTGCTGTGCTTGCTTCTCCTATTATAGCTTGGTTTGGGGAAATTTCTGCTACCTTTCACCAACAGCAGTGATGATGGAAACATCGTGATAATATCAGATCTGTCATTACTTTGATCACATCTGTACCACAAATGAATCTTCAAATTAAAAAAAAAGTTTTGTCCCCTGGAAATCAAAAAGTATAAACAAAAATAATGGCTATTGGGAAGTTTTAATCACCCAACTACCAAGAGGTTCAGTTTATCATTTTTATTTGGATTCTTGTGAAACCCAACTGCTCCGTCCTTGTCAGTCGTCAGTGACAAAGTTTCATTACTCATAAGAAAAATAGTGAGGGAGAAAAGCAGGAGAGACAGGATAACACTTGCCATGTTCCAGGTGTGTTTGATCATCTTCCAGCTCTTACAACACCGGCCATCACTGTTATGCTCTGGATTGATCAGTTTAGATGATTGATTTCTGTACTTGTGCCAGTGTCTAGATATCATGCAGTTGCAAGGTATATAAGATAGAGGTCAGTAGTGAGGCCACCTCCCTATTAATCTATCTGGTCAGTACAGTTAAGTTGCAGTAGTTCCTGCAGGCTCTGTAAGGGGAGGAACAGATGTCGCTGTTCATCACCTTTGTGCCACCATAAAAAATGTTATGGCTGTATAAAGTGACAGCAAATAGTCATCCATACCTTTTGTTGTGCCATAATGTGGAATAAAGGTAGTTATAACTTGTGCTGCTTTATTGCAGCAGACATGTATTTGCTTTATGGCTGGAGAGAATGGGCAGGCTGGAGGTGCCCACACTCTCCCATTGCCCCAGGCAGGTGCTCCCAGGGTTTGAGGGACCCAGTACTGCATGCCCTGGGAATTCCTGTGCAGGATTGGGCTCCACAAGCTCCCAAAGTGCCTCCCTAGCTTTCTCTGCTTTCAGGGACACATCCCCAGCAATCTCCAGGGCATGCCTCTGCATGAGGGGAAATTCAAGGCTCCCTGCTTCCAGAGACTGGCCCTAGAGATTACCAGGGGCATGTCTCTGCAACTAGGGTACCCCAAATTTCCTAAATTCCAGAGATGCATCCCAGAGATCCCAGGGACATATCTCTGAAAACAAGGAAAGCTGGGACACTGGTATGGCCCTGGGACCAAAGCTACCAATCAGCTGATTGGTAGCCCTAGCCCCAGGACTGTGGACCACACTGGAGTGCCCCAGCTTTCCCCACTTCCAGTGATGTGTCCCTGGGATTTCCAGGGTGCATCTCTGGAAGCAGGGAACACTTTCCCCATTGGCTCACAAAGTCAATGGGTGGGACAATGGGCAATGTGTGTTTCATCCAATGAAATGGATCAGCTATGCCAGGACACATCCTGGCACAGCTGATCTGCTTCATTTGGCAACATCTATTTCTATCCTAACTCTCAGACTGGCTAATGCAGGCTGCAGTACCTACTGCCATGGCACAAGGTCTCCAGAAGTCCTGGCCAGCACTTGGCAGTCCTGGGATGGAATGCAGATCACTTCACTGGCAGCAAGCTCCAAAAGTCACTACCATGAAATCAATTGATACTATTTCTCACTCACTTTCTCATTCTGTGCTGTACATTTTAGGAGCAGATGGACGATCTGGGCTGGTTTCCAGAATTATCTGTACTGAATCCTTCAGGCAAGTGCCATTGGAGTTTCCATGCTTAAATATGCATCTTGAATACATGCAGTAGAGGACTGGTAGGTCAAGAAGAAGCATGAAAATGTCCCAGAGCTAGTGCAGATGGTTTCATGGCTCCCACAGTGTGAAGCATCATAGCACTTTGCGCTTCTAATTCACTCTCTATCTTTTACAGAATCAGTGTTCTCCTAGCACGGGGGTACATTGCTGGGCAACTGATGACAAAAGGCCTGTGCTGTGCCTATGTTTTTGTGGATACTACACCAGTGTCTGGTCTCCTTGGGATGTTTTACTATGGAATCTGTGTGATCAGGACCCAAACCAAACTTCTCATCTACCAAGTGGTTGTCATCCATACCCTGTTGTATCTGTAACACCTGAAAGCCTTGGAATGTAACCATCAGCAATGTTTTCAGAAAACCCTCCATATCAATTGGAAGGACAGAAGAATGAATGCTAGCACTCTAGCTCAAGGAAATGCCACCAGCATTGAAACCATGTTCATAGATTCTTAGACTGTAAGGTTGGAAGGGACCTTGGAAGATCATCAGGTCCAGCCCTTAGCACCAGGCAGGAAAGAAAGCTGGGGTCAGGTGACCCCGGCAAGGTGACTGTCCAGTCTCCTCTTGAAGATTTCTAAGGTAGGTGATTGCACCACCTCTGGAGGGAGCCTATTCCACAGTCTGGAAACTAACTGTGAAGAAGTTTTTCCTAATGTTGAGCCTGAAACAGTCTTCCAGGAGTTTGTGGCCATTGTTCCTGGTTTTCCCCAAGGGTGCCCTGGTGAACAGTTGTTCATCAAGCCCTTGATGTACTCCCCTGATGTAGTGGTAAACTGCTGCCATGTCCCCTCTCAAGCTTCTTTTTTTCAGGCTGAAGAGTCCCAGGTCCTTCAGCCTTTCCTCATATAGCTTGCCATGCAAGTCTCTGATCATATGGGGGGCCCTCCTCTGGACTCTCTCAAGCTTGACCACGTCCTCATTAAAGTGCAGCGCACAGAACAGGATGCAGTACTCCAGCTGTGGTGTCACCAACGCTGAGTACAGCAGAAGAATAACTTCCTTGGTTTTGCTTGAGATACACTGATTGATGCATGCCAGAGTATTATCTGCCCTGTTGGCTACAGCATTGCATTGCTGGATCATATTCATCCATGTTGGCACTGGATTTGGACTTAGCCGCTATACCTTTGTTCTGGGCGAGCACAACCCTCAGACTGACCACAACACCTGCCAGTTGATAATAGGCGAGTTTATTGATACAGAGTGATAACACAAAAACAACAATACAAACAATCAAGCAATTCTATATCTACCAATCCTAGGGCTGTCATCATAGTCAAAGTACATCTGGTCAGGATGCAGGCTCCACTCTGAGGTGTCAGCAGTCTGGAGGTGGGATGCCGAGGCCCACAGCCCCCCTCCAACGGGGTGCGTGAAACAGGCTACTGGTGTGTGCTCTCTGTCCATGGTGGCCTCGGGGACCCTTCCCAGGGAATGAGGATGGGGACACAGACCCCTCTCGGGGAGGAGGAGGAGGAGGAATGGGGACGAACGAGAAGGAACAGGGAGGGACGGGACAAAAGGAGGGATCCTTTGCTAATCTCAAGTCTCTGCTTTTGTATTCTACTTCCCCTTTGATGACTCCTGATGACTCTTCATCCGTGTCTATCTCTGGTTGGTTGTCTCTCTGTGGTCACACATCTGGGTCTTCTTCTAATTTGGTCTGTTCCCCCAAAACTGGGAGTTAGGCCCCCCTCTTTTCTGAGGCCTTGAGGCTGGTGTCACTTATCTCATGTTATGGGACAGTACAGTACAGTACAGTACTTCTTTGGTTCCCAGGCTGTATGTCCTTGTTGTGTTAGACAACCTGTCTGCCTTGAAGGCTGTGATCTTTTTATGGCATGCCCCCCTCAATTCTCAGGCTGTGTCCATCTGTTGACCTTGTTGTGCTAGATAGCCCATCTGTTTTCAGGGCCATGAGAAGCTGTGTGTGTGAAAACCCAGGCTCTTACTAATCAATCAACCCCTGCTGCCAATCCCAAACCCTTATAATGCATATATTTATATCTCTAAGCCAATTCCCAAAAACCAGGCCTTTAAATACCATTTCTAAGACATCAATACAGGTCTATTATTATCCCCAAGTCCCTTTTGTTCGTGGTGCTGGTCAGTTTGGTGCCACCACACCTGTAGGTGTATAGGGGGTCATTCATTCCCAGGTGGAGCACTTCATATGTCTTAATGTTGAACTTCTTCTGGTTCCAACTCACCCAATTTGCCTGCATGTCTAGAGTCACTTGTATCTATAGCCTATCTTCAAATGTGACCACGCTTCCCCATAACTTGGTGTCATCTGCGAACTTGGCCAGTGAGCTATTTACCACCACATCTAAATCATTGATAAATATGTTGAAAAGTACTGGACCAAGCACCGGCCTCTGTGGGACACCACTGCCCACTTTTTGCCAGGACAACACAGATCCGCTCATTAGGACTCTCTGGGTCCAACCCTGCAGCCAGCTTCCTACCCACCTGACTGTCTCGCAATTAAATTAATTAAACCTGCAATCTTCCAATTTTCTAGTGAGAATATCATGGGATACCAGATAAAAGGCTTTTTGGAAGTCAAGGTATACAACGTCAATCTCTTCTCTCTTATCCAGGTGACAAGTTACCTGATTGTAAAAGGAGATGAGATTGATAAGACAAGACTTGCCCTCAATGAAGCCATGCTGGCTGTCGTTCAGAATCCTACCTTCTGCAAGCCTATTGCAGATAGACTCCTTAATGAATTTTTCCAGGATTTCCCCTGGGATAGAAGTTAAGCTAATTGGCCTATAGTTACCCGGGTCCTCCCTCTTCCCCTTCTTGAAGATGGGCACAACATTGGCCCTCTTCTAGTCCTCAAGGCCCGCTCCTGAGTGCCCCAAGTTTTGGAAGTGTTTCACCAGGGGCTATGTGATGACTTTGGCCTGCTTCTTCAGCACTTGGATGGAGTTCATCTGGTCCTGCTAACTTATAGATGTCTAATTTCTTTCATAGATTTCATAGACATTAGGGCTGGAAGGTGTCACAACCAAATTAAGTAGTGCCCATGCCACAAGCAAGAGATACTAGTTAAAGCATTTTCATTTTGCACTAGGTTAACTAAGGGTTAACAAGATGATAGTAACAGCCTTCTTTGCTGTGCATGCCAAAAAGATTTATTGCTGCGCCACTAACAGCAATTAAACTTTAACCTTCTGTGCTTTATATAAATCATTATAATTGGTCAAAGAAAACAGGGAGTAGCCCTGTGACATTACCCTAGCGAAAAACCGCTATATAATTGGCGATTCTAATTAAATTTATGACGTGGCGAAAAGCAATTGGCTATTATACAAATAAGACCCGTTTTCACTTCCATGAAGTCGGAGACCTCCGCACACACCTTGGAGACCTCTGAACGTACGTGTCAGAGTAACTGACAATTTGATCACTTGTCAGTTCCCCCGTCCCGACCCAATCTCAGACATAAATCAACGACCGCTGGCCCGACCATTTCTGCCCGACCATTTCTGTCCGAACACTTATGCAGACCGACCTACGAACTCTAAGCTAAACTAACCAAGTACCTCTGACCTCCATTATTCACCACCTTGACGGCGTGAGTAAATAATCTTGCTTTGCAACCAATAAGCTTCTGTGCCTAATTCCACTCCAAGCGTCACAAGTACCCGGCTGACGGCCTTCTAAGGCCCCGGACCCCCTCGCTGCAGTGCAGGGCAGCAACAGAAGGGACCTCGGAAGATCGTCAAGTCCAGCCCCACGCCTGAAGGCAGGAAGTCAGATGGGGTCATAGGATCCCAGCAAGATAAGCATCCAATTTTTTCTTGATGGTGTTCAATGTAGGCTCTTGAACCACCTCTGATGGCAGGCTATTCCAGACCTTGGGGGCTTGGACAGTAAAGAAATTCTTCCTTATGTCCAGCCTGAAAAAGGTCTTGCAGTAGTTTATAACCGTTCGACCTCATTATCCCTTGGGGCGCTCTGGTGAACAAACGTTCCCCCAGATACTGGTGGTCACCCCTGATGAACTTATAGGTGGCCATCAGATCACCCCTGAGCCTGCGTTTTTCCAGGCTAAAGAGCCCCATAGCTCTCAGCCTGTCGTCGTAAGGTCTGTTTTCCTGATCTCTGATCATGAGCATGGCTCATCTCTGGACTGTCTCAAGCTTCTCCACATCCTTTTTGAATTGTGAGGCCCAAAACTGGACTCAGTACTCCAGCTGCAGCCTCACCAAGGCTAAGTACAAGGGGAGAAGGACGTCCCGGGATTTGCTTGAGAAGCATCTATGGATGCAAGCCAGCGTTTTGGTCGCTTTACTAGCCGCAGCATCACATTGCAGGCTCATGTTCATCTTGAGGTCAGTGATGACCCCCAAGTCTCTTTCTTCCATAGTGCTAGCCAGTATAGCACTGCTGAGCCTATAAGGATGCTGCAGGTTTTTCCTCCCAAGGTGGAGAATCTTGCATTTTTCAGTGTTAAACACCATCAGGTTCTCATCCGCCCATTTGCTGAGCCTGTCCAGGTCAGCCTGGATCGCCCCCCTGTCTTCTGGTGTGGATGCTTTGACCTAAAGTTTGGTGTCATTGGCAAACTTGGCCAGTCCGCTTCTGACTCCAATGTCCACATCATTAATGAAGATGTTGAACAATATAGGTCCAAGGATAGAGTCTTGGGGGACTCCACTGGTCACAGGACACCATCACGATTGCCTTCTGTCCTTTACCACCCTCTGGGACTGACCACGGAGCCAATTTATCACACAGCAGTTCTATGGCAATAGTAGGGAGGCAGTCATTCCTACCATGCCCATTCTGTACCCTATTTGGCATGATTTCCCCCTTGGCCCTATGAAACACCAAAGCAAAATAGTCATCCAGGAATTCAGTTTTCTCCTGAGTGCCAGTAACCAGTTGTCCTGAGTTGCTGAGCCCCACACTCCCATTTGTTTTCCTCCTGTTCCCTACATACCTAAAGAAGGACTTCTTGTTGTCCTTCATTCCTAATCTAAGTTAAGTCACTGCCTTAGCCTTTCTAATTTGCTCCCTACACATGAGGGCTGTTGTTGTATAGTCCTCCTTGGGACCTGCCCCAGCTTCCATTGTTTGTACACCCCTTTCTTCTTTCTTAGGAGGACCATGATTTCCCTGTTTAGCCAAGAGGGTTTCCCAGCCCTTCTGGTACCTTTCCTCTGCAAGGGAATGGATTTCCTTTGTGCTTCAAGGATCGTGTCCTTAAGGAATGACCACTCTTCATGCTCTCCTTTTGCCTTCAGTCCCTGGTCCTGCATCGCTACCCCTACTAGTGACCTGAGCTTGTTGAAATTTGCATTTTTGAAGTCCAAGACTTTAACCCTGCTATCAGATTTGTCTGCCTTCCAATGGACAGTGAATGTTTTAGTTTCATGGTCACTGTCACCCAAGCTACCCTCTATACTTAAGTCAGTCACCAGGTTGTCTCCCTTGGCCAGAACCAAGTCTAGGAGACCATTACCTCTGGTTGGCCTGTACACCTCCTGAGCCCGGAAGAGCTCTTTGATGCAGGTCAGGAAGGAACACAACTGGTCTGACTTGGCCAAGTGTTCCTCCCAAGAGATGTCCGGATAATTGAAGTCACCTGTGATGACCATGTCCCATGCACGCACAGCCTCTGCCAGTTCTCGGGCAAACTCTAGATCGAGTTCCTCCCTCTGGTTTGGTGACCTGTAGTATACACTTACAGTTAGGTCTCTCTCCATCCTCCCCCCCCCCCTTGCTTGACCCAGAGGGTTTGAAGCCGTTTTACTTTGGAGTCAATATCAGCCTCCAAGGAGGTGTACTGTTCCTTCACTTAGAGAGCTACACTTCCACCTTTCTTCCCTACCTGGCCTCTTCTATGTAGGGTGTAACTCTATGGCTACACTCCAATCATGTGAGGAGTCCCACCAGGTCTCCGTAATCCATAGTTTCATAGTTTCATAGTAGGTAGGGTCAGAAAGGACCTGAGCAGATCATCAAGTCCGACCCCCTGCCATGGGCAGGAAAGGAAGCTGGGGTCAAATGACCCCGGCTAGGTGATTATCTAGCCTCCTTTTGAAGACCCCCAGAGTAGGAGCAAGCACCACTTCCCTTGGAAGTTGGTTCCAGATCCTAGCCTCCCTGACTGTGAAGTAGTGCCTCCTGATATCTACCCTGAATCTACTCTCGGTCAACTTATGGCCGTTATTCCTCGTTACTCCTGGTAGTACTCGGGGGAACAGGGACTCTCCCATAGCCTGCTGGTCTCCCTTGGCCATTTTGTAGATGGCCACCAGATCCCCTATCAGCCTTCTCTTGTGGAGGCTGAACAGATTCAGGTCCCATAGCCTCTGCTTATAGGGCCTGCCTTGCTGCCCCCTGATCATGCGGGTGGCCCTCCTCTGGACCCTCTCCATGTTGTCCACATCCCTCTTGAAGTGCAGCGCCCTCAACTGGATGCAGTACTCCAACTGCAGCCTGACCAGTGTCGCACAGAGAGGGAGGATCACCTCCTTGGACCTGCTCATGATGCATCTGTGGATGCATGACAAGGTGCAGTTAGCCTTCCTGACCGCGTCCCCACATTGATGCCCCATGTTCATTTTGGAATCAATAATGACACCAAGATCCTTTTCTGCCTCTGTGCTAACTAGATGGGAGTTCCCTAGCCTGTAGGTATGCTTCTGGTTCTTCCTCCCCAGGTGCAGCACCTTGTATTGTCAGTATTGAATCCCATTCTGTTCTCATCCGCCCACCCCTGTAACCTGTCTAAATCTAGTTGCAGCCTGTCCCTCTCCTCCAGCGTGCCCACTTCTCCCCACAATTTAGTGTCTCCGCAAATTTGAACAAGGTGCTTTTCATCCCCTCTTCCAAGTCGCTGATGAAGATTTTGAACAGTGCGGGCCCAAGGACCGAGCCCTGGGGGATCCCACTGCCCACATCCCTCCAGGTTGAAAAAGATCCAACCACCACCACTCTCTGGGTGCAATCCTCCAGCCAATTTGTGACCCATCTGACTGTGTAGGCATTGATGCCACAGTCACCTAATTTCTTAATGAGAATGGGGTGAGAGACAGTGTCGAAGGCCTTCCTGAAGTCCAGAAAGTCTACAGCCACCGCGACACCTGCGTCCAAGGATTTTGTGACCTGGTCGTAGAAGGCCACCAGGTTGGTCTGACAGGACCTGCCTCTAATGAACCCATGTTTGCTGCCCCTAAGCATGATCTCCCCTGCTGGTCCCTCACAGATATACTCCTACATCCCTACTAGGTGGCCCACTGAAGAGCAGTAGGGCTAGCTCCTCCTGCTTGTTTCCTATGCTCCTGGCATTAGTGTACAGGCACCTGAGTCCTCCTATTGAGACCCTCAGCTTCCTGTCATGCTGAAGGAGAATGGTTCCCTCAGCTCCCACAAGAGTGGCTCTCCTAGTGTCCCTATCTACAGAGCTGTCTTGTATGTTTGTCCCCAGGCAAGCTCCAGTCAGTGTTTACCTGTCCCCCAGCAATCTTAGATTCAAGCCCTATCTAGAAGATCAGCCATCATGGCTGAGAACAGGGACTTACCTCTCCATGTGAGTTGGATGCTGTCCCTTCCCAGGAGTCCTCTCTCCCTGAAGTATGCACTGTGGTTGAGGAAACAGAAGCCCGACCAGTGCCCGAACAGTGGCACGACCATCGGAGTCGTCAGTTCACTTCCTTGATGCATCCTTCCCTCCTAGGACCATGGCCTGCAACTGGAAGCACAGAGGAAATGGCTACTTGGGCCTGTGACCCCTTGAGCCCAGCCCCCAGAGCCCTGTAGTTTCTCATAACCCAGTCTGGATTACTCATTTGTTCCCATGTGGATGAGAAGCTTGGGGTAGTAGTTAGAGGGCTGGACCAGCCTGGGGATCCTCTCCACAACATCTCAGATGGGGGCCCCAGGGAGGCAGCAGACCTCATGGGGTAGGGGGTTCGGATGGCATAGGGGACCCTCGGTGCCCCGCAGGAGGAAGTCCCCCACCACTGCCACCTTGCACCTCCTCTTGGGAGTGGTAGCATGCTGCTTACCTTCCTCCTCTTCCAGTGTTGCCATAAGAGCCTCCTCATGTGTGGGAAGGGGAGCATACCTGTTGTGCAGGGCCCGGGGAGGAGCAACCCTGGTCCTGCATTTCCTGGAGCGTGAGGTGACTGTCATCCAGGTAGCTCTGGGTGGGTCTTTATGGTTAGCCTTCTCATTTTCCACCATCTGTATCTGCTTCTCTTCATCCTTCTTCTGGAGAAGGGCCTAGCAGTAGCCATTGATGAAGTCTTCGTGGGCTGTGATGGTGCACATCTGGTGTACCTCCTCCTCAAGCTCCCGCACCCAGTCCTCCAGAAGCTACACTAGGGAGACACCCTGCAAGCTGAGGGGGCGGGGGGGGGGCATGCCCAGCTGCTAGCAGCCGTGCCAGGGGCTCCATCTGGGTGGGGGCCACAGGCACGGGCTCTGTCTGGGTGGAGATGTCAGTGATGTCGGGAAGCCTGGGGGCATGATGAGTCACCATCATGGTTTGGAGCAAGTTCATGCCCCTATCTGGTCCCAGCAGCTCCTCTTCAGGCTTTTGGCCTCAGGCTCCTCATGGACCAGCTCTCCAGGTGCCTCCCACATGCTCCTCTGTGTGAACTCCGGCGAAAACTACCACGTCCAAGTAGAACCGCACCTGTTTGTGTGCTCTGATTGTGTGGCTCTGGTTGTGGGGCTCCCTGGGGGCCTCAGCTAAGTAGGGACCAGGTAGGTCATTCCCCTCCCAGGCTCCACTCAGACAGCACGTCCCACCCAGCACGGCTCCATACACACACACGCTTGCCCACACACACACACACACACACACACACACACACTTCCCCGCAGCACCCCCCAAGCACCCCTGCACTTGGCCACCCTCTCCTGGCCCCAGTATACTTAGTGGGGGGCATTATGTTGGATGGTTTGTAGTGTCTGGGTCCGGATCTTCAGCTTCAAAGGCACAACGGGCATTAACCCGTGTGTCTCCTCCAGGAACAGGCCCAACTCATACAGCATCAGCAGCATTAGACAAGCATGTTATAATGATGCCTGACAACTGGTTCCTGAAACAGCTCCTGTACTCCCAACCCAACAATGGACACAGCTCTAGAGGTGGGGAAAGGAAGAGATTCAAGGATATCCTGAAGGCCAATCTGAAGATATGCACTATTAACATCAATACCTGGGAGGCTCAAGCACTGAATTGTCCTCAATGGCACTGTGACATATGACAAGGGATTGATCATTTTGAGCAAACTCACCTCACTATGGAGGGAAACAGGTGAAAGAGACAAAGGAAGAGAGCTATGATCCAACATCACCAGGATCCACTCCTTCCTTTGGGAATTGTATGCCATATCTGTAGTTGAACATGTAGATCTCAGATTGGCCTCCTCAGTCATCTCTGGACTCACCAGTGACTTACTTATCTACTGGAAAACTGTCACCCTTATATGAAGGGACTGCTGACAATGATGATGACAGTGACACTCTTGTTGGAATTACATATTTATTCAGAAGAAACACTCTGTTTTCTCTTCAGTTAGCTGATGGTTTCCAGCAATAAGCCATCTGCATTCTCACTGAAAAGAGGCATTTTTCCAACATGTTTGTATTTATTTCCAAACTATTTTTCACTATTTTTCAGCTCAAGGGCTGAAATTGAAGCGAGGTCACTAAGGCAATGACACATTGATACAATTCCAATTAAAACTCTTGCAATATGCAGACACTTTGCAAAACCCTACCATATTTTAAGCCAAGAAAATTATGTTGTAACTATAGTATCTGATTGCATCAGTATTTTTTAATTGTTCAGACTATTGAGTCTGCCAGCTGGCAAAATGGATTTAATTTATTAGTGGCACTGGTGGTCTGACCTATTGTCTTTAATTCACTTCTGTCAAGAAAGAAGTACAGCTTTGCTGATGTCCATGGAGTTACATCTGGTTACATCTGTGAGGATGTTAGCTGATCATATGTCCCCTCTGTATCTTTATCAGTGAGAGTTAAACCCAGAATCTCGCAAGTTCTTAACAGCTTTTCAGGTGAACCAGGAAAAAAAACCTTGCTACAGTTGTGCATTTGTCTCAGCTGAAAGTAGCTATCTGCACAGCCTAGACCACCAATCATGATCCAGAACAGCCATTAGATTCGCAGGCAGACAGCAGCAGAATCTTTGCTTCCTTGGTGAAAACTGAGTCTCTAAGATCCCTTCCAGGACCAAGTACAAACACTGAGGTGTGTTAGGGGGAGGTTCAATCAATTCAAAATGGCTGCCCAATATCAGGTAAGTTGGGGGGGTGAGGAGGGGATAGTTGGTGGGTTGGGGGTCCATCAGGCTGGAGGGGATCAGGAGTCTGCTGAGGGGTGGGGGAGAGGCGTTACCCATGGGCATGGTAGTGGGGCAAGTGTGAGCCACGGATGGAGTAGGGAGGGTAGGTGCGACCCGAGGGTAGGGTGGGGGGAGCAGGTGTGACCCATGGTTGGGGTGGGAGGCCAGGCATGACACATGGGTGGGATACAGGGGGCAAGCATGACCCATAAGGGGTAGGAGGGGCAGGCATGACCCATGGGCAGGATGGGGTGTGAACCTACACCCCATCCCTCCTGCTTCTCCACCCACTGGAACTTACTTGCTTGGCTCTATCAGTAGCAAATGCTGACAAAAGTGGCTGTACTAGGAGCGACTTGTGGGTTGGTTTTTCCCAGTCCTGGGGCTGCGCAGGTGAAGTGAACAGAATTTCCATTTACTAATGTGACCTAAATCAAATGAGTCCCCTCCATAGATTCAGGTTTATCTTAAACTGGGTTCTGCAATTTTTAAACCGGTTTTGTGCATGGAACTTCTGTTCGGTCACATCTTTAGACTGATTACTGGTCACTGAGACCAGATCTGTAAGTGTAAGGTTAGCACAAACTAAGTTTAAATCCCACTTTTTCAGGCTCTGGGGTCCTGGAGCACGGCCACCTCCCCTTGTGAGTTCTGCTTCCTTTTGGGGTCTCTGGCACTCCAGCTGGAAGAGCTCCAGGCCTCAGTCCAGAGACTGTATGCCACCAGGGACGGTGAGTGGGAGACAGACTCCTACTGCCAGGCCCTTTACCCCTTGGAGGGGGAGGGCAGACCAAGGTCACCTTCCAGGACAAGGGAGGACTCAGGGACCTCCCATTCTGTCCAGCCAGGGATTTGGACCAAGGTGGTCAGGGGTCCCAAGGCCCACCGCATCAAGGTCCCCACCCCGCTGGAGCTTTGCAACAGGTATGAACCTCTTGCAGCCCCAGCAGAGCCTGCTAAGCTGCCAGGTCCTGCAGGCAACACAGGCTCAACTGTAGCTACTGTCCCCACTCTCCCTAAGATAAAACACAAAGTGTTTGTTGTGGGAGACTCCATCCTGAAGGGGTAATCTGCTGCCCCAACCTCTTAGCCCGGGAAGTCTGCTGCTTCCCAGGAGCCCGTATCCGAGACATTTTGGAGAAGATCCCTAAGCTCCTCCGGCCCACTGACCACTACCCTATGCTCCTTATCCATATGGGCACCAATGACACAGCTCGGAGCAATCCCAGCCAAGTCATAAAGTGCTACAGGGATTTGGGAGCAGGGTTTAAGGGGTTGGGGATGCAGGTGGTGGTTTCCTCAATCCTCCCAGTTTTAGGCTACGGGCTGAGGAGGGAAAGGAGGATCGAGGTAGTAAACCAAAGACTATGGCGCTGGTGTCATCAGGAAGGTTTCTGCTTCCATGACCACAGCCCGCTCTTGGTGAGAGAGGCAGTGAGTTGCTGGGAAGGGATAGCCTCCACCTCTCTCCGATGGGGAGGAAGCTCTTCTCAGACAGAATGGCTGACCTACTCCACCGGGTTTTAAACTAAGCCTGCCAGGGGATGGCAGGACTACTGCCACTGCTGGCCCTCTGAGCAACACTTGCAAAGCCAGCAGGCCAAGGCACTTAAGGGAGCCCACCCCTGCCCCAGCCCTAGAACGATCTGTAGGCAAGGCAAAGGCCCCCAAAGGGACACTTGTGTGCCTGTACACAAATGCCAGGAGCTTGGGGAATAAACAGGAGCAACTTGTCCTCCTGCTTAACACAAATAATTATGATGTCATAAGGATAACGGAGACCTGGTGGGACTGCACCCATGACTGGACCACAGGTATAGACAGCTATAGCCTGTACAGGAGAGATCGAGTGGACAACAGGGGCAGGGGTGTAACTCTCTATGTCAAGGAAAGCTATGTGTCCCTGCGAGCCGACATTGGCACCCAGGGTGGACGGCTGGAGACCTCTGGGTTAAAATCCATGGGGAATACGGCACAGGGAACACAATGGCGGGTGTCTACTACAGAACCCCTACCCAGGATCAAGAGCTTGACCTGGACTTTGCCAGGGAATTGGTTGAGCCCGCACTCTCTCGGTGCATGGTTGTTATGGGAGACTTCAACTACCCAGATATCTCGTGGGAAGAGCGCTCGGCCAAATCCGAACAGTCGCAAAGCTTTCTCTCATGCATGGATGAGTTCTATCTGACTTAAGAAATCTATGGGCCAACGAGAGGTAAAGTGCTGCTCAACCTGGTACTGGCAACGGGAAACGACCTAATCAGCAACCTAATGATCGAAGGGAAGCTGGGTGACAGTGACCATGAGCTGATCACCTTCACCATGTGCCGTAAACCTGGCAAGTCAGTCAGCAATACAGAAGTCCTCAACTTCAAGAAAGCTGACTTTGACAAGCTCAGGCGGCTTGTCAGTGAGGCCCTAAGGGACGACGACCCCAAGGGGAGGGGAGTTCAGGGTGAGTGGTTGCTCCTCAAGGGAGCGATCCTGGATGCACAAGCTAAGTCCATCCCATCTCGGAGACAAGGCAGCAAAAGGGCACAGCAGCCCCCTTGGCTCTTCAGGGAACTAGCAAACCTCCTGCATCTAAAAAGAAAGACCTACAAAGGATAGAGGACTGGTTCCACCTCCAAGGAGGAACATTCTGCACTGTTCCAGACCTGCAGGGAGCGAACCAGGAAAGCCAAGGCTGCAACTGAACTCCAACTAGCTACAAGTATCAAGGACAATAAAAAGTCCTTTTTTAGATATGTGGGGAGCCGGAGGAAGAGCAAGGGCAACATTGGACCCCTGCTAAACCAGATGGGATAACTGACAACTGACGCCCAGGAAAAAGCCAACTTACTAAATGGGTACTTTGCATCAGTTTTTCACCAGTCCCAGGGGACACCCCTGCCCACTGTGGGTCAGGGAGGCCCGGGTGAGGGAGATTCCTTACCCTCCACCAATGCTGGCCCTGACAGTTTACACCCCAGGGTACTCAAGAAGCTGGCGAGCATCATAGCCCGGCCCCTGGCACAGATCTTTGAGAACTTCTGGAGCTCTGGTGAAGTGCCTGAAGATTGGAAGAAGGCCAATGTGGTGCCTATCTTCATGAAAGGGAGGAAAGTGGATCTGGCAAACTACAGTCCCATCAGCCTGACCTCTTTCCTGGGGAAGGTCTTAGAAAAGATTATCAAAGAGGCCATCCTTAACAGACTGGCTGATGGCAACATCCTGAGGGATAGCCAGCATGGGTTTGTTGCGGGTAGTTCTTACTTGACCAATCTTATTTCCTTTTACAACCAGGTGACCTATCACCTGGACAAGGGAGAAGAGATTGATGTCATATATCTGGACTTTAAAAAAGCCTTCGATCTGGTATCTCATGATCACCTCTTAGCAAAACTGGCCAACTGTGGCCTCGGCTTCACCATGATCTGCTGGCTGGGGGATTGGCTCCATGGTCAGACCCAGAGGATGGTGATTGATGGAAGTTAAACGTCATGGTGCGCTGTGACCAGTGGGGTCCCTCAAGGCTCTGTCCTTGGGTCTATACTATTCAACATCTTCATTAACGTTGTGGACATTGGTATCAGAAGTGGACTGGCCAAGTTCACTGATGACACCAAACTTTGAGGTAAAGCATCCATACCTGAGGACAGGAGGGTGATCCAGGCTCAGGAAATGGGCAGATGAGAACCTGATGGTGTTTAACACCAAAAAATACAAGGTTCTCCACCTTGGGAAGAAAAACCCACAGCATGCTTATAGGCTCAGCAGTGCTGGTTAGCACTATGGACAAAGGGACTTGGCGGTCATGATTAACCACAAGATGAATGGCCTTCAATGTGATGCTGTAGCTAGTAAAGTGAGCAAAACGCTGGCTTGCATCCATTGATGCTTGTCAAGCAAATCCCAGGACATCATTCTCTTGTCGTACTCAGCCTTGGTTAGGCCACAGCTGGAGTACTGTGTCCAGTTTTGGGCTCCACAGTTCAAAAAAGGATGTGGAGAAGCTTAAGAGAGTCCAGAGGAGAGCCACACACATAATCAGAGGTCAGAAAAACAGACCTTACGACGACAGGCTGAGAGCTATGGGGCTCTTTAGCCTGGAAAAGCGCAGGCTCAGGGGTGATCTGGTGGCCACCTATAAGTTTATCAGGGGTGCTCACCAGGATCTGGGGGAACGTCTGTTCACCAGAGCACCCCAATGGATGACAAGATCGAACGGTCACAAACTCCTCCATGACCATTTCAGGCTGGACATAAGGAAGAACTTCTTTACTGTCCAAGCCCCCAAGGTCTGGAATAGACTGCCGCCGGAGGTGGTTCAAGCACCTACTTTGAACACCTTCAATAGACATTTGGATATTTATCTTACTGGGATCCTATGACCCCTGCTGACTTCCTGCCCCTGGGGCAGGGGCTGTACTCGAAGGTCTTCCGAGGTCCCTTCCAGCCTTAATGTCTATTAAATCTATGAAATCTAAATTGGGTGGCCATTTTGAACTCAATTTAACCTCTCAAATGTCTGTATTCAACCCAGGGGAACTGGATGGTTCCAGTAAAAAAGCAAAGCAGTCAGTCCCATCATCCCCATTGTGCAAGCAGGAATAAACACTGGTTTCTTCAAGTCTACAGGCAAAGTAAGTAATATAGTCAAAAGTATAGAGAAAAGTAGTAAAAAAGCCAATGACTGGGGCAGAGGAGGGAGAAGACATACAGTGAATGTATCAGCATTGAGAGTATTATAAACAAGAGCATACTGGGTGCTGTAAACCAGTTTGGTTGAAAACCATAGGAAAATAGGGCTGAAAGGAACCTCACAAGGTCATCTGATCCAGCCACCTGCTCAATGCAGAATCATCCCTCCATCTCAACCAAAGGTTTCTTTAACCTGCTCTTAAACATTTCCAGGGATGGAGACTTCCCACCTTCTCTAGTTACCCTGTTCTAATGCTTGTCCACCCTCATAGTCAGAAAGTTCTTCCTAATTTCCATCCTAATTTCCTGTCTCATAGCTTGAGTCCATTGCTCCTATCCTGTCCCCTCCAGCCACAGAAAACCCCCCATCTCCAACCTCAGTCCCAGCATAAAAGCCAGGAACCAAAGGTACTTGGAAACTGAGGCCCTTAAGTCATGAAGATATTTAAGTGTGAGCCAACTTTCAAGTTTGTTACTAATCCCAAGTAAATCCATGTAGTAACTTGTAGGTTTGTGGTTATGTAAAGTAGCTCACTAAACATCTTGGTGAAGCAGGACCTAAACTGTAGTACTTTTTCATCCTGGAGATTGTTGCTTCTAATCAGAATTGAGTCACTTTAGCATAGGCAGTTTGGAAAAACCTGTGTTTTTGTTGTATTAACTTTGTGGCTAAATTAAGGGCTTCTTGCTCCAAGGCCAACTAGCCAGCAGCTGTAATGAGCATTAAAGCAAATGTAACACACACTACAGGTAATGAATGCTAAAGAGTCACTGAAAATAAATCAGCAGCAGTAATTCCAAAGAATGCCCAAACATTAACAGACCCTCTCTGCTTGATGTGTGCTATACAAAATATTTCCTAAACAGAATGTATGGTAAACTGCTTGCAGGAAGGGACTGTTGATCTGGGCAGAATTTGGAGAAATTGAGTTTCTCTGAATTCAGACGTGTAATTGAAAGCAGAATTTGTCTAATTTCTTTCAGTTTTGGTCTACTTGGACTCCATTGCTCCCACTGAAATGAGTCACTTAACTACCATGTACTTAAAGGATTCAAACAATAAACTGGAATTTAAATAAAGAGCATAAGCATTAACCACTTTTCACCAGTGGCAGCAGACCAATATCTTGACCAGTCACAAGGATAGCTCCCAATCTCAGTCTCTAATAAACCAATGTAATATAGCAGCATTTGAAATATTTAAAGGCCAGGGGAAATCCAGGCCTATAGGAGTTGTTTTTAGCTTTAACGGAAGAAGCCCCAGCTGACAGGGGGCCCAAGGGGTCAGCCTACCAGCCTGGGGATGCTCCAACCCAGCTCAACATGCTTGGAGGGTCTTGCTCAGGCATGAGCATGCTTCAGCACAGGGCTAGCCGGCAGGCTAACCCCAGGGCTAGCCCGAACACTGAAGCACCCTCATGCCCCAGCCAGCCTCTCCAGTGTCTACACATGTACTGCTATGGAGTTTTTTATTTACAAGTGTTTTTACAAGTACTATCCTGCTGCGGTGTAAATTTGTTTACTCCAGCCTAATAGGGGCACATATGTACACACCAAGACATCTGCTGCAGAGCTAATTAGTGAACTGCAATGAATGACTCATGTAGATGCATCCACAGTATATCAAGATTGCAGAGCTGGTCATTTATGAGCATTATAATAGCAGCGTACCGATGACAACTGTCAGTGATACAAAGTTAGGAGGCAATATCAATACAGAAAAGGATTGGGATATCATATGGGAAGAACCAGACAACCTTGAGGGCAGGAGTAATAGCAATGGGATGCAATGTGTGAGGTCATGTACATAGGAGCATGGGTGGATCCAAGATTCTACAAAGGTTGGGTATGAGAGCAGTGACCGGTGCTGCAGGGGTGGCTGCAGCCCTTGCTCCCAGCCTCTTCCCTGCTCTCCCCAACACCAGGATAGACAGACACAGCTAGGGACTTTTTAAAATCCCAAACAAGGTAATTCCTACCTCCTTTACCTTCCCTGCCCAGAGGCATGTCCCCTCCACTATCCTCCCTATCCCGTCCTCTCGTATTTTCCATTCCCCCTTTCCTCACCTACTGCTGCTGATGGCCTGCTGTCCCAGGGGCACGGCGAGCTCCCGTCCTGCTCCAGCTGGGCTGTACGGAGGCTGGGCTCAGCCTAGAACAGTGGCAGTGGCAGCAACAAGCAGGTTCCCACTCCCTGCTTGTTCCCCCTGGGTGTCTCTGCCGGCAGCTTGGGGAGGGAGAACGCACCTGCCCCTACAGTTGATATAAGAGCTCATCACCAATGTGATGAGGCTGTGAAAAAAGCAAAGGCCATCCTAGGAAGCATCAGGAGAACAGGGAAGTTTCAATGTCTTTGCGAAGAGCTGGCTGTGAGAACCAGTGTCAAAAAAGCTATTCAAGTGAAAGGATAATGCTGGCCCAAGAAATACTGTGTTTACTTACATACCCCATGCAGCACTCTCCCATGTCCAAATTAGCCACCCAAAATTGGGGGGTGGGGCTTTATTAAATGAGGAAGTTGAACCAGAATAGAAACATGGAGATGTTGGACTGGCTGCCAAGGGCTTCAGTCCCTTCCCTCTGGCCAGCATTCTGCAGGGGCAGTTCCCAGTTTTAACCCTCTCATAATCACTGCTAAACTAGCAGTAGCTTTTAGCCAAGCAGTTTTGACAGTTAAAACTAGTTGTCTCATGAAGCAGCCAGCATCTGCTTGAGAGCAAGTGAGCTGCTCCAAGGGGTCAGCATTTGGCCATGACTGGAAAAATCTTTTTTTTTCTTCGTTGTGCCTTCCTAAAACAAGGCGGGTGCGATATGTGAGAAAATATGGTATAAAGCGGCTGGAAACAAAGGTCTCTAACCATCAGAGCAATGCCGTTCTCAAGCAGCCTTCCATCAGGTGTCACGCTGATGTTTGTGAATGGGATTGTATAATGTGGTCACCTACATACCAAGGAACCAGACTCCAGGCCCCTGTCGTATTTTCCTAAGATCCATTTTGCCTTTCTTATTAGAGCGAGGTGTTTAAAGGAAGCTGCAGCTGGGACAGTGGAAGCTAATTTTAGCTGATTTTTCCCTGAGATCCTACATGAGTTTCTGTTTACAGTATAGAGCAAGCAGTCTGAGGACCCGGCCACAAATCTTTGCCAGAGACCTTCCATGGAGAGGGAAATCTTATTGCAGAGCAGTAGTGATTCAGATCTGATTTGCTGCCTCAGCTGCACAAACGTTGTAAAGATAGAAGAAAAAACTTTGGGGGGTCCTGGTTCTCCTTGCTTATGGTTCTGGCATGAATGTGCATTTCATTTGCGAGAGTATTGTTAACCTTACAGATCCTGGCCCTGCTGTCAGGAGAGGCTTTTAGGGTTAGGTAGAGAGGGCCTGGCAAGTATCTTAAGATGTATAGGTACTGATGTACATGGCTTTGGCCACAGATTTGCAACAACCTTGCGTCCCTGTCTCCAGGTGTCTCTGCCTTCTCCTGTGTATGGTCCCTACTCAGTTAGACTTAAAATCAATGGGAAATGCACTATTGTGGATTAACAATTGACGTCCCATTTTTTGGTCCTCTTTTATGAAGTTGAGAAAGAAGCATTCTCTTCATAGGGAAATGGAGGACCGGGGAAGCTGAAGACATGTCTGTACCATGTTCCAGGTGTGTTCTGGGAGGGACTCTCCTGTGCATACCTTGCCCAACTCTTCCCATTCACACATGCCAAACCTGAACATGTGGCAGTGAAGCCACTGAGGGGAGCCTACTAAGCCCACTCTCTCAGCCCTGGTCTTGTGCATGTGAGAAACCCCAGAGTGACTTCCCCACCACATTTCCTGGCTTGGCATGTGTGAGTGGAAGCAGTTCAGTAGGATGCCCTCAGGAGCATCCCTCCTGGGACTTTCTGAGAATACAATGTTGACATGCCCTGAGGGACTAGTCCCAGACTAAACAAATCACTGGCACCAGATGCCAAGCCTCCGAAGTCCTGTCTCATGTCCTAGCCAGAGTTTCTCAACCAAGGTTGCCCTGGCACTCTGGGGTGCCATGAGGTTCTTACAAGGTACTTCAGGGTGCTGAACAATGTTAGGTGTGCAAGCACTTACACATGATTCACAAGATGAACAGAGATTTCAAATAGGAATCCATAGTGTCAAAAACCGTCTGACCTGTGGTGGGCTTTCTGAGTTATCTGCAACAAAAGAATTATATTTCCATAGTCCAAAACAATTAAACAAAAAACAAATGAAAGCTAAGAGCTGGCATTTTCCAAGGGGTGCCCTAAGGCTAAAAATGTTGAGCACCACTGTGCTAAGGCAGTGGATCCTGTCACCTCCCCAGTTGCAGGATATGGGACTATAGATACTTAAAGGTCTTCGTGACTGTTTTTCCCTTCAGAGTTGACCCCACTAGTCTTATAGCTACCCTCACCACATTAACAATTTTCAGCCATAGGACAGGACTGTACAGCCAGGAGGTGGAAGACTAGAATCATAGAATCATGGAAAATTAGGGTAGGAAGGGACCTCAGGAAGCTATCTAGCCCAACTCCCTGCTCAAAGCAGAACTATCTCCACTACATCATCCCACCCAAGGCTTTGTCGAGCCAGGTCTTAAAAACTTCCAAGGATGGAGATTCCACCACCTCTCTACATTGCCTGTTCCAGTGCTTTACCAGCCCCCTAGTGAAAAAGATTTTCCTAATATCCAACCTAAACTTTCCTTGCTGCAACTTGAGACCATTCCTCCTTGTTCTGTCGTCTGCCATCTCTGAAAGCAGTCTAGCTCCATCCTCTTTGGAACCACCCTTCAGTTTTGGCGGAAGCTTATCTAGCATGGCTGTGGTCACTGTTAAGTTCTTCTCCTGTTACACAATGAGCGGAAATGCAAACAGCCTTGAGAGTGTCCTCATCAGTGAAGTTTGACTGAACTGGCACAAGGTGCTGTTCACTAAGGAAAGCAATGCGGTCCATGAAGGTAATTGGACTAGTTGGGCAGTAGGCCTCCCTGCTATGTGCTGCTGAAGCAGTTATTTTCGTCTGCCAAGCCTCCCACTTGTAGTGAAAAAAGGCTTGACCTCTTGAACCTGTCTGGCCTGTTGCACTCTCCTGGTGTGTTGTGGGGGATATGGATTGCACAGACAAATGAAAAAAGTTTTCCTTGGGTAGGGTAAAAAAGGTTTGGAACAGCAGAAGCAGATATGAAGCACAAACCAACAGCCTACAATAGTGAATTCATGCTGGTGAGGGAGGGATCAACTTCACCTTCAGCATCATATCTTCCCACCATTTTCCCAGTCTCCCTTCCCTTTCTCCTCCCCCATGCTTCGCTCTTTTCCCTGATGTTTTGCTTTCTATCCCTTCTCCACTTCCTCTCCATTCTCCCACACCTTGAGTGATGAGTGCAATACAAAAGCCTGGAGGGGGAAAGATTTTTCTTTTTCTTTTTTAATCAATCCTTTCCTTTGTCATCTCTTCTATAACCCTGCATAGACACTGGGCCTGATTTCTCTTGCTTGCACCAGTCTGCACAGTTGTAACTCAGCTGCCTTCACCAGACTTGCTCCTGATCTATACTAGCACATACATGAGGAGGATCAGGCCCAAAAGATTGGATTTTTGGAGTCAGATTAGGGAACAAGCCTTGTACAGGGACAAAAACCCTTCTCTCTAAAGTCACTCTATACACAAAGCTAGTTAACTGTACTCGGGATGCTCAAGTACTAGCCCATCTGGGTGCCCCTAGGTAGATATTAAGGGGCCTAGAGGAGTTAGGGCAATGGTTTCAATCTGTTCTACCCCCAGCAGAGGAGTAGGCCAGTTGCACAGAAAGAGTAGCCTTTGCCCCCTCAGTATGGTTCAGTTTGTGTAGTAGGGGGCAAGGAGTGAGACAGACTCTTCTGAAGGTGCCTGAGAAGGCAGTTTCAGTTCTGCTCAGAACTGTATCTAGGTGATGCCCTATGCGCTGTGGTGCAATGACAGACATGAAACTCCCTGGTCTAACTTGTGACACTCCACAGAAAGTACCATGAGTTAGACCAACCTTTCCAACCCAACAGATGTTCTCTGTTGGATTGGGATGGTGAAGGATCTAGCTCCACATTGGAGCTGATCAAGCAAGAGAGGCTATGTGTCTGCAGCCTCTTCCCCTAGACTCCCCCACTCCCCCCCTTCCCCCCCCCCCGCTCCACCTCCCCCAGCTCTCGTGCTGTCTCAGGATAGGAGGGGGAGAAGTCAGCGCAGGGAGGTCCATTCTGGGGGGTGCCCAGCCTGCACTGGAATGGCAGGTGGGTGGATTGCAGCCCCCTCACCTCAAGGGGCACAGACTGAGAAAACCACAGATGGAATTCCTTCCTCTCCCTTCACCCTCTCCCATCCTGAAGACAGTACCAGGGATGGGGCTGGGCTGTTTCAGCCCAGTCCTGCTCCTCAAGTGCACTAACAGAAATGAACGAAGGTGCTCTGCTTTGGAGCACCTTCATCTGCACACCACATGTAATGAGGGTTCATTTATTGTATGATTAGACACTTTTTAAAGCACTCTGTAGCTGTGCACTTATGTCAGTGCATGGCTCTAGAGTGCTTTCAGTGGCCAATTACATGACAAAGCATCACTTCTATCAGCACCCTTTGAGTGTCTTTACCTGTGCTCCAGGGGCGGGGAGAGCTGCTCTAATTAAACCATCCTCAGTGTCTTGTGTACTCAGCATTCCATATATTCAGTTTGTTCGACAAGCTTTAGTTAAAGCACTCCCACTGCCATTTTGAACCACGGGGATGCTGAATACATGAGATGCTGAGGCTGCTGGAGCATGCTGATTAGCATACTCCAGCAGACATAATTAATCGAGTCTGCTCCAATGCACTGTAATGACAACATGTCGGAGAAGATGTCTTGCATGTCTCCAGGCACCCATACAATCTAAGCCCTTCTGATGTGGGTGAGCACCTGGCTCCATATTCATGCTGAAATGGGACTGGTGATGCTTTTCTTTTTAGATCTATGCAGCTGTGCCTATTCTGAGATGCTCCCCAGGTACTTCTTACTCCTTTCAGGTGAAGCAGAAAATTTCTAAATTGTACACAGAAGAGAAGAGAGAGGGGGTTGGGGGGGAAAGGAGATAGAAAAACAAAGAAAATGGAGTCGCAAATGGCTCCAAGGAATTTGAAATTTTTATGTGATTTATTGTCCAGCTTCCTCCCGCTTCATTGTCCTTTCCCTCCCACGGGTCAAACCAGAGCACCAGTGTTTTATAGCTGTATTTACTTTGGGAAAATACAGACCTCTGCCTCCCAGATCAGTTTTGAACACAGTGGAATGAGAAATCTCTTGCAATTATTTTGGGGGCTGATCTGGAGGGAGGAAACAAGTAAATAAGGTGGGAGGATAGCAAGCAGGAAATTGGATATGGTTTTTTAAACCATTTTCTCTTGGTCTGTTTTTGCTGCCCAGATCCACCCCTTACCCTTTTCTTTCACTTACAATGTGAGCATTTCAGCACAATGATAGCTTGAGGGTGTTAAGAAGCTTACGACTAAGCTTGGCAAAAAGCTAATATAGATTAGTGAGATCAAATTAAGTCTTTCCAGTTAACTTGCTAATAAACATTTCTTGGGCTAATCAGCTTGTGGCCCTAGAGTATATATCATGAGCAGGAAACATGACAGAAACACTGGCCATGAAATAGTCAGAAATCTAGATTAGGAAGAAAAGCATAAATCTATATAGTAATGGCAGATGGGCTTGTTTTTCAATGCAGCCTGTATATGGAGATTTAGACTTAAATAATCAGTGTTGCATGCTTGGCCAGAGTGATTCAGATAAAATGTGTTCTCTTATTATGCATGTCTATTCCTTGCTAGACTTCACATGGTAGGAAGGAGCTTACTGCTGAGAAGAGCAAAGGATCATGACAGATGACAGAATTACAGAGAGTGTCAGCCTTTCCTTCCCTTCATCAATATTCTCTTTTCTTTTGAGCCTGATCTTCTGTTTTAAGCCTGTTTCTAGAACTCCCAGTGATGCACCTTATCTAGTTAATCCCAGCAGTGAAAATATGCCATTATGAGCATTTGCAGGCTCAGTACCCAAACAGGTGAGACAAAGAGAATGGTACTGTACATTTTACCATGGATAAACTAACATGGATCTTCAAAGACATGCCATGAATACTGCTGCTATTCTACACTTTCATAAGAAATTCCTACCCAGAGGCATATAAAGCAACTGACTCTGCCAGCACTACCTTTGAATAATTTTCAGGCCCTAACAATGGCAACTTTTGGAAGAAAAGTTGGAAAGTGGAAAATGTTATTAAACCAACTGGGGGTACAGGGAGGAAGTATATCTTAGTGGTACAAGCACTGGGCCAGAAGCCAAAGGCTTACTCTGCTTTTCTCAGCTCTGCAACTCATTTGCTGTGACGAGCACTATCTCCTTGCTTCTGTTTCCCCCTTGTAATAAGGAAGTGAGAAAATGTATTTGTTGTGGGGTGCTGTGAAACTCAATGAATGTTTCAAAAAATGTCTGTGAATACTCGGATACAGCGTGTTATCTGAGTGCAACAGCAATTAAAAGAAAGAGTCCCTCTTACTTGACTGGGAACAGATTTGGGTCCATCAGCATATGTCCAACTCGCTTTACAGAAGGGGGAAATCCCTGGGTGCTGTTTAAATAGCTTATTACCAGTTCATGGATATTTTCCCAAATTTGTCTATAGTTTCATGGGCAGAAATGTTCATGTGGATATGAGAGGGAGAGTGATCAGTTGTTCCCTGTGGATACAGACTAAGATGAGAAGCAGTGGGCTTAAATTACAATGAGGAAAATTTTAGGTTGGATATTAGGAAGAACTTTCTAACCATGTGGGAACAGGGAGCAGATAACTTAGCCTGTGTAACCTTCATCTCTGGAAAGCTTCAAGTGCAGATTAGATAAGCGTTTGTCTGGGGTGGTCTAGTCAGGGATGTTCCTGTCTTGGGCAGGGGGTTATACTAGATGATCTCCAGAGATTCCTGCCAGCCCAATTTTTTATGACTCCATGATTATATGGTTAGCTGGGAGGTTTCATCAACACCAGCTTTGAACAATAACTACCAGTACTGGAATTCCTTGCTTATGTATCACGTTCCTTGCTGAACTGAATGAGATGGGAAATGAACCAATAGATAAATGAAATCCAATCCAGCATCATCAATAAGTAATGAATGGATAATAATAGCACAATTGGTGTGCAGCAGGAAAAGTTTCCTGTAGAACTAGGGCCTCACTGTGCAAGGCAGTTCATAAACATATGGAGTAACAAGATCCAGCCCCCAACCTAAGGGTAAGAGAAATGTGCATCAGTAATTTTTTGTTGTGCCACATCAGTTTCAGTTTGAGGCAGGTCAGATTGGTTCCTGGCATATCTTCAGCCATGTCAGAGATCCTGTGCAAAGCTGCTGACCTTAAGCAAGCGGGATTGTATTATTATTTTGTAGTCCCAATCTGGAGAGTTTTGACTCTGAAGGTTCCACTGAGCAACTACCCAACCTCCCCCTCCATTCCTCATGCATGGGGGTAGAGCTAATTTGCTGGTGTTTCTAAGAGCTGTATTTACATACCATGTCAGAGAGATTTTTAAACAAGCCCCCTGTGTGTTTTATTGTAAAATATTTTCATTCAATAATATTTGTCACTTCAGATAAATATGTCAGATTCCTAACATTGATGTTCTTCTTCACTGCTCATTTAAATAAGCTATTAACCTGGTGCCTAAAAGTCAAACTTACTCCTGATGGGATCTGTCTCACATGGCAAATATTTTCACCACAGAACTGGAACATTAGGATTTCACTACACTTCAGACATGCTATTCCACCTATCAGGTGCCCAAGTGGACTTAGCAGCTCTAGCTCTTCCATCCTGTTGAGTGCCCCCTCCTCCCTACTGTTCGGTGAGATTTCTTTTAAGGCTAAGAGAACAAAAGCAGATGCAGTAATGGATTTTGGGGATTTGAATAGGTTGGAATAGGATCACACTTGAGTGCATGAGTCCACTGAGGCACAATATGGTGCTGCAATGCTATGAACAGAAAAGATGTTTATCTCACCCTACAGGAAATAAACAGAATTTGTTTATCTCCTACAGGCGTGTGTGCACGACACTTTAAAGCGGGCTAAATGCTTTTGCACTGCTTCAATGGTGTTGCTGTTCGCATGCATCAGTGGCGTATTGTGCAGTAATTCCAGCTGCTGTAGGAAATTTGTGGTGTAATGCATCTTAAATGCTGTGGGGCACAGGAAACTAAAATTCCCCTGTGGAGTTTGTTTGCCCCTACAGCCGCAGAACAAAGCACCGGGCTCCGTGCAGCTCAGGGACTCTGCAGGCAGCCTGGCAGCAGCCTGGGAAGGCAGGCTCTGCCCAAGAAAAGGGGCAAAGCTGATCTTCTTTCCCCCTTCCCCCTGGAGCCTGCCTGCCTGAGCTGCACAGGGGCCCAGGTGCTTCCCGCCGTGGCTGCGGTGACCCCCCGGACTGCCTAAGCCTGGGTGCCTGGGGGGGAGCTGCCTAGGGGAGGGGGGGAGGGGCTGCTGCTACCATAGAGGGAAGCACCAGCCCCCCCTGCCCTGTGGCCCAGGGACCGCTCTGCCTACCGGCACCTTGTCCTCCCCTCGCTGCTGGAGAGGCAGAAGTTGGTATGTGCATGACACAAGGGTTTAAAGCACCCTAAATTGAAGCAGTGTTTTTAATAACCCACTGCTTCAGTTTAGGGCCCCCATTTCATCTACACATCAGACACCAGGATCTAGAGGCCCTGAGTTCTCTCTTGAAAAACTGAAAAGGATGGGAAGGGTAGAAGCACCACTGGCAAGACCTCTTTGTAAAGGCATAGGTGCTGTATTGATCTGTGGTGTTGGAGGGTACATGAGTCCACAGCCTAATGATACCCTGAGCACGTCTCACTTTCTGTGGCTGCTGATTTGTGAGTGCGTTTGATAGCACTTCTCTTTTATAACAAGAAGTATGCTTCAAGGGAACTGAGGGGTGTCCTAATGGGCTGTGGTCTGAGGGGATGTATCTCTCCACCTCCCCTTGCAAAAGAAAACGGGGGACACCTCCTTGCTCATTTGGAACTTTCCACAGAGAGCTCCTGCCCCATTGATCTTATGCCTCGAGTGCGGAAGAATACTTTCCCAAAATGCTGTCTGCTCTTCTACAATTGAGCCTCCTTCTCCCTTGGGAGACCTTCCCTCAGTTCAGCTCAGATATAAAATAGCAGAGGAAAAAGCTTTGCTGAGAGCCTCTGTCTCTGCAAGAGATGAAGGCGACAGGCTGGTGTGAACCATATGTCCTCCCCCAAATCCTTCAACTGAGTGTGTTTAATTTAGGGAGGGCTGCAGGAATCCTGCAGTGAAACAAGGAGCCAATTGTACTTCCCGGCAGTCGCTGCCGTTCCGTTAGGGTATATGGCTGCTGCTCTCACCCCATCTCTGAAGTATAAAATGATACCACCTCGTGAAAAAAGATCTGCCCTAGGTGTCATTTCCCATATTTGATTTCCTCAGATGTAACATAATCCCCCAGCTCCCAGGGTAATGTAAAGCCATAAGACTCTGATTCAGGAAGGAAGAAGCACAGTCATTATTTCTGGACTGATTTTTCCCCTCCCTGGCTGCCAGCCACTCCTTCCTTATTCATACCTAACTAAATTCTCTGGGTCAGCTCTAACAAAATCAGTACCTTTACACAGATTTACATCAGCTGCTTTCCTCACCCCTCTTCTGCACCCCCCTTCACACACTGCTATGTACTTCTTCTCTCGTATTCTTTCTCATTCTCCCTCTTTCTCATGCACACACACACACACAGTTTTTAGAACTTTTTGGACCTGGTATTCATTTTTTGCATCCTTTCCCATTTTTAAATATTTTATTGAAAACCTGATTGAAACAACTATTGATGTTTTCCTTGTAAACACAGTGTCTGTATTCATTTTGCTACCGTCTCTGATCAAAATATGAAAAGACTAACAAGAAAATGATGGGGATTATTTTTTTCTCTTGCCAAAACTGTCAGATTATCAATGACCATGTTTCACAACAACAACAAAAAATCACTGCAGGCCTCTTTTCAATGAGCAAGCTTTGCACTCTGAGTGTCTGGCCCCAGGATTCTCCCTGTTCCCTTCCAGCACCCACAGATACTCCCTATGCAGTGTTCTCACTGACACCTGGACTCACTCACCACACAGCACACAGCAAACGTACAAGGGACACAGGACACAGTTCAGGCCAGATGCCCTGGGGGTACCCTCTCTTTCCAAGAGCTAAAATCTTTGGTAGGTGAATCACACCCCTTCCCTGCTCCCAATCCATACAGTCTCACAGAAAACTAGAATGTGCCACATCATGTGATACCAATTTGGGGCATGCACAATAAATGTTCACCAGCAAATGCTTCTGTCCTGGCACTGGTTTCCCCAGTGAGCAGTCTACCTGAGTAGTCAAGTATGCAGTAGGACTGCAAGAAACAGAAGTAACCTGAAAGGAACTAGGTTTCTTTTGTGGGAGAAAATTCTGTGATACAGAAAATGTTCACCCTGCTTTTCTGATCCATTAATCACTTGTGTTACTAGATTATTCTAAAGGGCTGTGAAAAATATCCTCAGCTCCATCATATTTGAAGAACAGCCCCAGCAACAGTGTTATACAAACATTAGCACCTGGAATGTCAGTCAGGGTGAGCGGAGCGGGCTCCAAATCAGGAGTGGCCAAGCTGTGGCAAAGTTGCCACCAATGGCACAAGTGGCCTCTATGTGTGTCACACAGCACACTGGGAGCGGACAGGCAGGCCACTGGCAGATAAGGCAAGGAGCAGAAAGAAGAGCATCAGATCAAGCAGGGAGCACAGGCCAGGAAGCAGAAAGCTGAGCAGCAGACCACATAAGGGAAAGGGATCTGAGTGGCACTTGGGGAGGATGTGGGGTTAATTTGTGCATGCCAGCCAAAAGATGTTGGCCCCCACTGCTCTAAACCATTACAGCTTGGCCTAGCAATACTGATCCTTAAGTGTATTTTATTATTTCTGGCAGCTTTGACTCCTTGGAGATTCAGTGATTTCTGCCGGTTTCTGCAGGGGAGGAAGGGCCTGCCTGTGCCCATCAGACTACAAGAGTAAGGCTTTAGAGATAACTTCTTGTCACAATGTATGGTCACTTCTTACTGGCTGGCAGGCTCAGGCAGAAATTAATCTTTTAGACTCTAGGGCTGCTTGTACACATCATGGGGGTTTACTTCGGTTTAATTATTCTTAAATTGAAGTAGTGGGTTTTTAAAAACCTCGCTTCAATTTAAGCCGAAGTAAACCCCATGGTATGTACACAAGGGCCAGGTCCAATCCTTGCCTGCCTCTCCAGCATTGGGGGGGGGAGGGGGATGGGGGGGAGGGTGAGCTGCTGGTGGGCCAGGTAGTCTCTGAGCTGTTGTGGGGGGGCAGTGCTTCCCTCTGTGCTGGCAGTGGCGCCCCCCGGACAGCACCTACCTGCAGGCACCTGACCTGGGTAGTCCTGGGGGGCACCACAGCTGCAGAGGGAAGCACTGTGCCCCTGTACAGCTCAGGCAGGCAAGCATCAGGGAGAAAAAAAACCAAACCAAAAGATCATGCTTGCCGCTTTTTTTTTTCTTCCGTGGAGCCAGCCTGCACGAGCTGTCGCTGGGCTGCCTGCACAGGCTGCCTGCACAGCCCCTGAGCTGCATGGGGCCCGTGCTTCCCTCCGCGGCTACTAAGGTAACAAACTAAAACATCTCGGACATGTTTTATTTTGCTATGTTGCAAAGTCATTTAGTGCGCACTATGCTGCCGACCGTGTAAACAGCAGCGCCATTAATGCACAATAAGCCACTGACAGTGTAAGCAGCAACGCCATTAGAGCAGTGTAAAAGGGCATTTAAGACGCTTTAAAGGCCAATTTTGTGGTGTGTACAAAGGCCCTAGAAAATCATAGGAATGGAGAGGGAAGTCTGACATCAGATGAATTAGTAATGGAAAAGTGCCACGGATGTAGGCAGTAGGGTGGGAGGTGACATGGAGGGGAGGTGGAGCTCCATGAGTCCCCTCTTTGTGTGTGCTGCCACATGTCACACACAGGCACCTGTGGCCCCATGCCAGCACAGCAGAGAACTCAGGCCCTTCTCCTGGAAATTATCCAAGTGGGGGGAGGACTGTTGAGGGTGTGGCCAGAGGAGGAGTCCCCAGATGGAAACTGTCCCTGGCATAGCTTCTGCAGAACAGGCTTACTCCAAAGAGCAAAGCATTGTGAACTGCACTGCCCAGCCCAGCCCATTTTCTCAGTTCTCTGATGTGTGGGAACCAAACCCACCTTCCTCCCACTTTCTTTCCTGCTCCAGTTTAGGGGACTGCAAATTCCAACTCTGAGCTGACAGGCTTTTGCTAAAGCTTCCTCTCCCTCCCCTTTGTTTTTACCCATCTCCAGTTAAACTTCTACATATTAAGGTGGCAAGCATAGAGTTTAGCTCTGGAAAGATGAATGTTTATCTATGATGAAGGGTTACTGTTTACTCGAACTCATGCCAACTTGTATATTATTACACACCTCTGCCTGTGTAAGACCTTTAGTAACCCAGGGTTACTCCAGAATAAAAGACTAGCTCATGACACAGCATAGCGGATGGGTACCCTGGAAGTTAAAGATACCTTGCAAATGGAGGAGGTGGTTCTCAAGGAATGCAGGGTCTTTGAGTCGCACACATTTCCCAGCTGCTCATACATGTCCAACTCTGCTGAGAAACCAATGCACTTGCAACCCAAGAGAAACCATTTTGGTCAGGAGCATTTCCAGAAAGAGGAGGGAGGACACCAGAGGCATGCAGGCAAGCTTGCATGCAGCAAGCCTGAGAGTGGGATGCAAATGGCTCCAGTGAGAGGGCAAGTACACAGCCAGCCAGAGGGAAAAGAGAAGACAAACAGTGAGAGGCAGACAGCCAGAGTGAGGGGCGCTACTGGAATTCCTTTGCTTAGCAGAAGCCATCTGCATTGTAAGTGTTTCATATATACTCATGCAGTTAACCCCTTGTTTTACAAGATGAAGTTTGTCTCTGATATCTGAGCATCACAGTGAGCTCTAACCACAGGCAGGGTTTATCACTTTGTTACCACACCTGACTACCATGCACTGTCTATGAGTCAGGTCAGAAACACATAGCATCTGTCTTCAGTTCTCTTTGTTGGTGGCTATACACAATCTTAGGGAACCCCGGGTCCACGTTGGCAGAAAATAGCTTCCTCATTATTACTTTCTAACATAGAATCACAGAGAATTAGGGCTAGAAGAGACCTCCATAGGTCACCTAGTGCAATATGGACTTGAATGTTTAATAACAGCTTCCCAAAAGGACCAGATCACTAACCTAAAATTGCTAAATACAATGCTCTTCAGCTAAAAATGCACCCCATCTTGGATGCATGCTGCAGCAGGAAGGCCAAACATCAAGGGCAAAGAACCAGGGATGGCATATGAGCAATATTTAAGAATCCTATTGTCCACAGAGAAACCCCAAGGCAGGGGTTTAACCCCTCGTACTTTCAGCACAATGCAAGTGGAATGGCATGGTGCTGAGTCTGGCCCAAAGTCTACCCTGCAAATAGTCATTAGAATAACCTTGCTGGTCCTACAGAGTTAAAGGGAGTTTGCCTGACTAGCAAGGAATGAAAAAGAAAGCAAGGACTTCTGTTTTGACTCAATGTGTGTGTGCAAGCAGAGGGAGCACTGAAGCACAAAAGAGCACAGTACAGTAGACGTCCGTTTTATGTGTATTCGACTTACCCATGTCTCGCATTTACAGAAATTAATATTAACACCCAAGCAGAAAAATACACCCCGAGACACACGTCATTTGCGTATATACACGTATATACATGAATGCCTTGCGAGATGCACACACTGAGTCAAACGGAGTTACGCATAGCTTGGGTCCCCAAGCAGGATTCTGGAGGCTTGCTCAGTCTCAGTGTTGCCATTGTGGTAGCAGCATATGTTTATAATATGTCTTTGTAACACAATAAATCAAGTATTGGTTGAAAAAGGTTTTATTTTGGTATCTTTGGTGTCATAAATGTGAGGTCTAAGGAACACAACCCCTCACTTTTCTGTTATTTTCTATGGGAAAATTCACAGCGAGTCGTGAGAATTCAACATACGAGGTTTCTCAGGAATGCAATATACGCGCAAGTCGGGAGTCTACTGTATCACCTTTTCTCATCTACTGCAAAGCCAGAAGTGAAAATGCACAAACTGGCCCCTAGACCCACTTCCATGCCTGCTGTTTCTGCCTCTGAACTTTTCAGGAACACAGGCACACAGGAGATTTTGGCATAAATATGGAATTTAGGCTTGTGTGAGGTTGGGAGCTCTCATGAACCAACCTGGGATGAAATGGAGGGGGAGCCTCTACAAGCAGACACAGAGAAAACTTACTGAGTCTTTCCTGCCCAAGTGCAGGGGGGCTGGACCCTATGATCTGTAAGGTCCCTTCCAGCCCCTAACAACTATGAAACTATGATGCTGATCTGCAGATGCTGACTAGGATTAGGATTCCTAATGAGGGACTCTGGCATCTTTTATGCTTCTCAGGTGATCAATCTGTAGCTGAGTCATGTGGCAGGGACAAAGAGTGGGCAGCTGCTGAATTGCTTGTTACTCTAAGAGTCTGCGGCAAGAACAGTGCTGACCTTTGCTCTGCGATATGGGAGAGGTGAGCTGGCTCTCACTCAGGGCTGGTCCGCTTTTGACTGCAGAGGTAGGCGTAGCATTTTTTTCGTTGCTGTTTGGACTTTCCACCCCCAAGGCACATTATCTTCACCACACAGAGCTGGGTTGGCACAGAACCATATGCTGGTTAGAGCAGGGCAAGATCTGACCACACCCCTAAGGACTCACAGCACTTTATCACAAGATCAGCTGACTCACCATAGGAGAGAAAATGAACAAGAAGTTGAAACATTGTAGTGAACCAAATTTAAGGCTGTAATTTGAATGCTCAAACTGTAATCTACTAGAGTATTAAATAAAGCTTGTGGATACCCAGAAGTAAAAGTAACACTAAATCTTGGAGCTCTGGGTCCAAGTGGAATTAGTGGAATTTCCCAGTGGAAAAATGGCTTTGCTGATCCTAATGACTAAGAATCTGATTAATCTTTACCTGTGTTAATGCTATGGGCCAGGTTGCATGCAATGGCACAGTTATCTTGGGAGACCCCCATGGGACACCAGGAAGACCCATGGCCATTTCGGTTGCTCTTCTGGTTGCAACACCGTTGCATTTGAAACTCATCTTGCTTGCAGCATCTGGCAGGGAGTGTAGTATGAGATTGTGTGCAGTTGCCCCAAAGAATGGTTATTATTACCATCCCTCTTTATAAAGCAGTGCTGCAGCCAAGATTACTGCATATCACACCCAGCCACATGCTGGCACCAAACCATTCAGTAATAATTCAGTGTTGGGGGTGCTGCTCCTGAACCTTCTTTGTCATCTTGGAATCTGTCACATGCCACTGCCAGAAGGGAACACAGAGGAGGGAACTTTTCCAGAAGATAGAAACACACTGGGCTTCTTGCCCTAAGATTCCTATCTCAGTAGGCCAACTCATCACTCAGTCATTTGACTCAGTTAGTCAGTTAAATCCTTTTTAGTAGGTGGGGCTGAGCTTTATCTCCTATGAGAAAGAATGCACGTATGCGTGCCAGCTGGGTTGTGTTGATGCAAGCAATGGAAGGTATAGAGAAGGTACAGGAGAATGCATAATATTCATGAGCTGATAGTTAGATTAGGCAAGAACTTAGATATGATTCACAATAGGAAACTAAGCAACCTATATATTTCTGCTCCCCAGAAAGCAAGGACCTTAGTGAAGGTTTTACGGCACGTTAAACTCCTGGAGTTAGAGTCAAGTGATACCTTGCTTCTTGTGTCAGCATGTGGGTGTGAGCTGAGCCTCAGAGGTGTGCCCTGCAACTCCTGCCCAGTTCCAAGGTAATAGCAGTCGGAGTGGCACAAGTTATTACTCATTCACAGAGATGTTCTCACATACTAGGTGAGCTCTTGGGAGCTGTTTCCATGGTCACGTAGGTGGTAAGGGGTAGCTTATGTTTTTGCAGGGTACACACAACCCAGAACAAGCATTGTGTTTAGAATGCTAGTTATTAAAAGGGAAATGTACCAAAAAAAGGCTATGACTGCTTTACTGAGAGCTTGATGTTTCCCACTTTTGTGCTCTGCCATGCACACCATGCTTGAGGGGCATCTGGACTGTCATCTCCCTCACACTCCTATATAAACCAAACCACTATGGAGAATAAATATTCAGTGCATGCACGGCACTACTGCCATGAACCAAATTCCCATCTCTCCCCTTGCTTGCTCCAAGGGCCTTATGGCTAAGGGCAAGCAAAACTTGGGGGCATCCGAACCCCAAGCCTCCGGACTTGGGCCTGCAAGTAGCATGCCCACCAAAGGTTTTGGAAACATCTGAAGCCCCAGGTGCGGGTAGAGGATGTTTGCCGGTAGTAGGGCCACTTATGGTTCTGGTATCTTGGATTTAATTTTGGCTAATTTGGCCTCCGATACAAATTAAAAAAAGAAAAAAAATCCCCACCTCTTCCAAGCTGTAGGGGATCCAGAATGCTGAAAAGATGATCTGCTGATCACAATGGGTATCTATACAAATGCCCTGGGGTGGCAAGGGACACTTTAATTAGAGCGTCTCTGAGAGTGCTCTAATTAAAGTGCCTGCAGTGTCATGTGTATTCAGTGTCCTCCACTTCAAGATGGCAGCAGGGGCGCTTTAACTAAAGCTCGTTTGACAAGCTTTAGTTAAAGTGCCCCCGCTGCCATTTCGAAATGCAGGGATACCAAAATTTGGGGTGAATGCAGGGATACCAAAATTTGGGGTGAGGTGGGCACGTTAGTAGGGAGGGAAAGACTGCAGAAAGACCTGGATAAGTTGCAGGGGTGGGCTAACAAAAACAGGATGCGTTTCAATACGAACAAGTGCAGGGTGCTGCACTTGGGCAGTAGTAACCAGCAGCATACTTATACGATGGGAAACTCCCTTCTTGAGAGCATGGAGGCAGAAAAGGATCTTGGAGTCATCATTGACTCCAAGATGAACATGGGCCGACAGTGCGAGGTCACGGTTGGCAGGGCTAACCAGACCCTATCGTGCATCCACAGGTGCATCTCGAGTAGGGCCAAGGAGGTGATCCTCCCCCTCTACGTGACACTGGTCAGGCTGCAGCTGGAGTACTGTGTCCAGGTCTGGGCACCCCACTTCAAGAGGGACAACATTGAGAGGGTCCAGAGGAGGGCCACCCGCATGATCTGGAGGCAGCAGGGCAGACCCTACAATGAGAGGCTACGGGACCTGAACCTGTTCAGCCTTCACAAGAGAGGGCTGAGGGGGGACCCGGTGACCGTCTATAAACTCACTAGGGGGGACCAGAAGGGTTTGGGGGAGACCTTGTTCCCCCAGTGCCCCCTGGGATAACAAGGAATAAGGGCCACAAGGTGTTGGAGAGTAGGTTTAGATTAGACATCCGTAGGAACTACTTCACAGTCGGGGCGGCTAGGATCTGGAACCAATTTCCAAGGGAAGTGGTGCTGGCTCCTACCCTGGGGGTCTTTAAGAAGCGGCTCGATGTCTACCTGGCTGGGGTCACTTGAGCCCAGGTTTCCTTCTGCCCAGGCAGGGGGTCGGACTTGAAGATCTACACAGTCCGGTGGGTGGCGAATTGGCTAGAGGGTCGCACCCAGAGAGTCGTGGTGGATGGGTCGGTCTCGACCTGGAAGGGTGTGGGCAGTAGGGTCCCCCAGGGCTCGGTCCTTGGACCGATACTCTTTAATGTCTTCATCGGTGACTTGGACGAGGAAGTGAAATGTACTCTGTCCAAGTTTGCAGATGACACAAAGCTATGGGGAGATGTGGACACGCCGGAGGGCAGGGAACAGCTGCAGGCAGACCTGGATAGGTTGGACAAGTGGGCAGAAAACAACAGGATGCAGTTCAACAAGGAGAAATGCAAAGTGCTGCACCTAGGGAGGAAAAATGTCCAGCACACCTACAGCCTAGGGAATGACCTGCTGGGTGGCACAGAGGTGGAAAGGGATCTTGGAGTCCTAGTGGACTCCAAGATGAACATGAGCCGGCAGTGTGATGAAGCCATCAAAAAAGCCAGTGGCACTTTATCGTGCATCAGCAGATGCATGACGAATAGGTCCAAGGAGGTGATACTTCCCCTCTATCGGGCGCTGGTCAGACCGCAGTTGGAGTACTGCGTGCAATTCTGGGCGCCACACTTCAGGAAGGATGCGGATAACCTGGAGAGGGTCCAGAGAAGGGCAACTCGTATGGTCAAGGCCCTGCAGACCAAGCCCTACGAGGAGAGACTAGAGAAACTGGACCTTTTCAGCCTCCGCAAGAGAAGGTTGAGAGGCAACCTTGTGGCTGCCTTTAAGTTCATCACGGGGGCACAGAAGGGAATTGGTGAGTATTTATTCACCAAGGCGCCCCCGGGGGTTACAAGAAATAATGGCCACAAGCTAGCAGAGAGCAGATTTAGATTGGACATTAGGAAGAACTTCTTCACAGTTCGAGTGGCCAGGGTCTGGAACAGGCTCCCAAGGGAGGTGGTGCTCTCCCCTACCCTGGGGGTCTTCAAGAGGAGGTTAGATGAGTATCTAGCTGGGGTCATCTAGACCCAGCACTCTTTCCTGCTTATGCAGGGGGTCGGACTCGATGATCTATTGAGGTCCCTTCCGACCCTAACATCTATGAATCTATCTATGAATCTACAAGGTCCCTTCCGACCCTGCTTCTATGATTCTATGATATGATTCTATGATACTGAATACATGTAACATGGAACCTGCTGGAGCACGCTAATTAGCATGCTCCATCAGACTCAGTTAATCAAGTCTGCTCCAATGTGTGCTAATTAGTACATATCAGAGCAGAACTCTTGTCATATGTAGAGATGCCCAGGGAATAGATGGGGTGATCCATATGTAAGGTAATACACATAAAACACATCATACACATAAAACGGAAATCTACTGTACTGTGCTCTTTAGTGCTTCATCATCATCATTCTGACATCAGCTGCAGACAGACATGCAGGCCTGTGGCAGAATATCTGATCAGCCCTGGACACTCCATCTCCGACCTGAGGGTAGCTGTTCTTAGGCAGCAAACCTTTGAAAAGCAATTTGGACAGGAATCTTTAGAATGAGAAATCATCCACAGACTGGATTGTGTTAAATGTGAGTTAGACAGGGACTCTGGATTCTTATCCCATTCCCTGAATTAGAATTTGTGACTCCCTTGTTCCTATGGGTTTAATGCTTGCATGTTTGCCCTCTCTCCCTGCATCACTCTTCCTCCCTTCCTGGCTTTTGTATTTTAATCACTCTCTCCATTTTATACACTGCTCTATGCAAGTCTGTTCACAGCATCTGATGAAGTGAGCTTGGGCTCATGAAAGTTTGTGCTATGTGTATATATATCTCTATATATCTATATCTAGATATATACACACACACATACACACACTTTGGTTAGTCTACAAGGCACAAACCTACCCAGCCTTCTCCTAATCATTTGCAGGTATTTTAAATGAAAAGAGTGGCTGTGAATTTAGGGAAATCCAGAACTACTAGCAGTGCTCCACAACCAGTTTAGTTATGAAGGAAGATTAAAGGAGCTGGGATATGTCTATGGAGAGGATAGAATGATAAAAAAGGACTTCTCCCTCTCCAGTCAGGGTGTGTGAGGCATGGAGCTGTGTTTGTCATCCCCAGGTTGCAGAGGAGAGGATGCTTGTTTTTTCCCATGCTTCTGGGTTTTGCCGGTCACCACATGGGGCCAGGAAGTAATTTTTTGCAATGGGTATCAGAAGAATTTAGTGCTGGTCACAGACATGGCTGGGGATTTTGACTGGAGTGATGATGCTCCTGCTATGATTTTAAAAACCCCAGAGGTTGCTGGTTATATGGTCTTGCTCAGCATCAGACTCATTGCCACATTTGGGATCAAGAAGGAATTTTATCCCATGGTCACATCCATGTGGACTGCTGAAGATTTTGCCTTCCTTGGTACTGTGGGGTGTGGTATTCTTCCTTGGATCACTTGAGCATATTTAAACAAACTACTTCCTATTCTTGGAGTGGCAGGACACTGCTTTACCTAGGGCAGGTTAGAGGGTGTGTTTGATGTTTTGGGCATTGTGTCTGGTAGTTGCGTGTGACGGCTGTTCCCAAAACTTTTAAGAATAGGTTAAACAAATGTTTATCTAGGATGGTTTAGACATAGGTGATTCTGCCTTGAGAAAGACAGTAGAGTAGATCAGCCCTACTTTTCTATGATTCTATAAAACGCTGAGGACAGATGTGCCCAGCTACAACACTCTTGGCTATCTAGGCCTCATTTTAAAGCCCTCACCAGGCCTTCTGCTCTCCTGTTTTCCCTATCTCCTCTGAAAAGAAGACCTTATTTCCTTAACCACATCCTCTCCCCTAAGGGAATTCATGAAGAGACTCCCACAGTAACAGAGTTCATTTTACTTTCCCTTTCCCAGCCACTTTCAGCACAGTCCCTCTCTAGACTGAGCAAATAACACTCCCTGTACCTTTCCTGTTGCTGGTAAGCAGAATGTAGGTCATTGTGGGAAGGTAGGCTGAATGTGGTATTAGCTTTGGCATTCAGAAAGGATTTCTCTGGCCTCCTAGTGTCTCTGATAAAATCCTAAATATAAAGAAATCCAAGAGACTAAGCTAGATCCAAGAGACAAAGGCTTATCATTACCAATAAATTCTGTTGTCAGCCTTCATAGCCAGATACGTGATCATGGTGTCCCTCAGGGTGGGCTATAACGACTCATTAAAAAGAAATGTGAGCATGACATTACCAAAACCTATAGCTAGGAGCACTGCAGAAGAGGAGAGCTGACTGGTGGGATTCTTATGTTTAATTCCTTCCATGCCAGTTATAACAACACTTTTGCAACACTTTGCATCTCCAAAAGTCTCTTTGACCATTAGCTAATTAATGATAATTCTGTAGTTGTGTCTCTAGTTGCCTTACAATAAAACCTCCCATAAATAATCCTTATTGGTGCATTCATTAGCATTGCAAGAAACACAAGTTAGCTTGAAGATACCTCATTTCATGCAGATAAAAAGTGTGGGGCAGCTTACCTCCCAGAATTACACCTGGGGTGTGACATACACTGCTGGCCCTCCTTGTGTCCAGTTATTTGAAAGAAAGCATTTAATCGCATGTGCACTAACCCCTTTGTTATTTAAATACTTGTTTACCAGCCAGTCCAATCTTCATTTCTATCAATCAACCCATGAGTTATCTAGGACAGGCAAGTTTTATTCTTCTTTTTAGTGCTGGTTTTGTTTTTATACATACTACAGTGCTACTGCAGTGTGCGTGTGTTGCCAGTCCTGGGTTATTGGTTGTAGCTGTGTTGGTCTCAGGACATAAGCAGGCAAGATTCTTTAGGTAGATGTGGTATCTTTTATTAAACCAACTAAATAGTTGCATCTGCATTTTCACAAGCTTCTTGTTTACCTTAGCTTCTTTTCCACCTTGAATAACACAGTGTCTCCCAATGCCTGAAGAAGTGTGTTTGTGCCCAAAAACTTGCAAAGAACTTTTCCCCAACTATTTAGTTGGTGTAATAAAAGATAACACATTTACCCAAAGAACCTTGCCTGTCTGGTGCCAGACCTGAAGAAGAATATAATATTTTCTCAAATAGATGACCCTGATTGTAAGATGACCCCCACAATAATCAAATTCTATAAATGAAACATTTATAAATTTGCTATAATTTTCCAGATACAGGATCTAATTATTGGAGTCTTGCTTTGAATTTGTCTCTGCCCCACTGCTACAGCAGAAAAAATAAATCTGGGGCTCAGGTAGGCTCTTTGCTCTCTGCTTCCCCCCAACTTTTTCCCCTTCCCTGTCTCCTTACTGTCAAACCCTGCTCTCCCTGAACATGTGGAAGTCAGGAGCAAATTTGAAAACAATGACCTTGAAATTAAACATGACTGTAGCAATTTACTTACAGTATCCATGCACTTAGTTCATCCAGAATTGACACGTTACTGACGGGCAGAGAGGGCAGACGGGCAGAGAGGTCCCAGGACTGCAGGGTGGGGGGGCTGGTGCTTCCCCCCATGGTAGTGGTACCCCCCACACTTCAGGCGGCACCTGCCCGCAGGCACCTGGCTCAGGTGGTCCCGGGGGGCACCACAGCTGCGGAGGGAAGTACCGGGCCACTGTGCAGCTCAGGCAGGCAGGCAGACTCCAGCGGGGGATCAGGCTCACTGCTTCTTTTTTTCTTGGGTGAAGCCTGCCTTCCCCGGCTGCTGTCAGGTTGCCTGCAGGGTTTCCTGCAGAGCCCCTGAGCTGCATGGAGCCTGGTGCTTTGCTCTGTGGCTGTAGGGGCAGCAAACTAAAACTCCTTGGAGGAGTTTTAGTTTGCTGTGCTCCAAGTCATTTAAGGTGCATTACACTGCTGAATTTGCTACAGCAGCTGAAATTAATGTGCAATACACCACCGACGTGCAAACACCAACACCATTAAAGTGGTGCAAAAGCATTTAACCTGGTTTGAAGTGTCATGCACACACGCCTCTCATTTCGTCTACACACGGCCAAAAAGTAAGTACTAAATTGGTCCGTGAATCTGCACATGCCCTTTTGCTGTGAGTTGTTCAGCCTATCTATGTGTTGAGTGAATGCTGTGCTCCTTGTCAGCAACGCTGGAAGGGGGAGTTTCCTGGGAAGGGCTAGGTATTTCCAATGATCCTGCTCTCTTAGCCAAACTCTTCTGTGAAAAGTTAAATCCCAGGGATATAGGTTGCTCCCATACACACTATTGTGGAAGGGCAACGGGCATGTTTGGAAGTAGTATTTCCTAAAACAACTAGAAAAATGGTAGAACAATGGTAGCATTCTCCTGACGGGAGAGTGTTCCAGAAAACACCCACCTGCCTACCCCAGTCTTCTTTCTTACCACGTCTTATAAAATTACTGGGCAGGCTTAATGCTGCTGAGCTATGACTGATGACAGAATTGCTATGCATATGGATGCAGATGCAGGCATGGGGATCTGTACTAGCTTCCTCAATAGGACTGCATCAGTGACCCGGACACACCTCACAATGCTGATAATCTGTCATTTCAGAAGGCCCCATCATACGCTGTGTATTTCACGAGGAGCATAAATTGTTTGTCATAAACCTATTCTCATTTATTCAGTTTAACACCTGGAGAATTCTCTAGGGACCATCAGGGACAAATACGTTTAAGTTTGCCATTAATTTTAGAGGACCAGCAGATGAAACTAAGCAAGATATGTACTAGAAGCAGGGTTTTCAATTTGCGGTGAAGGTTAAGAGCTACCTCTGGAATTAACGTGCTAAGATTGAAATAGTGACTGGGATTCAACTTTCTCTATAGATTGCACATTAACAATCACATTCACTTCTCAGTTACTCCATCAGCTGACAACAGGGCAGGTGGCTAGAAAAACATAAAGGTCAAATTTGACTTGGATTTTTTTGTCAAACCTGGTGCATACTTCACTCAGTCACATTTTCATTTGTTTTCTATGAAAGTTTGCTTCTCTTACAGATACATTTTCAGTAGAAGAGAGGCTCACTGGTCTACATACATACTTACGTGTTTATAATTCTAGGTGCAATGGTCACAGTTTCTAGCAGTGGGGGCCAATCTTGTTGGCAGCTATGCCACATATTAGCCCTACACCCTCCCTACAAGCCACCCTGATCCCCTTCCTCTGCCCAATCTGCTGCCCTGCTTTCTGCTCCCTATTCTGCTCTCCCCAACCAATCTCCTCCTAGGCTGTCTGCCCTGTGCTCCCTGCCTGATCTCCTGCTTTGCTTTCTGCTCCCTGCCCTAGCTGCTGCTGTGCTCCCCATCCACTCCCTGATCTGCCTGGTGCCACATACAGAGGCTACTTATGTCACTTGTGGCCTTTGTACTACAAGGTCCCTCCCCGCCCCCCCCTTCCCCTGTGTGTTTTGGGCCAGGTGCAGTATGAGCACAAATATTGCAATTGCGGCTGGGCTGTGCAAAGGTATTGCGAGGGCTCCTACAGTTCTGCCGTCCCTTGCAGCAGTAAAATGGCCAATGAATACGAGTAATTTTCTTTAAATAGTGTTTCTTGAATGATGAAATCATGTGGGTGCTTCTGTTGTTTCTACCATGGAGTGCTCTAATGGCTTTGTTCATTCAATATAATTGGACACTTCTGTCACTCTATGTGTAGACAGTTGAAAAGCAGTAAGCTAGGCCGGCTGGAAGAACTCTCTGGAGGAAAGCTTCTCCAGCTGGGGGACAGATTTAGTTTTTATCTGCAACCTGTGCTAAACTAGCCCATGTAAATAATAAATGGCCATGCTGCAGATTTTTTTTTCATTTTCTGTGGATTGCTGCCATTTTTTTACTTCTCTTGGTCAAACATTTATGGAACCATTATCTGACACATTCATTCCCCAAAGCACTTCTATAGACAGGTGTTTGTTCACCCACAGCCACAAGCAAGCCAAGAAGGGGACAAAATGTAGCAGCTGTTCAGCCATGTGCAGCAATTTCACACAAGAATTGTGTGCAGGATATAAGGATAGTGATTTGAAATGGCAAGAGGGAATTAAAGGAGACAGAACTGAATGACTAAAGAACACCAACCCTTGCAAAGAGGGAAGCTGTAATGGTCACAAGTAGAATGCTGGTTCCATGATTTATCCAAGAGATCACAATTCCAGAAGTCCACAGGGCCAGATTTGCAATGGTATTTAGGTGCCTAGTGGGAGGTACAACACCATGTAAACAGGTTACATGCCTAACTCCCTTCCGAAGTCAATAGGTATGAGGTGCCAACTCATGCAGGCACCACTGTAAATCCTCTGATGCGCCTATCTACACTTTTAGGAACCTAAATACCTTAAACATATGGACTAATGTCCCTTACACTTGGAAGAAGCATTGATTCTGTGTTGACTTGGTGGGAAGGACAGTCACCTTCTCAGTTACCAGCAGTTTCCTAAGCTGCCTGAGATATCCTTGGAAGTTTTGCATCAAAGGATGGACAAGACACTGGGGACTACACAACACAGTAAGAGAATACCGAAAGCAGTACAGTCATAGAAAAAGCTGACCAATTAGTTGTCATCCTATGTAGTTCAGTAATTGTTTTCAGAGTAATACAGTGATCGTGACCAATTGTTTGTTGTGCTGCCTCTTTCTGGGAGCCTGTGGCCTGTCATATTCACTTGCTCACTCTGAGGATTGAGCAAACAGAGTAAGAGACAAAAGGTAGCTGTTGGGCAGTCTACTGGAAGATAAAACCAGAGGACCAGGTGCTGGTGAAAGCCAGAGCCTGGGAACCGATTCTCATGCTCATTCCTCACAAATTTGGGATTCGCAATGCCATTGTTTATAAACAGCTGCTTTAATATCCCCAAATTTGAAAGACAGAAAGCAGAATACAAACACCCTGAACCCCTGGGAACAGACAATAGCATGGAGCCTGTCCATGGCATGAGGTTACACTTGGCAGCAGTACTCCGCACTGTATCAGTGAACCTGCTACCATTCATTATTGATGATATTAGTGTAGCTCGCACCTGGTGCCAGGGGCTATCTAGACAAGAAGGAGGTCGCAGTTCAAACTGTGGTAAGCAGCATGGATACCTACAGCCGGAAGTGTTTTGAACATAGCATCTGGTCAGGAACATGTACGTCTATAAAGAGACCCCAGCCTCGGGCCAGAGGCTCTGGGTTTCGTGAATTGACTACACTGGCCCCATTGAATTTAGTGCTGTTTTCATTCTTCAGCTGTGGTCTGCAAATTCTCACTGCGGCTGCTGCCTTTTGGTCACTTTGTGTGGTTAACTCATAACTGATCTCTGCAGAGCTGCTAGACATGAGCCTCCTGTTTCACACCAAAGCAGCACTTTGCTCCCCTACTCCACCTACACCATGAGCGCTTCAAAGGTCACGTAGCTTCATAACACCTCTGTGAAGGGGGAAAGTGCCACTGACCTCATAATGGTCAGGAACTGAGACACTGAGAAACTAAGACCCAGATCTGCAAATGTATTTATTTAGGCTCTTCACTAAAATCAGTGGGAGTCAGGAGCCTAAACACCCCCGATAACCTGGGTGTACGTGATTTGCAGGGATCCTGGTTTTCCCTGATAAAAAATCACAAATTCTCTGATAAAAAACCCAAAATCCATGATTAAAATGATATATACACGTATCAGTTGAACACAATATTTTATTGATATACAGGCAGTCCTCGGACTTACGACACAATTGGTTCCTGAAAACTGTGACTTAAGTCGAAACATTGTAACTCAGAACCGATTTTCCCATAGGAAGCAATGTTATAAATGGGGGACTAGTTCCTGAACCAAGACCCGATACCCTATTTTCACCAAAAATAACCCAGAATTTTGTACTCAATCAATTATAGATGAGTAATACAGCTACATTAATGAATTTATATTGTAAATAGCAATCATATTGATTTAGAAGGAATGCTTTGAGGTGACTTTGCTGGATACTTTGAAGGGCTCTTGGTTGGCCTTTTTGAAGGGTTCTTGGCTGGAGTCTTCTCAGGAGTCTTGGCTACAGGTTTTTCTGGAGTCTTGTCTGCTTTCTTAAAAAAAGAGCCCAAGGAAGTTTGGACAGATGTTCTCTAGGGAGATGTGTGATGCAGCAAACTTGTGGTGTGGCGTCGGATCAAGCATTGTAAAATCAAAACTGACATCATAAAGTTGAAACAGGGTGTCAATTTATAAACATTGTAAGGGCAAAACGTTGTAACTCAAAACGTTGTAAGTCAAGGACTGCCTATATTTACAATGTTAAAGTAATTTGGAAGCCTACTAGTGCCTCAGTCATTATAGTAAAATAAATTCTAAGTACCTATATGTTTTGGTATTTGATTTGGCATTTTTTATCATGGAAAATCAGAGCTCCCCTGCCCCCTTAGCTCACCAAAATGCAGGTCCAGGCCCCTCACTCCCAAGCCACAGCCCCCCAGCCCTGCTGGTGCCCCTCACCCCCACCCCCCACCCACAATCCCCTTCCCCCCTGCCCTGCACTGCCGGATGGAGCTCCCAGCTGCCGAAGCTATAGGGTCAGGGACCTGGGTCTACAGCCCCCTGCCCCCAGCTAAACCCTGGCTGCTGTGGCCCAAACAGAGAGCCTGGCTTCACCCCCACCCCCAAATGGGTGGCATGACTGAAGCAGAGCCTGTGGGGGGTGGGGAAACAGAAAATCCCTCCTGCTCAGTGATGCTCAAACCTAGCAAGTAGACAGCAAAGGCAGCTCAGAGTGTCCTAAGCACTCACCCCAGTGCTGCTCTCATGCTCTCAGGAGACAGAGACTTGCACACTCAGGACTCCTCTAAGCCCCCTACCCCACCTAATTGCTGGGCAATTGATATACATGAAACAAGAGGGAGTGGAAGGGGTTATTTTTCAGAAGAGGTCCTGCACTGAGCAGGGAGGTTGTAGAGCATGACTCCCAGTTCTCCATACAGACCCATAGAGCAGCAGCTTCCTGCACAGATAGTGGAGGCAAGATTTGCAGAGCTGAGACTAGATTCCTCCATAACTTGCATGCACAGCTACACCTGGGAGCAGCTCTGAGTTTCTGCTGAAAAGACAAACCTTTGGTATAAGTAACATCTTGAAACTTCCCAGGTGGCCATTCTTTCTCCCACCCTAGCTTTTGCTTTTTTTCCTTGGGGGTTATGCTTAATTTAATTTCCTTGATAGGCCTCTTCAGCATCCTCATATTTCCATTAATCAATGCCGGTTTGTCAGTCATTGTAGCAAAACCAGTGAGGGATATTGCTGGGGTTCAAAAAGTCAATATATTCACAATGTGTGTGTGGAGGGGCTGAGGTTACAAAGTAGAGTCTGAGTCCAGTTTTTCCACTGAGTGCCAGCAGATAAAGAACAGTACGTTTCCTCTGAACTTTAGTAATGCTTTGACATTGAAATAACAGGTAGAAATCACAGAGGAGGGGAGATAAGGTAAAAAAGCCCTTGCACTTTGGTTTAACGGCATGACCTTCTGCCAGCTGTACAGAACACTTCCTTTTATCAGACAAGTGCATTGTCTGGCCTTTAAAAACAATAATAGGGCTTGCTGGGCCATTTTTATCCAAACCTTTTTATAAAGAAAACTGGCTTTTTGACAAATGTTTGTGATTTCACTACAAACAAACCCAACTTCTGGTCTGTTTCAGCTTTGTCTCCCTGTTTTAGCAAAATCACTATAATAATAGACTGTATGGAATAGCAGTGTCTTATGGGACAGCTAAGGAAGAATGAAAGAAGTAAGAACTGGAATAAGTAACTGAGGTACTTACCATTTTGTCTCAGCCAGGACAGAACAGTTAGCGCTGCTACTGAGTACAATATTACCTATTTGCAGAAAGCTTTCATTTAAAAATAATTAATTAGCAGAAGGGCATCCCATCCAGAGAATTTGCTTGTTGGTGGAGACTGTATGAAATATGATTACCAATCATTTCTATTGCATCATAACTATACACAGCACTATACTCAGAGCAGTCCATGCCAAGCAAAATAACAGGGCCCTGACGCAGCAAATGCCCAAGGCTAAGGGTAAGATTTTCAAAAACAGGAAACTAAGGATAGGCTTTTGAATCCAAATTACAGCCATCTAAATAACAGGCCTGATTTTGAAAGGGCTTAGAAGCCAGCAGCTCACATTGAAGGCAGAGGAATTATTCTTGAGTTATGCTAATGAAAATGACATTAGGATTTGGCTGATGCAGAACAAACAAGACAAACCTTGTCCCTGTGTAGGGGCATCTTTGCTTCCAGAATTCTTTCTGGGTTATAAGCAGTCCGTGTAGTAGAAGCAGTATCTTTTATTAGAGCAACTAGAAAAAAAAATCTTTATTTGCAAGTTTTCGGTCTCATGCTCCCTTCCTCAGGCAAAGGAGAATGCAAAGATTGTAAAATTTCTCCCAGGTAGAAATGAAACTTCATATTACACAGGAGAGCTGGAGGGTGGTGTAAGTTTTCCTGGCTAGAAAAGTTCATTTTACGCACATTAGGCTCAGATAAAAGTTGGAGCTGTCTATTTACCTCAAAGATGCTCAGAGGCAAGCAGGATGTGGAATTGTTTTCTTTTGTGTTAAGATGTTTCATATTTCACAGAAGGACTGGAGATGGAAAGCTTCTTCTGGGCAACGAAGGTCTGTTGGGGCTGCTCAATTTGGCTCAAAATTTGTCTTAAAACAAAGGGCTGGAGCAGGGGTGTTAGCTTTATTTCTGTGTTATATGCCCTCATTCAGGTTAACCTGTGGCCCAGTGAGTAAAACATTCTCCTGAGAAGGAGGTGTGGGTTTGAACTCACACAGATTGAGGAGGGCCTGGGAGACAAGTCCCATTTCCTGTGTGAGTGCTCTCACAAGCCCAACCTTTTCTTCTGGCCATGTTACAAAAAAACCAGTGTAAATATGTGCTAGTCTGACCTCCCAGATCAGGGTCCTCAGAGATCATAGACCCTAATGCACTTTGCTACTGGACCCAAGTGGAAGCTAGTGAGCAGTTGTTGGCACATATTATAGCAGCAAATCTGGATCTGGGGGGGGCTAAGCCAAATAAAGAGGGATCTAGTGAGTCTTACGCAGTTTTGAGGCTGAGAAGTCACCAGCTGGGGGATTTGGGGATCACAGTGTGAATTAAGGCTCATAAAGTCTGCACGAGCCCACTATCAGATGCCTAATTCCATTGTTTGGATCAAGCCCTAAATGTCCATAGGGCATAATTATGTGTGTAACCCTGTATAGCCTGCCTTCATCCAGATGGAAATTGCCAAGAAAAAAATGATGCCTTTAAGGCCAGGTACAGACATTTCATATAAACTGGTATGAGTAATCACAAACCAGTCCACACCCATAATAGTACAGAAGTGCAGTGCACATAGACTGGCTTAAAAATGGCAGAACCCAGTTTCAGATAGGCCTGGATCAATGTGCACACAAACTTAATCAATTTAGATTAGACCAGGGCATCAAACTTCTATACCAGATCCCCTATCGATTCATGTTAGGTTGCTGTCTGCTGGCATGCCAGGCACCTTTGTGGCCCCCACTAAACCCCCCTTCACAGGGAAGCATGCTATCCCTCACCTCACACTCAGCAACTGCTGAGTGGCTGCAGCTGCTACAGGCCATCCCTATGGTCACAGCCCTCTCAGGCCATTGTGGCCAAGAAGCCCAGAAAGGGGTTGGGGTGGGAGAGAGGTGTAGGGACAGAGGGGCATGGAGGGAGAGTGAATCGCTCCACCCTGACTGCTTACAGGGTGGGGGCTCCAGGCTGCAAAGTGCTCAAGAGGTTTCTGTCATTCAGCACTGGGCAGACCAGTCACACCTTGGCCTTGGGTGATGAGGCGCCATGTCTCCCCACCCTTGGCCAGTTACCAGCTCATCTCCCATTCTGAGAGGACTGAATATCTGCTGTATGCGCACCTCCCTGCCTTTTCTGTAAGGGCCATGCCCAGCTCCTGGAAGACGCAGAGCCTCATCCCAGTTGGCCAGAGCAGTGGTACTGAACCAGCTCTCCCACCCCCAAACACTCACAAAAAGGCACTAAAGGTGTTTATTGAGCTCTGAAGGCCAGAGACAGATTGGCAGATTAAGGTGTAGTGGGGTCCTGGACAAACACACAATTGGAGGCTCCTTCTCCCCATGGGAGCTGGGCTGGGGCAGGGGGAAGGTCCCTTCCCCTCCTGGTGCTGGCAGGAGAGGCTGGATGGACCCTGCTGGGCTGGGGTTGGAGGGCACATGCCCGCCTCTTCTCCCTGTTCCTCACCCCTCTCCCCCGCTATGGCCAAACATACGCACACAGAGGGGTGCACACAGAAGGGTATGCTCTCTACTCTCACTCACTCTCTGCACATGGATACATAGACACAAACACACTCCCCCTGCCATGAACACACACACACACACACACACACACGGATGCCCACATGCAGACATGCACACGCATGCACAGAGGTGCACATGCAGAGACGTGCATGCCCATCCTGCACACACACGGAGATGCACAGATCACACACACACAGAAATGTGCACAGATGCACACAGAGACACACACACACACAAACAGATGCATGCAGATGCACAGACATGCACACACAGACACAAAGCCACAGATGTACACACAGATGTGTGCAGATGCACACACACAGACACATGCAGATGCACACAGACACACACATGCACAGAGACACATGCACGCACACAGAGATGTGTGCATGCACACACAGATGCACAGATGTACGCACACATGCACACAGATGCACACACACAGAGGTGCACACACACAGATGCATGCACACGCAGAGATGCACACAGACATGCACATGCACAGAGATGCACACACACATACACAGATGCGTGAGCACACAGATTCATGCGTGTGCGCACACACACACCCAGCCACACACTTTTCCCTCACAGCTCCCCCCTCCCCCACTCTCGATCACTCTGAGGCAGCCCCCCTCCACCCTCCACCCCCCACGAGCCGCCCTTGGCTCCCTCTCACTCCCACCAGCATATGCGCCGGGCCAGGCTGGGTCAGATCAAGAGCACTGCACTGCACCTCTGCAGTTGGGTGGTGGTGCTGGAAGGGGTGGCTACAGGGGAGTAAGGTGAATTTGGGGGGGCTGTAGCCCCCCCAAAACTGCCCCTAGTGCTGCCACCTGTCTGCAGAGCATTCCTGCTCCCCCCCCCGGCACGGTGCTGTGTGGCACTCCCAGGTGGCCGGGCCCCAGCTTGCTCCCCCAGCCCCACTGGTGGAGGGGCCCCACAGCCAGCTGCAGGGAAGCAAATGTGAAAGCTGCGGTCATAAACTGGATGCCATGTTTGTCTCCCTCCTGGGAGACAAAAACATGCCAAGTTTAAAACTGAGGCTTTCCCTTACCTGCCGATGAGGATCCTGGGGCCTCGAATTGGTAGGGGCCTCTGAACTCGGGCCCAGGTGGCCCATCTGTTAATCCACCTAGGCTGTAGGCAAAGTGTAAAAACAGGTACAAATGCAGATGCTCAATGTCCCACACCCATTTGGCATTTCCATGGGCTGTGCCTGGGTGGCAGAGAGGACCCCGAGGTCAGGAACAGGATAACACGTAGCTATCTATGAGAACCACTAGAGTTGAAGTACAGCAGGAACAAAACAAAATTCCCCTTGCAAAACAACCATACTCCCTCCCTCCCTCCCTCCCTCCCGGTCCAAGAAATGCACTGATGGGATGGCAGGAATCCTACATGGGAACCATTATCTCAGCCACTCTGGTCCTGCTGCCACGGTGACTCCCAAATCATGCACCTGGAGAGGCTGACAAGTGGCACTCCAACTTTTTTCCTCCTCCTCTCTGATCTGATCCCTGATCTGATCCATGGTTTCCAGGTGATTCTGAGTCATGCAGGCACTCACTGTACCAACTTCTCAAGGCAACCCCCACATCTCCAACTGTGGCCCCATCCCAGTCCTGGACAGTGCCCCTCACCCTCACCCTGACCCCTGAAAGCAAAGCAACCCCCCCTCCCAGAGTATGCATAGTAGAAGAACAGTGCTGGAAAGCCAAGGGCAGCACATGGCAGGACTGTTCTTAGGCAGCTGGAGTCTAGGGATCCTCTCCCAGGGTCAGGTCATGGGTTCAGCAGCACATCAATAGTGGTGGTAATTGTAAACTCATCTGGAGGTGTCAGCAGCTATAGCACAGCCACAGGTGGCACTTGAGGCAGACTCGCACATTGAGTCACAACTCAAACTTCCCCAGTGTGCCATCAAAACAGACAGCCGCCTCCAGCTCTTTTGTGCACCTCCTCAGGGACTATCCCCTGCAGCAGGAACGTGGTGTATGGCCTGGGCCTCTCCCAGGAGTGCCAGTAAAGTGCATTCCTCTGGGTCCAGCCGACTCCAGGGAAATGTAAGGAGTGAAGTACCATGCCAGCATGGACACAGCACTGAAATGCTGTCCTGTAAGGGTAGCACAGGGGATGGAGGCAGTATCAAGGATCCACTGTTTGGGCTGAGTCCCACCAGGGCAATGTTGGGACCTAAGTGCCACTCCCACAGAGACTGACAGGCCTCTCCTGTAAGGGAATTATGCGGGTAGGAGGTGGTGCATGAGCTTCACCGGCATTCCCTGGAGTGGTCGGTCCCTGCCTGCTCCAGGGATGGGATGGGTCCCTGCGGGACCCTAGGTCCTCAGGCCCTCTGAGGGAGCGAAGCAAGGTGCCAACTGCAGGCACCCAAGCCCTCCTTCCCTAGCAACCTGTCCCTGCCCTGCTGCAGGGCCTGCTGCCCACCCACAGTACAGCTGGGACCCTGGTCTCAGCAGTGGGGGTGGAGACCAGCAGCACAGTTCCCAGCCAAAGGTGAGGGACGGGTCCAGATAGGGGATTCACCATAGGTCCCCAGTGTCTCCACATGAGTGCCCAGCCAAGTGCTGGAAGAGTTCAAGATACTTTCCTTTATACTTACTTTTTATCAGCAAAGGTTGCAACTTCACACAAAGGCTCTCCATATCCCCTGTCTGACTGTACAGACACCATTTGTGCAAGGGAGGACAGTGCACAGTGGACATGACAGAAGTCCAAAGCCAGGGGGCTGCACAGCTGCAGAGTGCATGAAGGATTTCTGGAGGAGGCGTTGAAGAAGAAAGGAGGAGCTGCAGGCCTTGGTCACCAACTCTGAGCTCTAGGCACACACAGCTGACCCCTAGCACCAAGAGCTGCAGGCCTGGCATGAAGAGAGACTCAAGACATGGAGGGGGGATATGCTCAGGCTGTCAGATGCCTACACCTGGGCTACCAAGGCACAGGAACAGGGAGTCAAGATAGCCACCCACTGTTTCAAGGAGGCAACCCAGGCTGCTGCAGAACTGGCACAGTCACAATGCCAGGAGAGGAAATTTATTGACAGGGTCCTGGACCACTTTCAAGCCACCTATGACACCCCTAACTAGTGACAGCGCTGCCTCCCACAGAGAGCCCATAGCCCTCCTGGGCTGGTGGGAGAGGCTGCCACCTAGCCCCCCATGGCATGCCAAGCCCCACTCCAGGGACTCTTCCCTGGGGCAGTAGGAATGGGGGTCCCATGGGAGGAAACCATGTCGGCCAGGGCGACCACTCTCCACCACCCTGACTGGGAGCTGCTGCAATGTGAGGGGGATCTGGAACAGGCAGGGTGGCACGAGGGAGCTAGTGACTCAAGGTCCTGGGAGGCAGAAAGGCACCAGGTAGGGCCTGCTTCAATGAGCAGTGGTGGGCAAAGAGCAGGACAAGGCTGTCTGGGGCCTGGTGCCAGGGCTGTCAGGGACACTGGACCATGGGAAGGGGCATTCAAAGCTCTCCAGTCCTATTCATCCAGGGAGGGCTCCCAATCTTTGAGGGCAAGGAAGTAGTCAGCCAGAGTTTTGCAGATCTGGACTTCCTGCTGCTGTGTAGGGCTGGTGCTCCCAACGTCAGCAGAGGGATCACCCTCTCCCCCATCCCTGTGCCACATATGCTCATGCTGCAATGCATGGTCTGCACACTGGGTCTCCTCAGCCCAGGCTTCACAGAAGACTTTCTCCCTGGTCTCACAGATGTTATGGAGGATGTGTGGTGATGCTGAGTCACGTCAGGTTCTCCTTGTCTACTTCAAGGCATATGTTGAGAGCCTGCCAGTGCGCCTTGAGGAGGCTAAAGGTACAGTCCATCATCATGTGGCACCTGCTCAGGCAGTAGTAAAGGTGCTTCTTCTGGCAGTCCAGCTGTCCCCCTTACGATTTCATCAGCCAGGGCAGGAGGGAGTAAGCTGAGTCCCTAATGATGAGAGGAGGGATGATGACATCACCAAGAATGAAATTGGGGACCCCAGGAGTGCAGCACCCACTTTCTATCAGCCCAGGGAGCAGGGAGTTGCAGAAGATGTGGGCATTGTGGGTGCTGCCCACTCAGCCAGAAAAGATGTGGGTGAAACGGCCCCAGGGATTGACAAAAGCCTGCAGGATGACAGAGAAGAAGCCCTTCTGGTTGATGAATGACTGGGTGGCCTCAGCTGGGCAGAGGATGGGGATGTGGGTGCTGTTCACAGCCCCCCTGCAGTTGGAGAAGTGTGTGAGGTGGAAGTTGATGATCACCTTCTATAGGGTGATGAGATGGAGGAAGTAGTTAGCCAGGATGTTCTGGATGACCAGGCACACCTCCCAGATGCCCTCTCTGGCTGTGGACCTGCCCACACTGAACTGGTTGGTGATGTAGTGGAGACTGTTGAGGGTAGCCAACTTCAGGATGGCAAGGGCCACCCACTTCCCCAGAGTGAAGGGTGGCCACATGCTGACATCTTGGCGTGCAATATGGGGGGCCAGCTGAGCAGTGATGTCCATGAAAGTGGCTTGGCATCTGCAGAAAGTCTGTTCCGACTGTTCATCATCCCAGTTACCCTGGATGATCTGTTCCCACCAGATGGTGCTGTTGGTATGGGCCCAGAACTGGTGCTCAGAGGTCTGGAGGTGGTGCCAGAACACCCCAGCATCAATGGAGTCCTGGGTGAGGCCTTGTCCTCATCAGGCACATGAAAGTTAGTGGCCCAGTTTTAGCCTGGTTGGTGGGCACAGGGTGCAATGTGTGGCCCTATGTGGAATGGCCAGCTGCTGGCTTGGGGACATGAAGGCATGTGCCATGGTAACCCACTGCTACATCATGCCCAGGTGAGTTCATATGATGTCCTGAAGCCTCCAGTGAGAGTCATGCAGGGTGACAAGCAAGATATGCTGCAGCTCCTGGGTCTGCCTACTTGTGCGTGGGTGGCAGGATGCCATGGCAAGGTGTGGGCAGGCCGGGACACGGAGGCATGTGCAAGTCATAATGAAGGACGCTCATTCTGGGGCTCTTTTAGAAGCCTAGGGCTGAGCATGGGGGAGGGTGTGAGTTGACATGGCTGGGGGCAGGGCATGGTTGCCAGTGCCTGGCAGCCAATCAGGGGTGGCTTGGCTGCTCGGGTAGGCTCAGCATTCTCCGGCAGTCCAGGGAGTCCATGGGGCATGCTGGGAGGCGTGTGGGAGTGCTCCCAATCCTCTAGCTGGTGCAAGCAACCAGTGTTGGCCAGTGCAAGCAGCCTGCATGCTCCCTCCACCCCACCAAAGGGTGATCATGTGTTCTGTTCACTCCTGAGCTAACTTATGCCACTTAGAGAAACCTACATAGGTTTGACAAATTCTGCCTCAAGCTATTTGAATGTCTATGCTTAGCCTTAGGGGTCATTGGTTGAATAGGGATTGATTAACATTGTACTCCCTGGGTTGTCATCAGGCTAGTGCCATAGCTTTGTCTATCAGCTCAGGAATCGAGTCTGATTCACTAAAGAAAAAATAAATAAATAACACGCAAACACCCTGAGGTCTGTTCTCTTTGTATCCTCAGTTTTGGTCTATCCTATTGGAAAATGTAATTGACTGCATGGCACAACCTCTGTCATGGTTGTAGTCTTGTTTCCACCTAGTTGTCAAATACGTGCAGCTGTTCTCTGCAGCACTGTCAACTTCTTTGCAGGCTGTTTGCACAAGAACACAGCAAGAGGAGGGAGCAGCAACTTATGCATTAGTCCTCAAAGGAGTCCTTAGCCAGTCTGCAGCATCTGAACTGATAGTGTACTGCCAACTGCTTGGGCTGGGGTGAGGCCCTTGAGGAGTGGCAGGAGAACTCAATTAAGCATGTGTGGGTGATGTCCTTGATGGCTCCATGGCAACACCTAGCAGGGCAAAACCAATAGAGAACAACATACCTAGGAGAACAACAGTGAAGACAAAAGCAGTCTCCATCACGGAAATGTTGTGTGCCCAGACAACGCAAAAGCAAAGCCTGCAAAGAGATTGCCATTCAAAGCATTGGAAAATAAACATCCTGAAGTGGAGAAGCGTTGAATCAATGAATGCAATGTGATGAAAGTTAGGAGAGGCAACTGGGTGTATTCACGGCTGCCATGAAAGGCAAATGCTGCCATTATCCAGTAAGGCAAATTAAAACAAACAGTGTTCAAGAGGAAAACAGAGTTACATTAGAATGCAAAGGTAATGCACCTGGAGAGCTGCACAATCCAGAAGGCAATTAAATAAGCCTCAGTCTCCATAATAGAGACCTTTCTCCCTGCTTTCTTCTCTGAAGGAGAACCTCTTCACCTGCAAAGAGTTCACTGTACTGGGGTTTTTTGCACAAAGGTATCACCAGGGTATAATTCCTGCCTTTCCCATCAGACTGACAACACACCTTGGCTCTGGGGATGCACCTGCACAGAGTCCAAGGCCCTGCTGCAGCACTCCCATGTTATGCAGTTCTGTCCCTGCTTTGTACATCTCAGTTCCCACTCATTCCCAGTTGGGTGGTCATCATAGAGGACATACCGGTTTTCTGCTACTCTGTCCTCTATGAATATGAAACCCAATGCCTTTATGTCCTCTATTTTTCTCTTCAAGAGGTGGAGGAAGTAGTTGGCCAGGATTTTTCTTCAAGTGAAAAATAGAGGGCATAAAGGCATCTGGTTTTGTATCAACGGAGGACAGAGGACAACTGAACTGTCCTCTATGATGACCATCCTAATTCCTGGTCACCCTTTTGGGCTACAACATCTCTCCATACTCACCTTCACTTCCTTGCCTCCTTCCCTGCCCCTTCCCTGCAATGCCTCCTTTCAGCTCCTCTTCAAGCATCATGCTCTAGCTTACTGCCCACTACTAATTGCAACCTAGGCACTACTTGATCCCACCATTTCATGCCTTAATTGGAAGCAAACTTTTAAAAGTGTATAATGAGGAACAACAAAAGTAGACAAGCCCAAAGCACCACCACCTACACAAGTCATGACATACATGAGCACAGCATACATACCGATTAAGAATGCTGGCAAGCCTGATTCTTCTACTCTCATTTACAACAGGCCTAAACTCTGTGGACATCACTGATGGCAGGCTGATGCCTATCTGGAGCAAATAAGAGAAGAATCATATTGTGTGTACTATCCTAAGCGCCGTTTCCCATTCTCCCAAGTTTCACATTTCCTTTCCTCCTGCTGGTCCATTACATTTCTGCCGTCCACATCAAAAGGAAAAGGGAAAGGAGGGGGGATTTCCTTTCCCGGCTTCTCATTGGAGCCCCTGGCTCCATTCCTCACTCCCACAAACAATCCCTGCCAAGAGACGTTTAAACCCTGTGTCCTGGCAGCCGCAGAGGGGTTGCTACATCCACTGAACTCAGTATTGGTTTATAATGGGGTCTCTGCACTGTTGCAAGAACCCAGGATTGAATGTCTCTTTGGAAGATCTTTTGAATGCTCTACCAAGCACTAGACTACTAGGGAGGAGGCCTCTGAGCTCCTTTCTAAAGAGTTCATCTTCCCTGTCACCCTCCATGTAGAGGTGCTGACCAGAGGCATAAGAAGCAGTTTTTGTACCCTTGGCAGTGGCACCAGTCAGGACAACAGTAGTTGGGTCAGCAGCAGCAACAGCTGCTAACCTTGGGCCCCATCTAAGTTGGCATCTGAGACCAGAGCTTACCAGCCCCAGTTATGCTACTGGTGCTGAGCTGTCAGTGCATCCAGTACACGTCCAGCCTGAAAATTAGAAATCTCTCTAGCAAGTGCAGCTTAAAGCAGGTGTTCTGCTTCTTCTCATTGTGGTGGCCATGAGAGGTATTTTTAAACCAGAAAACAAATTAGGTCCAACCACAGGTGCTGACTTTTATTTTTGCTAGGGGAGCCTACGATAATGCCTCCTCCCCTGCCTCCCCAGCGGCACAGCCAGAGCAGAGATGAATGGAGCCTATGGGGGGGCAGGGATGGATGCGGGCTGCCTGCTGCGGGCTAGGGGCTCCCCACCCTGCTGCCCACCCCCTGGGAGCCCCGTGCATGCTGCGCTGCCATAGTGCAGCACCCCCTGCCTGCCTGTGAGCAGCAAGGGCACAATCCCACGTTGCTGCCCTGCTGCTGAGACTTGGGCCAGGGGAGCCTTGCCACAGCAGCACAGCCAGTGCAGGGCTCCCATGGGGAGGGAAGCAGGGCAAGGAGCCCTGAGTCGGCAGTGGGCAGCCTGTATCTGCCCCTGCCCCATGCACGAATCTGGGGGGGCATGTGGCTCCCCATGCTTCCCTTCCTGGGCTTGTGCACAGTGACAGGGGGACACCCCACCCCTTCCCCTAGACGAGCTACCTGTGGCTCTGTTCAACTCCCTGCCCCAGCCCCAGGCACCATGCACTAGCCTGGCAGGGCAGCACTCCCAGGCCCAGCCCCAGCCCCAGCCCCAGCCCCAGCCCCAGCCCCTGCCCCTCTCCTTCCTTCACTGTGGGAGCCACACACACACACTTACCTGCATCCTGCTCCCCACAACCCCTTGCAGGCTGGAACTCTGCCAGCCTACAAGGGGAAACCCACAGTTTCCCTCATTTTTCTGTAGTGAATCAAAAATTCGGATCTCTGCACGATGCTGGGAATCTGGGACAAATGCTGTCCCAGAGTCTTGCAGCCCAGGACTGGGACGTGATGTTCCCATTTTGGGATTGTCCCACCCAGTTGGGGATGGGTTTCCTGAGCGGGACCAGGGCCCTCAGGCCCCCATGTACGCGGCACCTATGTGTCCAACCCACTGCTCCTCTCCTCTGTAGACACACACACATCTGAAGGTTTGTACTTCCATAGAAGTTGCACTGGTTTAAATTGTCTACCTAAGAAGGCTGCACCAGTATAACCTAAGATGTGAATTTACACCTACAAACTTCAGTCATGTCTCTACGGATATGTTCATTTGGTTTAAGAGTGGTTTGTTTGGTGTAACTTATATTGAGTAGGCATGGGCTTAAATTGAACCAAAACAAGAATCTTCATTGAGGGATCTGTGCCACTTTATGCAGGTTGTTTTGCAAAGGGGTTGAAGTTAATCCAATGCAACTTTCCAAGACAGAGAAGGCCTCACATGTTCTTTTAAAATTATTTAGATTAAATGGATGGTGTACAGCCCTGTGCAGACAGGTGGTGGATTTGGAATTCAAGAAAAAACTTAAAAAATAAATTTCTCTTTTTTTTTTAGCCAGATCAAACTAAATTGAAATGAGTCACCCTGGACCAAAACAGGATTAATTCAAGTTTGCATGTAACCAGTTTCACTGAACAGATTTAAAAATACACCTCTAGATAGGCTGGATCCTGTGTGTATATGTAGGTAGACAAGACTTGGAATGTAGTGTCAATTGCAGGTTAACTGGGAAAAAATTCTGCAAATCCCTTTGAAAAAATACTGGCAGTATATCACTGTTTCCTTTCCACTGTGGTGGGTGGCCAGTTACATTATCTAAATCAAAAGTGAAAAGGCCATAACTCATTTCTTATTTATCATTAATATATCATGAAGACATATTAAATAATAGTAATTATAAATCTGAGTCAGCCTCAATTGTTACGGGTGATAAAGAATTATTGCAACCTCAAAAGGGTAGCTGTACTTCTCCTGTCTTGTGTATTTAAGTTGCTAACATCAGCCTGAAACTCAGCAAACCTTAAAATAAAACTAGTTAATAGTAGTTGTAGTTGCTAAGCTGTCCCAAAGTCCGCCCAAGAAGCAATTTTTCACTATGGCTTTATTTCTTCTTTTGTTGCATGGAAGAGACACACAAACCTAAGAGTAAACCAACAGATAAAATAAAACGAGTGAAAACGACTGTTGAATGCACAGAGTAGACAAACAGACAAAACCAACTAGGGGAAATATTTCTCTCATCTCAGTTATACTCATCTCCAATGTTTCTTGTAAAAAGGAAGACATTGTTTCAGAGAGAAGGGGTTTTTAAATGAATGGTATTGCTTTCCCACAGTGCCAGCTGATTTAAAGAAACGTTGATATCACTCCGTAACATAAAGCAAACCTTGCTTCAAAAGATTCTCCCTTTTTTCAGGCTGAACCACAGAAAGAGCCATAATTAAAATACATAACTTATGTTTAGCTAAAACCCTCACCCTTGAGTGAGAGAACAGCTATTTTACCCTGTGAAGCAGCCCTTAAAAACATGCCTACAAATTGTTATTAGGTTAAAAGCAAAATGCAAATCACCCTGAGCAAGCGATTACATGAAATGAGCTGGGTGTGATTTGTAGTCACAGACTCAAGAGAAATTGCCACTGTTCTGCTCACCATGAAAATCCTACTGCAGTAACTAATAGACAATAAATGCAAGTGCATACAGGGAATAGCTGTATTAGTCTTTAGCTATTAAGCAGATTGTGTAATTTACAGTCAAATCCATTTCATCTTAACAGTTTTAATGATTAAAAATGTCTGTGGTCAGAACTGTCTAGATGGTGCCTCAGTAGAATGCTCTACCACAAGCTTTGCATTTCCGTTTATTTTCATTTAAGTATTTTCTGAAAAGATGGCCTTATCATAGTTCATCTGCCCAATACTCCTATTCTGGTTTACAGCATTTCCCTTCCCCATTATCCCAGCATGTCCACCTGCACCCATCACTGTACTCTTGGAGCAGCTGACAAATCCTAACACTTAAAGGGATAAAGTCCTTTGTTTCCCTTTTGAGCCTCTCTTTTGATTTTGATTTCCAAAGCTATGGTGGATTGGGTTAAAGTGTGATTTAAAAACCTGTATTTAGCCAATGCAAAACCTCAGGGGAACACTCCAAAATCTACCTAGTTAATATCCGTCCTCCTTAAGTTGAAATTGATATAATCCAGGTTTAAAGTGCATTCAGAGTAGCTGATTTTGATAGCAGTTTAAAATTAACCCACTGCAGCTTTAAACATAGATAAGACTTTGCTTTTTGAATCAATGAGCAAAGTTGTAAGCAACTTATTTTGACAAGTCTAATATCTGTGACTAACAGTTCCATTATCACTGATGTGTGCAGCAGTCCCACAAGTTCATGGTCACAGGCAAGCTGATGGGCAGGTAACCTGAGCAATTGTTTTGCCTACTACAGGCTAAATTTGGAATTACTCACTCCCAGAATGCTATGACTCCAACATAGATCATAGCAGGTCACTTCTCACTTAGAGCAAGAGGATAGCTAGGGACAGAAACTGTGACTTTCAGGCTCACAATAGAGCTGGAATTAATCAAATATATAATGTAGCTTAAATTTGCTTTGGATTTCAGGCTGGTAGATGGATTTACATAGACAGTTTTTGCTCTGCCTTAACTAAAACAATTTTGAAAACAAAAGCAGTTAAATTGGTAAAAACTCCCTACTGTAGGCAGATTTATACCAGGCTAAAAGTGCTTATAGGCAGGATAACCTCCACACTACTATAGAAACACCTGTATCCCAGCTTAATTTCCAGCTGTAGCAACTTGAATGTGTCCATCGTGACAAACCTAACCAACATACATACACAAGCTAAAAACCCTGTGTAGATTTGGCCTAAGAACCCTGTGCTTAGATCTAACCAGATTGCGAGTTGGGCTACAAACCTTACCAAGTCAGCAAAGATGAAGTTGCACATTACACTTAGACCATACTAAGGGCACATAAAATGTGAAAATCTGCATGCTAAAGCTTGCACACATGCTGAGTGCCCTCTGAGCATCTCAAAATTTTGCCACTACAGATGAGGGTTAGCTCTGGGCCGTACTACCTCGCTTGTGTTAGGGTAACTTTAGTCAGCTCCATGGAGATAAAATGAGGAATTTTCAGTCCTCCTGCATCCCAGGATGCACCACTCCCAGCCCTCCTCAGAGCAGGGATAGACCCCAGGTGTCCTGTCTCCTGCTCACCAGCCTTCTGGTGGCAAATCAGAGCTGTGTAGGCAAGAAACAGTATTAACCATTAACATGCAACTGCTCACAGCATGTTCTAACCTTAACACAGCTTAACCTTCCATCCTTTTATTAGCTGCACATGCAGCTTTGCCTTCTGAGCATCCCTTGCCCTTCTCTGTAGGCTCCTCTGATTTGCGGCCCAGATGAAAATGAGCAAACAAGTTTACTTACCTGGTGCAGGTGAACAGGGACTGGATAAGGCCAAAGCAACACTCTTGCATATCCTTCTCTCTCTCTGGCTAGTACAGTTGACTTGGCATGGTTGGGGGAGGGGGTCATAATCTGCTGCTAGCCACAGATCAGCTATAATGAGAAAAGAGTGGTGTCCATGAGCCACCACATTTTCTGGGATACTGTTGGGACCATGCTGCTTTGACAACTTTGCTCAAGACTATGACTAAAAGACACAGTTAACTGACTTCTTCTGTCAGCTCACTCACATCTTCAGAAAAGACCCTATAAATGTACCACTAAAAAAACCTTCCCATGTCTCAGCATAGACTGTAGGCTCCCCAGAGCTGGGGCCATTTTTTTGTTCTGTGTTTGTACACTGTCCGGCACAGTAGGGCTCTGCTCCATGATTACAATTTCTGGGTGCTGTGATGACACAAATAATAAATCAAGATATTCCATTTATGGGACAGGCTGTAACTGTTCCCCACCTGGGAAATCTGAGCTTCAATAGCATTTCAGCACTAGAAACTCATAAATGAATACTACTGCCTGTACTGTCACATCCATTTGTCATTGCAATTGCAAACCCTGGAGTAAACAGCAAGTGACAGTCTGAGAGGCTTCTCCTCATTCAGTAGTGCTTCTCTTTTCACTGGGGAAATGCCAGTGGCACTCTCTAGAAATTATCTTGTTGAGATTAAATTAGCTGCACCAGTGATATTTTCTTAACCCCTGTGGAAAGAAACTGCCCCATGGTCCACCCCTAGAAAATTCTCCTTTGTGGTTTTCTTTTGACCAGCATCTAAATCAAGGGACACCATATTTTTACTCTGAGCAAAACCTGATTGCTGACTTATTAGGCTGAACAATAAGTTTTGGGTTTGATTGGTTGGAGGTTCATCTGCATTGTTTTGTTTTTATTAGTTGTTATGTTTAAGAAAAGAGATGCTGAAAAAGGTAAAGGTGTGTGCCTGAAAAATCACTATGAAATGTTTTGGCAAATGAGAGAGTTCTGTGGCGAAAACGTAACAGGTGTAGCACAGTGCAGCACAGAACTGCCCTATGGTAGAGAATCGCAGAGAGAGAGGCTGATCAGGAAGCCAGTAAAATCTTTTTGCTAGTGAGATCTTTTTGCTTGGAAGAAAGTAAAACATTCCCCTCTGGCATCACTTTCATTACACTTCATATTGGTTCCCACTTCATCTTGCTTCAGAGCCCTTCATGAGTCGGCTGCTGTTAGGGTGACTATACGTCCAAGTTTGGCTGGGACAGTCCCGGATTGCGGAGGCCGATCCTAACCAGATGGTGAAAATTAAGTCCCGGGTGCAGGGTGGGGAGGTGAAATAGTGGCATGAGTTATGAAACAGGAATCCCTAACAGGCAGCCAGATTGCCCTAAAATAGGCTGGCTTGATTAGTAGAATAACCATTAAAAAGAGAGGATGATTGTTAATACCTGTGAAATAAAGAACAACGGGTCATTAACAGGCGATGGACTCCCTTAGCTGCCTGAATAGTAATACCAGAGCTGCACCAACACCACCCCACCTCACCCCTGCCTGCCTATAGCAGCCAAAGGGGAGATGGGTGTGGCAGCAGCATCCCAGTTTTCACATTCCCCTATGTGGTCACCCGAGCGACTGTTAAATGAACAAGCTCCATTGATTCATTGCAGGAGTTATAGGAGTGAATGCTCACACTGATTCATTAAGATATAACACCACAGAACAGCCTATCAGTTCATAGCCTGATCTCATTTCCAGGACTGTACAGCACAGTTAACTTGTCATTGACTCCAGCCAACAGCTGCACTGGACATAGGATAAAGTGTCTTCAGTTGGCAAGTCACATTTTATTTCTGGTAATGAAAGTCTCCTTTGATGAAGGTTTAGCTTCCTTTAGTTTTGGACCAGATCCTGGCTGTGACACTAGGAATTTTGGGCACTTACACACACGTGGGGAGCATACTCCGACACGCTGGCTGGAGCAGACTGCTGGAGCACATCAATTGACGTGCTCTGGCAACCTTGCATGTCACGTGTATTAGTGGCACAGCATGCCTCTGTGCTGAGAAAACAGTGGTGGTGGCCTTGAACTAAAACTTGTTCGATGTGTTTTATTTCAAAGTGCACCACTGCTATTTTCTCAGCATGGGGACATGATGCCCCATTGATACACGTGACGTGTGGGTGCTTTTAATTAGCCTGGCTTGCTAATTAAAAGCGCCTCATGCCGTGTCAGGAGCACGTGTAAAAATGCTCTTCAATACTTATTGCCATAGAAGTAGGATCTGGCCCTCCAGTTGTAACCAAGAACCCAGAAAGGCATTGTTGCTATTACTACAGTCTTTACCTCTTGTCCTAACCTGCTAGGCAGCATCACCATGTACTGCTAAATACTTGGGATGTTCCACCCAGAAGCATCTGTATTCCAGTAGTAAAAGAAATGTTCTTTGCATAGAAGTTTTAGGGCTCTTTCATACACTAAGATGAAAGGCAGTTGATCTATTTAAACATAGGATTTACTTAGGATTTTTTGTGACAGTCGGAGGGCTTCACAACAGTAAAACTTTACAGTGGGTGAGGAACATTGAAACAGGAAGAGGTTGGGGTGCAAACAGAAGCAACAATTTTCCCAATCTGGCCTCAGAAAGCAGTTTATAGCTGTGAGCAAACACAAGTGCACGGCTTCAGACAGCTTTGAATATGGCTGATCAAGTGAAAATCTTACCCCTCATTGCATGAGGTATCCGATAAAGACATTTCAAAGTGTAGGATCTTCTGTAACTTGTGTCTGCAGTGCTCCCAGCCTGTTGCTGTTTTCAGAATGGGAGGTGAGGAAGGGAATGGAAGGAGTTCAGTCTGGGTGGTTTTCAGCCCCCCCAGGAGGGTGGGGCAGGTGTATTGGAGCCCCCCATTGGCGGGGAGGGAGGGGTCCAATTCGTCCACCCTTCAGCACTGCCTGGGGAGCCCCAGGAACCAGCTCCCTCCACTGCCTTTCCCTCTTCCCTGTCTGAAAGCAGGAGCACTGGCAGAGAGCCATGGCTATTGCTGCGGGAAACTGGCTGCAGGCTCCCAATCCACAGCTGGATTCCTCTTCCCCTGGAACCAACAGTGAATTTCTGTTTGGTCTGCTTTGCAGAAATCATTCTGAGTTACAGCTGGGAGCTGCACTTCACTCTGTACCCTGAGTGGCTTGCCCAAGTTCACACTTGATGCTTGTGTCAAAGCCCAAAAGAGAATACAAATCTCACGTGAGCCACAGTCCAAACCCCAGACTGCCCTTCATGCCCTGTCACCATGCCAACTGTGTTCTGACTTCTAAGACAGCAGCATCTATTCTACAATATAATCATTAGAGCTGTGCAAAGCTTCGGTCCCTGATTTGATTCAGCGGAGATTCAGCCCAATTCAGGGGCCGAAGCTCTGAATCCAAATCGAATCAGGAGACCCTTTAATCTCTCTGAATCGATTTGGAGGGTTCCGATTCGATTTAGAGAAATTCGGAAAGATTTAGAGATTCGGATATAGACACAGCTTTAAATGTTTTTTCTACATACCTCAAGGTACCAGGCAGCTCGTGAATGCTGAGATGCTGGGGTGGATGGAGTGTCCCACAGGTGCGCGGGGAGGTCCCCAGCATGCTCACCAGCAGACCCAGTTTACCAGAAGCACTTCAGGTCCAGTTCTGGGTCCACTGGGGAGTGTGCTGCAGGGCCTCTTCCCACCCACCCCAGCTTGGGGGGGCACCTAGGGTCACCCTGTGGCCGATCGGGGGGGAGCTGTGCAGGGACATTACTGTGCTGATTATTGCACAATCATTTAGTACTTGTGTATCCAAGTACTAAATAGCTGTGCAGTAACAACTGTGCATTCAGCATCTTGTGTAGATGTGGCCACTGGGTCAGAATCTGTTTCCATTTATATGGTCACTATTCTCTTAGCCCACATTGGCAGTTACCTCCACAGCAGTTACCATAAGCTACATGATCTTTAGAACTGAGTAACATACAAAGAGCCCTGGTATAGGTGGCTTGGGGTCCCATCAGTTATACACTCACCTGATACCATTGTTGTACATTGTATTCTGGTAGCACCAAAGAAATTCAGCCAAGAGAGCTGGGCTCTGTGCAAAGCCATGGGAGGAGGGAGTCCCCACCCCAAAGATTTTATTCTGTATCACCCATGTGCAAGAAGTTAATACGGTCAAGATGTCCAGGTTTCATCCAAAGAAATGATAAACCTAACCTTGACGCAGAAACTTGCACCCACGTAACACCCACGCACACCTTGCTGGGTTTTCTAAGTAGGCCACGCTTCCTGATTCACAAGCTTTATGAGGCGATGTGCAAACAAATGGAAGGAACACAGTCATTACCTGGCTGCATACAGCCCCCAAATAAAGAATAAAGTAAGGGTGTTTCCCACACTTGCTCCTGAGCTCCTATCTCTGGTGTTTTTGCAAGTGGTGACATGTGGATGGGAGCCTGCCTCCTCCTTGGTGCCTTTCTGCGATTTGGCCAGAAGGCACATTACAAAATAGTCTTTCAGGGACTTTCAGTGGGGTGGAGGAAGATCACATTTAGATGCCTGGGGCCACTTAAGTACCTAATAGATGGAATAGAATGGAAGCTCTAAATAATTAAGAATGAATTAAGTGATTAAGAATGAAAGGCTAATATGTGATTTCATAGACATTAGGGCTAGAAGGGATCTTGGAAGATCATCATGTCCTGCCCCCTGCCCAAGGGGCAGGAAGTCAGCTGGGGTCATAGGATCCCAGCAAGATAAGCATCCAAATTTCTCTTGAAGGCATTAAATGTAGGTGCATGAACCACCTCCGGTGGCAGGCTGTTCCAGACCTTGGGGGCTCGGACAGTGAAGAAATTCTTCCTTACGTCCAGCCTGAAATGGTCTTGCAGTAGTTTATAACCGTTCGACCTCATTATCCCTTGGGGCGCTCTGGTGAACAATCGTTCCCCCAGATCCTGATGAGCACCCCTGATAAACTTGTAGGTGGCCACCAGATCACCCCTGAGCCTGCGCTTTTCCAGGCTAAAGAGTCCCATAGCTCCCAGCCTGTCATCGTAAGGTCTGTTTTCCTGACCTCTGATCATGTGCGTGGCTCTTCTCAGTTTTTGAACCCGAAAGCTTGCTTAATAACTATTCTCCAACCATTTGGGTTGGTCTAATAAAAGATATCAAATTCACCCAAGGAACCTTGTCTGCCTATGTCCTTAGACCAACACGGCTACAACCTAAACCCCTGGCTCTTCTCTGCACTCTCTCAAGCTTTTCCACATCCTTCTTGAATTGAGGAGCCCAAAACTGGACTCAGTACTCCAGCTGCAGCCTCACCAAGGCTGAGTACAAGGGGAGAATTACATCCTGGGATTTGCCTGAGAAGCATCTATGGATGCAAGCCAGCTTTTTGTTTGCTTTACTGGCTGCAGCATCACACTGAAGGCTTATATTCATCTTGTGGTCAATCATGACCCCCAAGTCTCTTTCATCCGTAGTGCTAACCAGCGTAGCACTGCTGAGCCTTAGTGGATGCTGCAGGTTTTTCCTCCCAAGGTGGAGAACCTTGCATTTTTCAGAGTTAAACACCATCGGGTTCTCATCCACCCATTTCCTGAGCCTGTCAAGGTCAGCCTGGATCGCTTTCCTGTCCTCAGGTGTGGATGCTTTACCCCAGAATTTAGTATAATCGGCGAACTTGGCCAGTCCGCTACTGACTCCAATGAACACATCATTAATGAAGATGTTGAACAATATGGGTCCAAGGACAGAGCCTTGGGGGACCCCACTGGTCACAGGGCACCACGACAATTGACGTCTGTCAACCACCACCCTCTGGGTCCGACCACAGAGCCAATTCCCCAGCCAGCAGATCGTGGTGGACCCGGGGCTGCAGTTGGCCAGTTTTGCCAAGAGGTGATCG